>NC_134204.1:28513634-29132134 GCF_964188355.1 Buteo buteo
GACCGTAAATAAATGAGGAGTCTGAACATGCTCTCTCACTCTCTATTCTATCACATAAGGAGTCTAGATTACATTCCAATGATGCAAAGCTAGGCTGATCCAGTAACATAGCAGTCCCTAATGGAGTTATTCGAGGTTTTTATCAACACAATGACAAATGGAGTAAAGCCTGAAAACCATATGCAACATGATGTCAGGCAGCTATCTCCCTAACTTGTGGACTGTGGTCTTGAGGCCTCCTTTCAGCACAGGGTGATGAGCATTGTGATGAAGTTTACAGGGTTTCCAGGCAAACTATCAGACTTGCTGATCTCTGGCTTGAGCATATCTACTGATCTGTCAGCCTAACCATCTATATTTAATCTTCGTCATATAAAACTGATAAGAGACATATAAATTTGTAATGAACACCAAAACCTTTTCTAAGTCTAGATGGAGAAGTATTTAGTTTTGATTCTGAGTTCTTTGTAGAAAGGATGTATTACTAAAATTCAACACTTCAGTACATGATTAAGGTGACAACTTCATCTAGATGCAATAGAAATTGTGTATAGATCTCCCAGGACACATTAACAATAGTCGCAGTACATGCAAACATGCTCTCCTCACAGGAAGACAAGAATATTATTCCTTTGGGATAATTTCTGTCTTGCTGGGGTTCAACTTGTATCAGTGTGTCAAATTGGCTGATGCAGGACAACATGATTTACTTAAGACCTTCCCTTTGCTTTTGTGATGATCTGTGTTAGTGTATTTGGCTGGAGGCAGGGTTTCTAACTCTGTATTTGGCTTCTATATCCAGCCTTATATAGCAATGCTCTCATCTGGCACACTTATTTGTACAGTGTGTCTCGTTATGGCTTTTTAATAAAGAACAAGTTTCCTGGCATTTTCTTTGCTGTCCTTGGGGTAGGAACAATGGACTGATCGTGAGTTTTATCCCATCAGTTTTTTGCCCATGGAAGGCTACTTTAGTTGAGTTGATACCTGGATTTTACCAGAGTATGTCAACTGGGACTACAGTCCCAATCCTTTCATTTCCATACACAGTTATGATGGCTTTTAGATTTTTTTTTTTAAGCATTTGACTGTTTTACTTAGTAAGGACACTGAGTTCATGAATAAGCTAATCTGAAAGAAAGTACTGGTTTAAATAAACTGAGAATTAATAGCAAATGACACAGGCCTATTTTTTCAGGTTTTCTACAGTAATGAACTTTAGGACTGGCTAGTAAAGCAATGATCCTTGACTGCATAAAATGTGTCAACGCTACTCATGGAAAGACAATCAGTGTATTTGTAGCTGAAGTTGTGTCTCAATAAATATTATTTGATGGTTAGTACAGAAAAGCAGGAGAAACATCAGAAGCATAATTTTCATTAACTGCAAGCCTAAGTATTAACATGATTAATTTTCATAATTCCTTTGAAAATTATATACATCTAAGCAAACATACCCATTATTGAAACATTTCCTCTAGGTATATTCCACTCTTCTTGATGTGTTTTGGGACTCTACCAGCATCCACCATTATTTCACCATGATTCTTTTGCTCTCTTTCACACAATTTATGCACTGGACTGCCTTTTCTTTTGGACAAAGTGAGATGGACAGCCTGTTTTTGAAGCCTGTCAGTTCTGCTCTCTGGGTTTGTCAGTGAAGGTTTGGGGGATCGTGAAACCAGGCCCTTCCTCTACCTGACCTGGGAGTCAGTCTTGCCAGCAGAGTGCTGTTGTTATTAAGACACAGATGTGGACACTGTCTCCTTCCTCTCTGGCTGTGCTGTTTGCCTTCCAGCCCAGAAGAAAGCTCCAAAGCAAGGAATGGCTGAGTACATATGGTGCAGTCTAGGAAAGCATTGGATGCGTGGCAGACATGAGTGCAGAGTGCCCCAGGCTGAGGAGGGTGTGCAGCCCATCTCTCTTCTTTCTCAAGAGGTTCACCAACCGTCAGCTATCATAGGAAAGGTGGGTGTCAACTCTTCCTTCTAGGCAGATTCAGGCCAGTCAAGGTGGAGGTCCTTAGTCACAATGGTTAGTCTACATGGCTGCTGTAGACTTAGGCATGTATAGCTCCTTAAGAGCAAAGCAGTTGTTAGATGTGCTTTTATGGTTAGCTCACTTTCTCTTTAGTGCCTCAATTCTGCCTAAACTACCCTTTCAGGGCTCTTCCAGGAAGCTCATTGTGACCTCCAAGTTTGACCTCTGGTCTTGGGAAAGCATTTACTGAGAGATATCCCCCTGTAACTTGGTGACTTGTTTTAACCACCTACCTGTCCCTTTCAGATAAATACTGGATTGCTCTACAAATAGCCACAAACTCCACAATGCATTGTCCAGAGGACACTCATAGAAGATAATCCCTCAAGGTTTGAATATATTCAGCAGAGCATGAGCCTTATTGCTAGGTGTTATGGTTTAACCCCAGCCAGTAACTATGCACCATGCAGCCTCTCATTCACTCCTCCCTGCTCCCAGTGGGATGGGGAGGACAATTGGAAAAAAAAAGTAAAACATGTGGGTTGAAATAAGAATGATTTAATAACTAAAGTAAAATAAAATATAATACAATACTAACAATACTACTAATAAAATATAATAGTAATAACTGTAATGAAAAAGAATATAACAAAAAAAAAAAAACCACAAAGAAGAACAAAAAAAAACAACAAGAAAAGACAAGTGATGCACAATGCAATTTCTCACCACCTGCTGAGCGATGCCGGAGCAACAATCCTCCCCTCCTGGCCAACTCCCCCCGGTTTATATACTGATCATGACATTCTATGTCACGGAATATCCCTTTGGCTAGTTCATGTCAGCTGTCCTGGCCATGCTCCCTACCAGCTTCTTGTACACCTGCTTGCTGGCAGAGCATGGAAAATTGAAAAAAATCCTTAATTTAGGATAAGCGCTACTTAGCAACAACTAAAACATCAGTGTGTTATCAACATTGTTCTCACACTAAATCCAAACCACACTGTACCAGCTACTAAGAAGAAAATTAACTCTATCCCAGCTGAAACCAGGACTCTAGGGAAAATTAGATTTTCAAAACCATTTTTACTAACGGATGTGTATCTGGAATTTTGAGGAACAAATCTGCAGAAAGGTAAAACATGAAATGCACTGTAACAGTAGGGATCCTTCTCAGCTGCTCCAATGTCTCAGCAACACCATGTGGATGGCTAGTTCACTTCTGCCAATAGACCAGAGCCAACATGTGCTCCTGTTGTTAGAGGTGGCTACCAGACCAACCATTCTTCATTGCCATGTCCCTTCCTGGTCTAGGCGGAATGACCCATCTTTGTTCTTGCCTTTATCAGAATTTCTTTTCCTGTCATGACTATGCACTAGAACTCCACACAGGACTGCACAGGGTTAGGTCATTTCCTCCCCCTTCCCCACTGAAGTGTCTTGATTAATATTTCAGTTGTATATCTCAATGGGGACATGCCCGGCTATACTCCTTTGTTGTAGTCTCCTTAAAAAGTAGTGGTATAATGTTGTACATTATGCATCATGAGAAATATTAATTATAAAAGCACCTTCTAAAGGCTGATAACATTCAGATTGCTCCAAGGTTTCCATAAAGTCTACATGTGTCCTGGAGGACAAAAGAGAGTTTTGAGGACGTGCTTGCCAAGACTGCACATTTCCATCCTTCCCCTCCTGCACATACCCACATATGCATATACACACTTCATTAGATTAAGAGAAGCCCTGGGGGATGCTGTCACAGCTGCCTACATCCTCTTCTTGTATCTAGCCTTCAGACCTAAATATGATAATACTTTGCACAAGCTCTGCCATACCTAGAGATCTTCAGACAAAAGATTTTGTTTTCTCCAGTGCAAACTGTTATTGAAGACACTGGAGTTACATGGCAAGAGCATGAAATCAGAATCAGGCCCAAACTTCCAAGGTTTGCTCTGAATTTCCTGGCTATTGTGGTTAGAATCCAGACCCTTAACATTATTTTAACATAGGTTTTGCATTTATATTTATAAACACAAAGTACTGCTGCCTATTTGAGTTTAGAATAGATTGTGGTATAAACATATTTCCTCTTTACACATTATAATCAGTGCACAATGGCCTGCTTTATGTAAAACATATCACAGTCTTTGCTTCTCTGCATGTGCTCGCATGCACATATAGCTTAAATTAACTAACTTAATATTCTCATGATGTGTTCAAAGAGGAGATCTGTGAATGAGGTAGGGAAAGATGGTCTTGCAGTTCCTATTTTGGAGTTTGAGATTAAACACTGTATTTAAAGAAACATTTAATGATGATTCATTTTAACAGACTTTTGGTTGATGACTTATTTATAATTTCATCAACCAAACACTTCCCTTGACAGAGTATGTTTTGGCTCACTGTTGCTCCTGACAGCTATGTAGAACAATCCATAGTAAATGTGTCCTTTGGAAAATTAGCCAAACATCATTCCAATGCAATGACTCTGTAGGCGATAAGATGAAAATGATTAGTTACAGTTCATTGAATATTGCCCCAAACCTGTTCAAAACTACTGCTTGGCATAATCCCTGAGAAGGTGTTTTGGCTTCTTTCACAGCATCACTGAAAAGCAGTTGAAATCAAAGCTGAGTTTTATTTTAAGGGTGAACCAATAAAAAATTGGGGGCTGAATTTTGTGAGTGTTGTCCACAGAGTCTGGCCTCATTCTGCAAGATATTTTGCTTAACTTGGAGCATGTGAATTTATTTTGGGGGATTTATCACACATTCTTGTTTTTCTAGTAAGATTTTTTGGTTGATAGCCTTGCACAGGAACTTTACTTTCAGTGCAAATGCACAAACAGCAACAGTAATAACAACAGCAAACCCACCTAATTGCCATATAGCATTTTCTTATGTAGATCTCACAGCATTTGGTAAGGGATGTCTGTATACCCATTTTAAGGAGAGAAAATGGAGTCAGAAAGTTTCAAAGACATTATGAGATGTATTGTCCAAGAGCTCCCTTCCAACTGGAGACAGGGAGTTGACATCCCTTTAACTTCAGGCCATTTCAAGACACCTTTACTCCAGTCTTGCTTCACTCGAGGTTCCCGTAAGACGTAATAAGTATGTTATTTGCTGACCACCAACGGGGGTGTTGGAACAGTGAAGTCTGTAGCTGGGTTGTCATCTACAACACACAAATGCTGGCAGAACTGTGCAGTGTTCATGTCAGGCACTGTGGTGCTCTCAGGCAGAGCAGTTGAAGAATAAAAATGCAGTATCCCATTGCCCTCTTTCAAAAAAAGATAAAAAATCCAGAGTTTTGGGACAAAGTGTTTATTTATTATCTGTTCTGGGTGCCTGTTCCCAGAGGCATCTACTCACAGACTATTTGTAAGCTGAAAAAAGAACTTCACAGTCTTTCCATTTTGCTAAGGACCAAACAGAGAACTGCAGTGGTGGGCGCTGGGCCCACAGGCAGCTTCCCACTTAGCTACACCTTTCCCCCGTACCATCCCCCAAGTCCTTGCCACCACCCCTGGCAGCTCAGCCAGACCGCAGGCTATGGGGCTGATTTTGCATTGCCCTGGACTGCACTCTGGCTGGACAGAGGCTGCCACGGACACTTGTGCTCTCTGCTGCTGCTTTCAGCAGCATTAATCCTGCTGCTTGCCCCTGCAGATTAGCAGCGATGTGAAGGGTTCAGGACTGTGTTTTTCTCCTGGTTCCTTTCCCACCCAACCTTGGGTGCTCCAGGTGGCCTCAGGGACACAGTGCTACTTTGAGCAGAGGGTGAAGGGGGAAAGGTGAAGTCGCAGAGGACATCACTGCTCCTCTTCACCTTCATCCAGCGGGATAACACTGCACTGTTCTGCTTATTTGCACAAGACCATGATGATATTTAATTTTTTGTTTAAAATGCAGGAAAGATGTGATTTCCCAAGCAGTGGCTGACATGAACGTTTGCATTATTGTACTTACTTACACATGCTTTTGAAAAGTATTTACTTTATTACAAAATGCAGTGGTTTTTTTTACAAAATGCTCCATGCTTTTGTAAGAGCTACACACTGTCTCCCAGTTTACAAAACTTGCAGCACGGATTAGGTGTACGTAGGTCCATCTGCTCAGATTCTGAATTACTAGACAAGAGAATTTAACTCAATTCACTTAAAATGCTATCTTACTCCTTCACAGAGTTTTTTCTGAAGAGATGTGAGACTACTTTGTTGAGACATATGTGCTATTAACCTAAATTTTCATATCCCAAACTGATGGGATTTATGTGAAATCACTGCCTAAGTCAGCTGAAGAGCTGGGGTGAAACCTTTGTCTTCTCACTCCTGATATGAAAAATTACCCTCAAGTCAGCTTTCAAACTCAAACTGGTTTTAATGAAGATAAATGGAAGCCTTAAGCCCTCTTAATACATTTCATTGTTAGCTGTAACATTGTTAGCTGTAAGTCTCAATAGTAAACTTCCACCTGGGAAATCGCTGCATGCAAAAAAAGTGCAAGACAATTCCTGTTTGTCCTCTCTGTACCCTGCACATAAAACATTTTATTAACAAAAGATATGTTATTCTCTCTCTTAGTAATTGACAAATGCAATGAACGCCTCATGTTTCATACCTGACTTTCCTTTTCTAAGACTAGTTAAAAAAAAAAAAAATAAAATTTTTTCTCTTTTTTTTTTGCTTTCACATACAGTGAGCTAAATTCTGTTCTCCCGGCTGCATACCATGCTGGTGCCCATCAATGCAGAAAAGATCAGGATTTGACTTCCCTTGCTCTCCAAAATTTAGTCAGGAATTTCAGCATTACATGCAGTTATGCTGAATTGTATCCCTTCTGAAAAAATGTGATTAGCCACTGACTACTCCCCTGCAGCTCCTGGGTTCCCCTCATTTGTGTGCTGGAGGTGTGGGTCTGTGCCCCTACTGGGTCCTGGAGGGCTGAGGGTGGAACATCTCAGTCTGTCTGATGGAGTGGAACAGGGGATGAGTATGGATTTGCTGGGGATGTGAGAGGAGGCTTGCCTCCTCCTCCAAGGATTACACATGGTATCTTACTGTATCAAACAGCTGTGGCTGTGCAGCCTCTTTAGTTAGACTGGGGCAGAAAAAGCAGGCTAAGTGGGAAGCTTTTAAAATTGCATCCCCCCCCTCCTGCCCATCAGGGAAAAAAAGGCATATGTAAAGCACTCATTGTATATACCTGTGTCTGTTCCTTCCCATTCCCTGAGGAGTAATTAATTTAAATCAGGGATGGAAGCTGAGTGAAATATAGTTTCTCTGAACTGTGCCAAAGATGCTCCAAACAGATGCCTGCTGTATTTGTATAATCATTTAAACAAAATATCATAAAAACTCAAATTAATATCAGATTGATCCCTCCAGTGCTTAATGCAGTCTGCTAGGATGCTGAAGGCTGTAGAATATCACAAACCTGGCACCGATAAATGTAATAAATAGGATCTAATATTGTAAGAAGAGACCATACCTCTGCCACTTAATGACAGAGAGCTGCTTCACAGAGGTAGAAAGTAACAGGGATTTGAGAGAGTCCTTAATATGGTGAAATGCACTAATTACTCTCAGCCAGATTTCTAAACACTCAGCTGCGTGGAAATAACTGGCCTGAAAGAGAGGAAACCAATGTTACCTCCCCATTTAGATTTCCCCCCAGTTTACCCATGAAAGGCAGCCCAAGACTTCTCAGTAGTGTAGGCAGGATTGAATTGCTGCCCACGGATGAAGAATTGGACCTGCCTGGGGATGGGTTGCTTCTGCCACAGCAAGATTGAGGAGAGGGGCAATAGAAGCAAGCCCAGGAGACCTTGGGTCACTGCTTTTGCTGTGTTTGAGGGAGGAGAGGAAGGAAGGGAGCAGGGAAGGGTGCTTTTGCAAGGAGCTTACCACTACCCCCGGCCCATGCCAAACATTGTGCTGCAACACTGCAGCAGGAAGCCCACCTTTCCAGGGCTTTTGCATCAGTAGTGTAAACAGCTTAGCAGAGGACACCTTCCCTCCCAGAGTCTTCTGCGGTGGGCAACTGCCTCGATACCTGTGCCGAGCCAGGCCCATAATGATTCAGCTTTTCTCTGCAGAAGTATCAATTTTTCTTCATGGAATGAGTGGGACAGGGTGACTCCTGTTTAGTTTCTATCTGTGTGCCACTCTTCTGTCATTCGTCTCCTGGTAAAATATTCTAAGACCTGCTATTGAATATAGCCTTTCAAACAGATACAAGGAGAGAAGGCTTGATTATTTCATTAGCAATAGGATGGGTTACATGAAAATGTTATTCCATCAGTAAGTTAAAGTCTTACCACTATATATCAAAGAACCATTATGGGTCAAATAAAGACCATATGCGTCATTAAAATCTTGTTTTGTGAGCCTTGAGAAGCAGAGTGTTTCACATTTTATTTTGGGGTCATTGTAGTTTATTTACTTAGCTGTAGATCTGGGGGGTTGGTTTTTTTTTTTTGGACAGGCATTCATCTGGAGGGCCAGCCTTGTGGTGAACGTGACTGATTTGTATAGAAACATTTAAGTCGGTTCTTATGCAGAAATCGACCTCTCATTTGTGTTGGCTTTTTGCACATTGATTTAGCAAAGGCAGGTCTTGGCTTTGTTTTCTGCAAAGTCCTAGGCTTTTCTTTTTATCTGGCTTATCTTTGCATACGTGTCTTTTCGAGCTGCAAGCTCCTTGGGGCAGGGGTTGCATTCACAGTGTTTAATGTGCCTTGCACAAACTGAGTCCTGAGCTCAGGCTCATAAGTATCAGCTGAAAGCTAATAAGAAGAATGAATTCCATCTGATCCAGCTCATTGGAGAAGCTGATCCTTAAACTCTAATCTAGCCCATTTTGCCTACAGACTTGCATGTTTAGTGACGACTATGGAATGAAAAGACGAACATGATTTGAGGAAAACAAAATGTCAATAGGTAGCATTTGGTCTCCTCTGCAGAAAATGTGCTGCTTAAAGCAATCTTTCTTTTTTTATTATAGTTCTACAATAGGTGCTAGTGTTTGTTAGGACAATAAACTTGTCACATTGAATTACGGTAGTAAAAGAGCACAGATGCACACAGAGCCAAAACCAAACCTCAGAGTGTTTTAATTCATTAGCTCAACAACTCATGTTTTAGGAAATAAGGAAGATGGAAAATTAGGAAATGGAATGGAGTCTTACGTGAGTGGAAGCTACATGAATTTGAATGAATCCAAATATCATTTATAGGGCAAGAAAAAAAACTTGTGTTCATTGCCAGATATTAAATCTTGTTTATCCTTCCTTAAACTAACCAGAAACACATTGTGTTCAAGTACTGTTTAACAACTGAGATGCTGCGGTTGTGCTGTAACTCTCCTCTGCTGCTTTTATCTTCTCTGAAAAGGGAGCGTGACTGCCAGGCTTGGAGCCTGGCTCCCCCTGCTTCAAACCCTTCGATGTGGGAAGCCCAGAGTGGTTCTGCCCATCGCGCCCCCACTTAGGAGACTGTCAGCCTTCAGGCTGAAGGACATCCCGATGTGCAACCAGTGGCATCCGAACAGATGTGTAATAAGGGTTTCTCTGAGCTGGGTGCAGCATGGCTCTTTTTTTTGTTGTTGTTAGAAAGCTATAAGCCCTTGTCTACAACTCTAAGTACTTCTGTTTATACTGCTGATATCTATATCACAAGTAAAGATTACACTTTTATGAGGAATGATGTGCAAGTTTTTCTTTCCTTGCTGTACGGGGTTATCTGTATATATTTTCTTGGATTACAGTAGAAAATTGCACATGTACATCTGCTATTGAATGCCAGGTGATCAGTAGGTAGCTCAAACCTATAGACCCCAACATTTAAGACTAATGCATACAGATTAATATACTGCAATAACATTTTATTTGAGGTATTGCTAGCTGCATAAAAGAGGCACTCATCTCCTTGATTGTCTTTGGAGTATCAATAAATAAAATGTGCAAAGCTGACTGATAACCAGTCCGTGGCTAAGAAAGCAGACAGCTATATCTAAATAAAGAAGTCTGAGCTAGTTCAGGGACCTGGAGGAGCCTTTAATACTTAGATAAAAAGCTAGAGGCTCGAAAAGGGAAGTGAGTAGAATGCATGACTGCAAAGATAGGGACACGAGGGGCATAAAGCTTGTTTTGTATTCCCTTGGTTTTGAGGCTGGCTTGCACAGTTACAGCTCCTATAAATCAGAGCAGCTGGTGGGAGAGTCTGTTTTACACCAGCGGATATAATGGCTACCTCTCCTCCAGCACCAGCTCGCACTCTGCACCTTTGGAAATGGCGTGACCTCGTAGCCTTTTTGTTGGCTGTGTGCCAGAGCCGTTAAACTAGCACCTTCCATGATAGTCTTGGTCCCCTTGCCACGACACATGTAGAAAGGCTCCTGTTTACATTACTTGTATTTGTAAAGCAGACAAACTATTCATGGTACAACAAAGGTATTTCCTCATATTCCCCAGGCACTCCCTCGTTAGCGCTTCGCTGCAGGCTGTAGTCAGCCTATGGGCAGGTCCTAATGGCAGTGGTTTCATCTGCAGAAACCTTATGGAAAATGTGCTGCCTGGTTAGAGGAGGGCTGCCCATCTCTTCTTTGCTCTCCTCCAAGCCACAAATAAGTTTCAGTAAAGACCTGGGAACAAAAGTGTCTTCATAAAAGCACATGAAGTCCTTTATCAGGCTAAGGGAAAGGTCTAAATCTATTGACAGCATGAGGGGGGAGGCTTAATATCTGAAAAATTATTAAAAAAAAAAAAATCTTCCCAAAAATTTCCTTCAGGATTATCAGATCCCAGACAAAATGGTTCAGCACTTACCCTTTCTTTACTGTTCAGACGCCCTATTATTCTAATAAACTGCATATGAGAAAAAGAGACATTATGAAAATAAATGTTAGTGTTGCAGCCTAATGTTTTCTCCTTGACTGCAAATTTGCAAAAGATTTTAGATTATTAGCTCACATTTTCTGAACATAGTTTCTAGCAGCAGCATATGGGAGGACCTGCATTCCTTTCACGCTAGCTTTGCAAGCTTGGGAGCCCTACTGAGCCACATGAGAGACATGTCACTGGGATTTGACTAGGAAGCAGAGATCGAAATAAGTATGGAGAATGGCAGCTTCGCAGGTCAGTTATGGGCAGCCCCTGTGGTCATGTTTTACCGTCTTACATTCCTGCTGAAGGGGAATGATGCTATTATTCTAAAGAGCAAAAATATTGTGTAGACAAATGTGAATAGTCCTTATACAAGCATTCTTTTCCACTAGAACAGAGATATATCTTGAAATAACTGTGCAAACAGGTTCTGCAGTGTGGGTACTCCTTGCATACATCATCAACTACTTCAATTACTTCTGAAATACAGCCAACAGTGAGGTGGAATGTGGCAGATTTTTTAACAAAATGCAGCAATGCTACATAAGCTCAGGGCAGGAAATGAAGAAATATATCACTTTTATGTATAAATTTTTGAAAAATTATACATGGGCAAGTTGTAATTTGTTTAACAGGGAAATTGAGTTAACAGTCTGATTTTGGGACACTGTGTTCCAAGGAGTTAAATGATCACAAGCAGTTTGCATTTCATGTTCATGGCTTGTCAGACTGACAGTCCATCCTAATCAGCATCATTAATATCCCTTTTTATCCTATCGAAGTATTAACTCAGTACTGTTTCTGAAGGATTATATTTTCTGAAGAATTAGACCAGGTTGGAATAAAGTTTTGAGCGGTATTTAGAACTAAGCAATTCTAAGAATGATGCTGAAATCATTAGAGATGGAGACTGGCGCTCTCAGCCTAGGCTGAATGAGCTGTAATTTAGTGACTGCAGTACTTTACAAATGACTGATTGATAGTCTAACTATGTCTGGTTGTAACAGATCTAAATACAAGAGCACTTGCCTGTAGCAGCTGTAAAGTTTTGTGAACACTTTCCACAAAAACAAAACTTACCCGTTTTCAAGACTATGTTATGTAAAAGTCTTAGGATTTCAGTATGCTCCTTTCAAGGTGGAAATTTTCAGTCAAGAGCTTGCTGAAAAATTGCCTTTTTTTGGTTTTCTCCTTCCAACTTCTTCCACCCATAATCATTGACTGTGTCAGGCTGAAGAATCTTTTACTTTATTTGTTTTGCCTTTTCCCCAGTTATCACACTGTAACTTTTCAAAAAATAAAAAGGTTATTTCGGTTCAACTCTTTCAAACAAAATTGTGACTGTCTCAGTGCCATAATTCAGTTTTGTATTGAAGACAGATCCAGAGAGAAGACTGTTGCAGACTGATTTGCTGTTATGTTCTGCTTCTGCCAGGCCTTTTTTCTTTCACAGGTGGTTTCCAAACAGTAACTGAAACTACTCCTACTGAGCATGCCAGTGTGTCAGTGTTAAACCAAGACATCCTAAAACGTGACTAGGGGAGCATATCATCACCTTAACTATGTTTCCGTGTGACACTACAAGACATAACTGTAATTCTGATTGATAGACAACTTCCTGCACACTCATATTCCTACTGCCTATTCCCTACAGTTGTTAAAGGAAAGTTGTTCTGGTGAATTAAATACGAAAATGTGCAGTTGCTCCTTCCAAAATCCAGAAAATTGGGCAAGCAGTTAGAAACCAATGGGAGCTGGGACATGTGAGGATACAAGGAGTTGCTAGGACTTTGAGATAAGCACATTTCCCGAGTACCTACAAAAAGACAATCCATGGGGAAGTAATTAATACTGAAATATGAATGGTTATGGATAATTTTAAGATTCAGCTACTCATTCAGGTGAAGGAGGCCGATCCACACCTCTGACCTCTTCCTTCAGCACTGTATTTACAGGTTCAGGGATCTGATCTGTCAAGACTGTACACAGCACACCAGTTTTTAAGGCTTTCTTAACAATTATGACTCCTTAACAAAACCTTGCCTTCTGGAGACTACCTCCACAGCTAGCGCCGTGGGTAGACAATTGTAGTATATATGGCTTTCCAAAACACAGGCTAATATAATTAACACTAACTCACCTTTCAGTTAAAGACACAAACATGAAGCACCCATGTAAAGAGAAAAAAAAAGAAAAGAAAATGTCAAGTAATATGTCAAACCTTTACCTGCTCTCAAGATTAATTACAAACTCCTGATTATTTGTTGGTTTTGTGACATTCAGTTAGATTTTTCAAGACCCAGATGCTGGAATCAGGCAATTTGCAAAAATCTATCCTTTTTTTCTCCTCCTTTTAAGACAAGACCGCTTCCCCCATCCTCGACCGCCTTCTCAACTCCTCATTGCACCAGCAGATTACATCTTGTCTTAATTAGATTGCAAGCAGCTTTGTACTGCAACTATGATCTTACCCCGTGGTACGTACTGGGGCCCAAGCGTGAGTGGGGCTGCCGAGGGCTTCTATAACACAAACAAATATAATTATTTTTCTTTGTTCATAGGTGTCTTTTCTCTCTAGCTCTTATATAAACACTGTTTTGTGGAGCTGAAACTGTAACTTGGCTGTCAGTGTGGGGAGCCAAGGGCTGACTGAGCATCCCACGAGATGAACAAATCTCTACCTTATGTGGAGGAAGAGAAACAGCAGGATTAACTGGTTCAGAGGTACTCAGAGTAATAAAAAAGCTCAGTATGGTTTGCAGACTCGACTAGGGATGATCAGAAATTTTTTGAAACTGTTTATTGACAGAAAATTATTGTGCAGCTAAATGAATTATTTAAGCATCAGCTTTCTGTGAACAGTTTCAGCTTTTCAACAAGCTTTTTCCATACCCTACCCTACCCCCTAATGTCTGAAAACTAAAGTATTTCCACACTGAAATGCTGCCACAGAGTTTCATGGGATCTGTAGTTGGAAGCCGTACACACCAGCCCTCCTCTCTCAGCCAGGATCTCTGGTTACACTTAATCTGCCAAAATGTGCTGCTGCCCGACTGACCTAACCCACTGCCCCCTCCACCCCACCTCACTGGGAAGAGTGGGAGAGGTGGGCTTGGATGCCCCACGCTCTGCCACTGGCTGTGGCAACAGTATTTCCAGGTACAAAGAAATATCTGCCAATATTTTGGTTTTCAGCTCAGAGTTTTCAGGGTAGGGGGAGAGACGGGAGGGAATACAATCTTGTCCTCTGACGGGTGCCAACCTCTCCCTGTGGACAAAGTGCAGGGGTGTGTGGTGGTGCAAGCATTCAGCCCTTGGGGCTCCAGAGTGACAATCCTCTGGCAGCCAGCTTGTAAACGAGAGACTGAAGTATCTCAGCTGAGAAGGAGCAAATAGCACATAGGTCTCAGTCATAGTGCTAAATGGCATACTTGTATTGATTTTCACCTGTTAACACACTGTTCTGTTTAATTCAAGCTATATCTTGTAATATAGCTTGCATTTTGTATTCCAGGTATCCTGTCATCTTGTCTGTCTTTTTCTCATCCGTGAGTTGATTCCTGTGGACATTATGGGCAGATACTTGTTAATTTTGGTCAAGAGTCTAGGTAATACCTCACTCCACAAACAGTCCCAGTGTTTCCACAGGGCTTTTTGCATAGCAACATCATTTAAAAGGTGATATACAACTCCAGTTTCAGAGTCTGGCCCTCTGTCAGGAGAAGTGAGAACAGGTTGTCCTGGCCATTACAGCCAGTATTATGAGATAGACTGCTGAGTTGATTGGTTGCATTGCTTAGTTATAAGTACAGCTAATGAAATAATTAAAGAAAAAACAATTTGTGAGCATTTTGTTTGCTTGCTTGACACATGAAATGATTCCTACCTGTTTGAGTGTTTGGGCTGTCGGTGGGTATTTGTGAAAACTGCACTAAATCTGGAAAGTCAAAACGATCAATATAAATGATCAATGGTCCAGAGGCTAGTGAAAGAAATGTATGACTTTGTGCTAAGACTAACAAGATTTCCTGAATCCATAAGCATTCAACAAAGTGTTTCGGCACCTCCTTGTAACACGCTGGAGCAAACCTTCACTGAGGTGTTACAGGCTTGGATTTGGACCACTGCAGGGGGACAGAGAAGGTCTAGTTTTTATCTCAGTAACATGAAGTCTACCCAGGATAATCATGAAGATCCATGGAAGTACAGACGACCACAGTGGGAAGGAATGGGGAGGGAACCAGCTGAAGAGCTGGTGTAATTTCATAGCACTGCCTGTTTTTGCCCCATGGCCCACAGCAGAGTCTGCACTGTGCTGTCAGCTCTTCATGCTGGTGCCATGGCCTTTGCGGTCCCGCTCAGAGAAGCACAGGTCATTAAACAGCAGTGCCAACTCCACTGATCTGGGGGAAGCTTGAGGCCCCCTGCGTTGCTGGGTGGGATAGGATGCCTAGCACAAGAGAGAAGGGAAAACTCTCAGATCTCATCTCTTTCACTAACACTTGACTGTGCAACTCACTCAGGAGGATACTACTCGGAAAAAGTGAGAGAAAGAAAAGGGAGTGGAGAGTATGGACTTTCTGATACTTGGTTTCCCACTGGAAATTAAAACAAGACATTAAGCAATGGGGGTTTGCTCCACTCAGTTGACTTAGAACAGCTGCTCACCAATTTCTGCAGCACAGAGAGGAAAAGCAGAACTTTGCCCTGGGTCTGAGCAGCTTTTCAGAAGCAATCCAAGTCAAACTTCCACTCAATGACTTCATTCAAAGCTGGTTTACATCATGAAGAGAAACTCCGTTTATTTATTTGTAATAACTTCGGGATTTTATGGACCCGCAAGAGGATGTAATTTAAGAAAACATCAGCAAGCTGTTTCAAATAGCAAGGTTTCAAAATGGGCTGTGCCAAAAACTCATCGATGGAAAGAGTTCATTATTAAAAATAAAAAAAAAAGAAGAAAATGTCATTTGTAGATGGCTTTGAAGTAAAAGTTCCAAAACTTGAATTCTATTCTGCAATAAATACATCTTTTTTATATGACTGAAGTCATACAAAGGAATGGACAGGCTTCCTCCAAGGGCACTGAACCAGCTGATAAACAAAGTTGATAATGGTAGGGTCTATTACCTCAAAGAAATGGGACAACAACAATGTTTTAAAATATCTCATCTCATATGAACCAAGCAATAAAAAAAACATGAGAGGTAACTTAACAAGTTTAAACCTGGAAAGCAGCAGAGTCTGGTCTGATAATCCTTAGGAGGAATGGAAATTTTCTGCTGGTGACCCAGGACAAGTCACTTGGACTATCCATGCCAGGAGTGTAAAACAGGCTTAATAATATTTCCTGATCTGCAAGAGAGTTAGGAGACCCAATGGACCTCTGCAGATGTTCCGTGACTCAGACATGACTGGAGGCTGCTGACTAGAATAAGGTCACTGGTTTTACTTCTAATCTGGCTCTTAATTCACCAGGTCACATGGCATTAACTACATCACTGGTTTGTCCCTTGGTATCACCCATCACTGGAAAAACCCTGCAATACCTTTTGAGGTCTTCAGGCAGAAGACACACAAGTGGACAGGCTGTGGCAGCCTTGCGTGGGGGAAGCAGAAGGTGGCAAGGTGACGTGGGAGAGACAGGCTTGACAGCTGAGCCATGAGGACCCTTGGCCAGGCAAGGGATGTGCAGGGGCAGCATCTGCTGCCAAGAGGACTTCAGGAGATGCCCTGACACATGCACAGCAGAGGGGTGGTGAGAGCGGGCAGCAGCGGAGCAGGGAAGAAAGGTGGCTTGAAATAAGCCGGAACCAGACTGAGGGAAGCTGGAGGATGGGGGAGGGAAGACCTTTGGTGGATTTACCAGATCCACATGACCGGCAGCTGGGGGAGTTAAGAAAGAGGCTCTGAACATGATTCTGGAGATTATAATGACCCAGTCTGAAGCAGAATGCTTCACTGAACAGAGGGTGTTGACAGAAGGGTTTTGGCTTCCTTAGCCACCAGACAGTATGTTACAAAGGAGAATTGCTAGGCAGAAATGGGATCCCTCTGGTGAAAAGCTTTCTGCGGGGCCAGGGCTTACATTGGCTTTGAGGGAAACTGTTGACAGGATCCTCAAACAAGCAAAAAAATAGAAATAGAGATCAAGGAAAAAGCTTGGAGGTAGGTAGTGAATGGGGGAAACTGAATATAAGAGGAGAGAAATGAAGGAAGACAGCAAAACACTTTGCTGATGCATCTCCAGGCAAATGCCAGGATTTTGAGGAGCACACTAAAGCAGGTTCCAGTCTTAATACACCACCAGGTTCATGACAGCTGGGTATACAGAGATGTAGCAGGACATGGCAGAACAAGTACAGAGGAGTTTGCATGGCTAAGGAAGGACAGAGAGAGTGGGTGCTGAAAAATGGAGAAGTATTTTATAGATTTATTTTACATGTAATCTCTATTTTTATTTTAAATTTGTAGATTTATTTACATTATTTTGTAGATTTATTTTAAGAATGCAAGTATTAGTCCAATCAAGTATTGATATAAGAATTTAAATACTGGATATGTAATTATTTCAAAGTTCAGAGACATGCATGAGGCACTGCTGTTGACTGTGTCTGGGGCTAGAAATGACAAAATTAAAGGGAAGATGTAGCAGAGTTGGACTACAAACCATCCTGCTGGATGGTGAGAAGGAAGTTGTGAAGTGTATAAACCCAAAACCCTCCAGTATAGAAATACCTAAAGGATAGTTCCTACCACTGCATATCTGTTGCAAAAGTGAAAAATGGTCCACCATGTGTTCCCAGAATGTGCTGCAAATGGCAAGTCATCTTCAGAAAATGCTTCAAGGGAAGCGACAGTTACAGGAGGAAAGCCACTGGTTCTAGGAAAAAAGTGATTGAGAATCTGGAGGTAGAGCAAAGTTGACCATAGGTTGAAAAGGAAGGTTGAACAGATGGAAAGAAGTAAGAAGAGTGGCAGAATAGTGATAGTAAATTTCAAAAAAAGTAGATGATTAAAATGAGACAACCGGTGCATCATGTTTCAGGAGAAGATAAAGTATGAGGCAAAGCAGTCCAGGCTCATGAAGTCATCTTAAAAGCAGACTATGCTAATTCAGAGAAAATATATACATAGGGTGCATTTGATTCATACTTGGTGTCATATGGGATGCACTTGAGCAGAGCAGCTGTGTGCTCAGAGTGGTTTCCTGGCTAGAGGAACCAAAGCTGAAATTACTCACTGGGATGCTGTTAGCAGCACATCCCTTGCAATGTGCATCTGAGGTGGGCAGAACTTCCCTCTCTGCATGTATGATTTGCTGCTAGGGCTGGTGACTGGCACAGATGTCATTGCTCCTAAAGACATGATGTGGCCATACAGCCCTGGGACTGTAACAAGTCACGGATCACAGCATACGACACCCCAGTCCTTACCTCTTTGAACTATGGCAGTTGGTAACATACAGGCACCCTTTGGAGGATATGATCAGAATACAAAATAATTTTGGTAAATTGGAGAAGTGGTCTGAAGTCTTCAAGACGAAATGCAATAAAGACCAGAGAAATGTGTTAGACTTGCTAAGAAGAATCTAAATACACAGAAATAAGCTGAGAAAGATTATGACTCTGCGGCAGTATTGTAGAAAGTGATCTGGAGGTCATAGCCAATCACAAGAGCATAATTCACTGATGCAATATGAGGATAAGAGTAAATCTTACTCTTTGGTGCTTCATGTGGAATTTCACTAGTGAAAAAAGTAGTAAGTGTTCTGCTTTAGGCTACATGGGCAAGGCCTCAGCTGGTGTACTATGTCCAGCTTTGGGAACCACACTTCAAGAAAGATGTAGACAAATTGAAGAGAGTGCAAAGGAGAGCAGCAAGAATGATCAGAGGTTTAGAAAACATGACCTACAAGAAAAGGTTGAAAGAACTGGGTTTGTTTAGTCTAGAAAAGAGAAGACTAAGCATGAGGCTCAAGGGGAGAGGGAGGAAGGGATAACAATTTCCCAATATGTAAAGAGTTGTTATGAAGAGGACAGTGATCAATCGTTTTCCAAGTCTACTGGGGACAGAATGTGAAAAAGTGCACTAACTTGAGCAAAGAAGATAGATTAGACAATTCTTAACTCCAAGGCTAGTGAACAGGCTACCTAGAAAACTTCACAGAAGAATCTTCATTTTTAAAAGGGGTTATCCAAACACCTGTCAGGTATGGTCTTTAGGTACTTGAGCCTGCCTGCTTCATTTCAGCTGTATGGAGTCCTGACATCCTTTCCAAATATTCAGTTCTATCTTTCTAGAAGTAATTTGCATGCTAATCTTCTAATCTGTTCAGACAGTGTGTGCTGAACACCTTTCACATGGGAAGCAGGGCTGCCCTAGCATTGTCATCATACAGCCCTTGGAGCTTTATCACCAAAGATCCATGTAGTAGCCATGATAAATGTCTGCTGTTTGAAGCAGGTGAAGACTCCAAAGGTCACATAACATTGTATTCTACCATTAAAACTTTGTGTGGGAATGCTTCAGGATCCTTTACTTGTCACCACATTGTGGCTTTGCTTCTTGGGAATTCCAGCATATACTCTCATTTCTTTACAAAATACTTGCACATCATTTAAGGATGCTTCCACATTTGGTGCTTTTAAATATGTCTGGCTTGACACAACTTGAACAAGACCCTGCTTCCTCCAATGCTATTTTGTATCAACAATAAGGTTTTTTTTAATATACCCTGCTATCTGATTTGGTCTTTGTCTTTCAAATGGATCATTTCCATCTTCATATTCATGCCCTTTCTGGCTTCTTTAATGTGGTTGCTATTAGGGTCACGAATACAATGCATGTCCCCTGTCTAGAAAAGAGTAAGATGAAGATCAGTAATTTCACATAATCACTGAGGTCTGTAGATGTTAACACTTGATCATGAATGACTTGACCTGTATTCCAATTAACCACCCAAACCTGGAAGAATTTGTGACAGCTTTCTAGTCCATCTGATCTCCTGAAAGTGTCCTATCCTTATGTAAACTCACAAGTTGTATAAATAGCTGGCTACAGCTACTGTAGCTCAGTTAACTCAGACCAGGTAATAAGCTTGTTTCCTTTTACCAGGTCAAGCAAATTTTGTGAATAAAATTTAGGTTTCTTGGTAATAAGGGAAGAATAAAGGCAAATCTGGATGCGGAATCAAAATAGCAACATTTGTACATAGGAAGACTATATATGACATAAGCAGTACACAGAACAAACCTTAATGAATCTCATTCATTGCACAAAACACAATCATTAAGTGTGACAGTAACTCTAAGTCAGCACAACACAACTTAGGGCTCCATGCAGAGACTGCTTGTGGAATGAGATACACATAGCCGAATTTCTAAAGTCAAAACAGATTTTTTATCTTATTTTCACCATCCTAAATCCACTGTAAATCACTTCACCAACAGTTTTTCTTTTACCATTTTTGGTAGACATCTCCTCATTGTTTATATTTATTGGTTGATCAAATTAGCTGAAAATCTTCCTGTTTGTCACCATGACCTGTTATGGTGGCTCTTATGATCCTGCAGCTGATTCACTTCTTCAAACAATTATTTGCCTTTCACCATTTTTGTGACAAAAATGTCTGAAATGATATATCAACTTTAGACAAATTAAACATTTGTTCTCGCAGTTATTAATGTAACTCCAAAATCAGCTTAGTGAGGTCAATAGCTTTCCAGTGGAATTGGAAAGCTTACTGACTGCATGGTATGTGACCTACATATGATAAATATTTCAGTAATATAGATGCAATACAGCTTAAGAAAAAGGTAATATTGCTAATTTATGTTTGTTTTAGAATTGCTTCTAAAGCCCGCCTGAGGCTTAGCTGTGGAAGCCACATCTCTTCTTGCTGCAGTGCACAGATTTGCACGAAATGGTAAATGCAGCTAGGATCCCGTCAGATGTAATTACACCCAAGGACTATTGTACACTGAAATGTTTCCTCTCCTGGATCATTTAAGTTACAGAATTGATCCTGCCTCATCTTTTAAACTGTATGCTTGACTGTTCTCTTCCTAAAGTAAACAGGTTTTAAGCGGCCTGGGAATTTTTTTCCCCTGTGAGGACAGCCACAGCAATGATGGCACACTGCAGGAATATGTGCAGGTTGGGCAAAGCCAGCTGAGGGGCTTTGTCCATCCAACACCTAGCAGCGGTGGCATACTCTGCCCGCCTGCTTCCACCCCTGCCTGCAAACAGGACCCAAAGTGACACGGGGGACGTTTTCCTTCCCTGGCTATGGCATTACTGATGCATCTCAGATACTCTCGCTATGAATGACAGGAGCTAAGCCATCTTATAAGGCTTATTAGAGTTCTTCAAGGGGGCAGGCAACAGATGGGAAATGAATGGGTTCAGAAGCACAGGGAGAGATGAGTGGCGATATAGGCAGGGAGGCAGGCGGTGGAAAATAAACACCACTAAGCAGCAGGCTATTTTTTCTTCTGCTTTGTGATGGGAGAGAAAACACCAGGACCAGCAGAAGGGTGATTACTTTCTTGCAAATTACTCCCTTAAATCCAGTCAGAAGCTTTACTATAGTAATTTCCACAGCAGCACCAGGTTTGTCAAATGCTGGTGCAGAAACCCTCTCCAGTCCTCTGGGAGGCTTCTTGCAGAGCTGTCGAAACACACCTTCCAAACAGCAATGGCAGTACCTGCTCTGCACCATCCTGCGTGTCCTGCCAGGCTGTGGGCAGACGCTCCTGTGCTTTCCTTCCCAAGCTCCTGCCCTGATGATTTGGGGCAGAGCGCACAGCTATGCCACTGGGATCTCATCTGCGTTCTCAGGCAGGATCGTTCCCCCAGCAATGCCTCAGCTGGGATAAGGCAGTCACCTTATGCTTGAGTTTTCCGAGGCTTTTATTTTTCCATGCAATCATCCCCCCACGCTTGAAAAGCACCTCACCTAGTGTCTGCGAGGCTTCTGCTTCTTGTTTGACATCCCTTATTTACAAAGCAAACAGAATGTTCCTTTTAACACACATCATGCTAAGTTTATTAATGAAGAAAACAATCCCAGGGGGTCAACCCAGGGGACCCTTGAAACCTGCCAGCAAAAACTCTTCAAACGCTCAACGCGTCAGATCCTCCAAAACGATATTTCACACAATGAAGTAAAAATAATATTTTTCTTTCGGCCTTTCCAGCCGCTTTTGTGGAGAGCAGACAGAAATTATTTTCTTACTCTGCTCCCAGAGCAGAGATCTGTATGAAGCTGCGTTTATTTATTTAACACGATGATTTCATCCTAAATGTCTTGACAGCAAATAGCTGGTGGTTTAATAAAGGCTCTTTGAAAGAAGGGCCTAAGCAGTTATTTGTACAGGGAAAATGTGAAGTATGTGGCTCTCAGGAGGAGAGATAGAAATGTCTGTTGTGATTTGGGGGTGTGAGGAGGACCCTAAAATCCTCTCTGTCTGCCAGGGTAAGAATGGTGACTCCTGTGGCTCTGTTTCCTCGCAGCCATCAAGCTGAGCTGCTGCAGCAGACCATGGGGATGAAAGTGGTCTGACCTTGTTATTAACAAGTGACTGATATGGCCTTCACTCTCCAAAGCAAATGTTCTTACAGGAGATAAAGGATCTGCTGTTTGTGCAGAACAGTTTGATTATGAAAGCAACAAACTAATGATAAACAGACTTGGAACTGGCTGGTGAGCCCTGTATGGTGGTCAGCAGAGAAAAATGTGTGCTGAGATGGCTAAACTGAAGTTTGAGGGGATTTTTTCTTCATTAACTGGATTTCCCAGTGGTGAAAGGGTCCCTGAAATGTCCACACACACCTGCTGTCTCTGCAGAGGCATCTCTCTGGGAATGCTTGGTGAGAAGTGGATCTCACATACACTGTGTCAGTGTACCCACATAGGTGTACATACCAGCTGTAGAGAAGCAGTCAACACAGTTTTGGAAACAGGTTCTGCAGGGTACCAAATGGGGAGCTTCTCTCGAAAAGGCGTGGCAATATTAAATCTCAGATGTATGTGATCCGGATTCTTTTCTTCAGCTTGTAAAATGTTACGCGTTTGTTGTTTTGTTTTCAACTGAATGAATCATTATTCAACTGGTTCTTAAATTAGCATCTCTGCTGTTGAGCAAACATGTGTCTAGCCACAGCAACTGGGCCAAGTTCAAATCTGGATCAGGGATTTGGGGTGGGCTCTGTTTTTTATTTACTTGTGCACTTTTAAGAGTGACAGATTCAGTGTAATTTGATTTTCATCAATATTTCTAGATTCTGTTGGGGTTTACTATGCATAGACTAAAGAGTATAGACTATACTACATATAGACTAAGACTGCAGACACTATCCTCTAATATTAATAGGTTTTAAAAACATTTCATGCAATGTATTTGCAGGTTTCAGTAACTGGTGGTAACACTTACAGAGCCATATGGTGATGCTCTGTTACATATGTGTAAGCACGTAGGAACTCTGATGAAGGTGGAGCCATGATAGCGAGACTTGGACTAATTCATCAGATGTGAGAACAGAGTTGTTCCACAGATACTGCCATTCTAACATGATTTTAGAATGAGTGCAAATATTTTTATAATACAAAAGAAAAAAAGCTCATCTTCACAAAGCCATTTGTGAGTATTTTAATCGCCTTTTCTTATTCTACTGATGATATTACTTACACTAACTGCCACTGAAAATTGAAATGCAAAGTTAACTGGGGGCTTCAGTGGATTCAAGCTTTTATCCAAGGCTCACAGGAGCACTTTGAAGTGAAAAGTAGTTGTGGGCTGCCATTTATTTTTCTCAATATGGTCACATTGTGCAATGTAGTAGAGCAGGATGGATGGAAGTGGGGAGGTTGCAAAATTCAATACTGGCTATGTAATATTCAACAAAAATATTACTACTTATAATTAATTAGTTATGATCTGTACAATAATTGCAAACAGAAAACCAGATAATTAAAAGAAGATACCCAAACAATGTGATTGTATTTAACTTTTAAAATGTGGAAAAACACTTGATACATGAAATAAAACTGGAAAGAGGAGGTGGAAAAAAAGTTTAAATGATGGCACAGCTAGAGTGAAAAATTACTGTAAGTTCTTT
Source organism: Buteo buteo (assembly GCF_964188355.1). Classification (NCBI taxonomy): domain Eukaryota; kingdom Metazoa; phylum Chordata; class Aves; order Accipitriformes; family Accipitridae; genus Buteo; species Buteo buteo. Next base: position 28,537,623 of record NC_134204.1, read on the forward strand.
CTGAAGTAGACTGTGGGCTATCTTCATGCTTTGCACAAAACCAGTGCAGCAGCACCCAGATTATGGTCTCTTAATATGAAATGTTTTGTAACATAAGCTATGTACTTCTTCCTCCTCAGATGCAAATTAAAATCAGAGCTTGCTGAACACTACTAATTGGGCACTCAGATCAGCAAACGCTGGGGAGGCAAACTGACTTGAAGAGACATTCGGCAATGCCTGTCTGTCTGGTGTTGAAAAATTCAGAGCATAGCAGAAGGAAGGCACCGGCTGCCGAATCTCCCAGGCATGTGCTCCGGCTCCCAGCCTGGGCCGGACATGCTGAGCTTGGTAAGAAAGAAGCAACTCTGAACATCACTGAGCTTCTGGTTATCTCAGGTAACATCCAGGCAAGAAGCCTTTTGCACCTTTGCCTGGACCCACTGACAGACAAACAGCAGCCTGAGGTTACTGTCAGCTGTAGGCGATTTTCACCAACTCTTTCTAGCTTGTTTCTCACAGTGTTGGTAGCTGACTGTGTTTGTCCAAATCATTCAGATGACTTCTGGATCTCTATGAACTGATGAATCTCAGTGAGGCAGAATATCACTGAATTGCACAATGGCAAATTTGCTGAACATCCCCATCCCCTTCTCTCCCTGGCTCCAGGTATTTCTAATGTCAGCATTGCAAACGTCTGGAAAAAAAATCACTGTCTAGTAATTTCTATAACTTTATTAATATTTTTAGAGTGATCATACATGCATAACTGACAGAATTCATAGGGAAAGATAGTATTTTTATCAGAGAAGTTCACATTTTGGGTGCACAATTCCTTTATGAGACAGTAATTTAAGTTATGATATGTATGACTTCACATGGCCAAATCAGCTTTTCACTTAGGTTGTTACCATGTTGGAAAAACAAATCCTACAAAGCAAGGCTGAGTGATAGGAAGATGAGATGACATACCCAAGAAAGCTAACCTGGCTGGCAGCATGTGCTGTATGTCCTTAATGCTGCTTGAAACTGCAGCAGATCTGAGGAGCAGCTGAGGAATGCCACCATCATCATCCCAAACACACACACATATGCACACAGTTTGGACCATTCAGAAATAGCAAAATTTTGAATAAGCCTTTGCTATTTCCCAGCTAAAATGAAAGATGTTTCAGACAGAAGTGTTTCAAATATCTTCAGTTTTTCTATCTGTAGGTATATACTGCATAAAAATAGAGTTACCAGTTTTTAATGTGAGAGCTTACAAGTCCTGGTGTATTGATGGAGCCTTTGCAGCTTAGAAATTTTCCTTAAAAGCTAGATGACTTTTGCTTTGCAAATGTAACCTCTGTGGTGATTTCCATGGTGGGACTTGCTTCTCTGCTCCTAGCTCACTTCACGTCCAAGAACCAGAAATCTTGCTTTTCTGCCCACCCCTGCTTTTCCTGAAACCTTTTATGGTATGCTGAAAGGGAGAAACGCAAAAAAAGTCCTCAAATCTCCCCTCTGTGTTTCTTTAACAAGACATGCCCTATGTTAGGAGAGGACACTCATCTCCTTGCAAGGAAGAAGGTTGCCCATCAGATACTGCTTTAAATATCATCCGGTTCGGCACATGGACTAACTGATAAGCACATTGAAATAGCAATCAGGAGAGTAAGCTTTTCAACTGAAAAATCTGGCAGTTCCTAATTCCTGTTACAGGCATGCGATTGGTGAGATTTTTGCTCAGGGCACTGGGATTTGGCTTGTTGTCTTTAACTTTACATAACATAAAACTGATACATAAGTTCCATCTGTAATATAGGAATGAACAAACCAGTGCTAGTGGTTGAAAAGCTGTAAAATGTCATTTATATGTGTGACACATTTCTGCACATGTTGATTGCACAGTCCTACCTAAGAATAGCATGACTTTCTCAGTAAAACCACAGAAGGATAAGTACTTACAGCAGAATCCAAATTTTTTTTACTGTAATCAACACATTTAATTATTTACAGAGTTTTATGCCGAAGCAAATTCTGAAGGACTCAGAAATCTGTTAAAAAGACTGAAGATAATTAGACCACAGAGAGTATTTCCAACAAGTAATGTGGACTATATTTAGCTGGACTAGGTTGTCTGACTTGCTAAATTTGCTTTGCACGACCCTGAAATTAGAGAGATGCCTGACGGCCTGAGGACAAGGGAGTCACAGAGCCATTGTGGTTCTCATTCCACTGCCAGGCTAGCTCCGAGGATCTGGCACCCGCTGCTGAGGAACAGAAGACTCCCTTTTCCAATGAATGGTGAACATCAATCTGCAAAATGATGTCCTACTGTCAGTGTCATCACAGCCCGAGGCTTGCTAGGCCACAATATCTGTGACTGGTAGAATAAACATACCTCCAGCTGAGCAGATATGAAAGCTATGTTAGGTTCATGGCAGCTTAGCTAGATTGTAATTTTTTCTGATGAAGTCAGAATGTCTATTTTTGAATTATGATTTGAATCTTATAACATGTCATGAATTGTATTGAGTGTGTTAGTGCTAGACCTTGCCAATCAAAGCCCAAAGAATTGCTCTTCAGAAAGTAACACTGACTGAGAAAAGTATCCAGCATGTTGTCTGACTACTGTTGCTGAGAAACCATCAAGAAAGCAGTCCAAGATTTACAGCCTTGGAAAAGTTATGTCTCACATTTGCTGTTTTTTGGTACTCCCCCAAAGAATTGTAACTTTTAGCTGTTGCACAGAGCAAAATCACTCTGGTCAAGAGATTCCTTTGCTGAGTCTATGTTCCTTGCTTTTCTGTGACTTCTCTGTCAAGGCTGCAGATTGGGCTTGTGAAAATGACAGAGGTTTGAAGGTGACAGAAATTAGTTCAGCAGCCTAAAAACATGTGGACAGCAATGCTGCATCCAGCAGTATTCCATGCACACATACAAAGATGAGGTTTGCAAACCTGATGGACTTGTAAGTCTGAAATGTCTTTGCAGCAAGGTATCTATATAACAAAAGGGATGGGATTCAGATCAAAAGCCAGCTCCATATTAAATGGACAGGCAGACAAGGCAAGAAAACTGAGCCTCTCTTTAGCCAAGCACTTAGATAGAAGTGTAGCTGCCCAACTTTTGCCATCCACGTTTGAGACCATCTTGGTCTAATCATTCTCTTCAAGGTCCCCAAGGTAGTATTAGAGCAAATTCAGACATAGGGATCCCTGGCTTACATTCCTAAACTGATACTATCATTGTCTGTCACACTCATGAAAAATTAGGAGAGTAAATAGGATATGATAAAAAATTTCAAAGTACAATTTCAAAGTGAGACAACTGGAACAAGTATATGGTAGTGTGTATGGCAGCCATTAATATGTTCTCAAATAGCAATCCAAATGTTTACTATTTGTAGATTGTGTAACATTTTCTATTAGGTACATGAAAACAACTTTAGTTTACAACGTGTTTTTCATTGAGGTTTGCATTGCCAGTTAGCCTGATTTTTTGGCACTCATATAATAATAATATAAGATTTCAGAAGCAGTTTCCCTGCTCTAGGAATGATCATAATATACTAGGCATAAAAAACAAAAAAAAGCTATTCTAAACCAAAGGGAAAATCATCATTCAGCCTTGTACAATTCCTAAGAAAATATTTCTTTTTAGTGCATTAATGTAGTTAAAGTAAGAAAGAAACCTGAATTCTCTTCAGTGCCTTAGTGTGGTGGGAGATGAGCTCTCATACTGTCATCTATCCTGCATCACTCTTGATTTCATAGGCTATCCTCTGATTTAACCAGAGTTCATGATATAATAAAAAGATCTGTATCCTAGCAATCATTGCACAGCATAATATTAAGAGCATTTCTGGAAAAAAAAAAAGATACCACTGTTTTCAGAAACTGCCCTTCAGCAGTGCATAAACATAAGCTGTTAGCAAACACCTTGATATAAACAATGGCACTTGCTGGAGAGAGAAGCAACCACCCACACAGGTGCTTTTAGTTAGGAAGTACATGCTCGTAGATGGCTGTGCAGAAGAGAAAGCAGGCTGTCACCGCATTTGAAAATAGACCTTCAAAGCATCTACTGGCCAACTGCATAAGAATCAATGGCTTATTCCACCAAGGATGCCTGTCTAATTGCCTGTGGATTAAACTCTGGTAAATAAAAGTTTTCACTTTTAGATTGCAATTCCATACAAGAACAGGCTCCTGTGGAGGATCTCTAGTGCCTTCTCCTGCCATTGTTGAACTCTTACAAACATCATGGACAAAGTGCATCTTCTGTCCTAGCATTTCAATGGCTTGAAGAATAGACAAGCTAAAAATTTATCGTGTTTGAAAATATAGATGTCAAGAAAGTGTTTCTGTGTTCCAGACAATATCTGTGTGATAGAGTATCCACTGCTCCTATTTCCAGGCTACAGAGGACTGATATCTTAAGGAGCTACTGTCCTGACACCACCAAAAGGTTCTTATTTCTTGCAGATCTCAGCTGGTATCACCTTAGTTCCCTTGTCAACTTGACCTTGACATTAAACCCAGGGTGATTATAGGACGTGGGCAATGTGTTGATTACAGGTATCATGGCATGATTCATACTCAATGTACAGTAGAGGGAACCTGGCAGTTGGAGATTGTGCCCCACTTGTGAGTGATGCTCAGGGTGTCCTTATGTGCAGCAGGAGTGCTTTGCCGACCCTGTTCCTCTGTGACACCAATACATCTCTCTGCATTGCCCCTGGGGCACAACACACCTACAGTAGTCCATTTTTGTTCATTGTGAAAATTAACACAAAGCACTTTATGACTTAAATGATCAAATACTCCATTAAGTCCATGGCGTGATTTACTAACATTATTACTGCTATGGTTGGTGTTGTGGTAGTGCTGAGGGACAAAACAGAGGGATGAATGGGTCACTGAATCAAGGCTTGTAAAGACTGTAAAGGGAAAGGAAAGTTGTGATTTGCAAAAGGTCAGGGTTGTCTAGTTCCTAGAGAAACCTAGAAATCCTTAACAAAGGTTGAACACTTAGATTTACTGATGTATATGTAACCCATCACTGGAAGTCCTTCATGGCAATAAGCTGCTGAACTAACAGATCTGCTCAAGCTTCTTGACTTACATAAATCCAGGATTGCTACAATTTCAAACATCACAGGGAAAAGACAACTCTCAGTATTTGAAAGCATATTGTGAATTCCTCTTCACCAGGTGCACCTTGTCTGTATTCCTTGCTCCCCTCTCTTGTGTTCCCCTGGATTGTTTGTGCTCTACAGCTGAGCCATTGGTTAGGATATTTTTGCTCTTATTTTCTCTGTATTTTCATGGAAAGAAAAGACTAAATGTTAGATGAACTGTGGGGTTCAACACCCAGGAAGGTAAAAGCATAGAAGAGAGAGACATGTGAATGAAGAAGCAGAAGTAAAGCTGTGAAATAGCATTCCTTTCCCTAAAATCAATCAATTGCTTGAGTGTATGGCAAAGTGTGGCAAAACAGGCAAAAAAGAAAGTGCTTTAGAGTGGCTTAAGTCTTGTCATACAGCACCATAGGCATGTCTCTATTTAATTACATCTTTTCTCACTTTTGGCTGTTTGAAAAGTGTTCCAGCTATTTTTTTCTTGGTGTTTCTGTGGCTTTTTAATCACTGAGAGCTTTCTGACTTCTTTTTTTCTAGCTGTAAGGCATTTTGTGGGAGTAATATAGATTGTTTTCCTTGCTGGTTTTCCTGTTAGGCAACTCTGAAGGGCCTCTTTGGTTTGGCAGCTTAGCACTGATTTTGTGGCCTGTAAATGATTGCTTGCTTGCTTAGTTCTGACTTTGCCACTTCTTTGGACTTTTTGTCCTCTTCTGCTCTTAACACATAGTTCTTTTTTCTCTTTCCCTGGTACAGGCAATAATCCCAGTTACCACAGCAGCTGAGTGAGCCAGGCTGACCTCACCTGCCACGGGGTGGTAGCCAGGTTCGCATACTTGCCTGGGTAGGGGGACCTAACACTGCCACGGGAACAAGTGATTGCCTGGCTGGGATGCCTCAGCCCGCAGGCAGCAGGCACTGGCTGCTGTGCTGACAGGAAACAGACCCCAACTCAAACGGAGCCATAGAGCCAGCTGCCTGATGCCAAAACGATGTCTGTGTGAGATGCTCCCTCTGGATGTGCAGGCTGCCTTCAGTCCTATTCTTCGCCTTGGATCCTGCTTTCATTTCTGCGAGCTAGTTCTCTGTTTCTGGCTTGCTGTACAAACCACCAGCTCACATCACTTCATTTAAGTGACTTGCCTAGTATCACAGAAGAATTTTGTGGGACAGAGATGAACGACAGTGTTACAAGATTTTTCAACTACCTTAACCTTGAGACAATCTCTTTATAACTCTCCTGCCTTATTCCTTGCATGCTTTACAACTTCTGTGATAAATGAGGGAAGGAACCTCCAGACAGCAGGTTTCTTCAGTAAACAAGCCCTTCTTATCCCCCAAGTATCACATCCCATGCTCTGACTGTGGGAAAAAAACCAGCACGTAAACATGCAATTGGACTACCTTATCATGCCAACACGAGGTGGGTGAATTAAGTTGCACAAGCTTCTTTCTTCCCTAGATTTTGAGTGCTTGGCTCAACAATTTTTACATTTTATCAGAAATGAAATTCACTTTGTCTTTGAAATTAAGATGACTCCTTCCAGTTTGAAAGATCAATGGGGCCAAACGTTTAAAACCCTCAGCACAGAATCTTGATCACAAACGTAACACAGCAAGCGTAACATCAGGCTGTCATCCTTTTATATGGGCTGTGCTATTGCAAGAACTGACATGCACATTTTCCAAGGCCTTCACTGCCATTCTGGTGTGTGCGGGAGAACATGGGTGTTCGGGATTTCATGACTCAATTGCAGGTTCTCAAGGACATTTTTTTTCCAGTGCTTATAACTCATCTGATCCTCTCCATTCTTTTCTAATCTATTCATTTTTTCCAGACCATCACACACTAGTTTTCCCACTACTCTCTTCCTTTTCCTTTACATGAGTGGAATGACTTAGTCTGCTTTACAAGTGAGCCCTGTCACATATATGACCTAACTTTCAACAATTCTGATACTTTTAAATCAGCAGTATATTTAAAAAAAAAACAAAAACAAAAACGCAGCTTTACACTGAGGAAGCCCAACCATAAAGTCATCTCTTTTTACATCTAGGCATCATTAGCCTGAACACCTCAGCTGACCTGTTGCTGTTGTGGATGTCTTCCAAGTGTCAGAGAATGAAAAGAAACTTTAAGAAACCTGCAAGCATATAATAACCTATATCAGCATCTGTATGGCACAAAAATCAATGCATGTCTACCCAGAAGTTTTTTGTTTCACTTGTTGCCTCACAAATAGCCTTCAAAATTTTAAGAGGTGGATGCATGATTTTAGGACCAATGGCAATTGATTTATCATTTTATGGGGCAAGAATCACAAATTCTTTTTACATCCCCAATGGCAGGAGCAGGGAAGATGAGTCAGGAGGTTGGAAAGTGCTCTGTTTCCACAATCAGTATCATTGCTAGGTCACTAAAATGCCACATTGCTAGGTAGCTGAGCAGCTAAAAAAGACTTCCTTGGAAATAAAAAAAAGCTTACAATTTCTTGTGCCAGAGAAAATCCTGGCAGCTAGGTCATGTCAGGAGAAAGCTGCTCAGCCACCACACTGTCTTCTGAAGGTGTGGGGAAAAAGGGACAGAGCTGCTGCAAGGGGTCTGTCCCCTTTACAATTTCCCAAACACAGCTAGGTGCCTTCTCTGACATCATGCTTGCAGTCTTCTGCAGTAAAAATCTGACTGGATTTGGTGGAAGGACCTATTTTTTAAATCAATTGCGATGTTGAGCAAGCCAGAGTCACTGCTGAAATCAGTGTCTGGCACCAGGCAAGAGGCCAGCACTGGGGGCGTATGTCAATAGGCAGAACTGACCTAAATGAACACCTCTATGGCACTTACGCTCTTGAGAGCTATCCACAAAAAATAAGCAGTTTGCCTTATCAGTAAGTATAGCAATTAATAGAATATTTAATATAGCTGGCTTTTCCCATACGATTGGCCGCTAGCAAGGAAGCTACAGTCAGCACCGTTCAACTGGTAGGTCCTACAGCTCACCAGCTAGTTCTCCATGGGTCACCTGTGGCCATGACCAGTTTTGCCAAAGTTTGTGCTTTGCCCTGCCCATGGGGTGGGAGGACCCCTGCACCATATGTGGTCCCAGCTGCTCAGACGAGTGGGTGCTCGAGGGAGGAAGAGAGACAGACTCAAACACAGACCTAGCAGAGCATTGGCTTGGCACAGATCCTCCAGGCTGTTACTCTTGAGGATGTGGGCCTTGGTCATTACCAGTTTTTTCTGTTTATCTCTTGATATAGACTGCCTCTCTTACAGCAATAGGATATTATTTAACAGCCTGTGTTCCTGTTTGAAACTGCTAGTGAAACTAACCACTTCCCCGCTTCTCCTCTGCCTTCCCCACCAATCTTCAGGCAGCTACATACCTTTTCCTTCCCCAGATGTTTTCTGGGTGGATCCCTCTTGATCCCATGTCTTTCACGGGTATTCAGCCACGTTTTCTCCATCCCAGGCTCCTTTATTTGCTCTTCTCATTTGGAGTTTTACTTGAATGATTTTACATAACATTCTAAATGACATTTTTATTGCAGTATTTGCACGGCCCAGCATAATTTGCTGAGGGAGGTGTTTTACAAATAATATTATTACTTTGAAGACTTAGTCCTGTGGAACCACAGAACATGTGGTTATGTTTAAATACATTTGTTTTCACTGTGTGTCCTCTATTATGATTTTTCCCCGCTGTGTGATATTGGTGCAATAAGTGCTATTTATCTGTAAGATACCAACAACATGATCTGCTTCAAGTGCAATGTGTTGGCTTGTCTCCCTCTGAGAGATGGAGGTGATACTTCAACATAACCTTGTCTGACCTTCTGAGGGGTCTTCAAAATCCAAGACAGAACTAGTGATCATGCTGATTCAGGACAGCAGCCTGAGGAGGTCCTTGTTATGTTGTCAGAACCAGCACTGACCAGGTTAATTGGGCCAGATCCTACTGGCATGTCTCTGCTCAAGTGCTCTCTGTAAGCTGTGTATCTAGGTCAACAGGTCTGGGGCTGCCAATGTGGGGAAAGTAGTGATGCTGTTAACACACAGCAAAGATTCATGATTTCTGTCTTGCTTGGACTGATTTTAACCATGTCACGTCAAAGAACCATTACAGAGATAATCAGAATTAAATAATGCACAGAATGAAATAATACACAAAAGATGGCATTGGCAGTGGGCTAACTGCAGCTGGGAGTCCAGGCCAGTCAGCAGCAGGGAGGAGGATATAGAAACAGTCTGAAGGAGGTGTAGCTGGGAAATATTGGGAAACTTGTCTTCAGCTTATGCAGTGCCTCAGATAAGAAAAGACAATGCCTCTGAGAAGGTTTCAAAGGCAGAAGGCCCACTCTTAAACGGAAGATTTATTCCTCTGGAACCAAATGCTCCTATAGAACTAAAAGGGGTGGTCTACCATGATCTCTATTGCTCAGTTAACTGTGCTTGGTGCTCTCATGCAGAATTTTACTAACAGGCTTGAACTCACCAATTCATATTCTTGATAAGCTTGTGGTCCACAGATCTGTAGGTTTCTGGACTGTTTTAAAGCATCTATGAATGGTGACTAAACAAAGCAGTTGTGTGGGATGCAAGGCTACATGTAGGGTTTAGTTATAGGCAGCTCCTGTGGAAATTTGTTTTTTGGCACCACAGCTGAAAATGGTCAAAAGCTGTAAGAATATGTGGAAGGTAAAAACTATTCAATGGCTTTTGTGCATGTCTTCCTGAGGATATTGTGGTGACCAGAGCAAGAGGAATATTTCAGCAAGGTGCTCCGTGCTCTCTGGGCAACAAACCTGTGCCTCCATGTGTTTAAAACTTCCCAGCATGCATGCTATTTTAAATTTGTTCAGTGTTGTTGGAAATGATCACACTTCATAGATCCAGACTTTGAGCTATACAGAACTCTAGATCCACTGAGACACTTTGAAGGAAAAAAGCTGATGCCTAGATATAATTTTCAACTCTCTCCTAAAAGACCTTTAGGTGTCACAAAATTTGTTTCTCTGGTGGATAGTTACTTTGACCATGTTTGGGCAGAGTTTCGTCCTGTTCCAGTCCTATGAATAGTGGAACAATTCTTATTTAAATATCTTAAGCTCAGAGAAAATTAGGTTTCTCTACTACAGTAAAATATTCAAGGTTGCTTTCATTGTCACTTAATCGTGTCTGAAGGCAAAGAAATAAATAAGCATGTGTCTGGACTTCAAGGAAGATATGGCTTCAATCAGAGGACAATCAGTTTCCTTTCTCCATCTTTGTATTTACAAAATCCCAGGCAGAAAATTGCCTGCTCCCAAAACAGAGATGAACAGTGTCTAAGGCTCATCTGCAAAGGATGCTCACTGCTTCCAGTGGTAATATTGAAACAAAAACTTCAGAAAACCCTCCATGTGCATGTCCTCACGCCAGAGTAAAATGGCTCTTTCACTTTTTCTCAGTTTCCTACATACTATAAGGTTAAAGTAAGTATATGAGAATACAAAGATCTACATAAGACCTAATACCAATATCCCAGTATTCCCAGCCCTAGCTTCTATGTGGATAATTTCCTTTTAGCACAGTGCTCGCTCTCAGGACTTGCCTATTTTCTTTTATACCAAAGAGCTTCAGAATGGATGGACTTCTCTCTCGTAGAAGATTGGTAATGAAAAGGAACAAACTATCTGTCTTCTCTGGAAGGTTTTATTTTTAGACATTCCGGACACACTGATGAAGTTACAGACCTGCTCATCTTTGCTTTGTAAAACCTGGCAGGAAGTTTTTAATGAATTAATGGATATCTGTGACTATCGAGAGGATGTTTTTAAATGTGCTGTCTTTTGAAAAGGAAAAAACGTTTCCCAGTTCCCTTTTATCTTCCTTTTTTTTTGGTCTGGTTGATTATTTTACATAGGTCAGCAGCCTTGAAACAGGAGAATTTGTTAACTTGAATATGAACAGTAGGAGGAATAGTTATTGCATTTACTTTTTATGCTCTTCCTTCTAGCTCAGCACCTTGCAATCTCTTTGTAGCTAGGCTACACAAGAGAAAATCGGTGATATGCCAGTGCTCCACTATCACAGCTGAAACTGCTATCTCTCCTTCATTTCTATGACTTTGCAAGTTTGTCAGTAGGTCCCAACATCCATGAATGGGCTCAGGTAGTTCCATCAATTGCAAGAGGTGCACTGTGCTTCCCAAAATTTTGGTTTCACAAGCAGGGACACCTGAGATTTCTGCCCAGAGCCTCTTCTCCGTGCATCTGCTAAGGTTTTGTATGAAAAAAACCTTGCACCAACAGTGACTGGAACCCTCCTCTTGGTTGCCAGAGGATGATCATGGACATGTAGGACCTTACTGAGCTTCTGTTCCACTGCCTGTGTATTGTGGATGCAAGGCAGGGCCACACTACCTTCAGTGTGTGGGAGACGTGTCTTCTCTCAGACATGGGCATCTTACACCTGTCAGAGAGAGCGAGCCTTGGGCACACAGTGGCTGACACTCAGTCCAGATAAAAAAGATTGAGCCTTGGCAGCTAAGAGGAGCCTTTAAAGAAGGCAGATACACCAGGCATTTCTATCAGGTTTTTGCTAGATGCTTGCTGAAGCAACAGCATAAATTTTTTTTCCAAGCCAAATCAAAAACTGTGGAAGGACATGTCATCTTGAAGTAACTTATTTTGCTGGAAGCTAAACAATTCCTATTAAATTTAAATGAACCTGATATAAATCTACATTAAATCAAACCAAGAATACCCAGCTCGGTAAGTTGTATTTAATTATACCATACCCTTATATTTTCCCAGTGTAGTTCTCATCTCAGTTTCTTTTCCTTTTCAAAATGCCAGTGATATTTTTGCAATATACTGTATTTAGGGAAGAACTTCTACTGGCAGAAAGTCTATCTAAATAATTTTGTCATGTCTTTCCATCTGTTGGTCCAAGTGTACACAGTTTTTACTAAACATGAAGCAAACAAACTGCAGTATCAATCCAAGGCTGTTTTGCAGCCTAACCAATGTCAGAGCAGGGCTCTGAGGTGCTTGGATGAAATAAGCTGTTTAAGTATGAATTGTTATATTATGATTGTTATCAAGATGTTCCAAAACAATCTGGTTTATACAGAGAGTAAGATGTGCCAGAATGGGAGGAAAAAAAGCATGAGGGCCAAGTGAGCTGAGAGTGATACTGCCCTGCAATCTCCTAGCCTCCAACAACCTGTGCTTTAGGAATTGCCTGCAGGGACAAACCCCTGTCATGTTGTGAATTAAGCATGAATTTACGTCTTTGGTATTTAACTCATTTACACTTCTGGGCTCCAAGGCTTCCTGTGGTGAGGAGTTCCACACCTGCACAGTGGAAAACAGACGTCTTATGGGTGCTTCAAGCCCTCTTGTCACTTTGTTGCCCTTTAGCTCCTGAACGTTTCCCTATTTCCCTCACCTTGTGCCTGTGGTTTATAGGTGCCAGTGACAGACTCTCTAGACTCAAGACTGTTCTCTTCCCTTTCAGGCAGATGCTCCATATGTCACTCTGTTCTTCTTTAGCTCTCCCGCGTGAGCTGAGGAGAACAGAACTTCTGGCAATACCGCAGTTGGTATTACACCACGAGGAGCACAGAAGCAGATTAATTTCTGACCAGAACACCCGTGTTGCACTTGCCCTTTGGTGAGTGCAGGACACCAACTATACAACTTTGGAGCCACCTCCCTCCCACACAAACCTGCCCCCATCTTCTCTCCCTCTCTCTGTGACCAGCTTCTCTCTTACTTTGGGTTATGAGTTTCTGATAAGACTTTTGATGAGGCCTGTTTGTACACCCGGGTGCACTTGTCGGAGCCTCATCTCTGCCATCTGGTACTTGGTCCTCCAGGGACTAGTGTAGACTTGTGAGGCACCATGATCTCCCTCACACATTTAACAGAGCTCATCCTTCCGTGTTAATTGTCATGACATCTGGAGGAAAAATAAATGTTTTCATATGAAAAAATTATATTCCTGAGAATCCATGACCACACAGCTAGCATCTGGGGAAATTACTCTCTCTGAGACAGTCTCTTGAGTATGCGGTTAGCATCTGCATGTGCATGTAAGCTGCCTTGCTGAAAAAGAACTGGGCATTTTGGGTTGGTCTGCGGGGAACCGTGGGGAGCCAGCTAGTCTGCCCAGGTCCAGAGCCACCTGATGAAGCTCCCCTACACGGTTTGGCTTTCTGTGCCGTCAGCAAGCAGCCTACTGCCTTTGCGCTTTCCAGGTCAGCCATGTAGAGATGTGTTGCAGTTGCAGCTCCCAGAAAGAGTGACCCTGGACTTCAGGGACAAAATAAAAGCCTGCTAGATGGGCTGGGGAGGCCTGAGACTGTCTGGACTGAAGCGTGTAGTTCCCTGGCCCATGGGTGCAGGCAGGGGCCAGGTCAAGCTGCACCAGGCAGAGTGCCTGTGCTTGCCCCCCCACAAGCCAGCTCTTCACAGGACCTGCCCGTGCTTGCAGGGGTCTCCTCTGAGCAGTGGATTTGCTGGAAGCACACCCAAATGGAGACCATCTCCAGGTCTTGGGAGGGGAAAAAACAGACCTACACCTCTCCTGGCCAGCACAAAGCCATGAGGGGTGGTCCAAGCCCTTCCTGCGGTGCGGGACACCTGTGCTGCTGTGTTTCCCCTCCACCTCCCAGAAAATGAGGTGTCCTGATGGGGAGGAAATAACACAGACTCAAAGACTGGGCATGTCTACACTGGGAGCAACCCATCGATTAAGAGTCAAGAGCAGCTCACTGGCAGCGCGGCAAGGGCCAAGCCTGATCCGCCCAGAGGTTCAGGCTGACCCCCAACAAACCACTGGAAACGAGGGGGAAGCGCCACCCCCTGAGGCAGCTCCGACGGGTCTGTGCAAGCCGAGACTCTTGCGCTGGGTTATCTGGATCTGAATTTCATGCTGGTCCGGGGATCCATCCCCTTCCCCCAGGGCTTTGCTCTCCTGGCAGTGCGCGGGGACCCGCTGTGCAGGCACGGTCCCTTCGTCCCTTAGGGCCTTCTTGAGCTCTCGGTGGGGTCCCCGCGGCCAGCCCCCCCACCCCGGCAGCGCCGGTGCCTGTCTCGGTCCGGGGCGGGCAGATGGAGGCCACCAGAGCCGGGGGGCAGGGGGCAACCCGCCGACGGTCGGAAGGCAAAGGCGATGGCAGCCCCCGGGGGCGGGGGGGACGAGGACCGTGCCCCACTCCGGTCTAGCGCTTTAACCCCCCCCCCAAACCCCCAAACCACCACCCCCCCCCAACTAAAAAGTGAAACCAAACTTCCTCTCCCCCGTCTCTCCTGAGGAAAGCGGAGCGGGGGCACCGCAGCCCGCGGCGGGTCGGCGCTGGGGCCGCGGCCGTCCTGCGCTGGTCCCGGCGGGGGGGCGGGGGGTGCGGGGGTGTTACAGGTCCCTCCCCAGGCCCCGGGGGGGGCTGGGGCTAGGCCGGCGCATGGGGACTCAGTGCACAGCCCGCGGATGCAAAATTAAATGCCCGTGGACAGCTCGCGTGGGCCCGGCGGACAGCCCCGAGAGTCGCTGCCGGCCGGCGGGGCGGTGGGGGGGGGGGCGGAGGAGCCCGGCGGGCGGAGGGGAGGGTGACTAACCCCGGTTTTAAAACCAGATTTGTCCCTGCCTGGCCCTTTTGTGCGGCGGAAGACGGATGGGGCTGCGGCGGCCGCCTCCCAGGTGACGGCTGCCTCGGCAGCGCGGGCGCGGAGCGGCGCGGACCCGCCGCGCTCCCGCTCCCGCTCCTCCCGCTCCCGCTCCTCCCGCTCCTCCCGCTCCCGCTCCTCCCGCTCCCGCTCCTCCCGCTCCTCCCGCTCCTCCCGCTCCCGCTCCTCCCGCTCCCGCTCCCGCTCGGCGAAGGCGGCGGCGAGGCTAAGCTTGTGAAAGCAGCAGCGCTGGGTTTATTTCCCCCGGGGCCGGGAAGCAAGCGCCGCCGGCCGTCGGAGGGGACATCTTTTGGTCGCCCCGAACGAAACGCAAATACAGGCGATAGCCCGAATTCATCAAGCGGTCCCCGTAACCGAGCGTTTCTCACTGTGTGTTCGGTTTGTTTTTCCAGGACCTAAGCAATTTTTAATGTACTATATACTTCCCGCTTAATCCCCCTCGTTTATTATATAATTACGGTTTCAAAGTGATTATGTAATTAAAATCATGTTTCACTGCAGCGTACTTCAAAAGGAAGGCAACCTTCCCCAGCATTATTTGCCGGTGATGTCATAATTTCCCTGTGATATTTAAAATAAACACATTAGTCCAAGAATTCTAAACATGTCTGAAAGTATATAATGGAATTGATTGGCATAAAGCAACGGTGAAACCTATCACTAGTTTAATATATTTCTATGCTCCCATGCAGTGTAAATTATAGGATAATGGGGTGCAGGCGATGGTAAGCTCTGTTTATATAATCCATTTCTTCACACAAGTTCCCATTGCTTTTCCTTCCCTTTGCTGTATGTGGTGGTTCTCTGATCCTACTGACCTCAGCCATGTGTTTTCACTTTTTCTTCTGATCTCAATTCCATGACCAGCGGGGAATAAAATACAAATTGAATAGTAACCATTCACAGGCCACTCTTTTCAAACTGTTGTTAAGCCTTCTTTGTCTTGTCTAGCAATTGATAGATAAATGTGTCGTATTTTACCCGAGTCTTTCTTCTCTCCTTGTAAAGCTTTGTTGCCCCAAGTTCCTTAGTCCATCATTCTCTTTTCCTTTTTCTTTTTAAAGAAAATCATTTCATCGGTGCTTGTCACCGAAAGGGACCGTTCCCTTCCTTGGCAGTACACGGGGTGACGGTTAAGCAGCAGAATTAGACAAAAATATCAGAAGGGGGGAAAAAAGAATTCCCCCAACATTTGGTCCGACCTATTCCCAGCACGACTCAAGGTTAATTTTAAATTTGACTTGTTTCTTCTGCACACGGTAAATAAAGTGCTCCCTGGGCTGCACGGAGCTCCTTTTAGAAAAGGGGAAAGTTAAGTACTCGAAAAGGGAAGGAAAAAAAAAAACCCTCCTCTTTTCCCTCTGCATGCCTCTTTCACTGCAAACCTGCTTTCTGCGCTGTCAGGCGGGGCCGACGCTGTTTATTCAGCTTTTCTAGAAAATGAAAAGCAACTAAGAGAAGTTTAAACAATCTCTTGTTATTTTTGGGCTTGTTTTTCCAGCGCTCTCCTCCCCGGCTGCTTCTTTGGGGATATAATGAGAAAGAAAATAATTTTGGAAACCCATTATTCCATAGAGAAAAACATGTCACCAATCCCATGCCCTTTATTTGATCAAAAAACAATTGTCGTGAAAGTTTCTTTCGTGATGATCTAAACTGCAGACCAGCAATGGTTATAATTATTACCAAACTGCCAACGTGCTGAAGGCAGTTTGAGATAATTTAACATAGATATTTTAAACAGCTTGTTTTAAATCTCCCTATCTTTTTATTAGAAGGGCTTACTCGATCCCTATGGCAAACCGGGTTTTAGCTATTGGTAAGTAGTTTAAAAGCGGCGGTTGAAAAGAGAGGTCTTTTGTTGTGCCCCTCTTCGAAGAACTCTTGGACATAAGCAAACATTTTGAAGAGCGCATCAGTCTCTAATCAAAATAATCCAGATTCTTGTGTGAAAGGTAAATGTTTTGCAACCACGTTACTGGACTTGAAATAACTAAACAAGTCAGACACCGAAATTAGCAACGTGCTGAAGGGCAGGCAGTGAGAGAGAGCCGCAGCACGGAAAAGAAGCGCTCCTCTTAACCTGCCAAAACCCGCCGAAGCGTTTCTTCAGCAGAAACCGCTGCCATGAGGTTTCGAAGGAAATGCAGCTTAGCAGAAGAATAATTTTCGAAATTTTGCTGGGGACAACGACCGTCCGAAGCGAAGCCGCGTACCTGTAAAACGAGCCCCTGCGTATCACATGCTTCATATTAAACTTCCATGCAGTTTTCCTTCGCTGTTTTTTTCCAGCTAAAGGGTTCTTATAAACTTTCCTTCGTTTATTTAAGCCTGGTTTTCATTGCTGCAGTTTTGCATGGTTTGCCTTTGTTTAGTTTATTAACCCACAGGGTTACTTTAACTAAATATTTGGGCTGAATACTTTGGGGTTGGATTTCAACGTTTTCTAACAAAATTACTGAGTTTTTTGAAGCCACACAGAGAACTCTGTGTTGACTTTATTAGTCAATTTAACAGGCTATAAGGAAAATAAAAATAAGAAACATACTAGTGTATCCCCTCCAGTGAGGAATGGGATTGAAACCGGTCTCTTATTTAGTATCTCAGATGCCATCGAGGCTGCGTTAAATTTACTAACGTTTTAATAGAAATACCAAATGTACAGCGCCTCTGCTTTGCCGAAGCCTGCCACGTCCCCGCCCGGTGCCCGCTGCCGACCGCGGAGCTGTTTTTTAAGCCCCCTCCCAGGGAAAAAAGAAAGGGGACACACACCCCCAAACTAAAAAAAGCCCCTTTCCCTCTGCTTGCTGCCCCATGCCTCGGACAGAGGTTTAGGGATGGCCTGGCCGCGGGGGCGGCAGGGGGGGGGCAGCTCTCCCGGCCCCGGAGGGAGCCCGCGGGGGCACCGCGCCACTCCGCGCCCGCGGGGGATCTGCGCGGCCCCGCTGCAGCACCGCGCATGGTCCAGGGGCTGGGGACCGGGGCTGAGCGCGGCCGCATGTACCGCCCGGGCAACCTTCCCCACCCCACATCCTGGCAGACGCTCCGGCAGCCTCCTGTTGGTGCTGGCATGCTTTTTTTGGGTGCTTTTTGTTTGTTTTGTTTGTTGTTGTTGTTGGGTTTTAGTATAAGCACCCTGCTGCCTGGCTGGGACAGAAAGAAAAAGGATAGCCTGAGACATATGAGCCCTTGGAGACCGAGTGAGCTGTAGGCAGTGATGGGTGTCAGGAAGCAGAATCTCTGCTGCAGAAAGAAACCGAAATCCCCCTGGCATGGTTCCACTTGCCTGGGTGGTAGGACCACTGCAGCATTGCCCCCTGAGCAAAAGCAAGGTGGCAGCAAGCTGGTCAACTGCTTAGTGCAATGTGCTGTCAGAAAGAAACCAGGGGACTACTCTGATGTGCTGCTGTGGATACCGGTCACCAGTCCCTACAGGAACCCTCCCATGGCCATGGCCCTTCATTAGGGCTCACATCCCTTCCAGCAAGTAATTGTCCCAGTGCTGCACTGGGCACATCATGGGCTGCTCTACAGATGGGTCCATTGTGGAGTACTTGGGCTGGAGATGACTCAGTGCTTGAGCAGTCTACTTTTAGTATTTAAATGCTAGTAATATCTCCTGGGCCTCCCCTGTGCAGGGAGCAACAAGTCCCTCACTGCTGACAGCTTCCATTTCCAGTGACGATCTGCAGAGGTGGATCATCTCGAACCTCAAGAAAGAGAGAGGAAGAGTAGCAGGGTTTGGAGAAGCTAGAACAGCAATGAGAGATGAAGACCAGGCTGGAGACATCTGGTGACTTAGAGAAACAAGAGCCAACATAGAGACATAAAGAGGGAAGTGGAGATGGTCAAAGCAAGAAAGATCTTTGCAGGGCCCCTCTGACGGAATAGATAGGGGCAAAAGCTGCATTTGTCACCACCACAGAAAAAGACATTGCAGCTTTCAAAATGTGAAACATCGCAAACCAAAATGAGACCTATGCCTGTGCAGGTGAATGAGAAAACCTCTGTGTAAAACCTGAGTGGACATAACCAGGGAGTGAAAAACTTACAGAAAAGCCCAGTCAGAGCTACAGCCAGGTTACAGGCCTGGGAGAGACCCAGAGGGTCTGTGGACAGATGTCAGAGACACAGTCCAAAATTGTAGAAAAAGCATGAAAGTGTGGTGTTAATTCCCACTAACTACTCCAATAACTTTCCAAATCTCAGGCCTAGATATTACAGGGGTGTGAACCCCAAGACAGTTGTATATGTGTATCGAGCAGGGACATGTGCCTTCACTTGCTTTAGGCAGTTCTCAACAAGACCTTAGAACAAAAATGCAGCACTCTTGCAATTCCTCTCAATCATAAATCAGTCTATCAGCAATGGCCAACAATAACCCAGCAGCATAAGTATGTCATGTCTGTCAACGGGATTAATTCAGTGTGAAGATGAAGTAGCCATTTGTGATAGAGCAGTTTACTGCCAATACACAACAGTGAGACAGTCCGCTGTTATCCTGATAATAAAACATAAGTATGTAACACCCTAAAGCATGTCCTGTCCCATACCATTAGCAAGAGATTGATATGCTTTTTCTGATACCAACATGAGAGGGTAAAAGAGCAAGTTCTGCATTCAAATATTATTACATATTTTTGTTTTACTTACTTGCCATTGCATCTTGCAAAATATTTTGTGGTCTCTTGAACATAAAAGGGCAGTCTAGAAAGTCTGTGTTAGAGTTAGGCTTAGTTTTCAGAGGAGATGAAAGCTTGGAGCTTAGCTAATAGTGAAGAAATAAGATAACTCCACAATAAAGGGCTAATAAATATTTACTCTGTTAAGTATTGCTATTATTTCTCCCTCTCATAAGTGATCTTGCAGCACTATTATGCCAAAAAATTAGGATTACTGTATTAAAACCAGATTTTCTAGAGCTCATTCAGAATTTCCAGCAACAGCCTTTTATTTCATTAAGTAGACACAAACTGTTACTTTGTTGTGAGAAGTTCCATGTTTTCCTTCACACCAAAAAGCAAAATCTGAATAACATAAATGATTGATCGTACCTCAGTCTGAGGTCTGGTGAAGTGTGGCAGCTGTAACGAGTGAGATGAGCAAACGAGCTAGAGAAAAATTGTAGTACTGTGGAAAAGGGAAGGGATCAGGAGAGGAATAGGTTAGATGAAACAGGGGAAAAAAAGACATGACAAGATACCAAAGATGAAAGTTTTCTGCAGTAGCTGTGCAGCTTGATAAACTCTTCCATCACTATTTTATTCCCTGTTGGACATGGAGTTGAGAAAAACATTACTAAATCTCCACCTCAGATTTGATGCCATCAGAATCTTTAGATCTTTAGATTTTCATCTCCTTGTTAAGGATACGATACCGCAAAACTCTCAGCGCCAGCTCCCTGCTTTGCAGAGTACCAAAACATGTACTTCAGCTCTGACTGTATTTGATGTGTTAACTCCAGTTGCAGCCAACATTAATTAACAAAGGAAGAAATGCTAAACCAGTTATTAGTTGACTGATCTCCCTGCTAGCCATGTTTGAAACTACGCTTAACAGCTATAGAACAAGAATGAAACAAAAAAGAGCGTAACACTTTTTATATCTAGACGTGAAGATACATCTTCATAATATTGTGCATTAATTATTCCTTTTAATTTCAAGGATGGCTCTTCACATCCCTTGGCACTGTAATCAGTATTTAAAAGAAAGATCCTAACAAGAAGAACCACCCCACAGCAGAATAAAACCCACACACAATAATAATAAATTACTTAATCATCCAGTAATTTGAAGCAGCAATATATAGCCCACAAAATAAAAATCGTTCCCATACCCACAGTCCTATTTCTGTATGGGTTGGATATGCATGTGGAGGGGCGATAGGCAGGCGCTATGTATATCCAAAATGACAGAGAACTTATTCTCAGACACTGAATGGAGTAAGATACCAGTCTTCAACACTGGGAGTCTTCTCCTACAGAAAATTCTGGTTTTGGAGATGAGAATTCAGGATTATGCTAATTAAACACACGGAGCTGTACAGAGTTTCATCAGCGCACTTTTTTTTTTAGTGAATGTTTTAGAGTGTTGAATATTGGTAATATTAATATTTAAGTATGTGTTGTGTAGCTTTTTGGTCTGAAAACAATGAGAAATATGGAATATATGGTAGCAACGGTGGTGTGATGCAGTATAAAAGGCAGATGGGGTGGACTGTCAGATGATGTCTGTATGGGGACTTATGTGATGGCTTTCAGAACAAGGCAGTCATTTCATATATGTGCCACATCATCATTGCTATTTACTATGTGTGCTAGTGGCCTTGATCTTGTTTAGAGGTTTCCATTGTTGTGAGCACTTGAGGAGTAAGAGACAATATCTCTTCAATTTAAAGAGACAAGCCAGATGGTGAATAAGACAGGACACCAGGGCACAGGGAGGTAAGCAGAGCTCCCCAAGAGCAGGCAGCAGCTCAGTGCTGCCTTCCATCATGGGTATTTCTTTATTTGCCCTCACAGTAAATTCTTATTTTTTTATGTGTGAAATCTATAGTGAACTGATTAAGTGGTGCAACACAAGAGGAAGCAATGCACAATTTCTGCAGCTGGCTTAATGGATGCAGGAACAGAGGTAGTTCACTAGACAGCTGCAAATCCTGTCTACTGTGAGGGTATGTGAGTGACTTGAACACTATATTCCATATATATGACACCAGCGTAACCATCTTTATGCAAAATGTATATGCACATTGACATTGTGGTTTCTTGTAGAGTATTTTGTCAGATGGAGGCTTTATCTATTTGTGTAAACACAAATAGATAAAGTGTATTGCCATCTACAGGGAAGCGCGTACTGCTGTAGATCCCCCAAACTTCTCTGCGTTGTAACACTCAGAGAGATGTTTTGGGGAAGTGGAATTAAAAGATAAACAGTTGTTGCTGCGTATGTTCCATTAACTAGGTAGGAAATGAGTGGCTTGTGAGACAATGATGGCACCATTTTCTTATGTTGTAGACATATTGTATGAGAAATAACTGTATAAGAAATACTCTGGACGCATTTTTTGTGTTATTTTTTTTGTGTGTGTGAGAAGTGTATATTCACTGTCTTATATCTAATCAGAGAGGGCTTTGTGCTCCTGTAATACAGCATTGGTACTCTGATCACTTAAAAAAAAAAATATCACTGAACTTTCAGAAAAACACTGTCAGTACAGATGTGGATCTAGGTCCAGAAGTTTGGCAAAGTAGTTTCAACTACTGGTTACAGGTTTTTATTTGCTTTATACTAGCAATTGGTGCTGATTTGAATCAGTATTTTGTGGTATATCTCACAGGTATTTTCCTATTGGTACTACTAGAGTTCTGCAAAAGTCCTCCTTTACAAAAAAGGTCTTAATTTAGAAGAAAAAAAAAATCTTATGATTTTCAAAATACCTTTCCTGCATGTCAGTGTTGCTATGTGAATAACAGGCCTAGCTTTGCTTTCTTATACCTATGTGAAATGCAGTCACTTCCCAGTGTAATGACATAAATGAGAGTACAGTGCAGTTCAAAAACTTGTGAGCTTATATGAAATATTCTTCCTAACCTGTTAAATCTGAAACATAAGGAAAGACACAGTGAAATCATGACCATTTGGGAGGTGCTACCCAGCCTCCCCTGGTTTCTAAGTTAACTTTATGAAAACAGGGGAAATTAGGTACCACCATGTATTCTGAGCCCAGATACTAACAAAAGTCAAAATTATCCTCTCTTTCTTTCAGGACCTGGTGCTGAAAACTACCATCATCCTGACTGACAGAACAATTAGTGTTGTAAGCGGAGAAAATAGTCAGTGAACCAACTGAAGGCCAATGTGTTTATTTTCCCACTCAGAGACGTAGCCTTCACAGGTAGAGACTCTGAAAACATTCGTGCTAAAGCTGACATGAGTTTTACTTTGGTGAGGGATTGGTGTACTATGAGCAGGAAATTAATCCAAATGTTTAAGAGAAAACATTACAAGCTGCACCGAGCACATGGGGATACACAGCTATACCACTGTCTCCACACAGAGACAATTCTCTCTTTTTGAGACCATTCACTTTTTCTGGTTGTTTATTTTCCAAGCTGAACACATGTAAATGATAAAACAGGGTGGTGGCTGTAAGGTTAGAAAAGCTGCATAAGGCAGCATGAGGTAGTAGCCTATTGGAGAGACTCACAAATGGCATCACACAACCCTTTAATTAAGTTATGGAATGAACTCAGAGTTATTACACTACCTAAACATCCTCTCTCACTTTTCCTCAGTTTCCAAATGCTGCTTTGGATAAAATACTTACTAGAAGTAACAGCACTGAGCCTCGTTTATGAAATGTACCTTTTCTATTCCAAACTACTGTACAAGTCTTCTGAAAACCAGTTTAGCTAACAAAGCCAGTTCTCTTCCTGCCAATGAACACACTATTTCTGAAGCTATTTCTATTAGATAATATCACTAGGTGTGATCAGAGAAGCTGCACAGGACACTGGAAAGAGAAGTTTCAATCTTCTTTTTTATGCCGTTCATTGGGATACCACAGAGTGAATGCTTTGTGGTGTAGTGGCTTTATTTTTGAGACATGTGATCAAATGCTGGAAGGTCCTCCTGTTGTCATTTGTATCAGTAAGGATGAAGTCATTTTCCCTAGGGGAATCTGTAAGGAAGCATTAGCTAGAAGGAGCTAGGAAGGCATCCATGTATGAAAATGTAACCTGTTAGACTTGTAAAACTGTCATTTCACAATAGCTTATATCTATCATTTGTCAAGATAGGCCCATACAGCAATGGGGAAAGGGAATCTACAGAAAAGACAAGGATTTCCACAAGCACAACCCCCTTCCAGAGTCTCTATTTTGTGGAAATCCTGGATACATAGCAGAGTTCATAGGTAGCCAACAAGTCTCTGTGGGCACATGAAGATTTACACAATCTTACCTGGGGCAATTTTATCCCCACCGCAGTAAAGCTCAAGTGTTTGGGTAGGAGATTAAAGGGCAGATGAAGATGTAATCAGAAGACACTAGTAGCCCTGTGCTCCAAAAAACACCCCCTTCTTTATCAACTTTGGTGGAAAAACCTACTCTGGGGGGTGTCTCCCAATCTGAAAGGACTTTCTGAAATGTATTGTTAGAGGTGGATTTGAAACAAGAAGATTTTTTTCCTTCTCTCTTGTGACAGATATCACAGATGTTTTGTGTCACTGCTGTGTTTTGAGACCCCATAATACTGATAAAAAATAATGTTATACATGGGGTAATGCTCATGTTTTAAGATTGAAATTAAACAACTAGAGCGGGTTAGGGAGAACACTGATAAGGAAAGCAAAATAAATGTCTTTTGGCTTCTCGAATGCAAGGCAGCAGTCCCTTGCCATTAGACCCAGGGCTGTTCCCTACCAGATGCTTGCATGCCAACTGCCCTCATCATAGCACTGCTGAGGGCCAGGGCCAAGCAGGACAGGATGCTCAGGGAGGGGAAGGCATCCAGTATGGGACGATGAGTTTTGTGTAGCTTTTTCACTTTGCTGTGAGAGCAAAACCAGAAAGGCCGTGTTGGCAAACTGTGCGGAAATCCTCAGTGCTTGTGGTGTTACCCCATTGTGTGTTTTGCTTTGCAAGCAATAAAACATCTCTTGATTTCAAATGTTGCCTTCCACAGCTTGCCCACACCCTCAGCCCATAGTTTTAGCAGCACTGGCCACTCTCCCCTGCAGGCTACATCCTCAGGCCTTCACTCTGCTAGAGATGCTAATGAAAACTAGTCAGCTGAATGAAGGAAAAATGCATTTGCCAAAAAGGAAAAAGTGAAAATAAACCACCCAAAACAAAACGCCTCTTGTTTACAGAGAACCCACATGTAAAGCTATTAAGAGATGTGTGCAAACATGCAGATGTTTAAAATGAAGAAACTTGAGGTTAGAGGCTGAGATCACAGTGAATCCCAGCAGGACCTCTATGCCATGCCATAAAGACTTCATACACTCCACCACTGACATGTCAGAGGACATTTGCACTCCACCACTGACATGTCAGAGGACATTTGCAAGGGTCTAGAGGATGTGCAGAAAGCTTTTTTGTAAGGCAAGTGAAAAAAGCATGTGAATTAGTTTTTAAAAATTGTTAGTGTGACTAGATGCATAAATTTCAGTGATGTGGGCATGCAGAAATGACTACAGGTACAGTTCTCCTCTCCCCCTGGATGCAAGATTTCATCTGCATCATGGACATTTGTTGAGCTTGCTTGCTCTCTGCAGTCTATGACTTGAGCATTTACTGTCTCTCCCCCGTTGTTGCTGTCCCTCCTTCCCACCCTTCTGTATTTGCCAGCAGATGTTCACCCTCCTCTGTGCTCCAGAGTGTGGCTACATCCTTGGGTGGTCCAGCTTCCCCCAGGGAAACCAGAACTCCTTGAACAAGAAAATGGGAGCTGCAGGAGGGCAGATAAAGTGTCTTTCCTTCCCCTTACTTAAAGTACAGCAGCACCAGCATATTTCCCTTGCTTTAAACAATCTGAGGCCTGTGGTCTAGTCTGTCTGCTCCAGCAACTGTCTGCTCCAGCCTTTCTCCCTGATGCTGGTCTGGTCTGGGTAGCCATGCCTGAGAAGTACAGACCAGCAGTACATCAGGAGCCGTGAGTAAAGCAGCAGGAGAAAAGTCTGTGTGCTGGTGATGGCATGTCATGTCTGCACGTTCCTGGGGACAGCAGGCATTTAAAGGAGGGAAGAAGGGCATTAAGTGCAGGTCAATGGGAAAAGAGCCCACAGCCAGGGAGAAGATGGAGCTGGGTGGTGGGTGGTCCATCCTGTTGGGGACCACTCTGTTGGTGAGCAGGTAACAGTTACACTGGATAACATGACAGTGAGTCACGCCACTCCAGACTGACAAAAATGTCATCTTCATCCAGGCCCAGGGAAACACAGTGAGGTATGTTTACACAAGTCCTTAATTCCAGGACAGGAGCAATGATCTGTGCAGGGTCAGCGGAGAACCTGCTGTCCAGGGAAATTAATTTGGTGTCCTGGGAACTGAGGGATGCTGCCCCACTCTTCTGAGCTAAAATGCAGTTTGCTAACCCTTCATGCATTAGCTGAAGCTTAACTCATGACTGGAGATCACACACAGGGCAGGGACACAAGCCCTTGCTACACCGATGTCATACCCCCTGGGAAATGAAACATCTACTACGTGGCCTGAGAGTGGCAAGCTCAGGGAGCCAGGCATGGGGGGATGGAAGGGAACATCATGCCAGGGGTATGGCAGTGGTAGAGCTGGGGCATTTCTCCACCTCAGGTCTAGGCTGGGTTTTGGAGTGTGGTAAAGTGCCCAGGAACTCATGCCATGTCCAGAACCAACCAACCAAAACCTAAACTGGAAGCAGCAAGTGGGCTGAAAGACACCTGGGGTAGGCACTGGGTCAGGATTGCAGGATCTCCTCTCCTGGACCTTCTAGTGGCCTTCATTGCCGGCGTGCCCTGAGCCCTCCTCTTCTTGCTTAAAAGTAGCCAATGATTCTCAAATCTCCAGTACTTGGAAAGCCAAAATGCCCCAGAGGGTCCAAGTTGTATGGTTAGCATTCACATCCTGTTTGAAATGCAGTCAAGCTTCTGGAAGGTTTCTGGCACTCTGCTGCCTCAGGACTGTCTCTTGCTGTCAGCTGCAGCTCCATTTCAGATACTTAGTTTTAGTCTGGTGCTGTTCCTGGCCTCTGCCATGTCTGTGGCGAGGTATCTGCAGGGGGACAACGTTATGGGTGGCCCTTGCCTGCAGCCCCCAGGGAAGGCTGCCAGCTTGGAGCGGTGGTCCAAGGAGGCTCTTGTGCCTCTTCTGGACATTGCAGTGGCAGTGCCTGGGAGCACGATGGCCAAGGGCATGGTCTTTCTTTTGGCTCACTTGTGTGTGGCATGAGCCTGGTCCCCAGGGGTGTTAGTGTGATGCTGTCTTTAGTGGCTGGTTGTTGATGTGACTGGAGGTCACGTGAAGACCTTCGCAGCAGGTAAAGAGAAGTCCAAACCTGGTGAGCATCAAAGTAAAGGGAAAAGTACATGAGCTTAACTCACTTCATAGCAAGGTGTAGAGGTTTGTGGGGGCATCCAGGAACCACGATTTCCAAGTACTGCAGTAGGCCAGGAGTGAAAGCATCTGGTGTAGAGACCCACAAGCCACTGGGGGAAGGTGGAGGAGCAGTGAGAACACAGGAAACCCAGCAATGCTGCCTAAGTATTTCCCATTCAAAATGTTCTGAGAAACACTGATGGGCAAAACTCACTGAAGCAAGCGGGAGCAAGACCTCCACAAGACCTCTGAGTCCTGTCAAATCTCTAGTGTTAAGACTCCCATTCTCCTCGTGCTCTCCCACAGCTAAGACTGTCTTTCACACATTAGTGTGGTGCAGTCCTGCTGTCTCCCTCTCTGTCTCCCACACCAGCTGTGGCTGCCAACCGCTGTGCTCATCCAGCTGTGCCCATCCAGCTGTACCTCGCAGTGCAGTTCCTGCCAGGGAGAGTCTGCAGCGCTGTGCCACCGCCCAAAACATAGCACCATACTAGCTACTATGAAGAAAAATTAACTCTATCCCATCCAAAACCAGCACAGACACTGAACCAGGCTCTGCCCTCCACACTGCTCTGCTAAGCAGAGCATCTGCCAGCTGCAGAGCATGCCAGGACCTCTTCTGCACAATTTATTGTGATGTGTCAGATAGCGCTCCAGGCTACAACATCATCTCACACTCTTGGAGGGAGGGTATCATTGGAGAGGTCTGCTTTGGGGACCTGGGCTGTAGTGTTTCCCAATAACTAGCCCTGCAGAGGTAAAGTGGAGTGCATTGTCACTAAGGAGGAGATAAATCCTCTGTGGCAGGCTTTTGTAGATCAGCATACAAAACATCCGCTCTGTACCTGTCTGAGATATGGATGTGTTATAAGCATAACCCAGGGTTGTGCTTCTGTGCTTGTGGAATTTGCTGTGGCGTCTAGCTCTTGGGCAAGAAATGTGCTCCAGGATCTAGAGTTTCTTTTCTATGTATAAGACACATTTTTAGCCATGATGGGTATGACAACAAATTATTGAAAAGAGGAACCAAGTGTAAATCTTTGTCATGCTGAGTTTGCCAGCAGCCTGGGAAAGAGCTCTGAAGTGGGTGAAGTGTCTCATTCATCTCAACAGGTTGTTAAATTTGAAGCTTTCAGTCTAATAGCATAAAAGCCAGTGCTATTAATGGCTAACTCCCTGCTCACGTTAGCAGGAGGCTGTAGTGAACACAGTCTGAAACCATGCTTTTCATTGCTCAAAGAGCAGTCATGGTGTTAGGCCTGTCTCTTTATCTGAGCTTTTGTCTTAATTTGTGGGCCATTCAATCAGTTAATGCACTGTTTACCATTCCAGCATCCACTGAGCACAAGCAGATGCCTTCTGAGACCAGACCACCAGCAAAGAACCCACTTTACTCCAAGAAGTTGTGTTGCCTCAGCTAGGTGGGCTGGGTG
This sequence comes from Buteo buteo, assembly GCF_964188355.1. Classification (NCBI taxonomy): domain Eukaryota; kingdom Metazoa; phylum Chordata; class Aves; order Accipitriformes; family Accipitridae; genus Buteo; species Buteo buteo. The sequence goes on from NC_134204.1 coordinate 28,565,912, forward strand.
GTGAGCTGTACAGAAACTCAGGCAGCCAGCTGCTGAGGGCTGGCAAGAAGCACTCGTGGCTAAGATGGCCCTCTTTGGCTTTACACTGGGACAGAGGACGAACGCTCACACCTTCAGGGCCAGCGAAGATGTAAATGGAGATGCTTTTCCTCACTGCCTCTTGGTCACTGCCTGGGAGCACACCTAACAAACCTGAGCACAGCAGCAGGAGAGCAGGCATGCCAGGACAGGGACCTGACTCCAACCTGTAACGTGGAGGTTTCTCTAGAAATACTGCACTGACTGTCTCCCAAGCAGCTGTCATATCTCCCCTGACAACATTTTTGATGCTGCAGTGCAGTTCCTATATTCAGACCTCCAGCACTTTGATTGTCAGATGGAGACTGGTATAGGAATTGAATAGTAGCTCATTGGCAGGGATGCTGCTACTTATGTTCCTAAAAGAATTCACCCCTTGTCACTCCCCCCATTTTGAGCTGTGAAGCTGCCTTGGCATTTCTGATCTGTCTCCTCACAGTGCCACAAATTCCTGGGTCTGAGCAGTGACAATTTTAACGCCTCTTTTGGCAACAAGGAGAGAGGGGTCAGCAAAGGATAGCAGAGCAGCGGGGCACAGAGAGAGGCTGCACTCTGGAGGGGTGCCAAGAGGAAAATGGAGACTATCAAAGAACAAGCTAGTGCATCTTGAGGAGAGTCCACAGGGTACGGGAGAATGGTGGAGGGAAAGGAGAAGAGCCAGTAGGGCACACATAGCTTGGGTTTACTTAATACTTTACTTTCCATCCCAACCACAGGTATAATTAAAAGCACAGTTTAGCCCTGGCTTCCTTTTGCTCATTTTCTCTTTCTAGACCTGTTACACATGCAAAGAATTTGAAATAACAAGGCAAGAGAGCATCAAAGACACTCATGCATACGAGGGCTTGCACAGGCTTTCAGCTGAGCCGTTCCCTGCCGCCGGGAAGCCCTGCACTAAGGATTGGCCTGTACTGTGTGTGAGGCCCCAAGCAAAGGGAGGCTTTTGCAGACAGCTGGGGACTGGAATCAAGCTGTGATCGGCCTCCCCCTGTGCTTGCACTGCTGGAGACAGGAACAGCCTGCAAGGAGCAGGGTTTTCACAGGATGCTAGACCCCTACGAGCTGCTGCGTTTTAGGGACTTTCTGTCTGTCATTTATGTTGTGGGATTAGACCGTGGTGGATAATCATCACACATAAAAAAATAGTCATGCTGTGACTTATCAAACACACATGCAAGAACAAGCATGAAGCACTCCAGGCTCAGCAGTGGAGTGGATGCTGTTTGAAATGTAGGTGCTTGGGTAAGGAAGCACACAAGCACAAAGGAGCAGTTCCAACTGCTCTCTAATTCCATTGCAAGATCCACATGCAGGCAGGGGACAAGGCAGCAGAACTGCTCAAGAGTTTGACGCTTCCCCTGTTTCTGAATCCAGAGGCTGCATACATCATTCAAGTCATGGTGATAGATACCACAGGAAAGCTACAGACATTCTTGCTGCACGAAAACCTGTTGGTGATAAATGCATGATTGAAACAGAGAACGGCAACCTCAGAGTTCCTGTAGGGCTTGCCATCCTTCCTCCAATGCTCCCAACCAGCAGCAGAGATGCTGACTAAATTTCATGGAAAGGAGCAGGTGAGGAAATGACATGTGCTGTTGCGAAAGTCCGAACAAATTGCAATTTTCTCTTTTTCTTCTGCATCTAGCAATGACATGATTTCTCACCAGAGAAGGATAGTGTTTTGTACCTCTTTCAAAAAAGTGTGGAGCCATTCCCAGTGACTTGTATCAGCTGAGCTTAGGGCTGGTCAAATCACTTGCTCATCACAGACATCCACTTTTCTGCTTATTGAGCACATCCCTGTTACAGACAGCATTAAGGCAGGCTTTCTCTGGACGCTAGCATCCAGGAACTTGAGACCAAACAGGTTTTTGTTTGTTTGTTCCAGAAACAGATTGTATCAGAATTTATCGTGTTGGGACTTCCTTTCATTTTTTCTGTGTTTTACTCTAAGGAATGATCCTGATGAGAGTAAAATTCAGATCTTCTTGATGTCAGGAACTGCCTTACCAGGGGCTGCATTATAAAGGGGGGGCAGCAGCAGTGTTTCACCCATTTGTCTATTAACAGACACTGTACGGTCTGGTCCTGTGCTGGGCAGCAGGTTGGGGATTGTCTCATCAGCAGTGCAGGTTAGGACAAGACTGTTCAACAAAAAGCAGAATCCACTCAAAAGAAACAAATCTTGTGTAAAAGCCAATGTGTTCTCGCTTCCTTGCCTGCTCCCCCTCCCTTCAGCTTTCATGTCATTGGCTCAGTTAATTAAAATTGCAGTAATAGGGAGACTGGCTGGTTTAGCAGATTGGTAATGGGATATACAGCCTTTCACCTCTAGGTCAATGGTTCGATTGCGGCCCAAGTCAGTAGTGACCAAAAGTTATTAGCATCGAATGGCTGCTCGGTGACCTCTGTGAGATGCGTGGGTGATTTCAGTGCTCTCTGTCCCAGACAGGTGTCCACGCCGCGGGAACCACTTGCACGACTGGCACTAATTGGCACCCTTGTCGGCAGCCCCAGCAACGGCTGGGGATGGCCTGGGTACAGAAGTGGCAGCAGCCCTCTTCCTGGTGGTCCTCTCCCCTGGACTGCCGTGAAGCTGCTTGCCTCGCTTGTGCCTTGCTCTGTCGCTAAGAGGCAGCGCTGCTACCCAGGCTGTCTGGAGGTTACCTTCACCCTGCAGTACAATGAGTGTGAGCTGAACCAATGTGATGTGTGAAGCAAGCAGAGTTTGCAGAATGGTTGGCATTTACTACTTAATTTTTTACTAAAGGCAAGCAATTTGGGGCAGGACACTTGCTTTCTTACACAACAGCTTGTTAGAGCAAGGCAGAAGATACGATAGCCCAGGTGACATGAATGGCAGGTAAAAACAAGCCAGCTGCAAGCCAGCAGGACCTGCCAGCATCCAAACCAGCCAGCATGATGCATCATTTGCTTTAGGGAAGGCTTGGGCACAAGGTTTTGCAAAGGCAGGAGACAGGGCTGTCCTGGGCAGGCCGTACTGAAGAAGAGCAGGCACAAAGATTTACAAGCTATTGCCACTCAGAGCTCCGCAGCCCCTGGGGAGGAATGGAGAGCAGAGCCAGGGGTGGTCACCCACGCCAAATTCAGCTCGCTTAGTTTTCTGACCAAATTGCTATTATCCAATTAATGCCTCATTTAAAATATTGGTATGGCCAAGTCTTCAGTGGGTGTGAGTCAGCAGAGCTGCTTTGGGCCCGTTTTCACCAGCTGGCAATTTTCCTCTCAATATTGGCGACTCTCACAGTAGTCAGGAAAAATGCCATCCATGTTTCTATTTTTCATAGTTGCGGCATGACAGTTGAGGGAGGGAGGAGAAGAGCAATGTTTTCTCCAGCTTCCCTCGGCACAGTACTTGAGTTCCTCACTCTCTGGCACATTTTGATCCCCACAACTCACTTGCAAAAGACTCCTTTAACAGACATGACATGCAAGATCACACAGGAAATATGGGGTGGGATGAGTCTTCTGAGTCCCTTCTTGCCCCTCAGTTCTCTGGGAAAGGCCTCTTCCAGTGACATTAGGAGTCCCGGTGAAACAGTTACTTCAATATGGCAACCACAAACCTTCAGTAGTTTAGTAGCAGTTTAGTTGTAGCAGTGCCAGCAGAACCATTTCTGGTCCTAGACACGTGTCCAGAGGCGGCCTTACATAGCAGCATCTGCCAAGCAGTTTACTGAGAAGGCAGTACTTTTGGCTTTCTGTGTCCAGGAGACTCTGCCAAAGACCTGCCAAGGCAACAAATTTGCTTAGGAATTTGGCTCCCACTCTCCCAGCACACATGTTGTTATTTGCAAGCAAGTGGAAACGTTTCCTTTTAATGTTCTCGCTCAGATCCTTGGGGTCAATGCAGAGTCTGAGTCTGCCCCCTTTCTTCCCTACAGTTTTTAGGGCCTCAGCTCAGACTGCTGGTTCTTTGATTCTACAAATAATGCCATCTGCTGTCACGTTTTATAGTTCTTCCACTGGTCTGTTTTCCCCTCAAAAGATGAGCCAACACTGTGGGTTGTCTGACAGATGCTGTGTCCTCCCACTGCCTCACCGGTCAGTCTGTCCCAAAGCAATCCCACTCCCGCGAGCGTGCCAGATGACTGGTTGCCTGGTGGCCACCAGCATGGTTGCTCTGTCTGACTGCAATGAGAGCTGGCATGTTCCCGTAAACTCTTGTTCCAGCTGGCGATTGTCCCTGGTTTGTATTTTTGTAGGGCTGGGACTTGTTACTTGCCAGGTATGCACGGTCTCATCTTGAATCTTTAAGTACAGTGCCTCATTGGCATCTTTCCATCGCAGAAGTTCAGTTGTTAACTTCACTTGCATCTCTGAGTGTCATTCCTAAGTATTTTTTTAACCGTCTTCATTTTGCATTTGTAGCTTCCTCCTTTTTTCTGTGCTTTTCAGAACAACTTTCCTCCATCATCGAGACCCTGAACTCTGTAACCCATGCCTTTCCTTTGCTGGCATATTTCAGTGGAGCGTTTGCAAATCAATGCACATTTTCCATTCCTATTCCAGCTGCCACACCAGTGGCATTGTTCCTTGTTTGGCATAAGCTTTCTTCTCCCTTTGCATTTTCTGCAAAATGTTTTCTTCCATGTTCAGCTGTGGGGTTGATGGTCATATGTTGCATTTCAGCTTTTTCTGCTCCTTGGCATGAAATCATTGCCCCTTTGAACCTTGGGTCAATGTGTCTGAAAAGCCTTTCAAGACCCCTCTACTGCTGAACTCCAAAACTATTTGCTCTTTCATGAAGGACTGCCTCATAGTCCAGATTCGCAAGAGGAGCTTTTTGATTTGAGGCCAAGGAAACACTGATTCCATTTCTTTTCCTTCTTGAGACCTTGCCTGAAAAACATATATTCCACAAGCAACAGCCCCAATACCTTCTTTACAGGTCTTTTCCCCTTGGTCTAGCTGGCTTTCGGTTCAGTCCCAGAGGTCTTATAGTTTTCTTTTCTTAGCCCTGGGATCTCAGACTTGGCTTGTACTGATTACAGGGCTAAATAATCTTAAAAACTTAAAATACACAGGCTTAAATACACACATACAATGGTGAAGGAGGAAAATATTCTTATTACATGTCTATATAGAAAAGTCCAGAGCTTCAGCTTTCCACCAGGACTGCCAGGACAGAAGACTCAGCATGCAATTCTTTCTATAGCCTGCATGTTAGTGCTGTAGTTACTGCGTGGCCAAGATTATCAAGTCGAGATCCCCCTTTTTTTTCCTTCAGAGATCTGTCATGTGTTACTAAGCTCCAATTTTATTATTAGTGCTTCAGCCTACATATGATGTACATTGCTTAAGAACAGCTTACATATGATGTACATTGCTTAAGAACTATGGAGTGAATTGCCAAAACTAGGCGGAGTCCACAAATTAGTAGAGTAAAAAATAATTTTTTATTAAAACCTTTCAGAAAAGAAAACCAAAATGTTCCAAAAGGTGGCTGTATTAATTTTCAGTACTAGTGGGCTGAAAAACCACCAAACAATGCAAATCCATAAAGGTTTCCAAATTTCTTAGGCCAAAAGATCTTTGTAACTCTTCAATGACAAGGAAACACTCTGCTTGCTTGTCATCAAACTTTTACTTGAATATTTTTTACTCCAAAATATTGCAGAATACTGTATTTCCATAGACAGTCTACCATGTCCTCACAGTTCCCTGGTGATCCATAAATTTCAGTGTGGGAATCACTGCTGTGGACACAGAGTTAGACCTAAAATCATAAAACTGCAGGAAACTACAAGAATCCCCCTGTGTCCTCCTCCTCCTTAGAATTCTGGCAAATAGGGATGCAGCTCAGATGTAATTAGCCACTCTTCCCTTGTTTTGTTTATATATATTTTACTTCCTGCTTACTTTGTCTAGCCTCCACGTTCTATTTCAAGCTCTTCAGTCAAGTGCTGTTCTGGCACTGTACAACACTGAGCACAATGTGATGTTGATTGATGAACACATTGGTAACAGGGAATGCTGGCAAACTTCTGCTGTCTATGTCAGTGCTCCATGAGTCTGTTACATTTATGTCAAACAAAGATTTGTGTTTGCATGAACCCGATATTTTTGCATTTGTGCTTAACAATTCTCAGAGTTGGATTCCCTACTGAAAATTGTGGAAGGTACCTGCTGAACATGGCCAGACCAGTTGGATTTCACTGTTCCTTCCTAGTGCTCCTGGGGAGGTTAAGGGAGGGATTCTATACTTCATTTTCACAAATTTTAAGTACCTTATTGGATTTTTTCCTATTATATGCAAGTGTTTAGTGGGAGGTCAGTCAATGTAACTGTACAAAACAAAGAAAGAAAAAGCAGAAAATTAATAAAATATTTGGTTTCATCATAATTAAGAACATCATGCCACTAAACCATAATCTATAATACATAATCAGGTATTTCCACCTGTCCAGTCTTATTTAGGGACTACAAATATTTTTAACAAGACAGACTCCTTCAAACACAGGCAAATTGAAGTATTTTGTATTTTTGTAATCTGCAAGACAACTGAAAAAACCCCACCAATGCAAGCAAGATTTTGGCATCCATTTTGAAGAAAGGCTATCTTGTTAAACATTCATGCAGAACAGCAAACTCAGAATAAATCACCAAGAAGTTACATAATGAACATAGGGGAGGATCAAACTTGATACTATTGATATTGAAAAGGTAATGAATGCTCAGAAATAATATTTCAAAGAGTCTTCTCAGGGTTTTTTGATGCATCATAAAGAAACAAACCAGGATTGGGCCATTTTTTAAATACATATATTTAAATTGCCTTCAAATAAAAACTTTCATAGTTTGGAAATACCCCAGCTATTCCACATCAATTTGAATCCAGAGGTATGAGATTTCCTGGTCCTGGTTTTGTCTTGCTATGACATGCCTGCAGCTGGCTTATTCTCCCTCTGTACTGCATAATGAAATGGAGGGCAGGCAGTATTTCTACTTTTGCAAAGACAGAGGAAAATAAAATGCAAATCTTTTCTAAATCCAAATTTATTTCAAGTCATTCATACAAGCAGAAATCCTAGTAACGTCACCAATACTTATAAGGAAAAGGGTCAGCTAACATCAAATAAAGGCACTATACAATTAAGCTAGTATTTCTGCAAAGAAAAACATTATTTTAAGGATTTTCTGCCCGCTGGTGGTCACACACAACAGAGGTGGTCACTTAGCTGAGTCTCCTATCCTGCTTGAGCTGCCTCTCTGTGTCTCTGACCCACTTACTCTTTCATCCAAGGCTTGAAATAAAAGTTAGCTGCAAAGAATTTCTGTCTGAGAGACACATCCACCAAAACATTTTGTCATTCCCTACGGGCTGCTCTTTGCGTCCCTAAGGGAAAACTGGAAAAATCCTCTTTCACCCACAGTTGCACTGATGTTAACCAAAGGATAATCTGTGGCACAGCTGGAGCCCATCAGGTAGCTCAGTGCCCGCTCCCTGTTACAGCTCCCCTTCTCAGCAGCATCAATGCAGCTTTGCTGATCAGTAAAAACATACCATCCTCTTTTCCCTGCATAGAGACTTTTGGTGCCAAAATACACTCTCATGTATCCTAGACTTCCAGTAACTCCACTGGCATAGCAAAATTGCACTGTAAAAAATGAGAACAGTGCCTGGCCCCTCGCTGAGATCTCATATTGGGGTAGAGGAGGCCGAGCTGAAAGCTGAGACAGACTAAGTACTGATTGCAGTTTTTAAACTTCAGTTTTTCATAATAAACATAGACACCTGCTACACAACACACAGTCTATACATACTGCTAATAACCTCTCAGCAAGTTACATAACTAGGATTTTAGACATGTCTTAAGAAGAAAGATGGAATAATAATCATGATCTTATGCAGGAAACAAAACATAAAATGGGATGGATACATTACTCCCCAAAAGAGGTGTCATTCATCTTTTCCACTCCTTTTTTTTCAAATTTGGAAGCAAATTGAATAGCAAAAGCCCTTACATCAAACAACAGAATTTCTACCCCAAAAGTTTAAAAAAAAAAAAGTCTCTTTGTGTGCATTGCTCCTCAAGGTGCTGAATGGAATTTGTGATACGTGGGAGAAACAAATAACACTGAGTTCAGTGAAGGCTTTGAATCTGGCTGCCTGATATCAGGCAATGACTATGAACATGTAATATTTTTCCTTTATTTCATTAAATATTTACTTAAGTATGCTAACCTCAAATACTAAGCCAACATTTACAAAGAAATATTTGGGAGTGTAAAATCACCACTGCTAATAAAAAAATAAATACTGTAATATAAGCATTGAAAACACTTGCAGCTTACTTTTTTCCAAACATTGTTTAATGAGTAACTGTTAAAAATGGAAGGAGAAAGAAAAGTTGTTCCTTCTTGGGAAGAGGACTTTGCAAGATAGAGTTCTTAGTTATTCATGAAGTCAGTCTGTTTTGCAGTTTATATTACTTAGGATTTGCTGAAAGTAAGTAAATTTTTCATTTTAAGAAAGTTGAGTTAGATTGAGTCCAGATCACCTGGATGATGCATATTTAATTCTTATAATCCAGTCCTGCCTAAATTCAAACACAGATTAGCATACCCCAGGCTTTCTAGTAACATCTATTGCCATATTGTGGACCTGATAGATACCTCTAATTTGAAGGTATGATAATCCCACAATCGTACTATATTCCCAAACCATTTTTCCACATCTGTAATGTGTATCTCATCAATTGTTTTCTGGGTCTGACCACGGTCACGTGGTTGCAAAATCAGGGCTGATTATGCTGTCACTTAATTACAGCACAGTTAAGATCTCAGGCAAATACACCTGTCCTGACCTACTTGGGTCTGCTTGTTTATTTGCTGTTTCTTTTTAACAATTATCCTTTTAGTTTGTATCTGCTTTTATGCAAGCCACTTTATGGAAGGTTAGCTATCGTAATCAGTTTTGTGTTTTCAAAATGTAAGCAGGCTGTCTCACAAATGTTTTAATCTTTTATTACAATAGGTGTCCGCGAGCCTGGTGTGAGTGCTGCAGAAGGGACAAGTGAGGATCTGAGTTACCTGTTTCATCTTCCCTGTCCAACCAACTACCATACAGCAGTCAGAAATGAGTGTGGGAGACAGGCAGAAGCACAGGACAAAGTAGCTCATCTTAAGGTCAGACGATAGATGGTAACACAGTGTCGTGGTTTAACCCCAGCTGGCACCTAAGCACCACACAGCTGCTCACTCAATCCTGCCCCAATGGGATGGGGGAGAGAATCAGAAGAGTAAAAGTGAGAAAACTCATGGGTTGAGATAAAGATAGTTTAGTAGGTAAAGCCAAAGCCGTGCATGCAAGCAAAGCAAAACAAGGAATTCATTCACCACTTCCCATTGATAGGCAGGTGTTCAGCCATCACCAGGAAAGCAGGGCTCCATCACCTGCAACAGTAACTTGGGAAGACAAACACCATCACTCCCAACGTCCCCCCCTTCCTCCTCCTTCCAGCCCAGCGGTATATGCTGAGCATGACATCATATGGTCTGGGATATCCCTGTTGTCAGTTGGGGTCAGCTGTCCCGGCTGTGTCCCCTCCCAAACTCTTGTGCCCCCCCCCCAGCCTGCTCGCTGGTGGGGTGGGGTGAGAAACAGAAAACGCCTTGATGCTGGGTAAGCACTGCTCAGCAGTAACTAAAGCATCCCTGAATTATCAACACTGTTTCCAGCACAAATCCAAAACCTAGCCCCACACTAGCTAGTATGAGGAAAATTAACTCTACCACAGCCAAAACCAGTGCACACAGTTTCAAAGTGAATCTGAAGCCCAAAACATAATGTTGTTCAGCCTGTATAACATAAAAATGACTGTAAAGACCTTGCAGATATTTGATTCCAAATGTTTTTAATGCCTGACATTTGGGATAAACCAGCTTGTACCAAAGAGGCTTGGTTTGTTTTTTGGGGGGGAAAATTTGCTTTACAGAAGTATTTTTATGAGTCCATATGTCATTTCTGACTAGGTTGGCTTAGCAGAGTAATGAGAGAAGGTGAATGCCATTAGAAACAATCCTAATCTCCAGTCATTTTAGTAGCAGGACATTAATAAAAGGCAACCAAGAAGCCCTCATGAGACCATTGCAACACACCACTGTAGCTTTAGTATAAGTTTTAATTCCTTTTTACACTTGTTAAAATTGAGCGCTCAAAGAAAATGTTGCCAGATCATGACAGATCCACCTCCAACTGGATATCTGTTTTGACTTAAAGACTTAAAATAATGATCCTCTGCCATATGTTGACTATAACTTGAGGTTTTTAGCAAAATATGTCTCAGATTAAGTGTACAGTATATGCCACAGCACAGTTGAGTTGTTTCTCTGAAGAGAAACAGCATTGCTTCTGGTCTCCAGTTGTGAGGACTTTCCCTTCAGGCTAAATAAGACAACAAATTAGGGGTGGGCCCTTCAGTGTGGTCTTTTGCAAGTGGAAGGTGCTGCACTGTCTAACCAGGGAGGTTTCCGACTAGGGAGGTGTAATAAGGTTAGACAAAAACCAGTTGAAAATACTGAGTTTGCTTGTACCGATGCAGCTGCAGACTGATCCACTTCTGTGTCAAAAGGAAGGCCTGGCCACATCTTGAAATGTGCATATCAAAGAGGAAAAGCTAACATTTACTTACATGAATACATATGAACACACATGGCACATAAAATAGCTATGAAAATAATATTTCTGTAATAATTATGCTACTAATGGACACTACTTGGGATCTGAAATTTTTATATATACATAACAATTGTTTCAAATATTTGTAAAACCCAATAAATTATAATAGTTTCTTAATGAGCTATGGTATAAAAGTATACTTAGGCAATTTTGGAAAATCATGTGAATTCCTGTATTGGTTGTAATGTCTTCAAAGGAAAGATTACTTGTATGTTTGATGTTATTTTCTGTATTTTTCAAAACTAACTAACAACATTTATTACTCCAAATAGCATAATGTATACTTTCTAAACATTTCCAGAACTCATCTTTCCAACTGTTGCTATTGCTTATTTATAACACGGTGCCAAGGTAAAATTACCTAAAAAACTTTTGTTTTAATTAATTCAAATACATCTTCTGACAGCCTTAAGTAGCTGAATTAGCTCTCTCTAGTAATTCCAAGTGACTGCAGTGAAACCCACTGGCAAGAGCAGGGCAGATCAAGTGCAAGTTTCCTGTCTCTCTCATCCAAAAAAAGCTCCTCTCGTGACTGCAGTTTGTTTTAATGAGAAGTTTATGGATCCTTCCCTTCCCCCTTTTTGCATGCAAACATGAACATTGCTGTAATCTGGAGCCATACCATTATACCAGCAGCAAGTTGCTGTTGTAATCAAGGATGCTTTGATTGAGCAGGGGAGTGATGGCCCTAGAAAACTACAGGCTAGATGCATTAGTGCATCTAATCTAGTGACCCAGGCAACATCAGAGGTCACTGACAGGGCACTAAAACAGACTCATGGCACCCTGAGCGGTACAGCCTTACCCTCAGAATAGCTGTGACAGCACAGATATGTGAAATGTGTCTGTGTCAGTTGAAAGAGACACATGTATGTTATATATAGTGGTGGAGGTAAAGGCTGAGTGAGGTTCTTTCACGTTACTGTAAAAAGGAGTACCTCCAAAATGCCTCTGTATGCCCTTCATTTCATGTTGTCAACATGCAAGGGCAACAAACTTCTACAGTTGTGAATTTTTATGGCAAAGTCATGGGGGACACGAAAGATAGGCAAAAAGCATTTTAAAAGAGTACATCACGCTTCTGCTGAATTTGTCCATTTAAAATCTACTCAGTAACCAGAACAAAGATATTTCAAGCCTTTTTGTGGCTATTAGAGGACTCCTGATGCATTAGATATGAAATACCATCTGCAATTCTGTTTCTAAGAGCATCATGTTGCTTCAGGTTATCTGAGGATAGCAAACATCTCAGCATGTGATACTACATAAAGTGACACAAGATGACCTCATCACACTGCACAAAAAGCACAAAGAAACCAGGTTTTGTTGTTTGTTTGTTTGTGTGTTTTTAAAGTGAGTGGAAAAATGGTAGGTTCCAAAGATGACTCAGAACAACTCATATCCTTGTATGAACCCTTCCTTTCCTGTTTCTTACCCTCCAGCTCAGAAACGTCTCTCGAACACAATTAAAAGAAACAGGTAGCCAGTTTGAGGCAGCATAAAAATCTGGTACAGAGAAGATTAGAATGGTTTTTCACAATTTAAAGCTAAAATATGTAAAAAATGGAAGGCAAAAGATTAGCTATTTGTCCCAATTCATGGGAAGGCATTCCTTTATTAAAATGGACACCAGTTGGTTGAGATAATGTTATTAATCATCATCACACTGACGTCACTATTAGCAAGACGTTATAATGCATCACATTTGATGTGCATCATAACGGTACATTTTATTTTATAGGCAAATCAAAGGCAACAGCCCTATCTTGGAGACCTTACAATCCTGGGGAGGGTGGGGAAGGCCCTGCAAACAATTATTTCCAGATGAAGTGCTTACTTCATGTAAGTCATGTATCAGGCGCTCTATATAGATCCTAGGAGATACTTGGATGTGAAATGATAATAAATAAAAAATTCATTTGTTTGTTTTGTTAGACCATCACAATCTTTGAGACCTTACTCCTTTTTTTTTTTTTTTAACGTTTCTGTGGTTGAACAGGAGAGCAGAGAATTGTTTATTGGTTTGGTTGATGAATTGCATGTTTACAGGGAGGCTTAGAGGAAGCTCTGGAGGGAAAGAGTAGATGGAAGATACGGATGGATGGGTAACCTGACCAGGAAAGAGACAGGAAGGGGGATGGTGGGGTGAGCAGAGTGGGGAGACTGACTGGCACAGGGAGATGAAATGCGAGAAGGAGAAAAGCAGGCAGAAGCCAATGCAGTGCAAGCCACAGATGAGACATGAAACTAGAACTTGATGTGAAAAGTGAAAGAAAGGTACTGACAGGAGATGGAAAGGGACCGCCTGTGATGGAGCACATGGTTCCGAGTGATTCAGCTGCAAAGACTGGAGGGTGATAAAGCAAGAGGCCTGGTAACTGTAGGTTGTCAAAGTTAAGGAATTAAGTAATAAGGATTTGGGGCTGGGGGAATAAAAATAATAATTAGTACAGAAAGGGATCAGCACATCCCAGAGGACGTATGGAAAGGGAGGACAGCTAGGCCAGTGCAGCTGCCTGAGGCTACACAAGAGAGGAGAGGTCCAGCCTCCCGTGCACCCAGTTCTCACGCTGACACCAGTAGGCACCAGGCCAAAGCCAAAATACGAAGTGAGGGGAGGGCCAGGAACAGGCCACAGGATGAAAGGAGAAAGAGCTGAAAGAGCCCAGCGTGGCCCTCAAGTCTGTTGGCAGTGTGATCTGAAATGAAGGTTGCACTCAGCAAGAGGATGGTAGCTACCTGCCACCTGAAGCAAGCTGCAGCCCCAGGTGGGCCCACAGGCTGCTCAAGGGATGAAGGTAATCAAATGGAGAAGTGAGATTCACAGAAGAGAAGGAACTTAGTGAGAGATCCTCTAAGTGGGTCAATGGGAGAGGAAGGGCAAAATTGAGAGCTGGACACTTCTCACCACTCAGGCTTGATTTTTGGGCAGAGAACCTAAATATGACCTGTCCTTTAGGGGCTGGCAGATGAAAGGGAAGAGAGAACTGCTCCTTGTTTTTTGGAATACCTACAGCCCAGCAGCCAGAGACCTCCAGGAATAAGGCTGAGGGAGATAGACAGAGGGGATTCTATGTAATTTCCTATATTGCTCTGTTATGTTGATGAAATGCATTGATGAAAGGTATCAGCAGAGGCAAAACATGTCACTGTGGGTGAAGCTGGAAACATTTTCATATTAGCATCCAGAAAGATACACCTGTGAGTATTTGAGATGATAGCCACACAAACTGCAGGTCTTCTTTGATTTTAAGTTACCTGCTGTTGGACAAAGACATATGATAAGAATTAAAAGTTCAGAAAGATGTTCTATCATAGTCCATCAAAACCACCACCACCTGAGAATATCAATGCTGATGACAGCCAGAATAGAAACTCACCCTCAGCTTACTGACATAATTTTTGAGAGCTTTAAACATATACAGTGAAGGAGCACGTAGCATTAGCAATAGAAAGATGTTGAGCAGCTCCTTCACTCCTGCACCCCTAAGGCCTTATAGTAATGACTTCCTTAGTAAACTACTGTAAGGTTATTTCCTACAGAGAAAAGCAAATATGTAAGTGCCATGTATTATTATAATACTGATGAGAAATGGAGCACTGCTTCACTGCCTTTTTTTGCTAGACAGGAGAATCATTACTCAAGAGGATGATCCTTTTTTTTTTTTTTTAAGAACTTGCAAATGTTTAGTTAGTAATTTTAATTTATCACTTGTCTCTAAGGAAGGTGAATGTGGGTACCTTACAACTATGAAGGCAGTCAGACACAAAGCAAATTTATAAACTGGACCCCTTTACAGTTCATAAGCCTCTGGCTTCCTCCCTGTTTTATGCAAAGGGTCAAGCATAGGATAATTCAAATCCTACGCCATAAATCTCACTAGGCCACAAGAGGGAGCAGCTTTCAGAGGTGCCGGCAGACAGGGAAAGAGAAAAAAAACCCTCTAATTAACAAAAATAACCACATGGGACATCCTCGGTCTCGGAAAAGAACAAAGAAAGAGTGGCACTCTCCCATCCAGCTAGGTGGTATTTCAAATTTTGTAGCGCATAAACAGCAGGCTCAGCCTTCATGCTGAAGTGGACAGCAGGTAGATATTTGCTCTTCACAAATGGCTCAATTTAACAGATATTCCTGTGCTCGTTTTCAAATCTTTTTCTGGGCTAATCTTAACACTTTCTCCTAGTGGAAAACAAAAGTTGCAGTCTTAAGACCTCAAGCCAGGTGAGTGTAGGGTCACATCTCTGAAAAAGAAGGACTCCTTTGGAGAACAATGGCAGGTCAAGCCAATGCTATAAAAAATAATCGACAAAGATTCAGACGGTGTTTCCAAGCCACTTACTTTATTTCAGCACCTTCTATAACACCTGTACTTCAAGGTTGTTCTTCTTCCTTTTAAAAAAAACCAAACAAACCACAAACAAATACAACTCCCCTCCCTGCTTTTCTCTAACCCTGGCGAAGGAATCTGTTCACTTAAGCAAATTGTTGTGAGTTGAAGCCTATTGCAATGCATCTTACCTCTTGCAGGAGCCATTAGCACAGAAAGCTGGATTTTCTGCATCAGGTGAATCTGTGTGCCCAGGCAGACCATTGTTCCCCTCACTCTGGTGCACAATCACATGCTGAAGCAACTTCTCTGGGTCAGACAGGTAAAGGCACTGTGTTGTGTGGTATCTTGAGGCCCACACACTTATATGGTATAATCAGATACTATTCTCCCCTCATATCTTTGCTGGCACAGACAGTGCTAATGGGGTGGAGTTACAACAATTTTTTTTAAATCACTGATTGGTCCTCATTCAGTTCATAATGTGGTTTAGGGTGGAATATCCCCTCTTTCTGGACTACATCTTTCTTTAGAACATGTCAGAATATCATCAGAAACATTTTTTTTCCTTGAATACTCACACAGAACAGTGAAGACTCTGGAGGATATTTGTTTCTTAAAATGACACATCAGTGTATCTGCAAATAGCGTGACCGTGTGACAGACTGGTGTCCCTGCCTGCCACATGGCTGTAAAGCCTGATTTTGCACTAGAGCACAGTCTCCTAATTGCCCACATGCACCCACATGTCAGTGTGCAGAGAGGCACTTCTTTTGCCTAAGGTCCCTGCCTCCTTTAGAAAAAGGCACCGAGGTGTTAGAAGTACCTGGTGTACACTGGCATCCACCCCTACATGCAGGGCAGATCTTAATGCCACAACCTGAAAAAAACACAAAAGCCTGGGCAGTACAGGTGCAGCCAAAGTGCACTGATTCAGCTGAAGAATTCAAGTTCACATCAGATATTAAAACTAATGGAAGAGTCTAAAGACTCAGTTACAATTTTCTGGAGACCCTGTGGTCGATTTATGGAATCAGGGGAACAAGGGGAGAGATGACAAAGACATAACACTGAGGCTTATGGTCCCTTTGGGATCCTTGTTCCCAAAGCAGCAATTCCCACTTCCTCCATGTACTGTAGGAAGGATTCGCTGCCTAAGAGAGATGCTTTCCTGGTGTGAGATGCTGGGGAGAGCAATGTTTAAGGTATGCAGGTGCATGATTCCTGGCTACATCCAGCTGGGGTTCTCAGCTACGGCCCCTCTTTTGGAAGCAGGCAGCTAGACTTCATTGCTACTGTATTTCAACAAGGAAGGTCTTTCCCTATGCCCTGTTGCATGCACAACAAGACTTAACCAAATGGTCCCGAGGGCAAGAGCTTATGTGAAGACAGAGACCAGCTTTCAAATTTCTTTTGGCTTGATTCAGAGCAAGGACTTGGATTCAGGTCTCCCATTCCCCAGGCTATCCCCAAATGAGCCTTGCTTCTCTTTAAGCTATATAAATCCCTTTGTATAAATAATTAAGTGTTCAATGGGCCAGACAGGGGAATGGGAAATGTAAGGGAGTGATTCTCCAGCCTGCTAGTTAGCATGTTCATCTGGGATGTGGGCAAGTCAGGTCCAAACCACTGCTGCAATGACTAGTTAATTATTCATACAAAACAGAACTGCTTCTATGGGAGAGAGGGAGTGCAATTATCCAACAGATTGGCAGTGGATCTACTCTCCTGGGATGTGGGAGACCTGAGTTCAATTCCCCACTCCAAATCAGGGCAAGGGAAGTTTTGAGAATGGGCTGGTACTTTGCAAGTTAGTGCTAACAATTTGGGTGTTGAGTGGAGTGCATGCACACAGGTAATTCTGGTAACCTCCAAATTCTTCTCCCCTTGGTACAACTGCTCTCCTACCATGAAAACTCATGTATCAAGGGTGAGACTTCTTCGTTGTATAAAAATAAGTTGTACATCAATTAAATAATCTAGATTTCCTTTACAGTAGTGGGAAAAAAAAATCAAGGACATTTTCTGAATGCAATTCATCTCAGTAATAAAAAAGTAGTGACAGAATTTCTTCTCCAGAAGTTTTAGTTAACTATAAAGGAGCCTAGAGTTTCAGTTTGGATGCAGATCTACATCTGGGAGGTATCCAAAGTCAGCTGAAAGGAGCCCCACTCAGTTTTCCATGATGCACCTTGCACCATGATGCAGCCAGTCATGCAGCAATGGGAGTGCCCTGACGCTCAGCACTAAGCAGCCGCAGAGCCTCCTCTGGGACCATGAGAGCCCCAGGCCTCGCTAAGTGGCACACGCTCTCCTTGCAGTGCTATCTCCATTAGCCATCTAAAATTGCTCCTTCCTCTGTGCTCCCTTACTTCAGTCTTTGGGGTTTTTTAACTGTGCTTAAAATACACATCACAATAGCTGCCGCTTTTTCTAGGGCTAACACCTAGAACTATAAACCATTGTCAGCCTGCAAAAAGACCATATAGCTGAGCAGTATGTGATTTGGTTTTGGTTTTAATCAGTTTATAAATTCCAAACATTGGGAGATCCTAATTTATATGGCAATGTCAGTTATGGAAGGGCATAGTCCCTCCTTGGTGCTTGTACTAAAAATGCCAGTAGAATCAATGACTGATAGTGTGCACATCCCACTGACATTAACAGGGATCTTATCCACCCAATATGCTTGTGGCAGCTCTCTCAGTGAGACTAGCTCAATGCCCTCCAGATGGGGAAGCCACAAGTGAGTAGAATTAAATTTTTTTCTAGGTTGTTTTCAAATTAAACAAGTAATAAAGTTGCATGACTCTGTAGCCTGCATCGTGTCTTTTTTAAATGCAGTATTAGAATGTCATTGTGATCTCACAGCAGATGGGGCAGGAGTTCCTCTTCACAGTGAAGCTTCCTAGGGAAGCACTCTACGGGGAAAGTTTTGGCAGCAAAGCCCCCTGTACAGTAATGTTATCTAAATGTAGAGGATGAGAAGCAGGGGAAATGCTTGAGTCTTACCAGTGGCAATATGGGTGCAGGATGTGGGTCAGAAAACACACTGGGCTTTGAGCTTATGCCTGGTCTGACCTCCACGAGACAGTGCACATGTAGCTGGAGGTGCTAATGGGAAGGAGTAGAAAGGCTAATCTGACATGCAAAATGACACTTAGTAAGTACTCAAATCCAAGAAAATAATCCAGAAAACCCACACTCTGGTAGCTGCAAAGCTTGTCTGATCTTTGAGTAATTGAATACCAATTATTCACCCTAAAATGTCCACGTCCAGTTGTCAGGGTACACAGAATCTCACAGTTCTGGCTCTACAGTGGCTATGCAGGTTGTATACTTCTGCAGCAGATGTTAAAGTTCCTTTCTGACACTTCATTGCACCAGAGTTTAAGAGGTGGGCCTCTCTCTTCACAGGCCACACATAAGTATCTCATTCTCTGCTCCAAGGAGCAAACTTGAAGGCTACCAAAAGACAGCAGGCAGTAGCTTTGGTGGCTGTGTTTTAAAGAGAAGGACCCTGGCTCAGTTTGGCAGCCAAAGACTCTGAATCCCAAGTAATAAAAGTGCTGTGCTCCAGCGAGGAACAGCAGCTTAGGCACAGCTTTGCTCCACAATTGATGCTGGTGATCTCTCCGTAAGGACCTCCTCAGTGTGTGTGTCATTGTGGCTCAGCTTCCTGCTATGCCTCACTCTTTCCAGTCACTGAGCCTGGGCTTTCATTGTGGGACTCTGATTCACCCTGCTGGGGCAACAGGCTTCAGTTTCAGGAGCCATGAAACAACCGCCTTGCCTTGCCTTTGGTGATTTCTCTTCATCCATGCCATGCAAAAAGGCACAAGGCAGTTCTGAGTCTCTGGTCCTGATGCTCGTGCTTGGCATCCCACAATGGGCAATGCGCACTCTCTCCATCACTCAGATAGAAAGGGATGTTATGGCAACTTTCTCTCCTTTATTTACACTTTTTTTTTTCCCCTTCAAAAATTGTACAAGCAGTAGAAAGGCACAAGACATACTTTTTGCTTTGGAGCTGTATAACATAAGCTGCGCAGCAGATGTGTTCAGGAAACAGTTTGCAACTTTGCTTAACCTATAAATTTATAAACATTGCCACACAATTTTTGTGCCAATAAATAGTTAACATGAAAATGAATTACACAAATGCAGGAGTATGTGTATTTGATTTATAGAACTAGTATACATATCTTTTCCTATACAAAGCTGAACACATTCGATTATCAGTGCAATTACAGGGCAATTCTCTCTCTTCAACATCATGTGATTTTATTTTAGATTTGAACAATACACATGTGTGGTTTGTCTGGTTTTTAATAGCTACCACATTGCTCATCCATTCTGTTAGTTGTATAACTTTATTTAACATTCCCCATCTCCACATCGTTCTCAATTTGTTTTTTTAAGTTTCCTCCTGGAGAAAATTGCCACTCATTGGTGGCAATTGTATTGGTTTCAACTCAGAGCTGATTTCCAAGTGCTGTTCTTCAAGCAGGTATGAACTGCCTCTAAAAGCATCCCTGTATAAATGAAGTATCTCTTCTTACACGGAGTGCACTAAGCTGGAATTGTGCATGGCGTGACATTATCATTATGTTACATTGTCCACAGCTTTTTACGCCATTCACTCCATTCCCTGCCTTCAAAAAGCAGGGAGGGGGCTCTCTGTGCTTCCCAGCTGTGCTCTGAAGGTGTTCTCTGTGGGACCTACTTTTGGCTAGATTTGTCAGTGAATAACACCCCAAAACACCTGCCCTCAAGTACCATCGAGTAATTTTTGCCCAGAGCATCTTGCTGGCTCACAAGGAGGATTTCTCTCACAAATCCATCCTGCTGTTACTCTTAAAGTTTGCTGTACTACAGTCTGAACTACTTGCCTTGGTCATAGCTGAAATTGCACTCGTATATAATATTTAATCTTCTCTTTGCATTTGCAGATTTAATCTCTCTTAGCTGGTGTTTGTGAAGGCAAACCCAGCAAAGGATATGTTACTCTCACAATCCACTTAGAGGGGAATTGTTCTTGCATGTAAGTTTTTGCGGTGATTTCTTTCCTGGAGGCAAGATCATGAAAAAAGTGACTGTCCAATGCTTTCCCACAGTATCTACATTGCTTATCCTTCTGTGCACAAAACCTACTTTAGTTTGTTTCAGTCTGTGTTTATGTCTTTACTTGACCTTGTGTGATTCATCTGTTATTTCAGCTGGTTTTGTCCTAGTCTTTTTTGCCTGTTTGCTGATCAATACCAATGATCCAACTGAGTCCAGTTCCAATGCCATGACAATACAAGCTTGGTAGCTGCATTGTTATTGATTCTTAGCACTTTCCAGTATATGAGAAGTTCATCTGCAAATCTGCCAAACTTCCACAGAAACATCATTCTTTGTTCTGATTTCAATTTTATTGCCAGTGGATGTAATAAGAAACATTACATTTCTCTTAGGTACCTATTACTTTTCCAAACTATTTAAGATTTTGTTGGATCTTTCTTTGGTTTGGCTCTAAAGACAGATGTCAAAAAGCATCCTTTGCCATATGTTCTATATTCAGTGTGGCACCCCCATAGCTGTCCTTCCTTTATCTATTTCACATAGTTTTCCATGCTTCCCTGGAAAAAGTCCATTTTTCATAAATAACCAATATATATAGATTGCACCAGAGAATGAAGTATTGCTCACAGTCATGCCTGAAGTCATTCAGTCAGCCACAGCAAAGAAGCAGTGAAATTTATTTCATTTCTGGCGCCACACTAAGAGATGCACTCAAAAATACATTTGCAAGAAATAACAGCAGCTTTATTGAATCTACTAAGTTATGAGCAGTTCTGCATACGCTAGTAGACATTGCCATTTACGATACTAAATAATTATGCACACACAAAGCCTACACCAATGCAGATATATGGAACTCACAAGACTACTCTTTCTTCCTTGCTTATGAGAGAGAGGTTTCTGGCTGCTTGCTCAGATTATTAAAAAAGATAGAGGTCAAACAGAAAAACAGTGCAAACTGGCAAGAAAAATAACTTCCTCTGAGGCCACTAGATTACTGGAGGAGTTTTCATTTGCTCAAACCAGTGCTATTTTTAAGCAAATATTAATCTTGAGGTGATAACATCTACCCTGCAATGCCAAGTGACTTTGAAGGTAAGTTCACCAATCAACTACACTGCTTACCTGCTGCAGATTTTGGTTCTGTTTGGGGCTGTTCAACTAGCTTGCTCAGGGAAAACCTCACGTGTGCACATACTCTAGGACACGCTCTTCTCCACTGTGGATAAGCCTCAGAAATATCTGCCTGGCCAGTCCCACCTGTTGTTGTGACATTGCCATGACCTGGGGGAGCAGAAAGTCACTTGCTACATGGGCCACAGTGTTTGGTAGGAGTCTGCTCTTAGACTGTGCTTATGCTGTCCACCAGGACATTGTGAGGACACAAAGCAGGATTTGAGAACGCTTCATGCCTTTTCCAGGCTCAGATAAAATCAGGCATAGGCAACAAGACCCAAAGCTAAATAGGAAGAGAAGCATTAACTTTGCTTTCTGGACCTGCCACCTCTCCATCTTCACCAACAGAAATCCCCTGGATTTATGTTGTATTACTATGAATAAAATAATATTCCCTACTATATGCACGATTTTCAAACAAACGTATCATCATTTCCTAGGGTAGAGAGTATTAACAGCAAGCCAAGATGGAGGTCCTTGGTGTGTCCCCAGACCTCTGCCAATTTCACGTGTCCACTCACACACACACACACTCATGCACCCTAGAGGCCACCCAAACTCAGTCTGGTGGTAAACAATAACAGGACATCCACTTACTCCACAGGCACAATTGCATCTTTCAGTGCTGTCATGGTTTAAGCCCAGCCAGCAACTAGGCACCACACAGTCACTCGGGTGGGGGAGACAAGTGGGAGAAAAAAAAAAAGTAAAACTCATGGGTTGAGATAAGAACGATTTAATAACTAAAATAAAATAGAATACTAACAACAATAATATATAATAATAATAATACATAATAATTTTAATGAAAAATAATATTAAAAAAACCACAAAAAAAACCAAAGAAAAAACCCAAACAAACAAGAAAAGCCAGGTGATGCACAATGCAATTTCTCACCACCCGCTGAGCAATGCCAGACCAGTGATCTACCCCTCCCAGCCAACTCCCCCCAGTTTATATACTGAGCATGATGTTCTATGGCATGGAATAACCCTTTGGCTAGTTCACGTCAACTGTCCTGGCCATGCTCCCTCCCAGTTTCTTGTGCACCTTCTCGTTGGCAGAGCATGGAAAACCAAAAAATCCACAACTTAGGATACACACTACCTAGTAAAAACTAAAACATCAGTGTGTTATCAACATTGTTCTCACACTAAATTGAAACCACACTGTACCAACTACTAAGAAGAAAATTAACTCTATCCCAGCTGAAACCAGGACAAATGCAAAAGTCATTAGCAGTGATTCAATTTCCAGACACACAAATCATGCAGTGACTTCTACCTATGCAGAAATTTAAGTGTGGTTGAGTCATTGGAAACAGCAGAGTGCTGTGACTGGCAAAACAGCACAAGACATCTTAAAAGTAATTGTATTCTTTTCTAAGTGTTTGAATTATGTGAAAAGAAATTCAGCCTGAAAAATAAAACATTCAAAAATCACCAAATTTAGAATTATTATGATTGCTTGTTACATCCAGCCATTATCTCCGTGACTGACACCTTTTTCCACAGTCAAACCTGATCCTGAGGAATATTTGATGAAGGGAGCAGAAGCTCTGATGACAGTGTCCAAGATCTACATCTCAGAAAGATAATAAAAAAATAAGAATATTATTCACCTATTATTAGAGTCTTGCTCTATTATTGCAGTATTGCTCACCTATTATTAGCCTATTACTAGAAAAACTGAAGCCAGATGCCAAGGTTGTTCAGGAGGCAATGGAAAACTGAAATCAGTTTGCTTAGTATTTTCTATCATCTCCATTCAACACAAGGAGACCTGAATTTGTTTTTTGCTGAATCTTTCTCCTCAGAAATTTCTTAAAATATTACAATGACACACTGACATTTTGTGCAGAGAATTTAGCAGGCCTTTAAAGCACAGGGAAACTGAAAGCTTTATGTATTCTATGCAGCCATTTATCACAGCTGACAACATTTCTGACTGACTGGAAATAATTCTCTGATGACATCAAAAAATCAGGGCTGCACTGTCAACCCTGGTTGAGTATACGGACAGCTAGGATTTGAGGGTTGGTTCAGCATCAGTCCAGAAAAATACCAAAAGGGTGCAAGGAGAGGGGAAGTGATCTGAAGCAGTCATGGCTAGGCAGAACAAATTGTCTTCATTAAAGATTTCTCTAAAACTACAACTCACAAAAAAAATATTGGGTCAAATGGGCCTTGCATGGGCAAAACTCTCATTTGCTTCAGCAACTGCGTCTTAATATAAACCATTTCCACACATGGACCTCTCTCTACATCTGTGTTTTTAATACCTTGCCATTTGCACTCATGTTCCTTAAGGCAAAACTCTGCTTTTGGTTACACAAGTGGAAATGCAGTAGCTTTTCTCTGTATTAACATTAGCATAGTGAAGAGCAAAATTTGACCTAAAACTCTGAAGCAGTTTTTATATATAGTTTTACTGGTGTGTCAGCAAAGTCTAAGAAATACCCTCCCAGCAGTCAGGTAAGTGGTATTTTCAAAATTCCCATGGAAAGAACAAGAATACAAAGTCCATTCTGAAAGGGATTGTTTCCAGCACTGTAACCAATTTCACGGCTGATAACACACTCATCTACCAGCAGATAAGCAAAGAAAATATGCTTGTGTGATTAACTACATCTCTGATGCAATGCACGGTGCATGAGTTGCACTTTTCCCTTCTCTTAACTTTACAGCTACTTAGCAATATTGTTCCCATTGGATTCAACAGATTTCTATTAGCTTATTGTGAATAGGTCTTGTATGCAGCTGGGCATTTCAGATTGCAGGATGTCAAAAGTGACACCTGAAAATCCAGTGGGAGACTATACAAGCATTTCAAACAAAACATAACTCTCCTATGTTCTTAATCTGGAGTCATCCCTAAGTGAAGTGGGGCCATCATAAGCAAAGTTTTGGCCACCCAGCTCACAAGAAGCAACTTTCCAACACCATAAAGGTCCTTGTGCTTATATATGACAACTAAATTGCTTCAGCCACTTCTGACACAATGCAGAAACAGCACTTATGAACGTTCCCTAGGATCTTCTCAAGTTTTCTCTTGAAGAATTTCAAGAACATCACATATAATATTTAATTTTAATTTTAACTTTTAATTTAACTTTAAATAGTAGATTTCACATAAAGTTATATAAGATTTTCTTCCTAAAGAAAATGATTTTCAATCTTTCATTCTGTTCTGTTAATTTGCATAAATCTCCATCAGATAATGTAAAACAGAACTATCAGTAAAACTGTGGAAGTGACAATAAAAAGAAAATAAACAGCTTTATGAATCCAGTCTAAGAACATCTTGCAGAGAAAGGGAAGGGGTTTATCTGAACATACTATTCTTGTTTAAGCCTTTTTCCAATGACAATGACAAAGAAAAAAAGATCAGAAAATCCATGCTACATCCCACCACTTACATTCCTTTGGCCAAGGATAGTGGTAAAATATATGAAAAGAGCTGACAAATGTATTTCTCACAAATGATGTCATTCTCTGAATATAAAAACTGGACTCTGGGCAGCTTCCACTGAGGAAAACATACTATGTTAGTACTAATTTCTGCTGGATGAAACTGTGTTTAGGATTTGTTGTCTTTTTAACATTGCATTTTGGAAAATACGCAAGCAATGTTCTGGTAACTAAGGCTAATTATTCCTAATGTAGAGTCAGCTACGCCAGCCAAGTAGTTTCTTGCTGATAAAGCCTGTTTTGGTCATGAAGGTTAATATGTAAAATAACAGTACAAGTGCTTGTTAGAGATTTAAGTTGCATCCAACAGCTCATTGTCAGTGGTACAGCTTTACCACAACACTTGTCTGCTTGCCTGTGGCCACTATAATTTTCCAACAGTGCTTGCCCAGCACATACTTCCTATTACCAAGTTACTACTGGTGGCCCACTCTAGGCCACTGCATTTCTGTAACACTTTCCTCACGTACAGCAGTGAGCTCCCTACTGCTGCTGTCTGTTGCAGCAATACAGTGCTGAACAGGAAGAAAAAATGAAATAGGCCTATATTGATGATCTGATAGAATATATTTCAATAACCAGCTCATAAGCAATATTCATAACTGTCTGTCATGCAAGAAATATGACAGATAACTGATTTTATAATTATGCAGGACATTGGAGGGGTTAGGACAATGTCCTGAGAAGTCCTAGATATTCCTGAATTTAGGCCAAAGGCAGACTTTGTGACCATGATGATCAATGCAATATATGCAAAAATAGCTTGCCTTTTTTGAGTCATCTTTCAAGAATGAATAATAGGACAATCACTATATGAAATTATTTAGTTCAACACCCAATATGATATTGGATAAAACAAAATCAGTCATAGCAGTTTAGAAAAGTTTGGGGCAGAAAGGATGTGTGCACTGTAACCAGCTGAAAGAAGAGAAGGAGACCAGAGAGGCAGAATAGATGATGTGTGTGAATGGTCAGAGTCTTATTGCTGTGCTTTAGCCTGAGATGTCATCTTTCAACAGCATAAGCAAGACTTTTAGGCAACTCACTTTTGCTGGGACATGCATATCCAAGTACCTTTATACCAGATGCCCTCCCAGAACAGTTCTGGAGTATTGGTTTACTTTTAATATGTAGAGAGGAGTGCTTCTTGTTGAATCTTTCATTATCAGCTTAGTGTAACGCAGTAACTCTTCACTGCAATTTCTTCCCAGCCAGGCACTGCTCCATACTAAATCCATTTAAAGTCGAGACTAACAAGACCACCACCCTCCAGAGAAGTATTTGCCTGTTTCAATACACGGTGTGATCAGCATCTTTCTGTGCTAGCTGAAGAAACGTGGCAATATGTACTAGAAGAGCAAAAACTGCTCACACTGCACTTGATATATTCAGACACCATATCAGTGGCAAGGTATAAAAATGAAAGATAAGTACAATTTTACCAAAAAGGTGAGATTTATTGTAAGGCAGACTTAGAGAGACTTCTATCTGGAAGAGATTTGCTATCCCTGTTTGCTATCCCTGTTCTACATAGTTTTACAAGGTAAAAAAGAAAAAGTGGTAAGACTATTACCCCTATCTTCAGGGTGAAGTAAAGTTCACTGTCAGTAGTTCCTGCAAAAGTTACCAGTTAACATAATCGATGATACAGAGACTGAGAGATACATTTGATTCTGGGAATGAAAGAGTGAAACATATAATTAGCTGCCTCAGATAACAGTTTCAGCAGATGGGTAGGAGAGCAATGTTTCTAATGGGCCTTTTTTCGACCCAAGGGAGATTGGCAATTGCTTTTGCTGACTGGATGCAGTATTCAGGGCATCTGGGAGATGAGTCCCTGATAAATGGGTTTGTGCAGTTTGTCAAACAAGCACATTTGTGAGCAGCGCTTTTGTGATCATTCCCAGAAAAGCATCACAAAAATCACTAATTGTTGTAAACCACTTCTCATGTTCTGCCAAAGACATGCAGGTGTACAAAACCTTCCTTTATTTCTCAAATAGATGTACACCATCTCCTGCGTATAGACATTTAGCTGTCACCTTCTCCCTCTCTATTCTCTGTGCTGTTTCCCCTCCTCCCTTTGTTCCAGTTATAGTACCATTTTTTAGAGGATCCTTTGATAATTCAGAGATGCATTTTGAAAGTTCCTTACATTTTCTGTATCTTACATCTTACTTTTTAGTACTTAAAGGCTTCACAGGATCCAAACAACATTTAAAGCCAGATGGCACTCAGAAGTTTCACTTTATGGAGAGTAGTGAGACTTTTAGTTTTGTTTCCACAGAATTAGAAAAAAAAAATAGATATTTTGAATTCCCTGAGAATCAGAAATGTAAAAATACTTACTGAAATTGTTTATAAAAATGCATTTGCTATTTAATTTCAAAATAATTTGTTGATTCAGAATTATTGTGTGACTATCCTATCACTTGCTTTATTTTCCTTTACTTCATGCTTGTCACTTTTTTTACAGAATAATAATCAAAATATTCTTTTAAATTTTGTTTTTGAATATACTAAGGCCAGCTGCTCCACAATACTGACTGAACCATGTTATCTTATCTTTAGATCAAAGTGTCTCCAGTTCATGCAGTAATTGTAAATTTTGACACTGATATTTTGATATATAGAGCAAGAAGATAAGCATCCGGTGCACTAACAGGAGAAACAGCTGGTTTCAATATCTTTGAGTACTGTTCTCTAGGACACCAAAAACTAACATAGCAACATCTGTAAACTGAGCATGCCTGTAATATTCTTCTTTCTAGGTTCTAATCTACACCACATCATCACTGCAGCTGATCATAAACGACTTAAAGTTCAACAATTATTTCAGAAGACATGCTCCAACTGGATTTAAAATGCTCACATCTGCTGAAGTAAATCCAATAGGATTGAGATAAAAGGGCAAAATTCATCACATGAATTATTTTTTTGAGATTATTCATACAGTTAGCTATATATCAGGGTTCCTTTGTCATGCTTCTACAAAAACATTTGTTGGAGACTGAAGTCAAAGACCGAAAAATTTTAATAGAAGTAATGCAATCGTGTGAATCACTTCCTACTGTCTACCAGAAGCATTTTTACTTTCTGGACCTGTAGGTCATTTGGCACTGGTTTTGCAGTCTTAAAACTGTTATCATCCATGCACTTGGGCATTTTTTTCTGAACCACGGACTATAGAAACAGGGAAAGTGGTCCCTCATCTTGAGGTAAATGAAACACAACTGTGGTGGGTTGACCCTGGCTGGTCGCCAGATGCCCACCAAAGCCACTCTATCACTCCCCTCCTCAGCTGGACAGGGGAGAGAAAATATAACAAAGGGCTCATGGGTTGAGATAAGGACAGGGAGGGGATCATTCAGCAATTACTGTCACAGGCCAAACAGACTCGACTCTGGGAAATTCATTTAATTTATTACCAATCAACCAGAGTAGGGTAATGAGAAGTAAAACCAAATATTGAAAAACATCTTCTCCCCATCCCTCCCCTCTTCCTGGGCTCAACTCCACTCCTGATTTTCTTTACCTCCTCTCGCCCAGTGGCCCAGGGGGATGGGGAATAGGGGTTGCGGTCAGCGCATCATACACTGTCTCTGCTGCTCCTTCCTCCTCAGGGGGAGGACTCCTCACTCTTCCCCTGCTCCAGTGTGGGGTGCCTCCCATGGGAGACAGTCCTCCACAAACTTCTCCAATGTGAGTCCTTCCCAGAGGCTGCAGTTCTTCACGGACTGCTCCAGTGTGGCTCCTTTCCACAGGCTGCAGTCCTTCAGGCACAGACTGCTCCAGCGTGGGTCCCCCGTGGGGTCACAACTCCTGCCAGAAAACCTGCTCCAGCATGGTCTCCTCTCTCCACAGATCTGCAGGTCCTGCCAGGAGCCTGCTCCAGTGCAGGGTCTCCATGGGGTCACAGCCTCCTGCAGGCACCCACCTGCTTGGGCGTGGGGTCCTCCACAGGCTGCAGGTGGAGATCTGCTCCACCGTGGACCTCCATGGGCTGCAAGGGGACAGCCTGCCTCACCGTGGTCTTCCCCACGGGCTGCAGGGGAATCTCTGCTCTGGTGCCTGGAGCATCTCCTCCCCTCCTTCTTCACTGACCTGGGTGTCTGCAGGGCTGTTTCTCTCACATATTCTCAGTCCTCTCTCCCAGCTGCTGCTGTGCAGTTTTTTTCCCCTTCTTAAATATGTTCTCCCAGAGGTGCTACCACCGTTGCTGATGGGCTCGGCCTTCACCAGCAGCGGGTCCATCTTGGAGCCAGCTGGCATTGGCTCTGTCAGACATGGGGGAAGCTTCTGGCAGCTTCTCACAGAAGCCACCCCCATAGCACCGCCACTACCAAAACCTTGCCACATAAATCCAATAAAATGACACACATAAATGACAGATATGCATCTTAGTTAAAATCCAAGCATACAAGTATTTATTTTTCTTTTTAACTATGGCCTTGTTCTTGAGTTGTATCTTCAGTGGTTTAAGTGAAAGTATCTCAAATGTACAATGCATTAAAAAGATTTGCCCAAACTCAACTGAAGAGAAGCATATTGTCTTATGGCTTCAGCTAGGAGCCTGCAAAGGGAAAATAAGGTATTTTTTCCCCTAGCACCTTATACAGCATATATATTCTATCTGGGAAGGTTGTCTTTTCCACTTGCCTCTAACACTGGTCACAGGTGGAAACTGGAGTAAAGTCTGGGCTGGTGCTCTCAAGTAGCACAGAGAATGCTTTTCCTTTTTGCTGCTAGCTGTCAGATTTTGATTATATGCCACCATTTCAGAATCAGAGGAAACTATCAGATTAATTTGTCAGGCATATTAAGACTCTATCCCTTGCTTTCCTGCAGGGAATACAGGTTGCCATGTATACATAAGAAAGTCAAAGCCTCCCAAGCCTGTGCTCCAAATTTTACTCCAGGGGTGATGACTGTCTCATATGATAAGCTGTATGCTGGGATCTTCAGGAACTGAGACATGAAAGACATATATCACCTGCTTCTGAAAAGAGGGAAATACAGAGCACCTGAGATATGGCAAAGGCTAGCTGAGGTCCCACTACTCCACTGGGAGATGTGGCTAGGCTGCAGATGAAGCCACATTGCAAGGTGACCTGATGTTTTTAGGCTCTTCAGCACATACTGTCATGCAATTCATGGGGTATTTGGCCACAGTCAGCCACGAGGCACAGGAGCTGCACTTGCTGCTTACAAGCTGCACAGTTTGTGAGTCACAGATTGGTCACTCTGCTAGAAAGTCATCTGTTTCCAGGTCTCTCTCAGTGTTTTTTCAGGTGATGTTATAATCAGAGAGAGAGTTTGATGTCTATGATGTCCTCCTGTGTTTCTAAGTTCTCACTTCTGTGGGTATGGAAGCCCTGGTGCAGACACCATCTTGATTTCAAAGCTTGAAATCTTGATTGCAAATTGCATTCACACATACATTTCTTTGCCTAACGCAGCTAGCTGCATAAGCTTTCAAAGTCCAGCTCCACTTGCTATCATTCAGCCACTCACTCACTCAGCACTTGCCGCAGCTCCTATCTCAAGTCCTTGATGCTTGGATGCCCCTTGCATCTCATTCTGCTCTCACATGTGCCCAGGGAAAACTGCACAGGTGTGTTTTGAGGATGTGGCGTGAGAGGAGAGCAAGGCATACTATCAAAACAAAAAGTAAAGACAGAAATAAAACATCAGAAGTCAGACAAACAGTTCAATAAATATTACACCCATTAAAAAAAAAAAAAACAAACAACAAAGCCAACCCAGAACAAAACAACAAAACCCCCAGAAAAACAAAGA
This sequence comes from Buteo buteo, assembly GCF_964188355.1. Lineage (NCBI taxonomy): Eukaryota > Metazoa > Chordata > Aves > Accipitriformes > Accipitridae > Buteo > Buteo buteo. Next base: position 28,596,542 of record NC_134204.1, read on the forward strand.
AACAGATGAAATTGTCTCCTATGGTCCTGGTGATTTTAAACTGAAAGTGCTTGTCATCCTCCCAACTTTTAAAAAGCGAAAGACTGCTTAGCCCTGTTAATCACTGAACAGGTTAGAAGGGATCTCTAAGAAAGCTAAGGCCCTCATGGTGACAGACTATTCAAAACATCAGCCAAAGGGTAAGATGCCTTTAAATAAAACCTTTAAACCTATGTTCCTGTTTGCATCTATGTCCATCTGTATATGGCCATTAGAGACAGTATGTTTGGAGCTGAAAGGAAGGCTGAGAGTTGATACAAGTTCTGCAGTTGAATGTACAGGAGTGTCAAGGGGATCTGCAGAGGCAAGTTGGTATTGCATTTAGGGTAAAAGGCAAGCTTTGGAGAAGATCTGTAGCTTTGTGCTGGGAAATGAGCATATTCTTTAAAGAGTTCAAGAGGAAGAGATTTGATTTTTAAGAACTATGTATTTAGAGGTATTTAAAAACAAGTACTATTTCACGCAGAGCAACAGTGGAATAATAAGTGAATTAGTTGGTAAAAATAATAATATAAAGAATACAATGGATTTAACTGAGCTATATGTAAGGGACATTAGGCAAAAGACTCTGTACAAAGATTCCATTCTAATATGGCTATAGAAAGGAGAATAATTAAAGTGAGTTAATCCAAGCTTCTGCCTCTGTGAAGAATACCTGATTTCGTACATGTTACATTTTGTATGCATCTTAGAAAGATAACCCATGGACAGTGTGCCAGAATGAACTAAGTACCCAACATCATGTCAGCAAAAGGTCTTTTAGCCACTGAGTGATGTCGGAGCCCATTGTTGTGCATCTTCACTTGTCTTTGCCTGTTTTTTAACTCTACGGGCTAGCATTTCTTTCCTTTCTGGTATTTGCCTGTAATTACTCTTTGTGATTTCTTCTCTGCAGCTTGTGGCACCTGCTATAGACTGGAACATTTTCGAGTTTGGCTCTCATAAGCCATAAAAAATGATCTGCTATAAAAATCCTCTCTTAATGGTTTGCAGATTTCCTTGAGCTGAGTTTTTTCAAATCCTGCTATATTATATCAAGATATACAGAATTATAATTATCTTATATAGGAAAACTTTTTTTTAAACAAGTAATAACACTCTAAATATTTATCTTTTACTTAAAAAAATAACCTTGTTTTTAAAAACAATGAGAGTCATAAAACAGAATTCACTTATGGCTAAAAAAGATTTAATGCTTGGCAACTAGGTTCCGGATACAAACATTGCTCTCTCTCTGCAACACCATATATTAAGTACTTTACACAGCATGTATGGTAACTATTCCCACTATTTTTCATCCTTTGATGGTAATAAAAGTTGAAAACAATTACAGGGAGCAATAGAAATATTCACAAGTAAGTAGTGTGTATAAAAATAAGGACTGTGGGATTTGGCCCATACAGTACTTTCACATAAGAGCTCCCCTTTGCTCCTGCTGAGCAGGAACTGAAGTCTAATTCTACATGGTCTGGTTATTGCTTTGAAGAATGAAGTATTTGTTGATATATGGCAAAAAATAATGCAGTGAGGGGACTGGACTATATAGCTATTTCTATGTAATTAGATGGCAAATCTGTTTGAGGAGAGAAAACAGTTGTAGCAATGCTGGTTTCTGCTACTTAAGGGCTGGACAGAATCATGTTGGAACTCTTCCTCGGTTGGTTAGTCGGTCTATGTGACCAACAGTGATCCTGTGATGTGTGGAGTTTATCTGGGAAATATCTGAGCAGGACATATTAATACAGGGACTCCTTTGTTGAGCCTGGAGAGCGAGAGTTAAGTCACTGGAAGTCCTGGTATTAATGGGATGGAGATGTATAAATGGGAAAGTTATTTATTTTTATGTAACGAATTTGGCTGCTAGAGTCAAAACTCTTCCACATGTCAAGACCATGGAAGCTACTGAGCCAAAATACCTTCCTGATCCCAAAAACCTCAGAAGCTCTGTCATTGTATTAGATACTGTGGGTCTCTCTCCTTTGATGAGAGAGACTACATCTGCCTGCAATGTTAGTCTGTGACCATGGCTGAGAGATGGAGTGCTGCTGCTGCCGCTGGTGCAGATAAAGGTGTTGCTGTTATATTACATTTCCACCATCTGCTTGCTGAATCCAAGTGCTGCTTCTCATGGAGTATATAAATTTTAAGGTCTTTGGGGCTGAAACCAGCCCTTTAATTTTACAAATTGGATGCACACTATTTTATGCAGCAAACTTTCTAACAGATCGGGACTTGCAGGCATTTCTAAAGTAGCAATGAAACAGCCTTGGCCCCAGATGTTTTTTCAGAGCTGCCAAATATATATAAAGCCACTCTATTCTATCTACCCTGTTACAGGTTTCTTTCATCCTATGTAAGCTATAAAATCCCCACTGCAGCTGTTTGCTTCTGTGGAAAGTATAAACTCTGCAAATAAATTCTTCCTGACAAGCTTTGCAACAGTTCAGTGATGATTCAGACACTTCACCAAAGAAGAAGAGATCCTGTGCATTGCATAAATTCTACTGAGACCCTGCACAGCCTGTGAACTCTCTAGGATCCTTTGCAGAACATTCCAACAATCAAAACAGTCAGAAGAAGTAAAGCTATTATTATTCTTCCCAGAATCTCCACAATACTCCCAGGCCCAGTCAACCGTAAGAACTGGATAAAGCAAAATGTGCATTTTGTAATTCCAGTTGTTGTTGAGATACTGTTTGACAAAAGCAAACAAAAAACTCCTACCAATTTTCAACTCAAAAACATATTTTCCAACTACTATCAAGCTCCCACTAAACGATCTGCTGGCAAGAAACTTCCATGGTACAATACAAGCTGAATAGATACCAAACAACTTGGATTTTTGTGGCAATTTAATGTCACTTAAAAAGTAAATGTTACTGTTCTGGCACTGGTACTGCCTGTGCAGTTGCACAGGCAATTGCAGTTTAATCATAATATTTTAATAATTACAGCTCAAGCTTCTAAATGGAAAAAAAAAAAAAGATTACATGTTTGTGTTCAGACAAACACTTACAGGCATTAAAAAGGGCTGAGTTCAAGGTCATGGAGGTTTCGGTAAGTTACATTGGTGCGAGCTTGGATCAAGAGCTGGGAACCCAAGGCATACCAGTAAGCAACAGAGCATTCTAAACGCAGCAATGTTCCCTCACACACAACGATTTTAAACAAAGGACTTCAAATGCACGGAACATTATTGGAGAGTAAAGGCAAATGTAATAAAATATCAGTTTTAAAAACTGACAGTCTAGGTATTGTGATGACCAGCATGCAGCACATATTTCCAATAGCCCCCAACCCAGTCCTCACCTTACAGCTGGAGCATCAGCCAAAGCAGCTGGCTGTAATGCCTCTGTAGGTCATTGTCTAGGTTTATGGCAATCCAGCTCCTGGCCACACTGATGTCTTCCATCTAAGGCAGTTTCCATCTGTTTCACCATCAAGCTGCTTGCCTATCACCATATTACTGGTACTTCCACTGCCTCTTCACTACCACTGCAGGCTGCCATGTTGGAGAGGGTAATCTTTTACTGTCGGCAGCTCTCATAAAATTCTTTTGCTCATATGTTTCTGGACTTGGATTTCAATGTTTTATTTCTTTCAACATCCAGCTGGCATGTCATCTTAATAAGAAGGTCTCAAAGTCCTATGTAATACCCATATAAATAAGGTTTGGCCCATCCAAACATCTCTCCTTGCCTGCCAGCAGATACTGGTGCAGAGCTAAGTGTTTTTCTTTTTCCAGCTCAACAACTATCTGCAGTGGGTGCCACACTCTTGTCAGCACTTCTCTTGAAGTAGATTGTCTGTCTGATGGAAAATGCTTATCTCCTCTTAACTTCCTGGAAGATTTTCTTCTGTTGGGCCTTAGCCTTCCACAATTAAAATCAGAGCCACATCCATTGTCCCAGAACTGTCTCTGAACAAATGCACATTCGTTTATAAAATCCAGGGTAGATCAGCGCACAGAGGTTCCCTAAGTCGTAAGAGCAATGGGAGCAGACAACTTTCACTTTCACACGCAGGCTTTTTCAAAGTCCCCATTCTGAGACAGTGAAAGAGAAAATACTCAACCAGATGTGACTCAAATTTCATAATTATGTGTAATTACGGAGTCCAGGGCACACACTTTGGACAGGTGGAGGAGAAGCAAACTTAAATAAGTGAATCCTGTTTAAAGATATCTCGTCAAGGTTTCTGCCATTCTTAAATATTACCAGCCTTTTCTTACAGGCGCACATACTCGTGGCTGAAAGATCCACAAAGACTGTAGCTTTTCTGTGAATTTCCTCTCTCTTAATTATTTTTTACCTATGTAAGAGAGTGAATTATTGAGGAAATAACATTGAAGAATGAGTCCTTGGATTGGGATTGCTGTTGCAGCTCCACAAAAGCAAGAAGCAGACATATGACAGGAGACTGCAGCAGAACAGGATTTATCTTGCACTAGCCTGAGCGTTTGTGGAGCTATCCTCTGTGGGATTAAGAAAATTTTCCTCTGGCTTCTCCATAGTTCTCTGGCTGATGGTGCTCATCACCCTCGTGCACATGGGTGTGTACCTCCGAGAGGATTTTGTGTTTTCCTTCTCCCACCCCTGCCAGTAATTACCAACACACAGCACCAGGGAATGAAGAAGGAGGGAGAGCCCTAAAGGGGCCTACCACCAATTCAATAGGGCTTTGATTTAACAGCTCCGAGTCCTTTGAAAACATTTTGCCAAGAAAAGCTTGCCATCAACACGTATAATCTCTTATCAGGGGCCATTGAAAGCCCGGGCTCCGAGGTTAATTCTCCCATCGCAACGAGTTTCAATCAGTTCAAAACTCACATCGAGATGAAAGCTACGAAGCCTTCTCGCCCGGTTTGTCCCGCAAAACCCACTGAGATCAACCGACTAAGGAGGATTAGGGCATGCTCATCTGCTGGCTCTCCAGCAGGACGGGCAGGCTCAAAAGAAAAACAATAATTAGGGATAATTGCTTGTGTCCAAACACAGGCCTTAAAGCCCCTTTCCCCTTTGGTACTTTGTGAGCTGGAATGAAAAAGACACCCCCTGTTTTGACAGCTGGGCAGGCGAGCAGAGCTGGTGACAGATGAAGCCAGACGTCCCCGGGCATCCGCGGCGCGGCGCGGCGCGGCGCGGCGGGGCGGGGCGGGGCGGGGCGGGGCGGGCCGAGGCCGGCAGCGGCGGGGGCGGCCGCTCCTCGGGCCCGCCCCTCCGCGGGCGGAGCCGCTGCGCCGCCCCGAGATGGCCGCGCCGCCCCGAGATGGCCGCGCCGCGCCCCGCCCCGCCCCGCCCCGCCCCGCCCCGCTCCGCCCCGCCCCGAGATGGTGGCCGCGCCCTCGGGCCGGCTCCGCCCGGCGGCGCTGCCCTTGCCCCCAACGGCCGTAACGGCCGCGGGGCTCGGCGGCGCCGGCACCCCGGCAGCCGGGCGGTCCCCGGGGGACGCGCGGTCCCCGCGGCGGGGGTGGCGGCCCGGCCAAGGAGGGAGGCTGGGGGAGAAGAGGCGGGCTGAAGCGGCGGCCGCGGCCGGGGGCCGGGGGTGCCGGGTGCTCGGTGCGGCGGGGAGCCGGGTATCGGGACTCCTGTCTGCAAGTACTGGGTTCCCCGTGCGCTTAAGCGACAAATGCAAATCAGATGGGAAGAGTAACGCGCTTCAAAACGACTGACTAAAATTACACTCTCGAGCTGTAATGTATACAACGCCATGAGTGATCAATTAGGGAAACCCACATCCGACAAGAAAGATTTTTGAAAGGAATCTTGGAAAACACTGCAAATACAGCTGGGATCCAGATTAATACATTTATCTAATAAAGCTCTTCCCGGTCGCCGCCTGTGTCTCGCCCAGTCCCGTCTCCTCCTCCTCCTCCTCCTCCTCCTTCTTCTTCTTCTGCCTCGCATGAGGGTCGGCTCAGCCGGCGCTCCGCTGCCTAATCGGACGAGCTAAACTTTTTAACACGAGATTATATTTGCGTGTTAATGGCCGATACGATAGCGTTGAGGCGGTGGACACGAAAAGACGGGGAGCGGGCAGACGCTTTGCTTTTCCACTTGGGAGCTAAAGCAAGGTTACGGTCTGTGCAAGCGGAGATGAGAACGGCGCTGTCTGTGTTCCTCCGGCAGAACGAGGCACGGCGAGCGGGTTTCGTAAACGAGATCTTTCGCAGCAGCAGCATCACTGCTGTGGCAGCGGCGCTTGCGAACATAAATCAAGCCGCATTTTTGGAACCGTTGTTGGTTAGGTGGTGCGGTACTAATGCAGGCTGAACTGTAATACGGATTATCACACAAAACTGGTCTGAAGGGTGGCGGGTAAAACGAGGCGCTGAAAACGGTAACATATCTAATTCCAGTAGAGCAGCCTCCACTGCTAGAGCTCACTTCCGTTAAAAAAAATAAATTCAAAAGTCTTTTTTTTTTTTACATCTGTGTAAAATCCCAAGCACCCAGAAGCTGATTGACTTCAGAATACACCGAGGAGTGAAACGGATGGGAGGGTTTAAATCTCCCCATCTTATTTTACAGTAGTATGGCGACCTTACAACCGACAGCAGTTTTCTTCCCATTTATCCTGGACTTTAAGCATTCTTAGCAGCTAATCTAAATGTCTGCATAGCCAGAGTCTCTATACATAGGGAAAAAAATTCTTAAACATACATAGAAGTGTTAAGGCTATAAATAAAAATTTACAGTCTGTTTCCTTAACTCCCAAACACAGAGCAAATAAGCTCCCCACCTCCGTGCTCCCGCTTCCCCAGAGCCGAGGCAGGCGCTGCACCAGCCTGGGCAGGTTGCCCCTGCTCCTGCCCCTGCCCCTGCCCCTGCCTTCGCCAGCAACACCGTAAGCCCATGCAAAAATCAAGGTTGCAGGCAGCAAACTCTGCAAGGAAACACGGTGAGCCACACAGGGGCAATGCCAGCGACAGCATCCTCAGGGTTATTTTTTGTGGTTGCTCCTTTTCTCAACTGCACGAAAAATAATCGGCGGAAGTTTGGATGGAAAAACATTAAAATAAGTACATTTACCACACAAAATACAAGCCCGGTCTCACGGGAAGAGATGGAGCACGTCTCTGTACTTTCTCGAGGCGGTTGCGATTATCTATGGAGCTTTTCTATGACTAAATCTCCTGCTACTGGACGGGAGAATGGAACAATTATTAAACCGAGGAATAATCAGTTTTAAAGTATCTCTAAATTGGTTCAAACGCCAAGAGACACCTCTTTGAGAGTCCCGGGGGTCCCCCGCATATAACAGGTTGTCATTTAAATGCGGTGTATGTGGGTGTGTGGCGTGTGGTTTCTTTTTTTCTTTCCCCCAAGGGTAAAATCTTGACAGCTGTTTCGCATGACAATCTTTCGGGTGATTTTTATGGAGAAAAATTGACAACGTATCGGCTGTATGTCCTAGCCCAAATGCCCGCTGCAGCCCCACCAGCACTCTGGCATGAGCAAACCCAATTCGACTCGATCCCTAACCCGTCTCCCATCTCCAAAGTTACACAGCGAAATCCCAATCCTTTTCCTTCCTGCTTTCACTTCCTTTGATTAGACAAGTTTTGACAAGCTGCAGAGCCCTGATAGAGACCCTACCCTGCCTCTAGGGACTCGGAGAAGTCTGCCCAAATCTTTTATTATGTCGCCATACTGCGGTGTTCTCTGCTGCTGGATCAATATATTTTATTGGTAGTAGCCGCAATATCCGTGGTTGTGATTATAGTGGTAATAATCGTCAGTGACTTGCTAATACACCGTAGTTCGCTCTGAAAACTTCCTAGAAATCATAAGTACAGTTATGAAAAAACTAAGAGCAAATAATGCACTAAACTACCTTTCTCCAGATACGCCTGGAGAACCTTCCTACCTAGTGCAGGATCAAACACCAAACAAGAAACGTTGAACTTCGGTGTAGATGGTAATCCGAAGTTTGAATGAGAGGCGCAGGAGTCATCTCAGTCTGCTGCAAGACTGTGCCTCCGAGCACGAATGAGAGGACACCGCAGGTTTGTTCCTTCAGCTCCTCTTTTCCTAAAAAGCTTCTGAATAAATTATTAAGAAATTAAAAGTGAGGAGGAAATACCACGTACGCTAGGATGGGATTTGTCTTGTGCGGGCATAATTCTCTTCCGATCTTGTACACATTGCAAGTATAGGGCGGGAGGGGGTTGGTGGTGGTGGTGGTGGTGGGTGGTGGGTGAAGTGCCCTTTAAAACGAAATTTGAGCGGGTACTTTTACATTTCCTTTTAAAATGAGGTCACTTTTTCTTTTACTACTATTGCGTGACAGCCTGCCGCGGCCAGGCGCCTGCACACATCTGATTACAAATATGCGAATCAGAACCGTGGGCTGGATGCGGCATCAGAGCCCGGGGGTTTTATTCTAAATGTTACACTTCGAGGTTTACGTTTCTGTTTGTTTAATACAATTTATGCCAGGTGGTTTTATCCCAAACTAAGTAAGAGGCGCCGATCGCGGTAAGAATTAGCTTGTGTCAAGTTTTAGGTGGAAAAGGGAGTTTGACAATGCCGCAGTCGAACGTTTCAACAGCCATTTACCACTAAAGAGCGCAGCTTCCAGAGTTATATACCTTGTACTACAGTTCATAAACTTGATTTATGATGAAACAGAATTGCTGGGGTTTACTGCTCTGGCCCTCCCAGCTGGTAAGAATTTGACTGCAACATGTGGGATTTACAGTGAGCGAAAACAGTATTATATCGAAAGCTTCCCCCGTATACGTGATCCCAGTCAACAGGTAATGGAAAATTCGCTGTCTTGCGAAAACACACACGTACTCAAAACCGGATTTTCGCGGTCCGACGGCGCAGAGGATGTCTGCGCCCTCCTCCGCTCCCAGACCTGCCCGCTGCCGCACGTACAGCACAAGTGCCCCGGCGGTGGCTGTCGAGGGGCGGCGGGAGCCCCCTCCGGGGACCCGGATTCCCGGCACCGGGGGCTGCCGCCGGCGGTGCGGACGGGATCGGGATCGGGAGCAGCAGTGCGGGCGGGGAGCGCTCCCCGCTCTCGGGTGCGCACAAGCGGCCGGCGGCGGCCGAGGGGCAAGGGCGGGCGCTGAATTTTTCCGGAGCAAACCTTTTCCCGAGCATCCGTGGTTGCCCTGGTGCAATCGCACGGATGCAGGTCAGGGAAGGGGGTGGAATTTGTGCCAGCTTGGCGTGCTAATATTTGTGCCCGAAAGACGCTGTCGGTGGAACCACGGAACCTGGTGTGTGTTAATGCAACGGGGTGGACAATATGCACTACCGGGTGTAAATCCCCGTCTCCCGGCTCGGTCCCCTCATAAAATCATAGCCCGGCGCAACGATACCGCAAAGGACGAGCGTGCTGCAACCAAAGCAGTGTTAACAAAACGGCTGAGAAATCACGACGACGCCCCATAGGGTTACCTCCGCAGCCCCCCACCCTCCCGAGGGGCGCACGGACCTCTGTTTGGGGTCGCTCCCCCCGCGGAGCCGCTGGCACCCTCAACCCCGCCGTTACCGGCGGCTCCGCCAGCCCCTGCGGGGGCACCGGTGGCTGCCGGGGAAGGGACCCCCCAGCCCGGCGCCCCCTCTCGCCCCCCAGCGAGGATCCCGGCTTTCCCCCGGCTCGACCCTCGGCTCTGGGGCGGCGGATGCTTCAGGGGACCTCAGCGCTGCGGGGCTTCGGCTGTGCCCGCTCTGGGGGCAGCAGGCTTGCGAGGGGACCCGCAGCTCTCCCCATGGGCACACCCCTGCTTTTTGTCCTCCTCCAACCCTCTCCTTTCTCCCCACGGACCGCTCTGCAGCCCTGTCTTAAAACGTGCGGCGTCTTACCGAGGCGCGCTTGGCAGAGGTACTACCTGTCACCGGGGGGGGGGAAAGGGGTTTTCGAGCCTGTGTGGAGGATATGGGGTGGCCCAGGAGAGCGGCTTTCGCTGCCTGCACCCCGGAGGGGCTGCGGCCGTGCGGTGGGAGCGGGAGCCTCTGGCAGAGCCCCGCTCGCCCGCCGGCTCCGAGCATCGCAAAGCGACACCCAGGGGCATTTTTGCGGGTGATTTGTACAAACCCGTGGAAAGCTCGGGAGAGGGAGGGAAGGAGGGAGGGAGGGAAGTAGAAGACACTTGGGAGAGTGCAAAACCCGTGCTGGAGAGGGAGAGCTTGGCTTTGGAAGTACGGAACTATCTTGCCAAGGTAATAATTGGAAAAATATCCCTGCAAGCCAGCGTTTCTATAGGTTTGGTTTTCCTTTTTTCTTTCCCTTAACACCGCCCCCCCCCCCCTTCCCTGGTACGGCACAAGTTCTTATAAGCTTTCGACAGCTAAAGTCGTCAGAGTTTCCATCCCTCATCCAGAAAGCCAGTAATCAGAGTTGCTTTTGCAGTGGCTATGTACAGGCAATTATAAGATGGGCATATGTTACCGAAAAGCAGGAACGAATGTGGTCTTTCGTCCTCTTTCATGCTTTTCATTAAATGGTTCTCTCTGTTCTTGCACATTTAAACACTTTTCTTTTTTGCTTGCCTCCAAAGCCCCTTGCTTAAAAAATACTGCCATACCATAGGTTTTAAAGATTTGAATTTTCTTTTTTTTACTGCTGTCTTCTCTGGGCTAAATGAAAAGTGATGGTTTCACTTTAGACCATTCATACGCTGGCAAGAAGAGTCAAATAATGATTAACGAGCGTATTTCGCTCCAGGGGGTCCCAGGGAAGGGGAAGTTTTGCTGGGCGGCTGGCCGGAGTCTGGGGTCCCCTCCGACGCCCCGGCCCGCCGGGTGGGTGCTCGCAGTCCGTGGGTCTGTCACAGGAGCGGAAGGTGCTGTGGAAATAAAGGGTGGCATCATCATTATTACTATTATTGTTGTTGTTATTATTATTATTATAATTTACGGAGGAGCAATCATGTAAACAGGCACTCGGAGATGTGAGTGAGCAACTTGTAGTTCCAGTGGTTTTGCGGGATATATGGCTTTTCATATGGTCTTGGTATTTTAATTGTTGCTCCTCTCGCTGTGGAGATGCGGTCTCGACACAGATGAGTTGTTAAGTCAAGAAGCCAGCAAGAGACAATCACAGGCAGGGCTGTCTCCTTCGCTGAGAAATAATAACCGAACACATTGTAAACCCATCGTTATAATCTCAGCAGCAGTTTAACTTATGCTCACCAGTGCTCTTAGCATAGAGATGCTATTCATAAAAATTTCTCCATAGTAAAATGGTTCGTTTTCGTTTGAGGTCTCTATGCATGCCATTTCCCAATTTTCTGTGGCGTACGTTCTTTGTTTGGAGTTCACAAAATTAACAAAACTGGATTTAAAAACTCCGGAATAGTCCCTTGCTGAGAATAAGCGTTGTGTTCTCGGGCTAGTATCTGCTATTAAAAAATACCGTTCTTCTTTCTCCCAGATGAGCTTTCTGGGGAACAGGATATCAGGCAACTACTCTTTGCAGCAACATGGGGAGAGGAGAATCCCCCTTGATAACACTACGGCGAGTGGTCAGGACATTCAGAAATTTTGACTCTAAAATTGTGTTTTGTTTTTAACCCGACTCTCAGTGACTATCCCCTTCCGTCCCATTTGTCCACACCTCATTTTTCGCTCTTTTTCTCAGCCGAGCCTAGCATTCCCTTCTCTAGACCCAAAAGTTGCTTTTCCTTAAGCTCTTCAAACCACCCCCCTCTTTTCCCTACACACCTTTAGGACCTTCTCCGTCATTCCTGAAAGACACTCGTTATTAGGAGACATCCATCCCCCCCGGCAGTGCATTCAGTCTTGACCGCAGCCTGTGTGTCTCCAGTCTGACATACTGGGAATTCAAGAGGCACACTGGTTGAAGGTCCAGATCAAAAGAAGACAATCCAAACGACGCTGAAGTTTGAGCTGTGTCCTTTTCCCCTTCTTTCTAAAATATTTATTGAAGGCAACAGTTCATTAATTGGAGTAAGATAGGATAGCTCTATTGATGCCAGTGGTATACCACAATTTATAGCAATTACAGATCCGTATCACAGTCAAATGTCAACCTAACAGAGGCAGACACTTCAGCAAGGAAGAAAGCCTGTTATGAGGTTGGAGAGGAAGGGACAAGAACTAGAACTGGGACTTCTTTTGAAATGTAAAAAAGGAGGCCGATCTGATTACACTTGAGGTTTGTGCCATTTCTTATTTTATCCTTGTGGTTCACCAATTCCTTGCTAAACAATAATAGACATTCCTACATAATTTGATATTTAGCTATTAAAATGATTCAACATGTTCTATACAAAATTTAATTAAGATCCCACCTTAAATCAAGCACTCATCTATAACAAGCCTAAGTCCAATGTGGGACAATTGCTTTGCTGCTTTGAAACCCTGGTGTGGTGTGTGCCCACGTTAACATGAGGCAATTCCTGGGCTGTTTGCAGCCGGTCCCTGCGGATCTGGGCCTTTCCCTTTGTTAGACATCTGCCATGAGATCTATGTGGAGGACTGGAAAGGGCAGCCTTGTAACAACATTATTTCAGGAGGATAATAAGTAGCCATCATAAATTCCTTTTTTAATAGTTTATTGCCGGTTGTAGTCTATTGACAGTGCCTGTTTTATAGCATGGAGGAAAACAGTTCCTTGTTGGCACTAGTCACTAAAACTGTTTGATAGCTCTGGCCCTTTTTAGTGCCTTCAGAGAAAACCTAGTGTCTCATGAAATGAATCATAAATAGCTGAGTTGAAGTTGAACAAAAGACGGAAAGAGGGAGGAAGAAAACAGTCTTGCACTTACTGAAATATGTTTACTTTGGACAATAATCTATTAACCAGTTTAACAAAGATACTTTCAGGCTCAATCCTGCTGTCTTAGCTGGAAGAAAAAATAAATTCCATGAGGATTGTGTCTTGGGCCTCTATAAGGAGACTGTTTAGAAAAGATTGTCTTTCTTCTAGCTCACAGAGTAGTACATGCAAAACTATTATGTACCAGGCTTCACCTTTTTGAAAGCAGAAGCAATGCAGTCTAATGCTTAGAGCTGTCTTGTCATTGCTATCCTGTTGTGTAACACTGGACAATTTATGCGTCTGGTGCGGTAGGGTACAATGAAACACATAGGTGTTCAGAGAGGGCTGAGGAGGAATCGGATGCCCACTGGGTCCCACAAAACCCCAGCTAGGCTGCTGCGTAACTCTTCAGATGTTTACATTTACAATCCCTACCCTGAATCATTTTACTCTGAACCCTAAGACCATCGCTCTTATTTAGGTCTGTTCAAAATTCAGAAACCTGGGTGTGTCAGTCAATAGTGGGCTTTGCTGGCCACATAGGAGGCCTTGCAGTCTTTATGGGCACCATTGTACAATTTTGCTAAAGGTTACTACCCAGTCTTTCTCTTTACACCTTCTCTCCCCAAGGGTTGATGAGTGCAATGTGGATCCCAATTGTCCAGTTTCAGCTTGAAATATTAATTTAAATTTTTGCCAGTTTTCTCCCTAACCAGCCCTTCCCTATGTGACCTGTCTGAGCAGGTGACTTTTAAGATCATCTAGGAGACACCAGGAAGATCTGACTTTTGACCTAATTTATTTTGAATGAAATATGCTGGCAGATGCCAGCTTAAAAGACAGGACTGAATGATGGAGCCCATTTTATATATAATACTGAGACAGAAGTGAGAGACCTGAGTTCAGTGCTCTCCTCAGCCTCAGAGGCCAAAAAATCTTAGATGAAATCTATATTCCCCATTTGTCATGAGATTATCTAAGCCAACACCCTTCTTAAGATGAGCTGCACTGCAGAAATTAATCCAAAACTCAGTGTGATGGAGCACAGATCTGGATCCTTGGTTGTCAGGCATTCAGTTATGCTTCTGGTACCTGCTTTCTGGTCTGCTAATACTTTTAATCTAATGCTTTTATTTTTAATTCCTCAGAAGAGGACTCAAATCCCCAGAACTCCCATGCGTTCCAAGTGATGCTGGTTATGAGGTTAGAGCCATGCTTCTTCACTGTGTTAGCCTAAATTCTTCTCTCCATACAGCTACAAGAGGAATGAGGAACGTCTGTGCTTTTATGGATAGGACAGTTGAAAGTGTGAGCCACCAGCCACTGGGCTAAGACAGAAAATAAAGCCATCCTTCCCACTTTCAGAGAAATTGCTGTAATCCACTTTAAAAAAAAAAAACAACCAACCCAACCAACCCCCCCCCCCCAAAAAAAAAAACAAACCCCAAAACAAACTATATAGCCAATGGTAATGTTTCCTTCACCTGAGATAATCCCCATGCTCTGCGTGGACCATAGGATCCAAGGTGGGTATTGGCCCATATAACTCATGTAGGTGAAGACAGCTTCTTACAGAGATATCCATCAGGTGCTTAAACTGCAGGTCAGATAGGATTTCACGTGTTCCCCTGTCCCTAGCTTTCTTCATTAGCCCATTCTGTACAGCTCCATGCTCCATCTTATAACTGCTTGGGCCCTCTTCTTAGGTGTGTATGCACCGTATAGGAAACCCAGGCACTTTAGGCTGAATTCTGAATTCCAGTCCAGACTGACTGGTGCTGCACCTAGTTCATGACAGCTTTCCTTCCTTATTGTATTGCAGTCTTATGATTTTACGATGTAAGAATCTGTGGGGTTTTTTTTCCAAGTAGGCTCACACTACTGTAGTTATCCCTGCCTTGTTCACCTCAGGATTAGATTTCTCTTGAGCCCTCTTTTTGGATACTTCTGAATATCATCCATTTCAATCTGCTTTTCCATCAGACAACATCGTGCCTATGATTTATGACTGGCAGTCGTTCTCTGTTTTGTCCTAGGGCCAACACAAAGCATTGGCCTTTTCTGATGATCTGAAATGTTGTCCCAGTAAATGCCTCTCTCCTCATGTCATCTCTTGAGCATTGGCATTGGATGAGTAAGAATAAGTAACATCTCTGGTTTTGGTGCAGGGAGAGATACGTGCCTTTCTTTAAAAAAATTTAGTGAAGAGTTATAATGGTGGAAATTGTGTACCCCCTGTGGTATGATCTGGGGTAGAATTCTCTGAGGAGTGTGCAAAGTCTGATCTGTTACAGAATGTGTTAGAAACCTGTGGAGGGGATAGGGAAGTCCAAGCAGAAGTTAATAATAAATATCAGATCCCTCCTTCATTTCTGGCATTTTTTTTTTTTATTCACTATATGCTTTGAGTAAGATCTAAGGGCATTAATAAATGAAATAAATGTTGCAGTAATCCTGTCTGGTTTTTGTCAACCATCTGAAACTGCAGATGACAGACATGATTGGTGCCAAAATGAGTATGCAATGCATATCTTGCATATTTTTGCTATGCCAAGCATGAGGCTCACATGAACGGATCATTGCAGCCACACACAGCCCCAGTGAAACCAACTGTGCAGCTGTTTGGATGTAACAGGCTACAGGGTTAGGGCCACAAGTCCTAATTTGCATGCGGTTACACACAGGTAACTTTGCACTGATGGATGGTTTCCTTTATTGCCTCTGAAGCAGAGATAATTGTCTTCCTTATTTCATTTCTGTTGTAAATGCAAGTTGCTTGTTATCTTTTAGCACTTGCAGGATCCTGACCCACAGCAACAAAATAAACAAATAATTTATTTTATGTCACTGTTTCTTTTTAAGAATTCAGTCACCTGTGAGCATCTGGTGCAACAGCCCATGTTTTATTAGTGTGCTCTACCTTTCTTTCAATTGGGTTTCAAAGTCCACTTGCTAGACAGAGTCAGCAAATCCCTTTTATCCACTGTCATAGAACTTCTACAGTTCTCAGAAGTTTGCAGAAATGTGTTTGCATGAAGAATGAATATAGGGGTTTTTTTCCCTGTGAGATACTCTACATATTCTGCCATAATATTTTGTCTTTCCAGATAGTTCACTCAGTATTTTATTTGATATAAAGTCTTAATCCTTTTCCCTCCAGCTTTTCCTCTGTCTTTGGGACACAGTAAGGTGTGGAAATGCTGTGCAACACTGACACCTGCCAATATCTGTCTGGAGAGCACTAACCAACTTACCAGTGTCTCCTCATAACCTGACTCTCCTGCAGGGAGGAAAATCCTCTTTACTTAAGGAATTGTTGGAGAAGACAGGCAGAAATGTTGGGGTCTTCTACCCTTTTCCCTTAAAAATATTTATTTTTCTTCAGCTGGGGAAAATAAGTGTAGCGAAGTCTTCCAAACCAAAGAGAAATTTAGAATCATGGAAGCAAAATACATATGCACCCAATCATTTCAGTGATATATTACTTTGCCTAATCATTAATTTAAAATGCCATATGAGAATTTGTAATCCACAGTAAATCATTTGGTAAGAATGATTTAAATGCACTGCTGACTAATGTAAAACAGTCTAGTTTCCACACTCAGTTGGCTGCCAAACATTGTTTAAGAAAAAGGGGTGTGTGTGATCCAAGTTGACATAAGTTATAGCAGATATAATGCTCCAATATAGCGGTGGTTTGCAGATTATTGGGTTTAAGAGATAGGAAGAAGACGACATATTATGTACCATGAGGATTGCTAGGCCTATTTTGTGCCTTAATTATGATGCATTGCAACTCTACATTTAATTCTTCTCAAAGCCTGCTTGGAAATGCCTTTATGACCATCTTATCTGCAATGATACTGGAGAAGTGAAATGCTGGTTAATTTAGTAACACAACAGAAAAATAAAAAGGCTACTTCTATGGTAGAGGCACAAGGTTGCTCTTAAGTGTGGTGACAGAGGGGTTACTGTTTAAAAAACAAACCAAGCATACTCTGTGCTGAGGTGCAGAAGGAAACAAGGAGCAGTGATAGGAGACACATCAAGTGGATGCGTTGTTGAGGAGGGATACTGGGAATGGCCTTGGACTTAAAGAATAATGGTGATATGAAATGCAGCAAGCAGTCGTAAATAGTGAGCGTGAGGGAGACATCTTCTCTATCGCCAAGTCTTTTAATTTAGATTTTTCTTTGAAAGAAAGGAAAAACCAAGGATATATAAACACTATTTTAATGTAGACAACAGTCATTTCAGTGAAGTGCTTCCTATTCACTATCTTGTAACAGATATATGATTTCTTCTGTCACAATCAAAATATTCTAGAAAATGAGCCACTTCTGGAATGGCCTGCATGTTGTATCTTTCATCTTTCCTCGGACTAAGATTGTATCAGCACCACAGTGGTGCAAGGAGGGGGGAGGAGGTCTGCTCCACAGCCACTGCAATGTGATGCAGCACAGCTGAAAATCAGCTTTGACACTCTTAGTAGTCCAGCTGTAGCATCATGGGTGAACTGTTTGAATATTTACTCAGCTTTTCAAACAGTTTGTTCAGGCCTCCATGCTGCCTCTGCTACATGATTGCCAGTACCTGAGGCAGCTAGCCCTAGGCTCGCTGGCACTTCTGCCTCTCGTATTGTAGCTACAGCAGTGCAGTAGATCCCAGCAATCTGGGCAGGTTGAGTATGATCTCAGATCCCTTCAGTGCATTGGAAAACATCCACCCCATGGTGCCTGTCTGCAAATAACGCCATCACAGCTTTGCCCTTGTGTGAGGTATGAGAGCACCTTCCCAGCAGAGGAATGGTATGGAAATTAGATCATTCTGCACAGTCACTATGCAGTTCCTGCAGACCTCCCCTCCATGCCATCCCTTCCAATACTCCTTTTAAAAATACATCGTGATCAAGTGGGTGTGACTCTTCTAGACACTGTGCAGAGAACAGTCTTTACAAACTCAACTGTTACTATACCAGACAGAATCAATGGGTTTACAGAAAAGCAGAGATGAATAACATTGGGAACGCTGTGTATAGGAGTATGGAAAGCAAGGCTATTCCCTAGGAAGTTAAAAAAATCCATCTCATTCATATATTTTATAGCCTAAACGGCCACAGATGACTAATGACTTCTGAATTAATAATTTTTGGAGTACCCAACTATAACACCTTAAAGCTATGTGATTTTTCAGGGTGTTATTAAGCATTTTCTGACAATCTGGTTGCTTTTAGGCAAAGGTGCTCAAAAAGCAGATGCATCTGAGATCAGTGTTAGAAGCAGACAGCAAAGAATGGAGGAGGCTTGTTAGAATATATTTGAGAGTAGGTGACGTTGAAGGGGGAGGGAAGGTTTTGTGCAGCAGGAAACAAGCCAGCCAGGCAATTACAAAGAAACTAAGATAAACAGTTTCAAGAGAACTATTTGACCTGTTTTGACCTACTTTCTCCCGCTATTATCACTGACCAGGATCTCTACGCCCAGGGGTAACTTACCTCCCACATGGTGTAGCACATAGTCCTATGGAGCTTTAGCCCTTGTGCTTGCAAGTCAGAAGCCCCCAGCAAGACTTGCTAACTTAAGGTTGGTTGTGGCCATGGCTGGAGTAGCAGAGCGGAGCCCTGGAGAAGCAGAAGCAAACCTGACTACATCTGCAATATCAAAAGCTGTACCTGGACACAGGGACGAAGCCTTGGGGCAGATCCAACAGAGAAGACAGCAGAGGATGGCCACCCCTGCCTTTGTGGCATTTATGTGTCAAGTCAGACCCACCGGTGGGTGTGAGCACCAGTCTCATTGCGTGGGGTAGCCAGCCACCTTCTCCTCCGCTTCGGGCACTGCACAGCCACCTGATCAGGAGCTGGGGGGTAAATGTCCCCTGCAAAGCTCCTGACTCACATACATGTTCAAGTGTGAACTTGTTGGCAGAATTTTGGTGCCACTGCCCCTCCTCTCTGTCTTCTACCCTCCACAGATGATGATGCAGCAGGGGTCTGATCTTGGCTAGGCTAAAGGTGGCCAATGACACCTGATAGGACCTTGAAGGTCAGGAATTGGGCATCATCTCTGTATGCCACCCATGACTATAGACAGAGGGTGGGCATGCCAGCTTTCCTTGCAGCAGAAGAGCAGAGACCTTGTCTTTCACTCTGGAGCATAAGCTCAGCTCCCTCCAGGTGTCTTGGGTTCAGAGTATGCAGCTGCTTCCCACACATCCCTTCAGTCCCTTTAAATCTTTTTTCCAACATTTTCGTAGCTCCTGGTTCAAAAGGAAGCCATCCACCAAAAGGAAGCAGCCACCGCTGCTTCAAGGCTCCTCTGCCTGAAATTCTTGCCTGTCCTTCTCTGCCATTTCCTTAATCCTGTGGCTGAACCTGCCATAACCTCTAGCAACAGAAATTTGCCCTTTGAGGTCCTCCTTCCATCCCACTGTGTCCAGCACCTGTGATGCTCCTAAGTGCTTGGCCTGTCACAGTGGTCTGTATTTTCACTCCTGAGGGAGAAAACCCTGCAAAAATGGCACTCCGGGCCACAGCTTTTGTTTGGCTACCTCAGAAATTCTTGTCTGCTCAGCTGATAGCCTCGTTAGCTGTGACAAAATTAATGTGTAAAAGGGTCATATCTGCGTGCATGTGCACATCACTATTTTGTCTAAACAGCGACACCTCCTGACACCCCAGCTGCAGCTGTGTTAGTGGGTTACTACTCCAATAAAGTTGTTGTTGTTGTTACACACAGTAAATGGCCTCCCGAGGGCCACCCTTAACAAGAACCATGTCTGCTCCTGCGTTTCATTCAGTGCCAAGCATGCTGTCAGCACTTAACAGCTATTAATAATAACAGAAGGAATTACAAAGCTTCATGGGATAGAATAAAGCCTGCTTAAAGGCAGTTCTTTAAGGGCTGTCCTACTTTGCTTGTATTCATACATACAAACTGGATCTATTTAAGATGATAAAGTTAAAATTACCAATGAAATGCAGTTCTGAGTCTGAAGCTTTGCCAGACATTAAGACTAAGTTTAAGTTGCTAAGACTATTTCTATACACAAAGTGCACTTTCTAAAGGAACATTCGCTTCAGCTTTTAACTGTGATTTCCTGGGGAAAACAGTTGTGCTGTTGGTGAAAATTCAAATATGCAGCTTATTCATATGTTAATTACAAATTGTTTATAAAAGCAGCAAAGATTTCTGTTTTGGGAATTTTCTGGCAGCTATTTAATTAAAACTGGTTTGAAGAGTTCATCATATTCTTCGGCTTCTATATCTGCTTGGTAAATGGCATCAAATACCTGATATGAAGATAATTATTCTTCAGCTGTATTGGGCCAATCTGGCATAACTGGGGTCAAGTGACATTATTTTAAATGATTGAGCCTAGGGAACCATGGGTGAATTTATTCCAATATTGCAGGTAATAAGCATCCTAGAAGTTTTCACAGAGGGCTGAAAAACATATTCATGTATGAAGCATGAAAGGCAGTGTGTAATTTTCCACTTTTGAAACAGATTGATTTCTCTCAGTTCTCTGTGGCAGGTCAGGCAAACTTAGTCACGCTAGTGAGAGGCAAGAGAGCTGGATAACATAAAATTCTTCTGTTGAGGGGCATGAGATTAGGATTAAATGGCTCTTTAGTAAATGGAAGATGGAAAATTTATCTGCAAGATACAAAATCTGAAATATTTTTATTATTACACAATATATTGTAACTCCTATTAAACTGAACAATGAAACTAATTTATGCTTTGATAAACAATGAACAATAACATCAACTTCTGAAAAATACCAATGGATAGTTTTTTCCTAATATTTTTGTTCTTCAGTCTTCAGCAACTTAATACAGATGTGAGTTAATAGGTTAAATGAAGATGTGTGTAATTCAGGCATAACTGCATGTGCATATCCACTACATACACTCATGCACACCAAGATGCTCTAAATGGACATGTGACTTGACTCTGAAATCACATGCTGTCTTCTGTCCTTGTTGCTTGCACTTGACTAAAATGTGTGACCCAGTGCAGCAGAGAAGCATACTAGCAGAGATCCTGTTCTATGTTCAGAATCCTGTTAGCATCTCTACGCCTTTGACAGTGAGTTCTTCAGACTATTTCTCTTATATTTCCACATTTATTTTCATACACTGTTGAAACAATAGCAAAAAATAATGACCAAACAAAAATGGTTATATTCAGTTCTGTTTGCTGGACATATAAAAGCACATGATGAATCTGGCAAACATAACATTTTTGTTAGTTGTTTTATGGGGTCTAAGAAAAATCTCTTATTTGTATTGCTCTGTGGCAGTTTAATGGTGTTGCTTGTTACAAAAAATTGAAGGACTTAATGCTCCCAACACTAATATAAGCAACTAAGTGCCAGATAAAATGAGCCTGAATTCATTAAGTTACACCTGCACCAACAATACTCAGGCTGATACTTAGTCTGAGCTGATGATATTACAAATGAATTATTATCCAGTTAGATCACAAGCCTGGCTTTGATTATGAAGGCATGTTTATTCACATTAAGGTTTCATTATTTGTTTGGAAACAGGACATAGTTTTGCAGCTCATTTGGATTTTTTTTTTTTTTTGTGCTAAACAGATGGAGGAGAGCTTGTTTTTTGTGAAAATAACAGAAAGGTAACATAAAATACTTGAACATGTAATGTAAAACTAAAACATCTTAGTAATGCTGCCCAGTGGGTCACCATCTCCTGGTCTGTATGGCTAAGTAAACATTAAAGATCAACACATTTGTTGCTTTATTTTGATTAACCATCAATATTAACTGCAACACACAGAGCACTGGCTGAGAAGGTAGAGGCATTTGAAACAGGTAGCATAATGTGTAAAAGGAGTTAATTTTTTTCCCCCTAGCCGTTACCTGGTTCTCCCTTTTCTGCCATGTTGGGTCTTACTCCCTCTTCTTGACTTTTTCCTACCTTCCATTAAAAGCAAGGCCATATCCTAACTAATTTTAACATGGAGCTTGAACAATTTATGAAAGGGCTTGTGCAGTTGCCTACCACAGCAGGAGTCGTGCAAATCTTTTCCACTTTGATGCTCCCAGTGCTGCAGTCTCTCATCAATTGCCGCATTAGTCCAGTTCCCACTGACACAGCCCTACAGTAGGTGATTTTAAGCAAGTTATTCTACTCTTTGAGTGTGCATGCTGGGGTTCATGTGTATTTATGTTTGTGTATTCTTGTGCTTCACACATTTATCTAGCAGCTTTTTTAAACATAATGGAATTTATTCAGAAATGTGGTTCTAGGAGGAAATCTCAAATGTGCTTACTTGGAAGAGTTAAGAAATTACTTTTAACAGAAACGTTGTTTAGGGAAGTGTTCACTTCTGTCATTTGGTGGGGTGAAGAGCTCCCTGTTTTTTTCCCTCCCCATCACGGATTTGTTATGCTTGCTCTTTTTTCCCAGCCTTTCCTCCTCCTCATAGAAGCATAAGAATAGAAGCCATCCTCCACTGGCATTCCAGCAATTCCCCATTTTTCTATCTTCCCACTTTTGTGGACACTTATGCCTTTGCCCTGTGGCTTTCTTGAAGCTGGGAGGGATTTGATGTCACTACAGTTGAGGGAAGGATTTGCAGATGTGATTGTGCCACAGCTTCTTCTCTATGTTCCTTCCTGTTTTTTTCACAGCATATCCAGGTTTTAACAGGCTGAAAAAACCCACAAACACACAAGAAGCGTTAGACATTTCATACTACTGCCTTTCCTTACATTTCATACTACTGTCTTTTCTTATCCTATCAAGCTTTCTGTGCCTCTCAAGATTTGTTAGATACAAATAAAGGCCACATTCAAGGATCTTAAAATACAAGAATAAAGTCCATATCTGATGTGATTGATTTGTAAAGATGAAGCATGTGCATATTTGTACAGCTTTTACAGATACAACTGTGCTTCTTCTGTCTGTGAATAAAGGCATCTTGCCAAAAACCAACCCTGATGCAAAGGTGCTCTGTGCCCCTGTGGCAGCACAGTGCTGTCTATGGGTGTCCTGATCAGTGTCTGTCCAGCCAGCTTGGAGGGCAGGAGGAGCAAGTGCCTGTGTCTCTGCAAAAGACCAAAAAGACATAGAAGACTATAAAAATGCAGAGTCTTGGCACATCACAAAGCACTCAAGTACTTCTGATTCTGAAGGCAAAATCTGGGAAGTGGAATACATAAGCCTTATTTGAGCAAATATGGTAAAAATAATATTTATTTTCCCTTAAAGTTTTATCAGAATTAGTAAAACCACAGTCTTGACAGATTACATTTGTACATATTTGACTCTATGTGACTTCACTATTTACAATAATTTATTTGCCTTCTTTCTATGGAAGATTTTGCAGAGAACTGTTTTATTGTGGCAAAAGTCCTATCACATCTCTACAGTTCTGAAGAGATTAATTTCTGCCGAAGTCTCATTAGTTTATTTTCCTCCTTCCCTTAAAATGGCATAAGCAGAGTGAGGCCAACTGATTATCTAAAGAATGTGTTTTTTGAAAAAGATAATGAAACAGTTGTCATGATACATGTGCTGTGGTAACTTCTGTCCTGCTTTACATAAATGAAGAAGGTGGCATGTTAAATGGTGAAAAAAAAATGACGACAAACAAAAACAGCAAAGAGGTGCAAACCACAGCCTTCTGAAGCTGCCAGCTTTTGCCAGGCCTCTGTGTGAGGCAACGCTGTGTGAGCTAACCTCAGTGATGTGTGGCAGGTGCCTGGGGACACAAGGCTGTGACAAGACAACGCTGCCTTGAATGCCAGCATGGCCTGTTGCTGGCTGGGTTTGGGCTGCAGAGCAGCAGAAAAACAAGAAGGGCACCCCAAGAGGTGTCTGTTAGTATGGAAGCTACCACTAGTTTCATGGTCAGAAGTTTAAAATGCACACCTATTTCTTTTTTGGTAGCCACCTACTCAGACTGCATTACTGTTCAATACTTCCTTAGGTATGTCTTCAGCCTGACAAAGCCTGAAGCTTTACCTTAAAGCTATAGTACCCACTGAACTGCAAGTAAAAAGGAAGCTGCAGTTATGCAAAACATGAAAATATCAGGCCATCTACCCAGGACTGTTAAATAGCATGCCCTGTTCCCTAAGCAGCAAGCACAGCATCTTACATGTAGACTGATGATTCACCTGCAAAAATAAACACAAAGCATCCACTCTCTTCTCTTTTAAAAATCGGACACAATATAACCCAAACAGGAGAGCAATGATCTCATCCTAGGATTTTATAAAAGAGGTACAGAGGCTACTCTGCTACAAAATGTCCCATGGTGTTTGCTAAATACTGTGTGTAGCTGCAATCAATTGCTCATTAGAGTTGCCACACATAGCACAGATACAAGCAAATGTGGCATTACTGATTTCCCCTTGACCCTGTGCTGTTATCACATATGGGGTGAGGTTCAGGAGGGCATTTTCTGACTGATTACATGAGCTAGGGAGTAATTTTTGCCTGTTCCCTATGGAAAAACTTCTCCATTGCTTTGCAAATGTTGTTTAGGAAGACACAAGCCTGCTACATCTCAAAATTAGACTCCATGCAACTTTGGAGATGTTGACATTGTGCCCTGAGACCTCTCAAAGTAACCTCCATCAATACTGGGAGAGGGTCTCCCATGAGCTTGCTGGTGTCAGGAAGATGAGGCAAGCCTCTCATGTAGGTCCACATCGGTCTCTGCTCCACCACATGAAACTCCTGCAGCTGCTGCAAGTGACCCCACGCCTGTAGGGCAATGAGTGTTTCTAAGTCAGGCACTTTTGAAGACACCCTCCCTACAGTCCCCACTTGTCCTGCGAGGCTTTGCATCACATCACAGGTGTGAGCTGAACAATGTCTATTGGATGAAGCCGAACCAGAAAATACACCCTAGAAGAACAACTTGTGTATTTCAGCTGCTCATCAGCATTCAGTCCACAGGGCTGGGTCTGATATAAACCTCTCCAACATGCAGTGAATGTGGACACCAGGCTCTCCGCACCTGCTGTTTCACTTTGCAGACCCACTCCTGCTGAGCAGCGCTGCTCAGCTAATGCAGGCACAGCCCGTGAGATCCCACCTGGCTGTGCTGTAGGCTTCTCTGCCAGACACACCGGTGTACCCTTGGGGGTGGAGCGGCGATAGTGATGTGCAGCAAGTCCTGCCTGATGTCTATTCACTCTGACAGCTGAGTCAATAATGATAAGTGGAGCCAATAATGATACTTGCAGCAGGCACAGATTATTTTATACGCTGTATACAAACAGCATGCCCTAGTTCTTTGCAAATGACTCTTGGACTACCCCCTACCCCTTCATGCAGAGAGAGGTCGGTCCCATTAGATGACAGGAGTGAGGAGGAGGAGGAAGGTGCACGTGAGTGCGCTGTGCAGCATCTCTCCCCAGGCTGAAGTCCTTCCAGACGTGCACTCCTGTGAAAGCGGGGATACCCAGTTCTTTGGTGATTTCACTAGGTCTTTCAGCACAGGTATTTTTTTCCTCAAACAAGCCAACTGTCAGCTGTGTGGGAGCCCAGGCTACTTTTTAATGGCATCTTTAGTACTCGTAGTAAGGGAGAAAAGCTTCAGCCCTCCTGGCTCAAAAGCCAGGTGCCGTACAACAAGGCAGCAGCTTAAAATGTACCGGCTCTGCACCCTTGCCACCTGCCGAGTCAGCGGGGACGCACGATCGCGTTCTGACCGTCCGATTTCAACTTGGGCGGGCAAGGAAAAGGGGGGTCCCGGCGGCGCCTGCCAGGCAGGCGGAGGCAGCCGCCGGCACAGCAGCTCCGCGGACCGGGACTGCACCCGGGAGGCCTCGGCCCCGGCCCTCGGCCCGGTCCTGGTCCCGGCCCCCGGCCCCGGCCCCCGCCCCCCGGCCCCCGGCCCCCGGCCCAGCTCCCCGGGCCCCGGCCCCGGCCCCGGCCGCCGCTCCGGGACACTGCGGCGCCCCCTGGCGGCGGCGGGACGTGGCGGGGGTCCGCCGTCATGGCGGCGGGCGCCGGCCGGAGGCCGGGGAGGCGTCGGGGCGAGCCGCTCCGGCCGCTTTCGGGGTGAAGCTGCTCGGCCGCGGCCCAGCTGGGGCAGGGGAGAGCGGCGCGGCCCCGTGGGAGCGGGGGCTCGGGCTCCGCGCGGAATGGGGGGCGCGGAGCAGCATCCCTGAGCATCCCGCGGGGACCCCGTGCCGAAGGCCGGCCGTGTACGTAACTAGGGCTCTCTGGAAAGGAACGAGCCCTACTTACGGGTTTATTTTTTTCCCGAGACCCCAATTTCCTAAATCCCGATTCAGTTTAAAAATAACTCTTTGAGGGCTTTCAGCACTACTACCTTTGAACACCCGCTTGCACGAGCTTTCTGCTTGGGTACGTGTGTGCAGGCACTTGCACAGGAGCATCAGCGGCAGAAACAGGCACCTCTGGTGAAATTAGGCTTTTGTGAGAAAGTGCTACAAGACCAAAGCAAATCAAATCTTGACTCATATATTCCTGTACTTCCTCACAGATACGGCAGCACTGATGTTAAAAAGCAGACTTCAGATTTAGATTTTATCTGAGAAGAAATTTGCACTCTGCAGCTGCATTTGGCATGTGGCATTCAGTGTTTTGAAAT
The DNA here is from genome assembly GCF_964188355.1 of Buteo buteo. Classification (NCBI taxonomy): domain Eukaryota; kingdom Metazoa; phylum Chordata; class Aves; order Accipitriformes; family Accipitridae; genus Buteo; species Buteo buteo. The sequence continues at coordinate 28,622,929 of NC_134204.1, forward strand.
AGCTCCTCAATCTCAGAGCAGCTCTGTGCAAAATTTTTACTGCAATGAACAGCCCGTGTTCAGCTTCATATCAATAGACATGTCTACTGATTTCATATGTTAACAAACTTATAGTCAAAACCGTATAAGTGGAGTCATATTAGGAAAAAAATCCCAATAACCCAGTCAGTGTTGCAGAGTTGAATACTCACCTACAACATTTGGTCACTATGGCTAGAATTCAAGATGCCTCTAACTATAATAAAGCATCATTCTGCATGTCTGCAGTAGCATTGCAGGCAATGTGGGAGAAGGTAATTTTGCTTAAAGAGCATGAATTTAAATGAAAAGTGGATTGAGCAATATCTCAAATACAATCTTCCAGCTGCTCTGAGGATTTAAATCAGCATAATCTAGCAGAGCTGTGTAAGATCACCTTGATTGAAGGTCTGGCCAAATAGGTTTGTTCTTTCACTCGTCATAGGGCAGAAGATCATAATGCTGAGAGGTGAATTCATGTGATGGTTATATCACTGATCATACACTAACAAAAGCAAAAAAGCCCTAAAGAGAAAAAAATTGTTAAAACAGAAAAAAGGATGAAAGTAGAAGGTGGAAGGAAGAGGAGGAAGAAAAGCCTTCATAGAATATTGCTCTATTCTTAAAAACAGTAATTAGCAATCAACACAGCAAGGAAATGTTGTCAGACTGGAGCTTCCCAAATATCTGTGCAGCATGAAAACACTCCTACAGAATTCAGGCAGAATTCATCTGATGGGTCAAGATCATTTTAATACGTACTTTTTAAAAATTATTTATTCAGCCTTCTCACTAAAAAGAAAACCAGGTCTATTTCAGTGAACTTAGTGTCTACAGAATTACACTTTAAAACCAATATGGAGTCCACAGTGTAATCTTCTAGATTTCTCATATTTACTCTGACAGTACGATTTGATGTCATAAAAATAAAGCTATAATTACACCATGAAACATGCTTATGCCAAATATTGGGGGGGGGGGGGGGAAGAGCAGCAGCAGAAGCCTCTGGTTTGTGACTGAAGGAATTTTCTTGTTGTGGGGGAGGGTGATCGGGTAGAAATTTTGACCCTGGTCCTGCAATTGGATCCATCAAGCCTGACCTCTGTGCTCCTGCAGTGCTTGCTGGAGTCAGCAGAACTACGTGCTAAGTGCAGGGATCTGTCCATGTGGAACTAACTGGGGATTTGGGACCTTCCAGTTTCCTGCTGTGGAGGGAGGATGAGTTCACCTCTGTGTAAATTCTGGAAGAGGAGCAAGAGATTTCCATAAGAGAAACTTGCATTTATTTTTAGACCTTCTGTTCTCTCACTCAATCCCATAGAGATCATGCTGAACACAGAGTGCCTGCTTTTCTGCAACTACACATGCCTACCTGCTAACACCAGGCCATCACTGCTGAAAATCAGTGTGCTCCATATTTCTCTAGTGAGAAAAACGGTGCACATAGTTTGTAGTAACTGTCCAGTAGCTGCTGCTGCAGTTACTAATCCAGCTTCGAGTCCGTTTAAATGTTGCATCCCAAATATGACCTCTGTGAGTGTCATGTCCATCCCTATGGAGGACAGTGGTTGTCTTGTGCCTCTCCAAAAATGCTTTATTTCTTGGCACCCTCTAAGTATGCAGGACAGGGAGGTTGGTGCACACCTGCAGCTCCATGCAACTGGACAAAGCTCTGAATGCATCTCTCCATCCAGAGCTATGTCTCCTGATTCCTAGGAAGGCTGGATGGACACTCATTGACTTCCAGCTGCCAGGTACATCCGGTACTGCCTGCCCGTTCTCAACACCAGGCTTCTCCAGCCTTCAGGAATGAGATCAATGAGGTCAATCACAGATCGATGACAACTGGCAGGAGCTGAGACAGCTGTGTTGGCAAATCAGAGAAAGTTCATGCATTCCATAACGGACACCTGCTTTTAGCTGTGCTATTCCAGGCGAGGAGACTGACCCACAGGTACACCAGTAGCACACCTCTCGGTTACTTTGGATGGTGACCGTTGCCCTCTAGATCGTTTTGTATGGTGCTTGCTCCAGCAGGTGTGGGCTGAGAACAGCTTTTGGCTTGAGCCCTTTGAGGGAGGTAGGCAAAACTGATAGGATCCTGCATGGGGAGGTAGTGACTTGTCCAGCTGTGTCAGGGCACTTCTAGGCACACTCAAAAGCAAAACTTGAAGCATATGTGGAAATACAAAATAAAAATCAAAGGACTCATGGCGTTCTCATTGCTCTGGGGCTTAGAGTAAAGCTTTTTGGGACCTCCATTCTGGATTGCAAGATTTTGCAGCTTATGCACTTCATCCTCTGTTAGATACGGCTGAAAATCCATTTGTGGTTACCAGTGCCTGGAACCATGTTGATCTTGAAAGTTGAACAATAAAGTTCACTGCAGCCCATAGTTGTCTGGATGCTCTGGGGGAACCTACAGCCTGAGTTGTGTGCCTAGGACCCAAACTCAAACAAGAAAGGACCTCAGGAGGGGTTCCACCACAACTCTCCCATAGAGTGAGGGTGCAGCAGGGACAAGCTGTGATTGTTAAAGGCTTTAAAACTGGTAGGACCACACACCTCTGTCAAGGCTTCAGAAAGGTGCCGTTTTCTTTAGGGACATTAACCTAGTAGTTGTTAGGACTCCTCTTTGCATTCCATCAGGTGTGGAAGGGAACTGAATGTGATGCATGCAGAATCTCTTAGAGGTCTGTGTAAAAATGGACAGAGGTCACTATTCGTATTTTCTTTGTTCTGGGATGCTCTGGTTCAAGCAGGGTGCTCAAAAACTGACTACAGGACTGGGTTGTACAGGTGAACCAAGCAGAGGAAGTCTCATCTGTAGACTGGAGTTATTAATGCATGAGCTAATCTAAAGAATCAGGCAGAATTAAGACATTATAGGCACTTTCATGGATCAGCCACTTGAGGACTTTTGAAGTTTCCCAAACAATCAAGATGGAAAATATATCAAGAATAAATGAAGTGTTTTCTAATGATGCTGAATGTCCGGGAGCAATCATGACCTTCCACAAAAATCTTGTACATTCACAGTTCACACTGGTTTCAGCAAGTCTGAAAATCAGGCTTCTTGTTGGAGAACCGTAATATGGATTTAGATCCTTGAGTTTAATAGCTTTGCTGTTAATAGTTTTGCTATTAAATAATTAATAGCTCTGCTACTAAACTGCATAGCAAAGAGCTAATGAATTTTGAGGGAGAAAAAGAGGGGATTGGTTAAATATCTTCAGTGATACTGAACTGTGTTTCAGTGCCAAGGTCTTGCTCACACTTCCTTATCATGCAAGTGTTTAAAGAAAAGATTCTTGGGGATAAAATGCTGGCATGTCTTAGAATTGTCGTCTGTCGTCCATGGTTATTTTATGAAGACAGTGGGTATATTTCCTCATAACGTGGAGGTGACAAGTGGTCACAGGCGTAGTCTTCCAGCAGTTCTTCTGGCTCATCAGAACCATCCTCTGACCTGAAAATAGGAAGAGGAGCAGGCGCAAAAAGAATTCAGCAAGCACAAATCATGCAAGTAACCTCAGTGCTGCATCCTGTCAGCCTTATCTGGGCAAAGCACTTCCTGACTTCTTGAGCAGATGCTATGAGATGAAGTTTTACTGTGATTCACCCATTTGCTGTGTTCTTTTTGTAAAGTATAAAGATGTCAGGACGTGACCTTTGTTTTCATGCTGCCTATGCCTGTCAAACATGTTCCTGAGGATGATGGGTCAGTCATCAGTTTTTCAAATAGACTTTGATAAATGAACTAAAAGTGAGTTGTGTTCTAGGAATGATATAATTCTGAGTAATTTCTATATTCAGAATATTTTGCCTTAGAGGAAAGAACTATATAAGATTGTTTTGTGTCTGATTAAAGCAGTTTTGTACTGCTCTGTAATATCGATGATCTTGTTTATGACCCCAAACTAGGAAAAGAATAAGGGCTAGAAGGTTGCTACAGTGGGAGAGGAGCATGTTGTGACCAGGCGTAATCAGGAGAGAGAGCATCTGGTACCAAACTGACTCTCGCATTGTCGTAAAAATGCTGTTTGTGCGCTGACTCGTGTGTTGTGATTGTGTTTGAGTGGAAGCCTCTGGCTGTACATATAATAACCTTCTGGTCAACAGACTAAAGGTAGTAAGATAAGCATAAAAAAATCCCATGAGCAGCAGCATCTATAATAATATCTTCAAAAATAACAAGAGATTTAGTAGACTGAAAATTGAAAGGGATTCATAAGGGAATTTCATTTGGATAAAAATGCTTTCCAGAAAAAGTATGTCTCCATAGACTTTACTCAAGAAATACTCCTAAGAAAGAAAAAAAAAATGTCTGAAGAAGGATAGCACCCTGGACCAGCTTTTGTTTCCTTTAAAATCCTATACAGCACTTAAAATACTTAGAAGGCTGTGTCCAAACACACTAAGGCATTTCAGAAGAGGTACCTCTGATTCCGGGTATTCTCTGCAGGATAAGTAGCGTAGTTCTCATCTCCGGTAAAAGCTGGGTTGTCCAGGGGGTACGCAGGGCAGAAGTGAGCAGATCCTGGGGTGGGAATTGGTGAGGTGCTGGAGGAAACAGCACCGCAGCAGCTGAGCACCGGGTGAAGGTAGCCAGGATTCACAGTGATGCCTTCCTGGGCTGGGTACGGCGGAGGGATGTACTGTACCACTGTGGCACCGTGAAAAGTTATAGGCTGGTTAATGCCAGTGAAGACAAAGGATTGTCCACTTGCAGTCTGATCGAGGTCTGACGTATTTTCCTCTCTTTCTTTACAGGGCTTGCATGTAAGCATGTTAAATTTACAAACAGCAATCAGAATAAAAGTCACCCCGACAGACAGCAGAATAGGCCCTAGTAACTGAGTCCACTCCAGGTGAGTAATGCCATCGTATTTTATCCATCCCATCACGGTGAAAGTGATCCCCACGAGTCCCAAAAACACACCCGAAAAGAGCAAAGTGGCACCGGCTTTATCCCCATCTGACACCAGAGCATCGGATCTGTTTGGTTGATAAGGAGTGACAGAAAAGACATTCAAGGAGAAATCTTCTACATTGTTGTTGTTCTGCTCCATTACTGAGTATAATGTATCTTCCGCCTCAAGAGAAAGCAGGCTTGTAAGGGACTTGGCAGAGCATTTAAAGTCGAAGGTTCAGGTTAGTTATACAAGAACTTTGTGTGTGTATGGTTAACAGAGTCCATCATGTGAAAGAATAAACTTTGCTTAGAAGAATAAAGGTCTGGGAAGTGAAGCCTGAAGCGATCACTAAAGACTTCTTGAATTACCACCATCGCTTCCGAAATGGCTTCACCCTTGCTTGGCTGCTTATCTCTTTGTTTATCCTCTTCTTTAATTTGGCACCCACTGATACTTCCTCACTGTGCCCATGCCATACGGGAGAGAAAGGAAGCTGCAGTCACCGCAGCTTTTCCTAGGCCCCCTGCCAGCTGATGCATCCAACATATGCACAGCATACGTTCAGTCAACAGCAGTATGGCGACTCTTGCTCTCCCTGGGCCACCACTCCAGCAACCCAGATCTGCAGGAAAATGCGTGGCTATTGCTGGGAGTGCTTTGCGGTGCTCTGAAGCGTGACATTTATTGCCACATCTGGACATCTGTTGCAGCTTGTTCTGCAGTCCACAGCTTCTGTGGTTTAAAAAATATCGAAGTAGGCTTTCTGGTATTTTGCCAAGGGGGAGCAGTGGGTGGGTGGGAGGGTGAGTGGCAACAGGGTGGTGAGTGCTGAATGGCCTGGGAGAGCTGCTGGTTGTGGGAGAAAAGTTATTTCAAGCCAGCCAAAGCTTTCCAGCTGTTGAAGGTAGCATAATTGCTCTGTAATTTCCCCTTAATTGTGGATATTTTTGTTGTGGGATCTGCACCCCTTCCTCAAAGTTTATACTGAATAAAGCCCACATACCCTGAATAGTGCACCACTGCAGGAATGAGAAAGCATCTCCTGTAATGTTAAACCTGGTAAAGCGAGGGATCTTATCCTGTACTCAGAAGTACTGAGAATACTTTTTTTACATCACAATGAATTGTTCTGTTGAACATATGTCCCATATATTAAACAGACAGATTAATTGAATGTTGAGATTTTCTGTTTCCTAACAGTTTCAGACTAAAGTAATTGCTGTCAGAGGGTTCTGGTAGAACAGCTTTGTATAATTCCTTAAGGAGAAAAAATCTCCAACTACTCGATCTGTTTTGACTAACATGGCAGGGGAGTACACACAGGACAGAGATTACTACTTAGGTGGTAGAACGTATAATGCTCTTTCCTGCTACCAGCAGCTCTGGGGAAGCAAGCTTATCCTGAGATTTATAAGATAAAAATAGCCCTAGAACTAGAAAACACAGCTTTCAGACTACTTCTTCAAAATCAGTAAAGGTGCCTTTAGTCTACTGTGCATTCATATCACACAGTGTGACAACAGCTCTCTTCTGAAAGGGGCTGCTCACCAAATTTGGCACCTTCACAACTGACGCTGAATGCAACTGCGGGTATGTCTTTCTCACTTGTTAACAGATAGACCTTGATGAATATTAGTGCTGGAGTCCTTCAAAAAGCATCTGGGAAGTTTCCAAAGCCAGTATTATGTGTCTTCTATTACCAAGGGTGCCAACAAATTTTCTGACAAATACACTCAAGATCAGCTTTTCCCACAGCACCAAGTCTAGTCAGGACTCTCTGCACCACTTGAGCAAAGTGTTAGGGTTTGCAATGCAGTGGTTTTGTATGACAACTAAATTAGAAAGGGCTGAAATACTGGATAAGCTGTCCTTGTATTGGTAATTATAGCCAAAACCTAAGTCACCTTTAACCTTATATTTGGTAAACTTAATGGAATTAACTTCTGTTACTGCTCTCTGCAAGTGCGGTTTTTCCATACTATGAATCATTCTTGTCACTGTTTGCTGAATCTTCCAGGCTTTCCAACATCCTTTTAAAAGCAGCATCGTATCATAATAGCTGTCTAACTAATGGTATATACAGATGTATATACAGATGTAGTGTCACCTTCCTCCTCTCATTCATTCAAGAACTTTGCAACTGCTGTTTGCAACAGGCTTGTGCTGGAGCACTTCCTCGGTCCTACGCAATGGTCCTTAGATGCTGGCTGGAGTCAGAGTTTTCCAAGTAGGGTGTTGCATCATCTGGCCTTTGCCTCCGGCCTAGGACATGACTTCATGGTTGTTGAGCAAGTGCACAGCAGAGCTGGAGAATACAGGCGGTTTCTTCCAAGGCTGTTTGTCACTGGAACTTTGAAAATGGGATGGAAAACACTTTCTGTTTGGTGCAGTAGGATCTAAATTAAAATTACACCTTTCCCTGTAAACTGCACCCTCTTTGTAAGATACAATTTCCTCAAAGCATCCCCACATTTCTCCCATTATTTCCCCAGACAGTGGCAATGCTGCATTCAGGCAGCTGTCAAGGTCTTAAGAGGTTACTGGATCAGATTGATTTTTTAAGACCAGCACTTTTCTTTGCCAAGTAAGTGTATGTTCTGGGAATTCACTTTAAGATGCTGATTTACTAAATGCATCCCCTTTTACCTGGAATAATTCCCAAACAAATGAAAACAGTTTTGTGAAACCTAAGGAATTTTTCAGAGTAAGGTTTTCGTAATGGGTGCTGTGTTCAGATCTCACTACAGTTTTGTTCCCATCTGCTTCATGGACCTTACTCCTGAGCAGAAGCACTGCTTTGCTTTCTGTTCCTCTACATAATTTTCTATCACCAATGCAGACTTTCCCGGCAGCGCTTGCTTCTGGAAGCAGGTTTTTGTAATGCTCTGCACCTCCTCAGTTCTCTAATCTGTTTCAAGAGTCATCCTAGTAAACACTGACAGGCCTTCACTTAATCATTTTCTCCTCTCCTTCTGCTTATTTATTTTTACATAGTTGTTCAAATTATCAGCCTGTTGTAGTGAGGTTTTATTTTCTTACACACCTGTAATAGTCAGGCACTTAGTCACAGAACATGCAAAAGATGTCATATAAAAGAAAATTATACTATAGTTTTGCACACTGATTGGCTTTAAAAAGAATAGGTACAAAGTATCACTCCATAACAAAACATTCAATTGTAGGGAGATTAAGGACCCAATGATTTGACTGAGAGACACTTTTTCCTAGAGAAAGGTGACTGCATGTGGCATCTTTAGTGGAAAACACAAATTACCTGTGTAACAGCAGTACCTAAGGAACCACCATGAGTGAGCCTTGTGCCTTGGGGCCCTGTACTACTGCACTGCCAGCCTCAAAGCGTAAATAAGCTGCAAGGAGCAGGTTCAGCCAGCTGCCCACAACTGAATCTACCTGCAAGGTGGTTTTATATGCTCCCAGGGAATGTTGTCTTGTCAGCAGCCACTGAAGGTATTTCCATACCTAATTATCCAGATACATGCATGTGTGATAGAGGGAGGAGCACAGATCTAAGTGAAGGCTGACATGGTTGCTGTACAAACATGGAGGTATTGGTAAAAATGTCTGCCTGGATACAGAAGTGCCTCATGAGCCATGACTCTGAAGAGGCAGGAGGGAAAAGGGAAAGCTGGATACAGTGCTACCAATCACAAAGGGCAAGGATGGAGTGGGTGCAATCCAGCAAGTACTGCTATCTGAAAAACACAGCATCATTGCAGAGATCTGTGCAATCTCAGTTTTTCAGATGAGTTAGCTTTCCATTTTTTTTTTTAGCTGCTGGCGATGCAGGAAGAAAGACTTCTCCTAGAGAAGAGGCATGCATCTATATTTTTGTGAATACTTCTCATATCCAAAGAACTGCAGTGCTGCATTTAGAAGCAGAGCAATGCCAGTGCAGGCAGCAAGAGAGACCTTAACTTTACTTACAGAAGATAAGCGATCCTTACCTCCCACTTTGCCTGTTTAAGTAAGTGTGAATCAGTAACCAACTTGATTTGCTCCCTAGCATTTGTATGTCAAGCACTTAAGCTAACCTTAGGGCAGAAAGGGGGTTATAGCACCATTAGTGTGACAGTAAAGTATCTCACTTCCTCAATAAAAATGCTATTCTGTATTATTTTAAGCTACTTTTATAGTTTTACAAGGTGTTGCTTCCTTTCTAATACAGACATTTCACCCTACTCCTCACATCAAAAATTCCTCCCACTAATGCAGTTCACCCAGTGGTAGCCTTCAGTTGTGGAGGCAGATCTGCCAGCCTCTTACTCAGATTTTCTGACCTTGCTGAAACAGATTTCAACAACACAGTAAGCAAATACTGTTTTCCTGGCTATGTCAGCTGTCAGTGCTGAGCAGGTTATGGAGATGCACCCAGCACATCCACTGAATTTTCAAGGAATGATTCTCCAAGTCAAAAATAGATGTCAATACAGATGTACATCAAACTATTTCCCAAGCATCTTCTCAACATGATACAGAGAGAAATTCTGTTTTCAATCCTCATTTTCAGAGATAAGTAACACCTACACTTCCCAGAAAATTCAGGTGCTGACTCTGAAGAGTCAGGTCAGCGGCTTTCTAAAGCATGCTTTCTGTAAAGACTGCTTCTTTAGAAATAAAGTGATCCACACTGGAGTCTCTGCAGTAGAAGATCAAAACACAATAACCTTGAAAAAACCCAAGAAGATCATGTTTCAATTCCAGAGGACTCAGCTCAGAGTCAACATAATCTAGTTGATTTGTCTGGTCTCTTGTGTACATCTTGGGAACAACTGATTGAGCAAATTGCAGGCAGCCCAAAAGGTTAATACCTTTACAGTTAGCAATCAGACCTGACTGTATTTTTGTTGTGGTTTTTTTTTTTTAAAGATGGTGACATATTTCCAGACTTATTTGTTTAAACACTTTTTGATGTTTAACCTCTTCAGCAAATGAGTGTTCATTTGCAATTCAAACAACAGAACAAAGCCAACATGGGTCTTTGTTTGTATGGGATCTTTTAGGTAAAATACCCCAGCTTCTGCGCTTGCTATATAATAGCATGACACATCCAGAGAGACAGCCAAGCTCCTTTGACATGTGCAAGGCTTTGTATGCACAAATCATTCAGGGCAGTGGACATCACTGTTAAAAATCAGGTTAGAAAAAAAAGCTTTAAAAAAAAAAATCAAAAAGATGGTAAACCATAGCTTGGATTACAGAAGGCACTCAAGGAACAGCATAATTGAAAAACTTACTAGGTAAAAAACACATGAGAGAAAAGAGGACAAAATGGTTGCTGGCTTTTGTGGATTCCCTTTCTTCATATAGACATTTCCCATGGCTGAGTCATGCCAGTTTAATCAGCTCCCACATACTAAATCCCTCTCTGTGCTGTGTTTGCTCATTACTCTGCATGCATAAGCCCCTCAGCTCTATTGCTGGCTAAATATACCTCCCTCACTGGCTGGTTTGTTTTTGTGTGGCTGCACAAAGAGCTGCCCTAGCACAACTGAGAGAACAACACAGAGGTGGAAATAAATGGCCAAATGCAGGAGCTCCTGAACACCTCTCTAAAGAACTCTGCAGGTGAGAGGCATGTTCACAGGAAGATGACACGAGGCAGTCACCTTTCCCCAGGCACAGGAGGGAACTTCAGTGCTTAATCCAAAGCTTGGCATTCTGTTACAGCCACATTCTCTGAAATTCAACATGGCAGAACACAAGCCGAGGTGTAGCTGAGGTCCCAGAGCATGCAGGTGTTCAGAGACTCAGCTGAACAAGAAAGAGGTTGCTCTTGCAAGATGTTCTAATGCTGGTAAGTTCACCATGCTGAACCAAGCCCAAACAGTAGCTTTGCCACCTTCTCTTTCTGGGCACAGAATCAGGTCTGGTTTACTCAAACTCAGGGCTCAGAGCAAGTCGTAAAGCGTCAAAAGTCAGCAGCAACAAAGTTCCTGCTAATTATCCTTACCTGCTACAAGCAAATCCTTCAGTTTGGGAATGTGTGCAGACAATTGCAAAACAGAACAAGAATCTCTTGTCACTCCATCCTGAAGGCTGGCAGGTACCACTAACTTATGGGCTGCACTGGGACAGAGGAGCTAGGAGGCCTGTATTCCTGAAGGGTCTGTCAAGTGCTGTGTCAGTTAAAAACATCTGTTGCATGACTTTCCATGAAACTGCCTCTCTTGCATTTGCTGGTAAGTAATGTCTGCACTCGGAAAATACTATTGCTGAGTGGTGCTCACTCTCACAAAATAAGCACTCCTTGTATAAACCATGAATGATGATATATAACAGTAGTATAAACCTCCCCAAATCAGTCATTACCACAGTTAAACTGTTAGCCTATTAACTACCCTCAGTGTTGCCTTAGAGCTCTTAACTGCTGGCTAAAACTGATTTTCACAGGGATTATACTTACACAAGGACCAAAGAGGGTCTAAATTAAGATATGGACTGTTTGTTACCAGGCAGACCAAAAAGTAACCATTTAAGTTCTCCATAACTTATTTGGTCCCAATCTTAAACAACCCTATTTGTGATGCTCTCAGAGTATATATAAACTCAATAACTCTGCAAACAAGTATTTTCCACAAAAGTCATACAGAAATAGAAATAAAAACACTTCCTAATTTTTTCTTTTTTGAAGCTCCAACCAGATTTAATTAAAATAAACAAAAAAAGTTGGTCTCTACTTAGTGCCTCCATTATATAAAGAACAACTAAAAATAGAAACTGAAGCTGTAACAGAACAAAATGAGCATTTAACATTCTTGCAGTGAACTGAATCCCTTCAGACTACTTGCTCAGAAGCCCAGCATTATCTAATATTTCTTGAAGCCCAAATTAATCATTTACACTTTTTGATGAAAAATTAGACACAGACAGTGTTATTGCTTTTATTACAAAATGTAAATAAATTCAAAAATTGTAAATCTAGGTGTACAATTTAATTTAAAAATGAAGTCTAACTGACAGTCCTCTATGAGCTGGTGTCAGATGTGGCTAAGGAAATAGATGAATAAGATGAAGAAGAAGATGGAGAATATTCATTATTTGTTATTGATGCTTTTTCTTCATATTGTGGAGGCGATTCAGAGGAGAGGTATAGCATCGGTAAAATATCTGATGGTGAGCTGCTTCCAGAAATTGTATATATGGTTTCATAGTCTCTAACAGCAACTGTTCTTCCATCATCTGCAAGCTGTGCTCTATAAAACACAAACCAGCATATTAGCATAATTCATTTCTCTACTGTGAGTGAAATTCCACTTGACTTACATAAACACACATGTATGCACACGCTCCCTAAAAATCCCTGAAGCAAAGAACTTGCATAAGCATTAGGACTTCATTCTGTGGGCTACATTATGACTCATATGAAAATTCTATTACTTCAGAGGGGAAGGGCAAACAACCTCCCTTCTAACCTTTCACATCACCAGCCACAGCCTGGCTTATGGGTATTAGCTGCTTCTGGCAGGGCTATCTCACAATCTTACTAAATCTTCTTATGATCTTTGGTTCCTAATGTATCTTCCCTTTTGTAGTCTATCACATACACACTGTTCCCTTCCCTTAAGAAAGACAGTCCCTAGACTTAGAATTGCATCACAAAAATCACAATCCTTAGCCATTTGAGATCTTACATGAAAGGCAACTTGAAACTTTTATTAAGCTTTCCAGCAACCCATGATAGACATAAGGAGCAGCATTCCAGCTCAGAGCTGGAGAAGCAGAAGCGACTGGACATGACCAGACTGCTGAGTTCCCAGTGACAGTCAAGGAGGGTAGCCAAGTATTCACTGCCCTCCTCTGACCATCATAACTGGATCCCAATTGGTTGCACCCACATGGTTCTGGTACCCTGCTCATCACGCCCTGGAGTTCGCCCTCAACATATTGCTTCAGCTGCTTCCCAAGGAAAGGGAAGAACTTGATCCTCATGACTCACTCCCAGAGCTGACTCTTGCCTTTTTGCATACATCTGTACCCACACCAATACTGCGTGAGGAGCAGGAATATAGAGTATAGTCACCTCATCTTCAGTGCTGTTACTGGCATGTGAGGGTGTGTGTTTAAAGGAGAGAGAAGAGAACATACTACAAGACAAATGCTGAAGTGCTGTGTAACAGACTGCAGGAAAAAAGCAACCACTTCTGGGATCACCATGGCTCAGCTTCCTACAAGCGCTCTCATCCAGCACAGCCTCCACCACAGCACCTCCTGACAAAACATGCAGCAATGGACTAAAGAGGCAAATCACATTTGCCTAGTAACCACCCATGTATGAAGTGGGTATTCCCTTCCAGCTTTGGGATCTTCAACCATGGCACTATGTTAGGAGGAACAAGGCCACTGCTTCTCCTCCATGAAAGGGCTTGGGAACCAATTTGCACTAGTCAGGATGCCATGGCTGCTACCAAGTGCTGAGACATGGGAAAGCATGATTGAGTGAAATATCCAGAGGTGGTATCAACTCACAGGGTCTCTGTGAGGACCTTAGGGAGCATGGAGGGGCAACAGCTGGAGCACCCCAGCCGCAGAACACCAAAGCAGGATGTCAGGGTTTCTGCATCCAAGGCTGCAATGTTTCGTCCACTCCACTAGAAACTGTCCCAACAAGCTGGGCTACAAACTGCCTCTTTGCGTACATATGTTCACAAGACAGAGAAGTCAAGACAGGCAATTGACAATGATTAAGCTGATGGAATCACACACAAAGTTCAGAGCACCAGAAATGGACATTTGTGGGTTGAGGCAGTTGATCCAGCTGCAGGGGATTTTGTAGAAGAATGGGTAAAGGAAAGAGGGGTCACCTGGTATGTGCACCAGCAGGGAGAGCCCACAAGAAGTCTGAGGAACTAGCTTTTTTGCCATTCCCCCACTGCCCTTTGTTTTTCCTTTTTCAGTGCAGGATGTACTGCTTGCATTCTTTCACACCTTTTGATAATCCACACATTTGACCAAGCAAATGGGCGGGCAACCCACTCAGGGCCTGAAATTACAGGGTAAAGAGGACTTGTGGCCCTCAGTTTTGTGCATTGTACTTTTACAGATAGGTGGTACAAGTGTCACTCTGTCTCTCAGCTGCTTGTAAGGCTACAGCAGAACATGTATGTTCCCATATTTCTCCCCGTTATCCACTCCAGCCTGGTCTTCTATATGTATTTAAACTGAAATGTTTTTTGAGGGTGCCCTTAGACCATACTTGAATTGGCTGCCTGGGGGTTACCAGAGGTCCAGGTTCACACTCAGGGCAAGCCACTTCTCCACACATCCACTTGTATGTTGTACATACAACTGGGATGTACATGCCAGAAGCGAGTTACAGCACATGCTGGAACTGTAGCACAGACAGGCTCAGTGTGGTGCCTAACTGCAGGACTAACAGCAGCTGGTATGAAACACCTTCCAGCTGCGGACGCCTTCACCAAGCCCAATAAGAACACAAGACACTTCATGAAAATTCCTCTTTCAGCAGCAGGAGTTTATTTTCTCTCCTGCTTGCTCTGGGTGCCCTTTGACTGCAGTAGTATAGTTCTGAGCGCCGATATATTTCACTTGCAATCTGAGAACAGGCAAAGACTTTTATACTTAATAAAATGTTTCTTCACACAACACTTTGTGCCTGGTCATGAGAGCCACTGCTCTCTGGAAGGCACTTTTGCTTGATCAACCCTGACATCCTTCTCATCCTCCCATCTACCCTTGACATCCTGAACTGGCAGGTGTTTAGGGCACTGAGTAATCAACAGATTCTCATCAGCTTTGTACAAAAAGTACTCTCTCTGAAACCATTTAATTGGAAAAACAGCAGACTAAATGAATTATGTGTGTAGCTAGGGTTTATTAGGCATTGCATCCTTCAGCACAAGTCATCAACCTCGACCTCAGTCAGTGGGAACCAAACACTGAGCCATCTCCCTTCCCATGTGGTATGAACACGTAATTTTTTTGTTTGGGGGCCAGTCCCACTGTGCACTAGAGAGTGTTGCACTAATAACAAGAAAGACTGAGTAGGGTTTTCAACAGAGAGGTGTTTATTCCATGTAAAAAAAAATATTTTGAGAAAAGGCAGAAGGACAGTCTGGCTTGTGGTAATAGCAACAGAAAAAGGCATCTGCTGTCTCCAACAAAGATGGGGAGAAAATGTTTAGAGGAGGGCACTAGGGAATAGAAGACAGTATGAGGGGTTGATGGTGATTGACTAGAGAACAGTGTGTCACACAGTGGGGCCGAGCCTCAAGAATTCACCAGGTATACTTCAAAAGATGACTAAAAAGCCACAGCCATGGCTGCACACAGCATGGTAACAAGAATAAGCACCATTGCCAACACAAGTATCTTCCTCCTGCAGCATTTAGGTCTTTGGGCAGGAAGAGGGTTTGTGCTTGCTTGCTTCAAAAGGAAGATTAGCACTAGAGTTTTGAAGAAGTACAGACATCAGGCACACAGCTGGTTCAGCTGGTCATCGAACGCACTACCTCATATGAGCAGAGAAGTCTGGAGTTTAGTGGAAAGCTATTAAAGCAATGGCCCAACAACTACTACAATTGGATGCAACCAGGCAGGCTGGGGCTCTTGCTGCAGTGATGGTGCTTAGAATGCTGCAGGTACAGTCTTGTAAACTAAAGTAATTCAACGAAAAAGTCCCACACCACCTACTGACTCACAGATCAAAACCAAGCTGGCATAGGACCTTCCAAAAGGTAAAGCCAGTCAATTCTGGATCATTAAGGGCCTGAAAGTAAGTTGGGAGGTCTAGGCATATGTCATCTAGCTCTCCTGGCCAGATCTAGTTCTGGATCCTAGTATGTGGCCCTTGCAGTGACCTCTTTCACCCTCAAGTTAGCAGCCTACTGGCAGTAACACACAGGGAATAAATGACTCTGCAAGTTCTTGTGGTGAAGACAACTCTTCAGTCAGTTGGCAGCTCTTGTTCCCTGAGCTTGGTGGTGGCAGCATCTAGCAAATCAGCTGTACTCAGTGTATAGAAGGGTGGCTGCATGGGTAAGGTACAACATCTTGAGATGAAGTTAGCACTGCAACCTCCCTTTTAAGCTCCCTGGAGCCTCCTGCTCTACTCCTGCAGTATCAAGGTATCCTTTTATCTCAACACGCTGACACAGCAGCAACAAGGCAGACCAGCACGGCAGGTCTCAGTTCCTCAAAGCAGTGAGATAAGGGTCACAGGGAGAACAGAATACACTAACATGGCATTCCCAGGGTCACAGGGCCTGGGGACAGCTGTCATGAAGGGCTCGCTGCATTGATTCTACAGAGGTTTCCTAAAATCTGGCAGTGTAGATATCATGCTACTGGGGCACTGCTGTCAGGGGCACTTTCTCTTGGACAATCTGTGGAAGAAATCTAATCTAAGTATATTTAATAAGGCCACGGATTTAAGGCTTTGTTTTCACTTCAGAAGTTCTTTTCAGTCATAATAAACTGGTAAGAATTCAAGCTTCATGAAGGACAATCTGTGGTTTGTGATTCCCCTTTTACACTAGGATATTTTAATGCCATTTCAAGTAAGGTATCCAAAGTTAGTCGAGTGATGCACTAGAAAACTTTGTAGTGCCTAGTAGAGAGTTAATTCACAGTGATTATTTAAGAACATTGCCTTGGATACATTGAGAAACAGCTCAGATTTCCAAAGCCAAAGAAGAAAACAGTCTTACCCATCACTGAAGATAGAGTGGTATGGTGGAGGGTTTTCACTTGTAGGCAAACCACTTGACATAAGACAATGTGTCACAGTTGGTGACACAGCGTCCACAAAATAAGGAGGTGGTGGAGGTGGGAATACCATTACAGCATCACCTAGGAAAAAACCACACCAATTACTACCTCTGAAAAATTGAGCACCACTGTTTATTCTAACCGTATCCTAGAATATTTCCTGTCCTTGGAATTACAGTATTTGTACTTGTCTACCTTTTAAGATAAAATGCAATGATCCCACATACAGAACTGTTATATTCTGGGCTGTTAAAGTACATTGGAGTTAAGTTCAAAACCCAAATTATCCCAAAATAAAGATGCAGCATATTCATAAATGGAAGATTTCATTTAGAAAATACAGCCGTGCAAGGGGCATGTTCCATCTAGCTAAGACACAAACCTCTTTACTGCTGGCTGTCTTCAGAAACTGTACACAGTTACTGTTGGCTTACTTTAAGGGTAGGCAAGTATTCAGTTTTCCTCACATATCTACAATAGGGCAGTTTAAGTTTCTCCACATCTACTGCAGTGTTACAACAAAAGTATTCAAGTCATTAATGGTTCTGATGATTGGTTTTGTGTGCCTTGACAGCTTGCCTACTAAATTACTGGTAGCTGAAGGTGCACTACTAACATTAGTACCACGACACTATTGATACATAATTCATTATTAAGTGTATCCAGTACTAAGTGCAGCGTATCTGCCAATTTCAATTTTGCAATTGAGGAGTTTCAATTTTATTTTTTTTTAAAACAAAGTTTGTATCAATCACCAAGCTTGCATAAACATTCACAGCTGCCTGGCACCTTTCTTCTTTCGAAGCTTGTGTGCAGAGACAGGTCAGGGAGCATCAAAAATGTTGAGTAAGGTGGGGGGTGTTTTTTAGCTGAGTCACCAGTGTTCCAGAATGTCACTATGCCAACCAGACCTCAGTCTTCAGCCTTTCAGTTTTACTTTTCTTGATGGAAGTATAAAAGGAATCCACTAATTTTGCTTTTTTGCCTTTAAAGACTATCTGAATTCCTTTTTATGACCCTTGGATTTATCCTGGTGGCTAGAAAACTAACTTTAAACCCTCACATTTTCTGAGGGTCACCAGGTTACAGGTCTATACACTGGTTTGACAGGCAGAAGGAAAAAAGTTTTGCATAATGGATTTCAAGTCCAGTCAGTCAGATGACAGTCAACCAATACTACAATTGACTCATTAATCCTTTCTGAGAGCTAGAAAGTTACCCACATAATCTATGCACAGAATGTATTCATGGGGTATTAAAAGCAGTGCTATATGCAGGGGAGCATTCCCTGCTAACATACCACATTTACTCAAATACTGTGCAATTAACAGAAGCATCTTGCAATTACATCTCTGACTGATGGAAGATGTGGCCATGACAAAAAAGAAAACAAACAAAACAATACACTGCTTATGAATCAGATTCTTTGTTTAAGGGGTCAGAGCTCAAGGCTAAAATAAATCTTAAATATAGTCACAGAAGTCATTAGACCTGTGATTTGCAGTGTCAGCTACACCCTTGGTGAAAGGAAGTGGATTGGACTCATTTGTGTCAGATGACATGGCTTCTTTTGCACAGACAGTCGGACCTTTCTTTTTATGCCGAAGGAGAGGTGTTGTCTTTGAGAGAGAGGTAACTGAACTGACCATGCAGTAAACATACAAGGCAAAGCAACATTATTCTGTTTTGGCTGGTTTGACATGCCAGAACTGACATGCTTAGAGCTCAAGTGAGTAATATTCAGAGATAAATCATGAAGGGAAAAAAAATCCCTACGAACTCTCAAATGTAAAGTTCACACATTATTTACCCACCTACTGTAACCTGAAAAGAGTCAGGGCTCTCAGGATGTTCTTCACCTTCGCAAGATTCTTGGTTGAGATTTAAGTTTTGTTTCTTTTTAACATGAGCTATCACGAAGAAACACAACCCAGTGAGCACAATCAAAGGTCCCATGATTTGAAGTGACAGGAATCCACAGCCCTGGAGGTCCACATCAGAACTGCCGGTGTGGTTGAGCTGTATGCTGTGCCAGCTGGGGCTGCAGCCAGGAACCCAAATGCCCAGGATGCTAATTAGCATTCCACTAGTTAAAAACAGGAATCCAAATATGAGAAACTGGGCAAACTGACAGCTACCGCGACAAAAAATAAGGCTGTACACCTGCTCATTTTGCAATTGTCTTTGTCTTATGTACAGCCTAGCCCTTGATCGTGCCAGTAAAACACAAACCAGTCCAGTTACAGCAAGCACGGGCCCCGCAGCCTTGAGGACCTCATTACAGTCACTGAAGGTTCCAGATGGGCACGACTGGAGAATAAAGACTGAAAGCAGGAATCCAGCGCAGAGCAACACAGCTCCAAAAACAAAAAGGAAAAAAATAAGTTTCCCATGTTGTCCATTATTTCCTTCACCTCCTGGTGCAGGAACAGCCATTGGATACATTACAACAGAATGTCCTCAAGCAGATGAGTTGGTTTTGTTTGTTTTTTTTTTTTCCTGTTAGCATTAAGTGGCAGAAAACTACAGTAGATCTGTGAACATGAAAATATACAAATCAAGAGAGGGAAAAAACCCCAGTGCGACTAGCTACTTTATAACATTTACTTCTGCATTTGCTACTCAGCCTATATTGTATACTCCTGGTGTATTTTCTGTTTTGTAGTACCTCCATTATGAATGAAAGGGCCTAATCAAGTTTGCTGCTGTTGAATGCCAATGAAAAGACAGAACTTGCTTTACAGTTAGACTGAAAACACCTGTAATTGTTGTTGCAGAGCTAAATGAATTGTTTCTTTAGAGACACAGTCTTATGATTAAGGGGATATTATGTTCAAAGGCTGAATCTTGGGAACAAGGACAGGCTAGCCTTCCCCCCGAAAACAGAAAGCTAGGGGAAATTTCTGTAGTGAATGACAGGAAGTGACAGCTCTTGAAAGAACCTTAACGCAAATGAGTATTGATGACTATTGGACTTTTTACAAAGTAAATCTTCTAATACATACCTTTTTGAAGTATATAAATCTTGCTTCTCCTTCCACAAGCAATAAAGACTTTTCTGTTCCTCTCCTTAAATCAGCTTCCTGTCCTATACTGCTGCAAGAGCAAGTACACAGAAGATTTTTGGTTCCGTTCTGAAAAGAAAAAAAAAAAAAAAGAAAGGAAAAAAGCCATACTAAAGACTGTGTACTTCAAGTCTCACTGATTCCATAGTTAGAGTTGGTAAGCAGACTGCTCCCACACTTCCTTTCAACCTCCCCTACTCCTGAATCCTTTGTCTATGCTCCAAGAAAGCTTTAAAAAGAAATATAAAACATGTCTCCCAGAAGGCTTCTGAGCCCACAGGAGTCTAGATTCAGAAGTAAAACAGAAGAAAACAGAAGGTAGTGCTGAGGCCAATAACAGTCCATATGGTAGTATAGATGACAAATCTGCTGGATGTGGACAAACTGGGGTGGGGAGTACCACTCAGTGAGCTCTAGGAAAAAAAAAAAATTTCTACCATTACCCACAAGGAAGTTTGTGCTGCTCTGACACTCTGGCCTACAGGGCTCAGGTGGACACCTGTACTCCATACCACGGTGACTAGCAATCACAGAGATTCCAGTCCAAGTGGCTACTATCCATCAAAAACCAACCTGAAACCCAGGGGAATTTCAGACTATGGAAAATAGTAAGTCTGGACTGATCATGAGAAAGCTGTCCCCTACCAAGTGTAGGAAGTACTTCAGCATGCTCATACTGCAGTGTTTTAACACTGCTCTCTTCCCCTCACCAGCAGTCTCCCATGACAGACAACTTCTTCTACAGCTTGGATGTATCAGGAAGGATATATAGGGACTAAAAGTTACTCCACAAGAAAAACAAAGTATTATGTGATTTCTGGAAGTAAACTGTTGAACATGTGTCAGCCACAACAAGCTTCACGTCACTCCCCAGTAACTGCAGTGCCCCACTGGGATGAAAACAAAACACAACCATAAAACCCACTAGTCACTCAAATACATAGTTATCTGTCTGCGATGCAAGGCAATCTATCAAGTCACTTTACTTAGCCACTTGTAAGAGTAGGACCCAATTAAAGAATTGGCTAAGCAGATACACGAATGATGAAGTTAAATGCTTTACTGCTGAACATCAAACCAGACCCCCAGCAGCACAGAAGGTGGCAGAGAGCAGCATGCAGGTAGAAGGCCCAATAAGCATGAGACTTGATGGGCAAGGAAACAGGCTGCACCACACAGCAAGAAAGCCACTGCAGGAAGCAACAAAGTCTCCCAGCTCGCTATCTCAAATAGCAAAACTGAGGGGGACCCTGCTTAATGCATCCCATTACTGTGGTCAGTTAATTTGTAAACTATGTCTGCTAAGCGATTCTTCACTGTTCTGAATTCAGTCTATCCCTCAACTAAGACTGCTTTGAAAAACTGCTAACTGAGGGTCCCTTGGCAGAAGAGTCACAGCTTCACTCTGGAAAAAAAGAAAAAACGGTTATAGAGAGCACTAAAGATAGGACAGTATGTCACAAAAAAAGAAGTTAAAGAAATTCTGATAGATTTCAAACTGAAGACCTTTAGCCAGCCACACTTTTAATCCTGCATGAGCTGGAGTCAGTTTGGGGGGTCTGCTTCTGAGCAGAGAAAATGGATTAGGTTGATCACTCCTTCCTTGATTTCGCTGGTCTTTCCTAAGTTAATAAAATTGTTTCTTGTAACTGCATATGCTCCTTCATGTTTAGAAATGTTTCCCATTTTCACAATTGATCTGAGGTGGCTCAGATTTACTGACCTACCAATAAATGCACAAAACCAAGAAAAGGGCCTCTGAAATAGAAAAAAAACCCAACCAACCAAAAAAAGCCCCATTTCAGACACAACTGTCTTGAGATATTTTTCTGCTGAGGCACATTAACCATTGTAACAGCAATACACTATAATTAGAGAGAACTCTGAATCCTTTCTTCGCAGTTCCTTCTAGGGAGGAAAACATGGAAATAAGTACAAGTAAATTAGGACAAAAGGAAATAATGTGAGGAAAAAAATTCAAACACTTAGCCCTTAAAAAGAAAAATCTAGAGATTTGTTCTCATTACTCCAACACAGCGCCTGCTTCTTTTCCACCAATCTTCTTGTTATGAGATTAAGTTAAAACACACATTAGAAATGAAGCATGTGCATATTTTCTTAATTCCTTCAGGCCACAAAAGAAAGAACATTCAGAACAGTCTGTTGTGGCTTTGAAGATGAAAGCCACAGATTTTATGCTGCAAAATCCAAGGGAGGACTAATTTTCATTTACGCTACCACCAAATTTTAATAGAAAACCCAGTGCAAGATTAAGCTTTATTTCCTGTGTTTCAAGAAAAACTATTTTAAGAAAGAAGCAAGCCTTATATTGGCTATGTGCTTGAAATATTTCCATCTGATATCTCCACAGGCATCTTGACATAAAGGAATTTTCCCTTCATATTGACCCCAAGTCTGAGAGCAGACATGGAAATACTAGGTCAGAAACTGCTAGAACAAAATCCAGTAGTGTGGAGGCAGTTAAGCGTGAGGGAAGAGGGAGCTGGAAACATAGCTTGTAAAGGAAGTCTGGTTATAAGCTTAACTTGATATAGCGCTTTACCCTTTTGTAAGTCTGGCTCATGCCAGGTATACAGAACAGGAAGTAACATCACAGTTTCTTGTAATTTTTCTGTGTAACACTTCTTTTGCAACTTTCACATTAATGGACAACTCCAAGGATTTTAAAATACAAGTTTTAATGATTAAACTGGGACTTCTTGCTTTCTGTTTGAACCTTCAGAGTCCATATTGTCCAAGATTTCCACTGCAAACACCAGGGCTATAAATTTACTCCCCCTTACTCATATGAAATTTGATAGCCCCATGCAGTCATATGAATACAGGAACTGAGGATTAAAAGAGAGAAGCATTGGAAGAATTAAAACACTGCTGTCCCTCTGTTTTATGTTTCCCAGAGTAGGCCCCGTTCCTGTTCTTTCACTTGCAAAAGCACCCAATCATTTCATGCAGAAGGATCAGGTCTAGTCTGTATTGTTGAACTACAATAACTACAAGAACTACAATACCCTGTCAGTCGTAGTCCACAATGGAAACCCCATTAGAAGTCACAAGCCACCCTTTTCAAGAGTTTTCCATTTAAGTGTTTGCACCCATACTTCCAGTTTTTTAACTGCTACTGGGAAGTTGCCATGCCATTGTGTAATTTTTTTTTTTTTTTGATTTTTAAAATTTTTCTTTTCTTCCCTAGTTTCAAATTAAACCATGGCTCCTGATAGGACAAGCTACCTGGAAGGAAAAGTCCTCTCAACTTCATTCAGTTTAACTTCCATGTCAAAACATGAATGGCTCTCTACTTCCTCTCACTCTCTGTATCTAATTTTCTCCTCCATTCACACCTGCCTCTGTATGTGTGCCATTTTCTGTTCTTTATCATATCACAGTTTCACCACTGGATTGCACTCTTGACATTCAGCAGAAGCACCCATACATGAGCACAGCTAGTTAAAGTAAATTGGAGTTTGCCACCTTCAGCCTCACACTCTTCCTCCCTCATGGTGTTTTTAATCACTTCTATGAAGACCTTGGGGGAAAGGCCCCACAGGATGTACATTCAGTTTTCCACTTTCAAGCAACATTAAGACTACAAGTTTTGAGATGTCAAATATATCCAGTTTGATCTTATGTATGCAGACTCTAATTAGTCCCTGATAGCACTCATCTCACAGAACATAGAACTCTGATAGCCCAGAGGAGGACTTCCAAGATTTACATGCTGTGCAAAAAGATCCCTAAGCAGGGAGCAGATGCCACTGAAACAAACGCTGCCCATATGGGTTGACAAAATGATTGTGTCAGCTCACAGTATAAGAGGGGTAACGCTATGTTGTTATTTACGACCATTGTGCGTGGGGCAGGAGTCAATGTCTGGAGAAGTGCTGGAAAGCAGCTGCAGTAGGAATTTCCAGAAAATGGCATGAATCCTGCCAGTCTCCAGACACGTGTGCCAGGGATCCTCCTCACCACAAACTGGCAGAGTCAGGGATTCTGCCCTGTGCCAGACAGAACTGCGTTCCATGAAGAAGCTGTCAACTACTATCCCCGTGGGCTACAGGAGAAAATCAGCTGGAGCAAAAGCTGGTCCACAAACGTTCCCCCTTACTTTGGCAGGGAAGAGAGTCCCAATGCCATGGTTGGATGCAAGGACCCCAAAAGGGCGTCTAGACACAGAGAGGAGCTTGCAAAGCAAAGTTTGGTAACCTACTGGTTGGACGCCATGCAGGCAACTAGGACAGCACCTAGATTAAACAATGGGCTCTGAAGTGTCCCATGTATGTGGGTGGGATGCTTTTCACATGATGCACTGGTGGCACGCATGAGCCGGGACAAAGCAACTCCTATTCTCTGGAGTACCTGCAAGGAGACTGGGGGGAAGGTAGATGGACACAGTTAAAGCCAGAGCTGACTTTGTTCAGACAAATAACACAAGACAAAGCAATTTCTGGCAAATTCTGGGAAGGTCTGCCCCATAGGGCTGAGTACCCCAGAGCAGCAAAAGACACACGCAGAGACATACTGATCTTTGAGAGGAGAGGATACGACAGTGACCACCAGGAAGATGAGGACTCTAAAAGCTCCCCAAAGCCTTCCTGTCCCAGTTTCTTGATGCTGGCCCGGGGCATTAAACCACAGCCAACTCATGGACAAGCAATTAAGCTCTATTCCATCTGGGAAAAGCTGCATCCCACGGCATACTCCTCCTCATGCACCAGCCCGGTTTTCAACAGAAATGGACCATGCCCTGAACGTACAGCTCCGGTGCATCATGCTGGAGCGAGGGCTGGGGCAGGGCAGCCTGTCCATCACCTCCCTGCGAAGGAGCAGCACCCGGCCCGCACAGGGCCAGCCCACCACCCTAGCGAGAGCCTCCTCCCCAGTGCCTTCCCAGCCGTGTGCCACCAGCAGCAACGGGAGCACTGCGTGTCAGCAGAATAACTTGAAGAGGCCCCTTCAGAGACATCCCGTCCTCTCACAGGGATGGCGTAAAGGTCACTGCAGGGAAGCAGTGTGGGGAGCGCTGGGCTCTCCAGGGAGGAGATAAAGAGGCTTTTCTTACCCCAGGACGTTCACGCCCTGGGTAAGCGACACGCAGGGGCACAGCCCCAGCCTCCACCCTTCAGGGGAGTAAAAAACACGGCCACGACCGCGGCCGAGCCGCCGGCGGCCGCTGCGAGACACGGCACAAACCCACCCGCCCGCCGCAGCCCCCTCCCTGGGGGCAGCCGGAGGACGAGCCGCCCTCCAGCAGCGCCCGCCTCCCGACAGAAAGCCTGCCCACCGGAGGCGCCCCCCTCTCCTCACACCGGCGCTCCCCGGCTTCCCCCCGCCCCGCCCCGACCCCCGGAGGAGCGGCCGGAGACCGCCCGCTACTTTCGCGCCCGCCCGGTCGCTTTCTTCAACCCGCGGCGGGAGCTGTGCCGGCCACCGGGGGCCCGGGGAAGCGCCCCGCCATGGCGGCACGCAGCGGGGCGGCCTCCGCGCACCACGGGGCGGCCTCGGGGCACGGCCTCGGGCCCCGGCGGCCGCCCCCGGGGGCGGACAGAGCGGAGCAGGTGCGGGAAAGGGTCGGCGGCGAAGGGCGCTGAGCGCCCGCCCCTTACCTGGCCGCAGTGCGAAGGACTGCGGCAGCGCAGCCGGCGCCGCTATTTAAGCACCTGCGCCAGGCGGCACGCACCTGGGCGGTGGCGGCGCGGGGCAGGGCTGAGCCGAGCCGAGCCACCCCGGGGGCCCGTGGGCGCGGCGGCGGCTGCTGCGGCGGCGGCACCGCCTCCCCCGCCTCCCCCGGTACCGAGCGCCCCGCCCGGCGGCGGCCGCCCCGGCCGGCCGGCCTCGCCCCTCAGCCGCCCCGCCCCGCCCCGCTGCGGCCAGGGCGCTTCCCGCCCTACCGCGGCCCTCAGGGAGGGGGCGGCTCCGTCGCCCCTTGCCCACGGACCCGGAGCGCTTCGGGGCGCTCTGCCGGCGGTCGGCTCCGCGTTGGGGCCCTGCCAG
Organism: Buteo buteo; assembly: GCF_964188355.1. Classification (NCBI taxonomy): domain Eukaryota; kingdom Metazoa; phylum Chordata; class Aves; order Accipitriformes; family Accipitridae; genus Buteo; species Buteo buteo. Next base: position 28,648,685 of record NC_134204.1, read on the forward strand.
CTGCCCTGGCGGGTGAGGAGGAGGAGGAGGAGGTGCGAGGCGACGCCATTGTTAGTCACCCCGCCTCGAGGCGCTGAGGTAACCGGCCGCCCCTGGCGCTGGAGGCCGGGCTGAGGAGATCCTCCCGGCTGGTTGTGAGCCGGCTCCGCGGCGGTGCGAGTGTGTTTGCCGCCCGGCTGGGAGATCTCCAAGCTGATGGGCTGGAGAGCGGGCGCAGTTGGCTGGGCAGGGCCGTTGCGGGCGTCTCTGGAGGCGTGCGTACGTGGCCGAGGTCTAGTGTGCCCCTGAAATAGTGGTGGCTTCGAGGTGAGGCGGGTGAGCCGCCCTCTCAGAGAGGTTGCGCTGCATCTCCTGTTTCAGGAGCCCTTCTTCTTGTGGTAGGCACTTTAGCCTTGCCAAGGTTAGCCTTACTTCCGCAGACTTGGGAACTTACTAGGCATTGAAGACTGGCCAAGCCTAGATGTGACTGATTTCCTTCAGTGGTGAGGTGGTTCAACCACTGGGAATGGGAGAAGGTACTTTCTCTCTTGCGTGATGGGTGCAGGCAGTGCGGAGGAAGAATCTGGCTTTGGTCGCAGAGACGAGAGAGCCGTGAAGTGCCAGAAGCAGCTGTGCGAGAAGACAAGGAGCCAGCGGAGGAAGGTCGGGAGGTGCCTGCCACTTGTAAAGTGGGTGCAGCAGTGGTAGGACCTGCATGACAACAGGGCTAAAGCTGCCCCACTGGTTAGGTGCAGCGTGGTAGCTGGTGAGGTGTGAGGGAAACAATTTGGGTTTATGTGAGTCAAAATGAGAGGAGCCAGAACAGGTGGGAAAGGTGGAGTGATGCCCAGGAAATAGATGGCAGGAGGAAAAGGGAGCGGATTAAGGTCTTGCTTGACAGGGAGATAGTTTGGTTTGACAATGAGATTGGGGGAAAATGGGATATGTATGTTTTTGGAGGGGATCTGGATTTGCGTAGAGAACTAAGGAAGACTTGGAATTGAATGAAGAACCAAAGAGTGTATGAAGATACATGTGGGGTGTAGGAAGGGAGCTTGTGATGAGGTAGAAGGCTTCAAGCTTTCCAGAGTTACAGATTCCTGGATGGTAGTGACCCTTTGCTGTCTCAACTGTTTTATTTCCCAACTTAGCTACCACTGACTGGAAGGTGGGCTTCAGTTGTGAAACACTCAGGTACTGCTGTGAAGAGTCTCATAGTAAGGAGAGACTGGGAAGTAACAATTCCTGTTATTTTGTGAAGAGTGAAGTATTTCAGTGAAGGAAAAAAACAGGGAATTAACTGAATAGAACAAAAGAAGCACTGTTTGTTATGAACACAAGCTGAAACTGAAGTCTTGCAAAGAGTGAAAGAGCATCAAAAGAGAATCAGACTATTTTATGATGTGTGACAACAGTGACACAAGGAGATTTAATTATGTTTATATGGCAGTTTTCTAAGACCTGATTCTGGTTCTGTTGTTCTTCCAACATAGAGCTTTAATAATTTAAAAAGAGAGAAATATTTCTGTGGTGCTCATTTCTGCATGAAGTATTTTGTCAGGCTAAACTTTCTTCAGTTGTCTGATACCATTAAATGATTGGACTACTGCTGTGATATATGTTCTCTCTCTTTTCCTGTTATGTAAATATTTTTTTCCATTTATGTAAATACTTCTTGTACCAAACCTAACATGTCTTAAGAATTTTCCTTTTTTTTTTTAAAAAAAGGTCAGTCTTGACCAAAGTTAACAAGCTTTTTGGCCCACATCTACATGCAAATGATTCCTCTCTCCAAAGTTTGTCATCAACTTTTCCCCTTCATCTATCACTTAGGTTTCTTGTAGTGTTGGGCTTCAGGGTTTGACACCAATGATGAAAGAAGGGATTTCAGGAATATCATTCTTCAGTTCGTGAGATTCTGACTCAGCCTGGTGTGAGTTTTCAGTGGATTAAGTGGATGTTGATTCCTGTCATATGAATACAGTCATAAAACTGTAATCTTGACCTATATCCTGTGATTTAAGATAAGAATTATTTTTTAACTTTTTTTTTTTTTAAACTTTTAAGATAGTGACTGTTTAACTATAAGTAATGCATATTTTAATTCCAGACCCTAGGTGGTAATATTTGGCAAAAATGGAACCAAAGTGTTTTTCTCCATATGGGAAAGTATTGAGAGAAGTTGTTTCTGTTAAGTCTGGACATAGTTGTATGACAGTGTTTTTCCCATGTTGATGCTAATAGAGAAAATAAAGTATTTTGGACTGGCGTGGAAAGCAATCTTAGAGCTATGGAAAGCTACAGTGCATTCACACCTGGAGTATGACAGGGAACCGAGAACTACCAGAAAGTCGTTGCTTTTGAAATTATTTCTGGGGTCTCAGTCAGTAACACTTGTGAAGACAGTGACAAGAAGATTACCATTTGGGATGATGAGCAGAGAAATCTAGTTGTTGATAATTTATTGGTTGGGAATTAGTCAAGGCTGTTTTGATGGAAGCCACTACTTATAGCAATAATCTGATGAAATATAAATGAAAATTACTAACTTTGCATTCCTCTTTTTATTTTTTTTTAATTAGCAAACATGCTTATAAATGTCAAAGCCATTCATGTGGTTTGGATTGTTTGCCTAATGACGATGGTCTCTAGAAACGAGAGCACAAGTGCAGTAAGTAAGACTAAATGCTGGTCACTCCTAGAATAAAATTCCACTGTGCAGAAGAGATGTTAATCTGTTATGAGCAATATGAGACTGTTCAATAAAATCTTATCTGTCAGAGTAATTTTTCTCTTTTGAGATTAGATGTGCAAAATACTGGATGTGCTGCGATTGTGCTTCAGTTCAAAACACTAAATATGATTTGCAGAACCTATTCAGATGTTTGAAAACACAGTCAGAGAATCCAGACTGTCCTAAACTGTCCTGATGAGAACGGAACCACTAGAGAGATATCTCGTGTTTATAATTCATAGCGCATTTGGAAGCTTTTTGGTTCTGTTTTTCTGCAATTGTACAAGATCCTTGAGTCAAGGCTGGTGCTACTTGCTTTGTTTCAGTGAAAGCTGACATTTTATTAGTATACTTTGAAGCAAGAGCTGCTGAGGAACACATGGAGGTAACACGTAGTAAATTTTCCTTTATGAATTCCAACTTGCCTGTGCTGTGATGGTGTGGACCAAATGAGATGATGGTGCAGAAGTCAAGAGTGACCCAGTTCTCCAACTTCCGTTAAGTTCTGTACAGCCAGTTCATAGCAAGCACTTGGTGTGCATAGAAACCGCAAAGCTCAGCTGAATAGTGAAGAACTGTGTGTTTTGGTTTATTTAAGTTCTGGTAGACTCAAAAGAGCTATACTTAGAAATATGAGGATATAAAACTGTTTATTAGAATTGTCAACTCATAGGCTCAGAAATGACAAAAGCATTGTTGCCAACATTTAGTAAGCTTTTGAACCAAACTTAATTAACCCTGAAATAGTTCTTTGGAGTTTGGCAGATAGCTACAAAAGAACCACAGAAAAGAGTATCATGCTGGCTATACTGGAAGGGAGGGTGAGCTAGGCATTGACACCCTCCCCCCAAAACAGCAGCTGCCTGGGTCTGTGGCATTGTGCTCATGCAGCATACCCTAGTGACCTGTGAAGATCCCTTCTCCAGGAGGAACTGAGAAAGACCCAATTACAAAACCAAGATGACTGCTCTCTTCAGGGCCTGGGCATGCCAGGAGTGTTCATGACTTGGCTGGTGGTCACTGCCTCCTCTTCATAAGTCTTCTTTCCCACCCTTCCCCCCTGTACCTCTAAAAAGTGTGTGAATGCAACAGTCTTGGTCAGTATTTCTGTTAGTAAATCATGGAATCGTAGAATAGTTTGGGTTGGAAGGGATCTTTAATGGTCATCTGGTCCAACCCCCGTGCAACAAGCAGGGACATGTTCAACTATATCAGGTTGCTCAGAGCCCCGTCCAGGCTGACCTTGAATGTTTCCAGGGATGGAGCTTCTACCACCTTTCTGGGCAATTTGTTCCAGTGTCTCACCATCCTCACTGTAAAAAATTTCTTCCTTATATCTAGTCTAAATCTACCCTCTTTTAGTTTAAAACCATTACCCTTTGTCCTGTCACAACTGGACCTGCTAAAAAGTCTCCCATCTTTCTTATAAGACCCCTTTAAGTATTGAAAGGAAATTAAGATGTTTAGAGAGAAGTGATTAAAAATTAATAAAATTCAAAGAGGTTATGCATTAACCCTAATAAAAATCAAATAGCTTTGTTTTGGCCAGGAGAGGTAGAGCCATATCTCACATCTGCATCTTAATTTCCTGGGTTTGCTTATCACACTTGCATTTGATTTTTAAGGGAAAGGCATGACAGATACTTCAGCTGGTGGCGCTGGTAACCCTTAACCTGTTGCATTGCACTGAGATGGCACTGGGATCAGGAAATGTAGGTAAGCCCTGTGAGTGGTCCTACAGTGCACCTGTCAGTATAGGGGTCTGCAGCAGACACCCCTTCCCTGGTTGAAGGCTGCGCTCGTGGTCAGGAGTTGAAGCCTGAAGAAGGGCAGCTTGGTCATGCCGAGGAAGGAAGCAAAGAGGGATTCAAAGCTCTTCCATTTCTTCTCAACCAGTGCACACAGAGACCCAGTCTGGACTTGAGGAAACCTTTCCCCCTGTAAGCTGCACATTTCTAAAGCAGTCTTAAAAGACCTGTAATTTTCTGTTTAACACTTAATTATCAGCGCCCTTATTTAAAAGGAACACAGGACCAGTACCTTGGGTATACACTTAACCAGGAGAAAATGCATGTTGATGGTGTGTCATTGACTGAGTTCAATTAACTTTTAAATGTAAATGAGTAAGTGGCTCCCATCCAGGAGAAAGGACTCACTACAGTGAGTCCTTTCCAGGAGAAACCCGTCACTACAACTCCTCACTACAAGAAAGACACTGAGGTGCTGGAGTGTGCCCAAAGAAGGGTAATGAAGCTGGTGAAGGGTCTGAAGCACAAGTCCTATGAGGAGTGGCTGAGGGAACTGGGGTTGTTTAGCCTGGAGAAAAGGAGGCTGAGGGGAGACCTTGTCTCTCACTACAACTACTTGACACGAGGCTGTAGCGAGATGGGTGTTGGTCCCTTCTATCAAGTAACTAGTGATAGGATAAGAGGAAATGGCCTGAAGTTGCACCAGGGGAGGTTTAGTTTGGGTGTTAGGAAAAATTTCTTCACCAAAAGGGTTGTCGAGCATTGGAACAGGCTGCCTAGAGAATTGGTTGAGTCACCATCCCTGGAGGTATTTAAAAGACAAGTAGATGTGCTGCTTAGGGACATGGTTTAGTGGTGGACTTGGCCGTGCTAGGTTAACGGCTGGACTTGATGATCTTAAAGGTCTTTTCCAACCTAAACAATTCTATGATTCTGTGACTCCAAGGGTTGAGTGTTCATTTCTAGGCTACAAGGTCAGACTGCTTACTTTCTGTGACCTGGGAGTCTTGCATTTTTGTTTGCCAGAGGTCTGCATCCAGTGTTCTTGTCCTCCCATCCCATTATGTTTTCCAGAGCTGTAGGTGCTCTTTTTGTGCTTGCCCAAGTTACAGCAGAGTTTGAGAGAAGAGAAACCTTTAACTTCTCAGACTGATGGCACATCCCAGCTAGGAGGTTATTTGCAGGTCAGGATCTGTTTGGAAGTATACAATGAGATCTGCCATGTTGAGGTTTGCACTACCAGAAGTGCTTGAGTTGAGTGGTCAAAATGTGCCGTTTTACATCTATTTTAGTAAAAAGATCAATATTTACATGAGAGAGATGGTGACACTGTATCATTAGTGTGTGATACCAGAGCTAAGGATGCTATACTTAGCCCTTTTGGGTTGACGTGTGTTGAATGGGAAATAGTATCTCTTTTAAGGTTATAGAGCAAAACCTTACCAGATTGTGTGCCAAATGTTACTGGCTTGATAAATATTTTGAGCATTCCTTTAATTAATCTTCCTTGGTTATTATTAACCAAAATTACCTTCTGAGTACAGTTTTGGAAAGTACTTTTTGCATTCAAATGTTCAAGTGGTGCTGCATAGCTGGTCATACTGTACTTTGTGTCTTCTGCTGTCAGTAGAGCATTGAAATTATTATTAACTTTTTGACTAGATAAATTTATCTCTGTAACATATACCTGTACAGCTTTTTGGCTGGAAAACCATTTGCAAAGGTAAAATTTTGTGGTGTTGTATGAAAAATGGAGGATTTACTGTTTATAATGTATTGCAGGCTTTCTGCCCATCTGATGCATTTCTTAGGTAAGACTAAATCATCTATGGGACACAAAAAATTAAAGCATTTAATTTGATGTTGTGATACTGCAACTTGAGGAAGGACAAACTTCCCGGAGTGTGAAAATTTTTTCGTGGGGGAAGGCAATAACAAGTCTTAATGAATTGTGATTAGTTCAGCAGTCTTGTTTTTTTCTTAATACTTGAGTGAAATCTCATTTCTTTTTAGGTGGAAGTTAACAGGCTATTAGATCATCAGCTTTAACTACTTTTACCATAGTTGCCTGTACATTTCTGTCTGGATTCTCAGTATTTCAGTGTCTAGTCAGTTCTTTCACTTTCTAGGGAACTTCTATGTTCTGAGCATTTTAGGTGATACTTAGCTTTGTTTTGATAGTTTCACTTATACAGGGGAACATCCTCTTTGAATTCGGTTTCACTTGTCTCGAAGACTGGGACCTGGATATATTTGAAAAGATAAACCACAGTGAACTGTGCTTGGGCAAGGTAATCAGGTTGTTGTTGCTGTTGAAATTGTATCCCCGTGCCCTCTCCTTGTAGCTGAAGTGGGTGCCATTTAGGTGCCTAGCGATCACAATAGCCAAGTAATTAAAAGATTTAGATGCTCCAAATGTGTAGTGTGCGAGTGGGACTTGAAGGAGATGCTGTCTTTTGACTCATGAACAAGTTTTTCTCCAGTTCTTTAACAGACTACTCCTTTTTTAGTCTAATCCTGAGTATTCAGAGACAGTTTTAAGTAGAACATACAGAATACGTTGGAGGCATGTCAGTACAGGTTATGATTACAGAGGTCTTCTTGCTTCCAGCTGTTTGTATTTATGAAGATTGTGAGAGCACTTTTGCATGGAATTCAGTGCTTCATGAACTAACCAAGCAGTTAAGGAAGTAAATGATATATGTAAGCGGCTTGCTCTCAAACAACAGACATTTCTTTTTAACAAGCCTACTTAGTATATGGAGAGGGGGACTTTTGTAGTCCTGAAATCTGAATCTGAAATTCAGATTTCACTATGTTTCATTGAACAAGATTAGATGATTTTTGTGGCTATATAGCTCACTTTTTTAAAAGTTCAGTTTGCTTGCTGATACCATCAGGCCACACATCAAATGAAGGCTTCGTGACACTGGGCACGCTTTCATGTAGAACATATCCCTGAGAAGGTTTAATTATGCCTTTAATTAGATATAGAGAGAGCTGAAAGAAAAGTAAGAATTCTGTAAGTAAAGTACTTTTTAGTCTCCCTTAGTAATGCAATTTTGACATACTATTTCCTTCTCTTCATTTTTTGTTGCTTAATTTCATCTAAAGCAGACACGTGTGCATAGAGCATAAGGTGTTTCTGTTGTGTAGGTGATTGATCCAAACTTAGGATGATGCTTTCTAATACTGTTTATGTCAGCTTACAAATTCTCTTTTTGGGGTAATATTTAAAGGATATGCATATTCAGTTCCAGAATAAGGATGAACTGCATTCTGATGGATCCACAAGTTAAAAAAAAGAAAAAAAGAAAAAAACCTACAGGTATTACTTTTCTGGTCCTTCAAGAAAGAAGTTATAGACCTGGAAGGACTGTTTATTGGAATCGCATTTGAGGTGGTTCCCAAGAACTGTTTTTCAAACTCACAGCTTATAAAGCACTGTAGTTTTCTAGTACAGCTTGTAAAGTGCAGGCCACGGAATATTTCTGTATCACCTCCTCCTTAAATTAGAGCACATGTCTTAAAAAGTTACACAGTCTTTATTTTAAAATCAAGTAGCTAAAGAATCTAGCATAAGCCCTGTTAGTCATACCCAAGTTCAGTTCACCTTTCCTGTTGCCATACATGGAGTGCTATTTTTCTACCTGTGTTCTTATCAGCTGTGTTGAAGTCACTCCTTAGACTTTGATAGTATAAAATAGACTCAAATCATTGATGTCCTGTTCCACTCATTTTGCAAGTCCCATGGCTTTTTTTTTTTTAAATATTCTCCATATTGGCTTTAAAGTAAGTAAGTTAAATGGAATAATATTAAGATTCTTTTTAATGTCTCTAATGTTAGCTTAATCATGGCCAGTACTTTCACATATGATTGTAAATGCGGTAGGTTTTTTTGTAGAGGGACCTTGCCTAAGCTGATTGTTTTGGTAATGTTTCCCTTGCTTTAGCAAATTATTTTGCCATTATAGATTATAAGAATTTATTTCTGTGCAATCTCAGAGTTTGTTCTCCTATATTGTGGAATTTATCATCACAGAAGAAAGGCAGGTTACTGCTTCTTCTGAGTGTCATATGTGCATGCCTGTGCATGGATGTGTCCAGGCACTGGAGCTGAAAGCCTTTCTCTAACTAAACATACCTGTGGGATGCTACTGCCATACACTTTGTCTACCAGTGTGAAAAAGTTATTTAAGGCTGTGTGGTGCCACAGGTTGTTGGATTCTCTCAAACTCGGATTTCTCTTATTATTCAGTAAACTTGTAGCTGGGGGTGATTTCTGAAAGCCTTGAGATAGAGAGGGAGTGGGTTGGGTTATGTGCCACGAAGAAGAATTTCTGAATATTGATCATATCTTTTTTCTGACATATAGTCTATAGGCCTTTTTATACTATGAGTGACTCGAAGCTGGGAGTCACTGTTAAACCTTGGATTATCTGGATAAAGATTCCAGAAACTTAAGAAGAAAGTGACTAGGAGACTGCTCCACAAAGGTTTGTGGCTTTTCTGCATGGCCCCTGACTATACTATACTGTGTAGAATTTAGATCAGCTTTGTGGGTAGAGCTCTTATTTAAGGGATAAGAATGACGCGGTCCCATAATATGTGTTTGAATCATATCAGACAGCTTAATTGTCTTTAAGGGCCTGGAAGGATCTGACATGGACATTGGGAAAAGATGGGTGGAGATTGCAGGAAGATCTTTGGAGAAAGCAATGCAGAAACGTATTCTGTCCAAATAAAGAATATCTAAGCATGTTAGTATGTAGGGTAGAAAGCATTGCTTCTGTTGTGGATGAACAAGATTTAGGACAGGATGTAGGGAGAGGTAGTTTGGACTAGGTGAAGCTAAGAAGTTACCTTTCAGTAGGAACTTTAGATCAGTCTGAAGTGAACCTTGGCCCCAGAACTCTTTTGTGTAGGTATATCTGTCACACTGGCTTATGTCTCTTCCAGTCGTTCTAGCTGAAGTAAAAGATGCCAGATACCAGGTTTTATTGAGGTGGAAAAGAGTAAATGAAAATAAAGGCTTACCTCACTATTCCATAGAGGTCAAGAAAGTAAAATCAAGCTGTCTGCACGGAACTTGTTTCTTCGTTAGGAGAAAAACTCAAAGGAAGATGCTGAGAATGGAGCTTCAATCCAGTGGGTGTGAATTAAAGGAAGAAAAGAATAAGGTAAAAGTGACAGTTAAATAGATGTTCCCTGAACTAATGGAAGGTCCAGAAAGCCAATATAGCCTGGAGGAGGTTGTACTGGTAAATGGAGGAATGATTGGTTCCACAGAAATCACTCTTTTTTGCATATTTTGTTGTTAAAACCCACATTTTAATATCTGAAAAGTTCATTAGTTTGATAGGACTTCAGATCTTTGCCCCTGCTTTGAGCAGGGCAAGTGGCTAGGTGATCTCCAGAGTTCCCTTCTAGCCTCAGCTCTTCTGTAATCCCATGAAGATCTGCAGATTTGTTGTCAGTTCGAGCCCTGGATGTCTTTTAAGAATAGTTCAGAAAAGGCCTTAGTTATACCCGAGTGATATATTATTTTGTCCTTATTTATTTGACCCTAAAGTCTCTTCCTGCCATTTTGTGTGAGGATTAAGTGGTAAAAACTGTTTATACATGAGATCTAGCTTATTTTTTTTTTCTCCTCCAGTCTTTTGTCATTTGCAAAACTTCAGTTTTTTTAATATCAGGTAACTGGAAAAATATTAAATATTATGAAGTCTGCAGGAATCAACCAGAAATGTGCTTAAAGTTGATTCCCTGTTTAGTTAAGTCTTAAGACTCATGTTTTAATCTATCATGTTCTTGCATTGCTCTAGCTATAAACCAAAATGTTGTGTAGTGCTAAATCAGGTATCTTACATAAATCTTTTTCAGTTGACCGTATTACTCTTATGATCCAGATTTTCAACCTAATCCTAAATTAGTTTAAGACTTTTATTCAGTACATCCATGACTGATACTAATTATCTTAATCCTATTTTAATTTTCTTGCCAAGTTCTATATTACAGTTATTTGGATTGTCACTTTTTTTTTTGTAATGGTGCAGTGTTAGCTTTCTTCTAATCTTCCAATACTTTCCAGCATTTTAAGATTCACTGAAATAAAAATTAATGGTCCTTAGTATGGCTTATTCAACTTCCTAAATTCTTGGGTGTCATTTATCTGATCTGCTGGTTTAAAAATATTTAGCTTTAGTAGATGATGTGTTAACATCTCTCTTTAGATACTGTTGGCTTGCAAAGTATTTTCATCATGTGACTACATAATCTAGATATCCTTTAAGAAATGTGGCAAAATATTTATCAAACGATTTTTTCTTTCTCCCTATTTCGTGTTCTTACTGATTGTGGCATTTCCAGCTAGTATGGGTCCAGTAACAAGGTGGAAGTTATAAATTTTTGTTGTTGTTTTTCGAAACAAACTCCTTTCTGTCACCCTTTGTTAAACTACATGGCCTTTCCTACCCCCTGTGTTTATTTGCTTTTCTTATCAATCTCTTACAGTTTATGACTTCAGGGTTTATAGCCACTACCAAGAGAAGTCTTCCATTATGTCATTGGAGCCAGCTCCTTTTAGTTCCCCTCTCTGGCTGTGGTTTAGTGAACAGCTGAGCTGGGTTGATGATGTGTTGCTGCCAAAAAGGGGAGGTCTCATTTTTCTGCTTTTAGGTTGGGAATTCCTGTGCCTGGAGTTTGCCAGACCCCATTGCAAGCTGGTTCAGTTGGCTTAATTCAGCATAAATATTTTCTTCTTTTTTTTTTTTCTGGGTTCAATATATGTCTGGTTGGTGAGTTAAGGTCACTCATAAACAGATATGATGCATGCCAGAGCTGGTACAAGGTGTGGTGGGTGAAGATGGGGAGCATGGCCTATGTTTTTTGGCAATACTGAACTGTTCAACTGGCTCATTGTGAAGCTGTAGCCTAAGCCAGTTTGGTTGGTTTTAATTAGTGTAGGCATCTCAATCATAGGATTATTGCTTTATGAGCATCTAGAAAATCTAAAAGTTGACCTTTTGAAGTACCACCTGCCCATACTATTTGAACATGATTATAAACAACAAATGCAGTCAAGTAACTTGGTTGTCACCAATATTTTGTTGTGCAGTCCAGCCAGGCAGTTTAAGATGAGGTATAATTTATGATTCTTCGTTTGGCAACTGCATCAGAGAGTGTTTCATTTATGTTTGTTTCTTTCCACAACCTCTATGCTTCAACCTGCAATTTTGAGCTCACTTTGGGGCACTACAAATGAATTGCCCATGATCTGCTCACAGCCAGCAAGTGTGGGAGCTTCTGCAGAGTTTAGGACCCTCCTAGAGGAAAGCAGCTGCTGTACAAAATTATTAGAGCACAGAATTTCTTAACTCAGGAAAGCAGCAGGCCAAAGGGAGTCTCCAAGATTAGATATGGCTGACAGCAGATCACTCCAATGCTAACAATATCTCTCTAAGTCAAGGTGTAAGCAAACTGTAAGTAGTTCCAAGATGGTCCTTACCTGCAGCCCTGTGTGTTTCTGATTTAAAAGTACATCTTGACTACAGCAAGGAGGTCTCTTGAATCTTGGTGTAGTGTGCTTTATTCTGGAAGGATGGCACCAGTTTATTCACCACAGAAACACTCCCACATTATTTTTAACATATTCCTCACCTTGACCCAATTGCTACAATTACCATAGCTGGATTAGAGACATGACAGTGGAGTGCGTACAAGATGCTGAGAGTATTCTCTGTAGAGCCAGTAAAGCCTGGGGAGAACACTGAAAGATGTACCTGATTGATCGAACATTCATTTGAATCATTATTTGCAAATGTCTGGTTAGATCTGGTTGTGTATGTATTGTAAACATAGAATTCATGTGTGTCTTTAACTACAGCTAATGGCAGCGATAACAATAAAAAACCTACCTTGCTGGGAGAGAGGTGAAGAAGGCTTTGCTAAACATTCATGTTAGATATACAGAGGCAAGTACAGAATGCCTTAAAAAGTCTAAGAGAATAGAAGATCCTTTAACTAAAGGAGAGTGTCCAGAAGAGACTTAACAAGAATTTTAATGCAGTTGGATAACCCATCTTTGGACTGGACAGATGGGTGATGTCAGATATTGTTGTTCACTGTGAACACTAACCAAGTTCTTAAAAATATTCTACTGTTTTCTTAATTCCAGAAATAAACAATAGAAGAGATCATGGGGGTTCGAATGTAGTAGTCGGAAACTCCAAATGTTACCAGTTAACTTTTGCAGGGTTGATGTAGAAATCTGTTCAAACTGTGTTGTATATGGCACAGTGTGCTGTGAATGCTTTACAGCTTCTGTGAAGAGGACATAGCAGGCTACTGGTGCTGATGGACACAGGAACAAGGTCTTAAGATTTGCTCCAGATGCTAAAATGGCTTGTACACTGCTGCGAGTAGTTGAAATAGTGAACATGCCTTCTGGATACTACTGCTCCTGCTGTGTGTTGGTACAAACACACACTTACCTTTACCAATCACCTGGATAGGAGGTATAGCTGAGTCAATGTTCTCCTGGGCTGGGAATGACTCTTTAAGGGTAAAGCTCAATTTTTGCTTATAAACTGGTGTCAAGGTAACAGTTACCACTATTAGATGCAACATTTTTGAAAGCTTCTTTTCAACTTGTGACAACTGTTGGTTTTTCCTAACCATGGGTAGCATGAAAAGCAGGAGATTGCGCTGTTGCTGCCTACGCAGGGGGTGAACTGCTTCCTGAAACACAAATTATGGTTTTACTCTTTTTGACCAAAACCAGGTTATTGTAGGACTGTTTTAAGCTGGATGATTCCTTGGAGGAAAGGCTAGAAGATGTTGTTTGCTAAAAACCTCTGAATTCTAATGTGTGTTTTTGTGTTGTCTCTTGGGGATCAGCTAGCAAAAGTGCTGCCATCTTGAGCAATATGGAGAGGTCATAGCTCAGGGAAATGGGGGTAGAGGTTCCCCACCTTTCCCTCTAGGAAACTTGTTGTTGCCTGGAAGCAAAGGCAGATTGCTTGAGTGAACTGTGCTCCCCATACTCAGTCAGCACTGAGTGCAGTAATGCCAAGTTCTAGCTCATAGCTACATAGACAGTGCAGCGTTTCTTGCGAGGGAAGATATCCTGCATGATCTCCCACAGTAATAAAGATACAACAGTTTTGAGAAGTTTGAGGGTCTCCTCAAATATTCTGCAAAACACCAAGAGAATAGCTGTAATGGCCCATCACCTTTTTTTTAATTTATTTTCAACTTCTTTATGGGAAAGTTGTGTCAAATATGTCTTCTCCCCCTTAATCTAAAGGGAACACACTGGAGCCTACATTTGTTTTTTCATGTAATTTCCTTATTCTGTCTCCTGTCAGTGTAGTGTTTGCTTTATATTACCTAGAGAAGTTATGCCAAATTAACAGTGTGTTTGTCTGAGGATGAGTTTCTTGTTCTAGATGTAGAAGATCCAATTCTTAAATCAAGCAATCATCTTCTGCGCTTTAGACCTTAAATAAAACTAAATTTATTCTGTCTTCTCACTAGAAGTGGACATCTAGCCTACTGTTTGTTATCAAGTGACTCAGAACATGGAAATGGGATTTCAGCAGGAGAAAAGCTGCAGCAGCATTTGGCCTGTACATGGGAATAGATTGGTGAGACTTCGGAGAAAATGTCAGCTGCAGAGATGGTAGATCACAGACTGCGACACTCCTCCTGTCCTGACATACTCGAGTACTTAGTGTGTGTTGTAAATCTAGGAACTGCTCAGAAGCAAGAAGGGACTTGTACACAGAGGCTGAGGGATTCTGGTGGGTGGAGGAGAAACTTGCATTCAAGAATGAGGTCAGGTACTTAGTCAGGGGCTGAAAGTTGTGTCTGTTTGGACTTTGGTCCTCTGTCAAAATCCACAGTCCTGTAAGGCTCCAGAGGAATAGAGTGCAACACAAGTGGAAGGTAAATAACAGGTTTTGAGCTTGGGGTGTTGCGTTTTGTTTTGGTTTTCCCCTTCCTTCCCAAGTTGTATTGGTGCATTTTGCCTGGATGCAATGTCTTATCAGTACTAACACTGGGACAGCTTTAATATTTCTGTATTAGTGATGGCTATTCATATAACCTGCCAATGACAGTAGTGGGAAGTGGAAGGGAAGGCTGTGGATATTACATAAGGAGTTTATCTAATTACAAAGCAGAAGGGGACATCTGGAGGGGAGAATCAGCAATTGTTGTAAAAATGGGCTGCTTCATTTAACCCCAATGAAGAAAGAATTAAGTCATTGCTGAACACGTTACCATTGCTAACTTTCTGGAGCAGAAAACATGACTTAGGAAATGAGAACTTCAAGAAGACAGATTGGGTGATGCTAAGAGGAGAAGCTGAATCATAATCAGAGTGGCGAAGTTGGCATGATTTATGGTTTGTGATTATTAACCTATTTTTAAAAAAATAAACAAACAGCTGAGTTTTAATAATGGAAAAAAAAGTTCAGTTACAGAACAAGGCTTTTTAAAAAGTACAGCTGGGACAGTGGCAAACAAAATCATACTTTAGGTTATAATAATTAAAATAACCATCCCACATTTAAAAACAGAAACAATGGATTCCAAAGGAAGTGAAAGCAGCTACAGAAAATGCAGAATTTGAGTATTAAATGTTTAATAAGTAATCCAGAAGAGGCCTCCCATGTTTTTAAGATTATTCTTTAAAGACCATATGCTTTCTATTGATTATTGAATGAACTAAGGGAGAACTTAAAAATCAACATGCCAGTAAACATGGTAGTGTAATAATATGCAGAGTTGAAGATAAACATTAAGTTTTCAATTAAGAGGCCTGGTAATCAGTTCAATCAAGGGCACCACACAGTAAATATGTTATTTGCTGCTTTAGTACCTTGAACTGTTTTTAGCTTACTCTATCCTTGGAGGAATTCCTGAGTTTTTTTCTTGCATGCTCTGAAGTAAAATTGCCCTTTCATGACAACTGAAATGGAAACCAATTATCTAGCAATTCCAAGAAAACAAAAGGTACACATATATTAAGATGCCTATCTTAAGCTTCTCAAACACATAGGACTTGAAACGTAATCCTTTTTGGCATGATGCAAGACCTTCCTTTCTAGTTAGATAGCAAAACCCACCACACTTGTAACTCCCATGCTGTTCCAGTTGATAATCAAATATCTTAGCTCCTTCAAACACCCTACATAAATATTATTTGGCAGTGGTAGAGGTAGTCAGTTATCCCTGAAAAACTACCTGATCATGTACTTAGATAATCACAAACCTGCTTGAGCAGTATAAATCCAGTTTATAGTAGTTGCGAGTCGTATGTGGGCACTGGCTTACAATAACAAAAGTCAAATGTTAACAGAAGTGCCAGAGCAGTGATCTCTGACACTTTAAGTTCAATGAATATTAGATGAACTGAGCAGTGTTGTACCCTTTTACATCCCTAACCAGTAACTGAGGATGCTGGTGGAGTAGAAAGGAAATGGCTTGTGAACTCTCCATGCTCACATGTCTGTTCTTTGGCCATTGCTGAAGACAGAATACTGGGCTAGATAGACCATTCAGTCTGACCATCAGGCACTTGCATTCTTCACTCCTGCCTTCCAGCAGAAGATAAGAATCAAGCCCTTGGACTATTGCTTTCCAGCATGACAAGAATGGTACTTACTGCAGTGATACCCATCCAGCTGAGAAAGTCAATTTAATAAGTCATTACTTACAAAACTTATACAGGCTGTGGTATTAGCAGGAAGGAAACAGATTCAAACGCATTTGTTGAGTTTCAACTTTTGTTTCTATGCTCACAGCTTAGAAGGACTATTCTCAGACTGCTGAAGTAGCCCTTAAATTGCCTATTTTGTTGGACTGGTGGAACATAAGGAATCAGAATTACTTTAATCTTGCCACTGATTTTTCTCCTGTGCACTCAACAAAGTATAGGCTTATTAAGGAAGTTAGGGAATGTACAGCATTGGATAGCACTATCTGTGAGAGAGCAGCTCATGTCTACGAAGTCGAGATTTTTTCTGATAAACATATCTGCAGTTTTGCTTAATCTAAGTTATTAATTAATCATATCAATTTAGCAAAGGCATAAGCCATTGTAGACATCTCTGGCATTCCAGTTTAGTAAAGATGCAACTCTTTGCAGAAGTCATCTTTTCACCCACCTTCGCTGTGGTGTTTTTTAAATATATAAAAGAGTTCGTATATTAACTCTATCCCTTATCATTTAAAAATCAATTAACATTTTTTAAATGTTCAATACAGGCATAGTTTTGTTCTACTGTCTTATTGCTTAGAAGGTCTGTGGGACTAACAGCAAAAGTATAGGCAATATAAATCAGTATTTAAATTATATATTACATGTTTATTATGGGTGCAAATTTCTTTAAAATTTACATTTTATGAAAAATCAGAAGTATTTACAATTTTTGTAAGATAAACTTGTATGCTCTAATTTACAGTCTGACGTAGTAACAATTCATAAAAATTCAGATCCTTTAGAGTTGTGTTTACAAATTAATTTTCTTAGGAGGCAGCTACAACAGATATTGCTGTATACACAAGCAAGAACCAGCTTGCTACATATGGGTTTTTTATCAGATAGCTACATGTACTTTTTACATTGTTTTTGAATTTCTTTACAAAAAGTCTCTATAAACTTGTATGGCTTCAAAATTGTAACCTGCACCCAATGCAAATGTATGTATAATCACCTGAATGAAGGCTAGTTTAAAAGTGCTGAAACATAACTACTTCATTTACCTTCAAAATGAAAGTTAATACTTGATTAAAAATAGCAATACAATTTGGGGTTTTCATTAATAAAATATTGTAATGTTAAACACAGTTTGATTGCAAAGCAGATTACAATTAAGATTCCAGTAAAAAGACGGTACCATATTATGAGTTAGAAATTTACCATTTATAAGATTAGCAAACTAAGAGCCAAATATACTTTTCCAATCAAATCTACAGTATGGTATGTGCTTAGTGCTAACAATGGAACTCCTGTCTGCAAAAGTTTGTAGTATACATTAAAGTTTATGTAGCCTCTACAAAGCTTAATTTCTTGTAAAGTTTCAGCAGTCCAATTCATTACTGGTTTTGTATGAATTAGTTCAAGCACATTTTATTGTTTTAATGGAGAATTTGAAATAGATACTGGTATTCAAAATGGTCATATGAAATTCCCATGTGCAGTTTATTGAATTATTTTGCTCCAATACTTGATTTCGGCATTGAAAAAACACTTGATAATACAAATACATAAATTTCCTAAATTAGTGACTTGCTTTAAAAAACATTACTAGTATGTCACTTCCCTGTGCTTAGGCTGTGGCAAGCAGATTAGATGACAATAAAAATAGTAAAATTGGTGGTTATAGAAAAAATTTAAACTAATAGAAATAGCAGTACTTGTCATCCTGCTGCCATAAAATACACTTCTAAAATGCTATTCCTCCCAAAGTACTATGTTTACATTCACATCACACAACCCTAAAAGCACTCAAAGTCCAAAGACTTGCAGTCAAAGTGAAGGGAAATGCTGTTTGCTTCTAAAAGTTTGCTTTTACCACATTCAGTGATTTTTCAGGATTCTCATCTTTGGTGACGTTAAAGTTACTATCTCAAAGTTTCCAAGTCCTGCATGATGCATCTCCCTTTACTACAACTGCATTTATTGCAATTACCCCATGAGGAAGTAATCCAGTATTTTAAACTTCTTTTAAAACAACCTCCAGTTTTTGCAAATCTGCCTTCTACATAAATCCCAGTCAAAGGAATTTTCTGAAAGTTGTGTGTATTATACAAACACTGTGCTTTCTTGATGAAGAGCCAGACTTTGAAAAAGGAAGTGAGGCACATGAATAACAAATTGGATAGGCACAGGCTTTTTAAAAAGGCACAAATGTTACGCAATTCATATAAAAATAAATTAAATCTACAGCATTAATTCAAACAATCACAACGACCATAAAGTTTACCAACTGCAGAAGTAAATCTCTGCTGTCTTTTGCAATTTTGTAACACATTGCACTTAGGAAAAAACCCCTATATAAACCAACTTACATGTTAATAATATATGATACATGGGCATCAAGTTACATTTCCTTTATACATCTCTAACTGGGCTGGTTTTGTGGCATGAGTGGATAGAAGAACTGCATGAGACTTTGCCTCTGCTTTCTTTAAAAACTGGCAATGAAAGAATCTGAAAAAATAATATTACTTATGGAAAGCTCAAATATTTCTTACTTGCTCTCCTACATTTTTAGGTTTAATGTTTACAGTATAACATACAATTTCATACTTTCATTACAGCTATGGATTACTGTTTTGATTTCATCTATATAAATTTACTAAAATTTCAACAAATTTTCCCAAATATTGCCATTGATCATTTACAGACAGTGTTGAAGTTAACTTCAGTGCTATTATAAAGTAATAAAGTTTGAAAAATGACTTTTAAAAGTGCATTTTCTGCTCTGTAGTTCAGCCTCAAAGTAGGTCAACATTTTGAAAAAAATAATGCGTGTTAAAATAGTGTTTGAAAAGTAGAGAGGACAGAGTGAGCTGCTTGCACTCCTTTGATCCAATGACTTTTCACAAGTACGTCAGCAGTCTGCCATATACCGTCCTGCAAAATAAAGGTAGGTTTTTTGCAGTCAGTAGATAAAACAGATTTTGTCAGTATTTTCCTGGGAGCAGTTTGAGTAACTATGGAAAAACAAAAAACCTGTGAAACAGTTTTCAGTCATATTTTAATGAAAAGTAAGTATTTATGCATCACTTATTTAACAGTTTCATATTTTATAATTTAACACTGTAGAATATAAAATATTAATTTGAATATATAATATTAATTTGTATTTATAAGCATGTCAGTGTCTTACCAGTGGCAAATCTCTTCTTAAGGAGGGAAAGCCGATAGCCAGTGCCTACAAGCTCTACATCTACTCCTGAAAGGGTGCTTCCTTCACTAATGAATTGCACTGCAAGTGTTGCTGGTTTACTGGGTCCTTCTGAAAGTTCAAATTTTGCCCTGAGGGATCCAGAACCTATAAAAACAACAAAACCAAAAAGCTGGTTGTTTTGCAAGAACAAGACAATCTCCCAAAATTTTTAGTAGTAAAGTGAAAGTAACACGGTGACCTTTGAGATCTATTCCTAGTGGCAGTCCTACATAAATTTCCAAAAGAGATGAGAGTCTGTTTTTTACAATAATCTGTTTAAGACAATGACTAGTGAATGATTTAAAGAGAACGAAAAACGTTTCTGCAAGATTATACAGAATGTGTGTATCAGCCTGGTATTCACTTATTTCCTGATTGGTTCCTAAAATCATCATTTATGTTTGCTGCTCTGTAAGTACTTACTACCACCTAGTACATCAGAATATTTAAATGTTGTCACAATCTGTCTGGATGAATGTACATGAACAAAACCATTGGAAGAAATGCAGCTATATAGTAATGTACCCAGAGGAAAGAAATTTTTATTTTTCCAATAAACGCAAGGTCTGATTAAACACTTTTCCCCACAAATTTCAGTTGATTTTTCAGAGACAGTGGTGAAGTGTCATCACTTTGATGCTATTATAAAGCAGTAATAGTTCAAA
Organism: Buteo buteo; assembly: GCF_964188355.1. Lineage (NCBI taxonomy): Eukaryota > Metazoa > Chordata > Aves > Accipitriformes > Accipitridae > Buteo > Buteo buteo. The sequence goes on from NC_134204.1 coordinate 28,668,774, forward strand.
ATTACTTTAAGTACATTTCTGTAGTCAATGCAAGGCATTTAAACCCACTCCCCCCCCAACATAGTTACTAGTCTCTTTTTCTGGCTCTTAAACAAGTCTTTTCTGTTCTTGCAAAATATGCTGGGGAAAAATGAGATTTAAATAATTAGTAATGGAATAATGAAAGTAAAATATTCTTACTTCTTCAAAACAACTTGCTATTCCTAGTTAATAGGAACTGCTAAATGATGAGGAAAGTTAATTGAAATGTTACTGGGGTAGAAGCAGGAATTAATGAATTAAATTGTTTTATGTAATGGCTTGTTCTGGATAAACTTGGCTTAAGGTCCATTTGATTTCTTCAGTAGGTCTGTCATAGCTTGGGTAAATTGGAACTTCTTTCCACTGTAAGTATGGAAACTCATATATTCAAGTGTTCTGAAAGTTTGGTCTGTGTTTTATCTCTGTCTGCAACTGACAGCTCACATAATGTGTTGGACCATAAAAAACCCCAAACCTTTTTACCACCCTGTACACCAGAATAAAGAAGACTTGAAGACATTTCTCCTAATATTAACAGTGTGCAACTTGTCCCTTTGTTTCTCTAAGTGTAAGAAAGACCAGCATAGTATTACTTCCTCTTACCTACTGAATTGTGAGTACTATGTGCTTATACTCAAAGAAAAGGGGAAGAAAGATGGTGCGAAGAGAAGGGAATATAGCAGAAACAGTAGGATATGTGCAAATCTACTGAACACACACAAGATGCAATCTGCATCACTGCCAGCCCATTTTATGCTGCTCTGCAGGTATACAGTAACTCTCCTTCTGGCTGCATTTGTGTTTTAGTATAATTTTTGATTTTAAAAGAAGCTCCACAGTTCGGAAAAGGGAAAAAAAAGAGGGCTATCCCTACATAATTGTAATGGAAGACAGATGGCAAAGAACTGTGAGATCAGTGAAGGACAACGTACACCAGACTACAGCAACAACCTCAGTCAGATGAAATTCTCTCTGATTTTGTTTGAATGATGACCACAACTTTGCAGCCTTTGCAGGAATCGAAGTCTTCCCTTTCCCAGCTTGTGGCTATACTTACAAGCCATACTTACAAGCAAATCTGTGCTTTCATAATGCCCTTCACGAAATTCTTAACAGGGCTAAAAGCCTTTCCTTTATACCACAAGTTCATTTCTCCACAGAGGCTCTGAGGATGAGATGCTTCCCTTTGGCTCCTGTTTTTCTGCTTCAGAAAAACACTGCATCTGCAGAGGCTACAAGGGCTGTGCCATCAACTACACCTCAAGGAAAGGTAGCTGGGCAGAGGACAACTATTGGTACCTTACAAAATGCTATATAAATTACCACTCTGAGCAGATGTGCGTAGATCCATTTTCTTCCTGGAGTTGTATATGGTCAAAACAAAGACCCTCAAAATGTTCTTCAAGAATCATATATTGTTGAGTCTATCTCAGCACAGGACTTTTGGATTTTTTTTTTTTTTCTTCCCCCAAGTTCTTCCACTTACCTCTTTCTACTTTATTTCAGTTGTCAGTGTGTGGGAAGACACAGATATTAAACATATTTTCATTTGAATAACTGCTCATTTCCAAATAGCTTTGATGTAATAATTTCTTACCCAGTCTAAAGTCTATTTTAGAGCTACTAACTGCTTTCAGGGGGCTTCACTATTTTTCCTTTTATAGGTAATTAATAAATTTATATTTTGACATCTTACTGTTAATGGAATCTCTCAGGAGGAAATTAATTGAGAAGAAGGTGAACTGGTCAACAGGATACAGCATGAGAAGACGTGTAAGCAGGCATGAGGGCGTAGAGGCTAAAATGATTACCTTTTTACTGTTAAAATTTTTCTGTACAAGAAGACAAAACAAAAGAGTTCAACTTGCCTCCATTCTCAGACTTCTCCGAAATGCTAGATATTTTCCAATATGCTTTCATCTGGTCTGCATTCCTGTAAGGGAATGGTAGGTTAGTTATAAACACCCGTTTTAGCATATTATTTCCCTAGCTTTACACTAGTATGTTACAGACATCTCTAAACAGAGATTTATAAAAATACTTGATCATTCTAAGGTAAGTTTGTGGAAAACCATACAAAGCAAACAGGAAAAGAGAAGGGTGTGTCTGCATTGCCCCAGAGCAGCAGAGCTCAGAAGCACACACCACTTTTTTATATAGTTAACACTGTCCTATGCCCTGGCTACAGCTCCACAACTCAACCCCCTTTGTAGTCTCAAAGGGTACAGACAGGCCAAACACCCCCGGAGCAGTTTGAAAGCTATGTCTTTATGCGCCATGATGATGGTATGAGGGGGAGCAATGTTGTTTGCTCTCCCCTATGTAAGACTTGTGGCAGCATGGATTTTATTCCATTTCTGTTCTAGTAAAACTAGTTGGTGGAAGTGGCATAGGGTTTAAGCTAACTTCTGACACTTTAAAGGGGCAGAAAAGGGCACCAAGCACCAAAGCCTCTAAGCTGACAGGGCATTTTATCTCCTGGAGCACTTTGCAGCAGTTCCATCAAAGGAAAGTCAACAACTTAAAGCTGTGAGCAGCATGAAGTGCTGATAGATTTGAAATTGCTTTTGGCATTGGTGTAGCAGGAGTGAAATGCTGACATAAGTAGCACAGATAGTAGTGGTTACTTGCAGGAGGTCACGTTATAAAACATTTCTGTTTAAAAAAAGACCCCACCACCCAATCCACTAGACCAAACAGGTAGCACACCACAAATACTAGAGCTGCCTGGGAGATGACCTTTTTTTTGTTGTTTGTTTTGGTCAGCTTTCCAGGCTCAAAATTCTGGCCCTGGGTAGTTGCCTATGTGAAAGAGAGAGAATCTGGGCTCAAGTCCCTTAATCTGATGAACCTGTAATGAAACGGTCACTAAGATTTGAGTCTTCCTAGCTAACACTAGGTGTTCTGGGTGGACATTCCTGCTGTCACTCAGGCTTCATTACAGAGGGGTTTATGGAGGAAGCCTGGGCAGGGAGACTGGCTTCACCAGAGGTTCTAGTCATGTTGTTCAGGCAGGGTAGTGAACCTGCCCTTGGCTCAGAATAAGCTTAAGGTGATTTGGTGAAAAGTATTGCTTCCCTGAAATACCAAGTCAAGAAAAACTCAGTCTTGCCAGGATTTTTTCCACTTAAAATGATACTGTATTACTACTTTGTCCAATTAACACATTTAAATGTATTGCCTCCGGAAACATCAGAACCTATCTGATAAATGCTTGCTTTAGAAGGTAAACTGATCTATAAGTAACAAGGTTAACAAAGCCTGACTTCCTTCAACTTGGGATTGTTTGCCCTCTTTGCATTAAAAAGACCCTCTTGGAAATAAACAGTCCAGGAATTAATGTTACAGCTCGGCAAGTACCTAGTGCTGCCAAACCACAGGTGCAGTGGTTGAATTCTGCTCACCTTTTGCTCCAGGGATATACTGGTCTGTCTAGTCCCACTACCTTCTGCTTGTTTTCCCAAACTTGTAGAAATATAACTACCTGAGACCTGTGTCTCACTTTCAAGTGCTACAGTAAATGGAGGCTTAGAAGGTGGTGGCAGGTAGCTGCTAGTCAGATAACAATCTGCATGATGCTTGAATTGTGAGACAATGCTACATGGCTTCTGAAGAGCTCCTCAGTTACTGAGGTTTGTTTTAAAACCGTTTCAATTAGAAGATAATTTTTGAGCTAGAACAATCAAGAAATCTTTTTAAGAACTGCATTTCTTCTACTCTCTCTATATAATCCACAGATACAGATATATTTATACACACACACAAAATGTTTTTTAACTATTAAGAGATTTTGGTTTCAAATTACTGTATTAAAAATGTCTATCCTGTCTATTGGCCAAAAGAAAGCAAACATTGGAAATCTCATAAAGGCTTGTATTATTACATGGTTGGAATGCGTGCATATTGTCTCATTTTAGTTTATGTGAATTGGCTGCACATGACCTGTTTCGGACCAGAAAATATCCTAAACATCTGATACTACACAGTTTATGAAGACAAAAAAAATTAGCTGTTTCTTCCAGTGAAATTTTTCAGGCTGTGACACTAATGAATACACTGAAATTAATCTGAAATAATAAAAAGAAAATTATTAATATTACCATTTTGCAGGTGGAAGTGATTGCATGTTTGTTACTCCTCCATCTACTGGTACCACAACCTGGACATTAGACAGCATACTAGGCACATTCATAGACTCTGGATTGTACTTATAATCCACTCTCACATCAGTAGTGCTAGCATTACATTTCCAGTAAGTTGCAAGATTCAAGGGAGTGGACTGGATGCCATTTGAAGATACCTATAAAAGAATAAACCATGGAAAGCAGCTTAATTCAAATACTCCCCTTTTGGGCAGAACTGGGGAATGATGGTAACAAATACAACTCTAAATCCTGACAAAAGATCAAGAGAACAATTGACCTCTGAGTCCTTAATTGCAGAATTCTGAAGACTGCTGCAGCCTAAAATAATTCCTGTTTGTTTAATTTTAAATTTAAATAATTAAAGAAGATTAAACTCCCTCTGGCCCATGAGGTTCCTTCCTGTTCTGGCTTTTATAAGTCAAAATAGTTTTGTTTTACTCTTGTGTTCTGCCTCACACCAGAAGCATGCTTGCGGCAAAATGACTTCATCCTTAGCAGTTGTGTGCCATACCAATTCAGTTGCCCCAGCAGCCAGCAGCAGAGGGCAATACCTGTCATTATGGGACAGGCAACCAGCAAAACAGTTCTTGCCTACTCAAAGCATTATTTTCGTGCTGCAGGAGGTTTGGATGCTGCTTCTGTAGCTGAGCTTGTGCTACTGCCCTGCTGCATCTCTACCACTTCCTAGTCTATCTGAGGAATCTTCTATGTCCTGGTGTGCCCTCTCACCTTTCCCTGGCAGGCCAGAACCTTTTCTATCAGCCAGGCCTTCCACATGCCAATGCCTCAATTTTCCCCAACAGTAGAGATCTTAAATAGCTATCATTCTTCCACAGTACTCATTCTGCAATCCAAAGAAATGTTTTGTTCCATCTTTCTCAGCAATTCTGTGTGCCTAACATGCTTTTTATAGATTCAGTATGCCAAGATTTTAAACTATATTGGTAGAATGTGGAAACTACAATGGTATTACTAGCTGGACTGACAGGCTATTTTGTTTTTTTGACGTAGACAGTTGTCTCAGACGTTCAAGCACTTCAATGCAGGCCTAGCAAATATCTGTTCTCCCTTTGATGTGAGTCTGTCTGTCTTGAATTTTCATGAAGATTTTTTATTGTCAGCCAGAACATCTCCTCACAGATTCACAGAATAGTTGAGGTTGGAAGGGACCTCTGGAGGTCGTCTGGTCCAACCTCCCTGCTCAAGCAGGGCCACCTTGAGCCAGCTGCCCAGGACCACATCGAGACAGCTTTTGAATATCTCCAAGGATGGAGACTCCACAACCCCTCTGGGCAACCTGTTCCACTGCTCGGTCACCCTCACAGGAAAAGTGTTTCCTGATGTTCAGGAGGAACCTTCTGTGTTTCTGTTTGTGCCCTTTGCCTCTGGTCCTGTCACTGGGCACCACTGGAAAGAGCCTGGCTCTGTCTCCTATCTACCCTCCCTTCAGGTATTTATATACATTGATGAGATCCCCCATAAGCAATCTCTTCTCCAGGCTGAACAGTTCCAGCTCTCTCAGCCTTTCCTCATGGGAGAGAAGCTCCAGTCCCTTCATTGTCTTTGTGGCCCTTGGCTGGACTCTCTCCAGTATGTCCGTGTCTCTCTTGCAATAGACAACCCAGAACTGGACACAGCACTCCAGGTGTGGCCTCACCAGTGCTCAGCAGAGGGGAAGGATCACCTCCCTTACCTACTAGCAATACTTTGCCTAGTGCAGCCCAGGAGACCATTTGCTGCCTTTGCAGCAAGGGCATATTGTTGGCTCATGTTCAACATGGGTGTCCCCCAGGACCCCCAGGTCCTTTCCTGCCAAGCTGATTTCCAGCTGGGCGGCCTCCAGCACTGTTATATCAGTGCATGGGGTTGTTTCTCTCCAGGTGCACTTCTTCTTGTTGAACTTCATGGGGTTCCTGTCACCCCATTTCTGCAGCCAGTTGAGATCCCTCTGGAGGGCACAATGACCCTCTGGTGTATCCAGAGGGTCCTCCCAGTTCAGTGTCATCAGCAAGCTTGCTGAGGGTACACTCTGCCCCACTATCCAGATCATTAATGAACCTGTTAAACAGGACTGCAAACTTAGTATTGATCCCTGGGGTATACTGCTAGTTACTGGCCTCCAACTAGATTGACTGTTCAGCCAGTTTTCAATCCACCTCAGTGTCTGCTCATCCAGCCTATAATTCACCAGCTTCTATATGAGGATGCTGTGGGAGACAGTGTCAAAAGCCTTCCTGAAATACGTATAATAATAATAAAATAATAAATAATCCTGAATAAGTAGACAATATCCACTGCTCTACCCTCATCCACCAGGGCAGTCATTTCATCATAGAAGTTTATCAAGTTGGTCAAGCACGACTTTCCCTTAGTAAATCCATGCTGGCTAGTCTTGATGTGTGCCTGCAAATGGCTTCCAGGATGACAAGTTCCTTTATATTGTGAGAGGTCTGAATGTCATATGTTCTCATATATTACAATTCATCAGCTACAGCACCCCAAACTGATGCAATTATAAAATCAAAACCAGTACAACTACAAACTCAAACAACCCCCTACCAAATCCCCTAAATTCAAGGAAAATTTGATTTTGCTCACAAATACCTAAAGAAGCAGTGTTTGAAGTTTGTACACATGAATTGGAGTGACGTATGAGCAAGCTGAAACTGGTCATGAATCCAAGGGAATGACATGAAGCATAGCAGGAATGCACTAAGCTTACGCATTGTAAACAGCGACATACCCAGAATTGGTCTAGATGAGGGATGACAGTTTGTCTGCATGCTAGCAGACAAAGAACGATTCTTTTAATTTCTGTGTAGATATCAAGTCTGCCAGAGTTCCTTAAAAAATTCCAAAGGGAAAGAAGTGTTTACCTGATACTTTAAAACATCTACATTGTAATAGGATGCAGATGGATTCTGCTCTGATAATTTCTTGAGGTAGACAGTTATAGCTTGCATGTTCATCCAAAAATCCCTAGTACTGGAGTCACTTTGTGATTGATCACTACAAACAAAAAGAAAGGTAGTAGTCAGAAGGCAACACTGAATTTTATTATTTTGGATGTCTAAAAATTAAGATTAGATCTTTCCAGTTCTTCACTATTTCAAGCAAGAATTTGTTCTAATGCTTTATAACATGAACTCCTTGTTGTATCTGGTAAAAAGTCTCCTTCCAGGTTGTGGAGCAGTGAGTATTCTCCACTGATGATCTCCATCACAAGATGGAGTTAATGCTGAATTTGGATTTTACATTTAATAGAACACAATTTTAATACAATTAGATGCTGTGAGGATGTGTGGGAGGTGAGGATGAAAGTGGTATTTCAAAATGAACATTATCCAATTTGGTATAAAACCTAAAATGATAATTAGCTTGGGTTATGACATAGCTTCACTAATGCACTGAATTAAGATTTGTGCTGTATGTGTTACCATACTTTCATATATTTGTAGAGAGTGTAAGTTTTCAAATTTTTTTCAGTTAAAAGTGATTTTCAAATTATTATAAACAATTGTTTCTGAGATACTTATAGTTGCATTTCATCTTAGTAACAATTTATTATATCACTTCAATATGTAGGCAAGAGTGCGCATGACTGCAGAAGCAAAATCCTGTTTGGGAGCTACTGGAGCATGGTGTTCTGCTGATGAAGAATATTTTCAGCTCTGGTTGCATCAGGTTTATTTTGAATAAGGATGAAGCTTTTAAGAAAACTGACTCAAAACCAAAATTCAAATCACTTCAGTATCAAAGACCTCCTCTGAATGTCTGTGGATGCAGTGTAGAACTGCATCCATCCCTAAGGAGGAGTGCAGAGTGTGTGGGCAGATTGAAAGCTGACAGTAAATATGACTGCAATGGGTTGAATGTCCTAGAACAGTGACTTACATACCAGTAGTCTGTCCAATTTACTTAGAATTTTGTTCTCAATACTATTGTGATTAATAAAATTTCCATTTTCAGTAAAATATATAGATAAACACTTACTTATCACTACAGAGATCTTCCACAATTTAAATAAATGAAACCAGTAGTAAAATCTTTCTGCTGCTCCACAACCAAGTGCAATTCAAATCAGAAATTCTGACATCACCACAAATATCACTCTCATTAAAAACTTCAATCTCAGTAAAATACCAAGCAAATGATACACTTTGTAGTATATGATGAAAAGTCAAGTTATTACTATATGGGTTTAAATTTGTAAATATCTGTTACATGCATCTTTTCCAATTAGAGGTGAAGTGTTACAGCACTCAGACAAGAATACTACAAGAATACATTTTCACTTTTTTGCAAAACATACTTTTTCAGTATAATTCACTTGGTCAGATAAAGCTCTGCTAACATTTCAGTTATAAACTGTCATGTCAAAAAGCGATTAATTTTGTATGAATCATTCATTACATTAAGTATGAATGATCAAAATGAAATTAAATACAAAAGAATGGATGCATATATTTGATTCTTTATTTCAGTAATTTAAAAAATGTAGCATCTAAAAGCATTTAACTTGTTTTCAAATTATTTCTCCAATAAATGAAATAGAAACTGCTCAACTGAAACAGATCTCTGCTAAATAATTACAGCTTTTATTATTTTTTTTAAAGATCTCCAAGTGCTGTGATTTCAACGATTATCCTACAATCAGTAGGCTTTTCTTCTAAGAATTCTCCTAAGCATGCTGCTACACACCTGAGAGATACAGTTATGTAATGGATCCGATCTACTGTAGAAATGAGACAGCTTAAAAATATGCTGGTAAGTGACAAATGAGATCAGGTGTAGCTCCTACTACTTGTTTTCCATTTAAGGCTGCTGTTTCATCATTTAATCTTACCATTGTTACTACTGTATAAAGAAATAATTTATAAAATGCATGTAAAAACACAGCTACATTTACAAACTATTTTTTATGGTTCCTGTTATACCCAGCCCAAGTTTCAAGTCCAGTAATCACTGAGATTTTTAATGGCAGCAGTGGAGAACTAAGCTCAACAAGATTAATTCAGGAAATTAAATTATGTATAAGCAAATCAACAAGACTGTAGAGAATTCTGATGTACATATACAACAACTCACACTTTACAAATCATGTAATTTACTACTATGTTAAAAAAAACCACAAAACCTGTATACAAGTTGTGCATTTGGAAGAATCTGCTCTAGTTTGCTTGTGTTTTTCACTCTGAAGCAGAGCACAGCTGGAGATGGGTTGCTGGTGAAGACTTTAATAATCCCACTTGGGAATGATACTGTCATATCACCAGTAATCTTCACAATACATCTAGAAGAGAATGAAAACATCAGTTTCATTGCAACTCATTAACTGCCTAGTTTTAGTACTAATACTAATACTAATTTTAAAGCAATCACTTTCACAATCTGATGAACTGAATTAAAAACAGAAAATCAATTTCAAATGAGGGTAATGTGACAATGTACTGCCACTTTCAACTTGGAAGTCAGATGAAATAAGTAAAGAAAAAAAGTTTAGCTGGTTAAGCATACAGTAGTCTTGGTGGATATTTTTTAGGCTTTGAAAACATGGCACAACTATGCTTAGGCCAAGGCCTAAGTAGCATAGCAAGGGATGTGACAGAGGGAATGAGGTGCTTTTACTTGCCCAATTTTACATGTAGCACCTATCTGACTATGATAAAAACCCTTCTCATTTTCAGTGTTCTCATTGAACACATTTTTATAAAGCAGGGATATATGAGCTCCTAGCAGGGTGCAGGCCAATACAGAGCAATAAACCACTGTTGCCACTTATACCAGGGAAAAAAACCTCCTTTAAATCCCCGTTCTAACATACATACATTTTTCCCCCAAATATTAAAAGTAAAACCAGTGTGTTTTCTTATTGTAACTTATTACATTCAGAACAATTCACTATTTAACTAACTTTGTGGGATCTGCTCCTTTAAAGTAGGCGTTAACAGATTCAGTAAGGGCTACTGCAACAGGCAAGGTGTCCTGGTTTCCAAGGCTGACAGGGCTGGGACCACGTGAAACACCTAGAATACATACAGTGTATAGGTTTAATTTTCAAAAAGCTTAGCAACAGATTTCAGAATGGTTGACTACATCTGTAATTTTCACAAGAGGTTACTACCATCAAGGTCACAGTAGCGTCTGAAGTATTACTTGAAAAGTGTGTAGAAAAATATAAACATAGTACAGCACAATTGTACCATTGAAACACTGCTTAGCAGCCTAAGAAAACAGGACTACAGTATGACATCATGTAAAGGGACAGACACAAAGAAATACATGTGAGACAGAGGAACACTGCATTAAAATGGCTACTGATGAAAGTGAAGTCAACAGATCCAAAGGAAATTAGATATTGACTAGAATACTTAAAAAAAAAAAAATCCCTACTGTATGCTTATTGTATAGAAAAAGGTATGATAAAATGGTCATGGAAATGCAAAGAATTAATTTACAGTATGCATGAACTTAAATGCAAATACATTAATATTACCACACATAAGTGAACAGTTGAATATTCTTTTACCTATTTCAGCCAACAAAGATTACAATTCCCAAGCAGAAATTTTTGGAGAATCCTTCACAGATGCCTGTTCCAACACAACACAGTTCCAATGCATAGCTATAAAAATCAACTCAGACTTCATGCTAAGGCTTTTTGAAATGTGTGTGTACAATTGACAAAACCAGTTGTCATGGGATTTTACTTTTCACCAATTTTCTATATGTGTACTGAATATAAAAGATAATACTGGAAGGTCTGTCTTTTTATTAGTGCAGTGGTGTAGTGGAGAGCATCTTACGAACTTTTTGTGCCACTGCTGAAATGGCCTGTATCACATAATATTATCCATCACAAAGGAGACACAATCTTTCTCGTTTCATGAGCAAGTAAGAAATTTTTCTTTCATATCATAAAGTAGAAACAAAATATTTCCATATAATATTGCTCATGGCAAACAACCTATTTGCTCTAAAACAGTGGCTGTGCCTTCTGAGGTTTTTCAGAATAAAAAAGGAAGTTGTGACCTTGTTCTTCACAGAAGGTCTAACATGAGATACTAGACCTTAAATTCAGAGGTAAGTGAAAGAAGTAGTAACAACAAAAGAGTAAAAGACAGGTGTTGGTCTAATTCTACTACCTCACACCTCACTCTCCATCGTGATTTCTTGCCTAAGGTAGTAAAATGTTCAGAATACTTCTCAGCACCATGAAAAAAATCTCAGTGCAACATTTAGGCCTCCTTAGATCAAAAATTATACTCTAGTCAGCAGTGTTCAAAAATTCTTAGATGAACGAAATATTATGACACTGGCTGCAAAACTCTAAGTTATTTACTTTTTTCAATATGAACAATAGGTTGGTTTTATTTATTCTTTCAGACAACACATGGGCCATGTTTCTAAAATTTTTCTTCTCTCACTGAAAACTACCAGTAAAAGCTGTGATTCTCAATAGTCTCAGAACTCCAGAAATCATGACTTCAAGAAGCAAATGTGCAGTAAAATAATGAGTTAACAACAGCCAGAATTCTGTTTGGTGAAATATTGAACTCCAGAAGTATTCTCCACTAAAGCCAAAATATGCACTCAATGGATGTGGCACTATGTTTGCTGGGGTGTTTTACTGTCTTTTTCCCCAATTTACTAAGGAACAAGAAATAATTGCAAAGCAGATAGGAGGTGATTACCCTGCATTAATTATACCAGATTGTTTACAGATGTATACATTATTTTTAATTCTTTTACTTATAATGGCCTTCTGTATATTTTTATATTGATATTTGAAAATTATACAGAGTAATGCAAATATATAAATGATATTCCTATCAGTAAAAGACAAATACTGAATTTGTGTCTGAAGAGTGAAATTTATCAGGAATAACACCACTATTTTTACTTTTTGGGGGGAACACTAAAGCAAATATATAGATCTATATAAATTTCTGACATGTATTTAAGGGACTACAAATGATAGTTTCTCTCTTACTTGCTCTGCCCCCACTGTTCATCACCTTTTGATTCATAAAAATCTATGCGTTCTCCTAAAAACCAATAAATTGAAACAAGTGTAACCGCTTAACCTAAGTCTGGAAGTCATTGTTTTGTTGCCTTGCTGCTGAAAATACAATGCAATGCAGTGATATCCAGCTTCAGGGTCTTCCACGCCTGCTGCAAGCTCTCAGAGGGATGGGGCATCACAGAGCTGCGCCAAGGTGGTCTAGCTGCATTGCAGGCTGCAGCCCAGCTCAAGGCTCCAGTTCTAGCACCTTCGGCAGTAACAGCAAAGCTGGTTTGAAGCCCTGCCACGTGCCTCAGCCCCGACCACCATTAACAGCCCCTGAGCTGTGCTGACACAAGAGCTAGTGACACAACCATGCAAACAGGTACATTGACACACTCAAGGAGGCTGCCAAACTGCAGAATAAAAGACTGCATCATTGGTCATAAAAAGGGCAAATAAATAAACCTGATCAAATGGTTTTAGTTCTGTTTAGGAACAAAGATTCAGACAATTTTAATATTGGCTAAACGGCTGTCATGAAAATAAAATTTATTTTTTAAAAAAGATTACCTTTATTATATGTATCTTCAAAGATTTGTATTATAGAGAGAGACATTTTTACCTACTTGTCTTACGAGAATAAGGATTGTCAAAGTAAAAATGTATTCACTTCACTTGAAAGAAAATAGCAAAGACAAACTGAAGAAGCAAGACCAAGTTTCAGGTTGGTTGGGGCGAGAAAGGTAGAGACAGAAGATTATGTTATATAAAAGTGGTTATATCAAGTTGTGGTGATTTCAGCAACATATAACTTGTTAAGTAGTTGAGCTTCCAAGCTACTTGTATCTGCCAGGTACCAGAAATAGCTGGAGAAACTTGTTTCAAAAGAAATACAATTTTATTAGGTGTAGTGTATTAGGATGATTAGCTGACATGTAAATCTGCTTTGAGTACAATACCTGGTGGTGTCTCACAAAGCTTTTCAATTGTAGGAAGATTTCCAATCAAAAGATCATCCTCTATTACATTTAAATGAAACAAAACATTGCAAGAAAACAAAATATTTCAAGCAAAACCAGATGTTAAAAAATTAAGATATGTAAAAATACTTTGCAAATTAAAATAACGCTAAAGCATAAAAGAAACATTCAATTATGCATGCTTTAAAGTTCACTTGGAAAAAGATAATTAGAGTCAACTCTCCATTACTCAGAACAAATGGAGTAAGGGAAACACTGAATTGTGCAAAAGTCAAAAGAATACAGACAGCAGTGCAGAGTATATCCTCATGCCTCAAAGTCATTCAGCCATCTGCACCGTCCTTCCCAGCCTTCCAGGACTATTTAATTCATACAGTCTGTGCATATGGAACTGACCTTGTTTATTTTTGCTAGGCCAGGTTAATGACCATGTCAAACCTTGGTGTCAGCACACACCTCCTTACCTCTGCCCTCACCTCACGATCTCACTGTGTCACTGTCTCCAACAACACACACACTCAGAGCTGGGGCTATTGATGCTGCTGCCACCAACTTTTGGTTCCTTGGCACCAGTGCTGAGGCCTAAGGATGTGAGCCTGGATGGACTCTGGCAACCAAAATATCAGTTATCTTTCTGTAATGCTTCTCAGCATTTGGGAAACTGGTGGACACTGAACTGTAGCAGCTAAGGCTGGGCAGACCTTACTAGCTTTGATCCTGCACAGGGTTGAAACAGCTCCACTGCTTTCAGTGCAGGACTCCCCCTAGAACCTGTGCAGATGCTCTCCTGAGCTGCTGAGCCTGGGTGAGGAATCCTTGGCATCAGTAACATTCACAGATAACTGAGTGTTAACTCAAGAATCTGATTTAACTTGGGACTAAAGTGCTAACAGTGTTCAGGAATGAAATACTTCAGTTGTGCTAAAGGAAGAAGTTAAAGTGTCTTAAAAAAATGCAAACAAACAAAAAAACCCCTAATAAGTTTCCTTTCTATTTTTTATAACCAAATATCAAAACTGAAGGACTTCCCTCTAAAAACACAAGAAAACCTTCTGAAATTAGTGGCAACACATGAAGACTAATTTGCTTTTCATCTTCATCTTTTTTGTTTGTTTGTTTTGCTGATACTAAACACTTCTGTTTAGCTTATATACTTCACAAACTTGAAGAAAAAGGTGCATTAGTTTCATTTTTTTGAAAATTGCAATGAGAGGATAACAAACAAAATAAAAAGAACATAGAAGAACTGAATTTTGTGAACTTTTATATTAATTCAAATTTATTAGTATCCACAAATATTTCTGCACCTATACAATAACATCTTCTGAACAAATAGATGACAGCATGTTGTGCTTGATGACTGGATATACAAGCATAACAAATAAGAATTCATAGAATATTAATTTTGAAAAATATTTCCCTAAAGAACATGCCATAATTGGATCTATGGTCTAATCTAATTAAATCCACTGCCCTGTCTCTCAGTGTCATTTAGAAGCAGGTTTTGCAAAGGATGCTTGAAGTACCTAGACTGGACTCACATATGGAGCAACTAACTCCAATGAATGGTTTTCCTAACAGGTGGAACCTAGTGGCAGAATAATGCTATTTCTAAAATAAGTTAAAATGCTTAATTTAACTTACCAACTGTAGGCGTGTTTGCTGCACTGAGGGAAGCAGAAGAGGATATTGAGGAAATGCTCTCTGCACGTGCCAAGGGAGCTGCAGGAGGTGGACTTGAGTTGGAGGTCAACGGAGGGCTGAATGGCCTAGGCTGAACAAAAGAGATTTACAAGAGTATTACACAAAGTGGTTTTAAAGAGATGAAAAAAAGACTGTAAGTAGAAGAGTTCTTCATTTCATGCCACAATCAATTTCATAGTGTTTCTCAACATAGTTCCTTTAATGCTTTATCTACCCTAGTTTTTAGTATAAAACAGAGAACCCACATTTTCCATTGGAATCAATTCCATTATTTCATAGATTATCATGATTAATTTTTTGCCTGGGTAGTTAAGTCTAATATATTTGATTATGTAGCAGCCTGTCAATAATTGTGTTACAACACAGTAGCAGAACCTAAGCCTACAGCCTTGTGTATGTGTGCAGCAAATGTGGATTTACAGAGCTAAAGGAGAGCTACTAACAAAGTGGAAGTGAGTCCAGCAGAGGGCAACTAAAATAGTTGGGTCTGGAGTACAAGAAAGAGGTACAGGCTGGAGGACCTGGGTTTGTTCAGCCTGGAGAACAGAAGCCTAAGGAGCAGTCTTTTACTAGCTAAAAGGGGATATAAAGAAGGCAGAGTCAGGCTCTTCTCAAAGGTGCAAAGGCTACAGCAAAGAAAATTTCAGCTGAAATTAGGGAAAAAATTCTGTCTTATAACTTGTGGGACAGGTTGCCCAAAGAGACTGAAGATCTCCCTTTCTGGACATTTTCAAAACTCAGCATGTCCCTGAGCAACCTGATGCAATTTTGAAGTTGGCCCTTCTTTGAGCAGGAGTTTGGCCTAGAGATCTTCAAAAATCCCTTCCATCCTAAATCTCTGGATGGTTTGATGATTCACTTGACTGTTAAGGTTAGGTAATAATCATTTTGGGATTAACCTATCTAAGAGGTACTGGAACACCTGAGGCATCTATTTTGGCTGGGTAACTGTTTTTTTGTTTTGTTTTTTTTTTGTTTGTTTGTTTGGGTTTGGGATTTTTTTGTTTTGTTTTGTTTTAATTTCGGTTCGATCATGCTTGTTGCTGTGTATGTGGTTTTTATACAGACTATGGGAATTGTAAAAGGAGTTGATATATAATGAAGATAACTGTCAATCTTCCAGTTGTACCCAGATAATAGCCAATTTCTAAAACAACAGTATAAAATGAATATAGCTTTGTGCAGAATCATACTTTATAGCAGAACAGTACCAGCTGAATTCTTCTTTTTAATTATGATGACATGAAGAACAGATTCCTTGGTCTAAGAGCAATTACTACAATTTTATATTGGAATAAGAAAAGAATCTCAAAATGAACCCTATTCTGACCTTATAGAAATGCAAAACAGTTTAAAAATGTTTCAGTTTTGTCAAAGCATAAGACCAGAATTTTGTCCGTAACAAGAATATGGTGAAAATATCTTGCTACTTTGAAAGACAGCAAGAGGATCTTACCATGGTAACATTTTTCCAAGTCAGTAAGTCAAATGAAACCCAAAGAATCCTAATATTCACAGAGGAGATTAAGCGTGGCTTGGTCTGATACGCTGTCTGGGTATTTGCATTCTTTGCCACATTCCTTATCGGCAGGTGGACCTACTGCAGGCAGTGAGCAGAGATGCAGGCAGTGTGCAACCTCTCACTATCCTGATGGGCAGCTGCTGCAATCTGCCACCTCCCTTCTCCACCAACCAGCGCCAAGGGCAGAGAGAAGTCACAGCAGGGCTACTTGTGTCAACACATGACTGATAAAGATCTGCTTAATACCATTCATTCCCCAAAGCTTTGGTGATATCCCTGAATCAATGGAGCTTTGTTAATAACTTCACTAATATTTCACATTTTGAAAACTTCAAATCTCATACACATGCTATCCTTTCATTATCAAATTATTGATTTGTTCAATTAAAAACATTCAGCCGATGCAAAAATTATGTTTTGGACCTTAGTAGTTCTATTAAGAATTATTTTGTTATAGTAATATCGTTATGAACAACTTCCATGCCTATCTGGCAATGGTGAAAATTTGCTTATGTGATTCTTTGAACATCAGCTGGAAAGTAACTCCACTGTAACAATATAAATGAATGGTGTATCTGAAATCAAGTTACAATGGAGAATTAAAAAAAACCAGTCAATACATACTATTTCATTAATCCCACTAAGTTTCCCAGTAGACAGTTTTGGTCTTGAAGCAGGCCTTGGAGGGGGTACAATGGTGCTTACAGAAAGAGGAGTTGTGGGCCTTGCTGAAAGAAAGCAAATTTAAGGAAATAAATATTAGAAAGGTCACACTGAACATAAATATGTACTCACTTGAATAGAATAACTGCAAGTTATGTTCTATTAGAAGTTCCTATTTTAGAAGATCCATTTTGTAAGATTTACCACTAATCATAAATGCTTTTAAAATAGGGCCATGTGATACCCTGAAAAGTGACTCTAAAAATGGCATCATGGGCTTTCTCCCCCCCCCCTTTTTTTTTTTTACACCAAATTTTGCCCACTGAAATCCCATTGACTTCAATAAATATACAGCAGTGTAACAGGTAAATTACTCTGTTGATTGTAAGAACACACTAAGTCCTTATTATCTCTTAGCCAAGCTATCAGAAGTAAAAAGCAGTTAAAAAACATAGTGCCCCCATGTCCTTCTAAACCTAACAGAAATAACTAACAGATGGTAGCAGCAGTACAAAGATGCCACTTTTACAAAGTCACTTTTCTGAATAGAATGAATAGAACTGTATTTTAAAATAAATGTTAGATGCCATCCAATGAGTACACCAGATCTAAAATTAACCTCAAAATAGACTGAAATCCTAATATATGACTATGTTGTTACAGTACATCCTATTATCTCCCTCAAATTATTCCAGATGGTTCTTTTTTAATTAAATCAGCTAATGTTATTTAAAATGCAACTTTTAAGTATTAAGTTTTCTCAGGCATTCAGCATAACTCTGCTGTGGTCAAAGTACAGGAGTTTCATCAGTGACTTGGGAAGAAAAAAACTAGGCTAATACCAACCACATCCATCTTAGGAGTTGCAAACTCAAATGTCCCCAGATAAATTAACTTCTAAAACATCAGCCATTCCTGTAAAATTCTTATTATGTCCCAAGCTGACAGTGCATGCTAAACACCAAGTAGTCTGCTGCAGTACCACAGGTATTCAGTGAATCATGGCATGCTTGCCCAAATGCACTTTACTGTGATATCATCGACGCTTCAAAATACTGGGTGTTAAAAAAAAGAACAGCTTTAAATCCAATTTATTTAAATTTATTTAATCTGAAAATATCTATACCAAGCCATTTAGGAATGGAATTGGTTTTGCAAATTCAGTCACTTAAATTTTTGAGATCTCACTGCTGACATCCCAGAAAAACACATTCTTATTTCTAGAGAAGCAAAGCTCTACATAGTTAAGAGAAAACAATGCTTTTAATTGAATAACTTGAATTTTTATTATTATTTCAAGCTGAATATTTACTTCATTGTCAAAACTTCCAAGGAAGTTGGTGCTTACAAGCAGTTTAGTACATTCTAAGTAAAAAGATGAGTTAATTTTAACATCAGGTGAGTGATAATAACAAAAGAAAAATGAGTCTGAAGTTTGCTTTTTGGTGTCAGTTATTAGCAAAGAGCAGTACACAATGCATGCTTGCCATACCCTTATTTGTATGAGCACAAGAAGACACTAAACTATAGTCCAGTAGTGCTGAAGATGATGTGGAAGAAATTTCAGCAGCAGTGCCAGTTTCTTCAATGAATAATTGTTCATGGCATATAGTATTATTGAAAAGGTCACTTTGATCCTCAGAAGCACAGCTGTTGGAAGAATTCCCAAGCAAAGCAGAAGAGGCAAGGCAGGCATTTTCAGTTTTAAAATGCAATCTTTGGGGCTCCTTCTTGTCTGTGCTTGTGTATCTAATTGTAAGAAGTTCATCAGCAAATGAAATCCACTGACTCTGAGACCGTGAAACACAGGATAAAGTACTGGTACTCCCTGATGGTGCTGCTGTAACACCAGATTTGCACAAAGTGCTGATGGTAAAGTCTGGTGAGGATGGGCTTGTAGACCCAGAATCTGTCTGGTGTCCAAGCAAAGACTGAGATACTCTACACCCAGGCAAGTCAGTGGTAGATGAGAAGGAGCTCCTATTGTGCTCTTTCAGTGTAGCTGAAGAAAAAGGGAAGAATTGAAACTAGGACCAACACTGAAAAGATAAAAATTTCAATATTCAAAAAAGTATTCAATATCCACTGCATGAGGATTACCAGCCAGCATGAAAAATAATGGCTCTGGCAGGCTAAAAATCCCACCACTTTCAAATAAAAGAAAAAAACCCCAGCCATATATCACATGTACTTCATTCACACTGCCAATCATGTCACTTTCCAGTTTTTAAGTAAACCAAAAAGTAATTTATTGTATTTTTCTCCACTTAAGGCCCTACTTCTCATGACTTTCCTTATTCCTCTAACTTTCTCCCTGTCTTGGCTTAGCTTCCTCTCATCTTTGTCTTTTCCTTCTTGTGTCCTACTCCATTTTTGTTTCCTCTCCATAGTTTTCTGCTTTCATTTCTTTCCAAGTTATTTAATCAAACCTATCCTATTCTGTTCCTTCCAAACATTTTTAGCCTCTCACCCTTAACATTTGTAATGGGAAGGCCCAACATAAATGGCTGTCCAGTGAATGAATGAAGACAATGCAATCCTGAGATCTTGTTTGATTTTCTTCTGTCTGCATCAACTTGTATCTAGTGAGTACCTATATGTATAAGTCATCAACCACCCCAGTTTATTTCCTCTCTCATCCTAGAATCTTAAGGCTGCTGGAAAACAGGAGTTTTCCACAATTATTCCCTGCATTTGGCTGTTGCCTGTTGCAGTAGATGACAACAGAAGCAGAAAATGCAAGGTTAGTCAATTCTCAACATCTTGCAGATTGGCAAAGCTAGGAGCAACAGCAGAGCGTCATACAGAATCAAAAAAGGGAGCAACACATTTAAAAGTTCAGATCAAAAGTGTAGGTGTCCTCTCTACAGTGGTCCTTTTGCCATGAACAAGTACATTCTCTAAGCCCACGTAAACAGAGTTTTAACACAGCTTTCCCTTTCTAACAGATTTTAAATATCATTCGAAGGCTTTAAAATACTACTGTGAATCCTGTTCAAAAAGCAATGTGGAAATGTTCAAAACTTTTAAAAATACATATGGAGGAAAATGAGGAAGATAAATAAAAAGCAGCATATTTACAATATTAATAGCTGGCTAAAAAATGTCTGTTGTGTTTGTTCAAGATAACAAAGTTAGCTTAAACTTCTAATAAAGCAGAATTATTCATGGATGACCAAAGTTTACTTCTGTGCTGCATAAACCACTGTCTCCTCAAATACCATGGTAGTTTAAGAGTTCAATGATTAACACAGAGTTACGAAACAATATCTAAAGAAATGCTTTAACAGTAAAAAGTGACCTGTGGGACATGCTACATCATGATATGCAGATTTGCTGTATACAAAATAACTAATCTATGTAATTTAAGTTTTGGATTGAGATTCTCAAAAGTTTTAAGCATCAGCTTACCTATATTAACCTTCAAGTTGAAGATAAAACACAGATTTCAAGGAAAACACAATCAGATCAAAGTTGTGTATTTTTTAAAGTCTTTAGAACTAAGCTGCAGTTTAGTGAGCAGCAGAACTTGATTTAAACAACAGTATGACCTACATCAATCCAGTATTTTTTTCCCAAATGTATTAGTAATTTGTTATACTTTAGAACACTCACTTTCTACTTAACTCCATGGATCATTTCACAAGTGTAAATTCTTAGTTAACTCCTAGAACAACAATCCTTTAAATAATTATTTAGCAGACAAAGTTTGCCAAGGCACAGATGTCTTATATCTAAAATTGACTTATGCCCACAGGACACTATATTCCACCAATTTCAATGAAATGAAGGGTTCTGTGCATAAGCCCCTTTCTTTCGGGTATGAGGGCTTGTATAGATGACTGTCCCCCAGATTTGGCTACAGAGGATGTTATGGATCCAAATTACCTGTCACTACTCATCAGCCAGAGACTACTTTCTCCACAGTTCTGCTGCCAGGAGGGACTGTATGAACGTTTCCTACCCTCCTTTGACTTCCCATCTAGGCATAGCAATAAACAACTGGATACAGTAACAACCATCAGCACAACAAATTAAGTATCCTCTGCCTTCCTCTACCAACTCCCAACACCAGACCAAAGCTAGCAAAACCAGATTATTTTGAGAAAGCACCAGTTCCTTTCAGCATATTGCAGTAATAGATATCTCTATATAATTTATCCTTACATATCCAAATTTGGATCCACTAGCCAATAATCTTGACTGGTTACCTAAGTGAGGAAGAGACAATCTAATAATTTCCGTAAACTAGATTTGTTAAAAACCGTAACTCTTAAGGAACACAAATTTGTAGTGAAAGAATAAGTTCCATTTAAAACCCAAAAGGTTACATAGCAATGCTGGTTGCTGCTAAAAGGACATTACTAAGGCCAAGAAGAATTAACACTAGTTGTGCAGAATTCCCCTATTGCTACATGTACTCTTCCTTACTGTTCTTCAATCTGTATGATTAAGCACAGAGGAAAATGGCCAGAAAGCCATGATTGTGAACAAAGAAGTGAGGTCTGTTATAACTTTTGGAATATGAGTACCTAGCTAAAAGAAACAGTGAATGCTTCTTTTCTCAGGCATGTGGAAGGTGAAAAGTCTCTACATTAAGACAGCAGGGGTGGAAAATAGATACGCAGTAGGTAGACTGAAAAGAACTATGGAAACAGTGTATCTGCTACTGTTAGTAAATAGTAGATTCTGCTTTAAACCCCCCAAGATAATCAACATAATAAATAATTTAAATAAATACTTTTAGTAAGCAGGTCCTAACATAGCCATAATACCTGTTTTTATTTTGGTCTCTCCTTCCTTTTTCTGAACTAGTTTCTCAACATCTCCTGCTCTCAGCCTCTTCAACACACGTAACCACTCATATGCCATTTTGCCTCCCTCTCCTTCACTGCCTTTTGGATGTAACAATGAATATTGACTATTTTTGGTTTTTTGTTTTTGGTTTTTTTTTTTTCCTCCTCCAAAGAACAGGTTTCAGGAAAGCCTGCCAGTGTCTTGCCCACACTAATATCCCTCAGAATCCTGCACCCCAAAATTCCCACGCTCCCTCCCCCTCTGCCTCCCATACTCCTCAGCCCACCCTTTTCCCCCCAATACCCCTGCTCTCAGGTGGTGCCAGGAACTCCCCCTTAATTCTAGTCTCAGCCCTGCCATTTTTATCTGGCTGCCCTTGGATTATGCCCACACATTTCCTAACAGAATCATGGTTTCCTACAGGAAACAAGTTCCAAACAGCAAAGCTCCATGGTGCCTGTGTACTTTACTGGAAAGAAGAAACCCATCCCTATTCACAGTGCAAGTTCAGCTTGTCTCACAGTTGCTGCAACAACCTCCATTTAATCTCTGAGCCCAACCGGCTGAAAAAAATAGGATTATACGGCTAGATGGTGATCATTTTTTTGGAAAGTGAGAGAAGGTGATAAAAAAAGGCAGAAGCAAGATAGAATTTTCTTAAGGTTTCTAGTGTTCCCTCTTCCCCCTTGCTCCCTACCTTGAAAGCCTGATACACTGCACTCTCAGTTGTGTATTACTTGTAAGATAGTATACCGCTTTAAAAAATTCTTTCATTTCAATAGTCAAAGCATGTCCCCTTGCAATAACTAAAAAAGCAACAACAGAACATCCTGAAGTATATAGAGATAACATTTTCTACTACCAAATATTGTACCTGAGGAGGATGAAGATGCCAAGGAAGCTGAAGAGGAAGACTCAAGAGAACTGCTGAAGAGCGGATCCCATGCCAGGAGGTCACTGTTCCCCTTTCTATATTACGAGTTACAATTGGAATATAAATGAAAGATGTATATACTCATAAAAATCAAATGACAACTTCAGTTGTAGTTTGATAATAAATATAATAATATGATAAATAAATTTGATAAATTCTTCTTTATTAGTTAGTCTTTGCATCTGGAAATAAAAAGTACTTACAAATTGCAGGTCAAGGAACTGATTTACACATAAGAAGACTATCTGAACTGACATTGTGGTGCAAGTTTGTGTGTGGACATACTTCATAATGTCGGTTAAATGATTGTCATTTTCAAGGAGACATACCTCTTAAAATCCATTTCTTTCAGTATATGCATACATAAGCAAGGTATACAGACCTGTCCAAATTTAGGGCTTGTAATCTGAAACACTTTACCAGGGAACACTATAACTGTCTTAATTATAATTTGAGATTTTAATTAAAAACCAGTATTTTATAATAATGTAATTATAAATATCGAGACAGATCACAATGAAGCAAATGTATTAGAAGAAGAAAACAAATAGAAATCTCCACTGTTACATAATTACTCCCTAACTTTTAAGATACAATAGATGCCCCACTTAAAATAGCAGTCAGCTGATATTTCCAATGAGTTTCCGAGTATTAGATCAAAATAAGACCAAATTTCTGCAAAATTGTATTTGGTAGAACTTTGAATTTAACTTACTCATTCGTTGGAGCAGAAAGCTTTGATTTTGTTAACTCTTCACCTAAGCAAAAGACACAGTATTATCACCAAAGCTGTGACACTCTAAAATAAAAATTCCAGCTTCATTATAAAAAGATAGTAAATATTAATGGTTGCAGTTCAAAACTAATTATGAAATATTAAAATGGAAAAGACAAAATACATTAGTTCCGATAATATAAATTCAGATATTCCTGAAAAACCTTCTACTAGGAGAGGACTACAAAGAGCAATGCATTTTGGTGGAAGTGCTGTTCACTTGAAATTTCTTCCTTAAATTACAGTTGACATAAATATTATTCTTCAGTAAATTTGGCTTGGTTTCCCACTGAAAAAAACCCTACAGGATAGAGACTAATGCTCTGTCCTCTATCTCCATGACCATATTTGTGTTTGACTATAAAACAGAGAGAGTGTGCTTTTCTGGTTTGTGGATCATACTAAACTTGAGTGGGTAGAAGGGTTTTAAGAACTTGCACAGGATTCTTTTCCATGGGGTCCCCCCTTTGGCTCTTGGATGTGTTCCTCATTACTGTCACAGCCAGCCTCATCTGTTTCCCAGAATAGGGAACAGCTGAGTGTATAGAAAAAGAAGAGGTATCTAGAAATGACAAGAGGAATATTTTTTCCTATTTGAAATACAGATACTTAATAAGTTTCTTTCTTCAACAATTAAAAAACAATCTATTTTCATGCTCTGTTAAAAAACTAACATAAATGGACTAAAAAGTAAAGATTCACACTTACTGGATGAATTTTGATTCATTTGTGCCTAAAATGGGGAAAAAAAAAAAGAAAGGAATAAATTCTTCTACCAACTGTTAAATAAAATGCTTAAGAGTCCCAGGGTTCTTATTTCAATTCAAATTCCTGTGAGATACTTTGCCTTCAATGCCAGGCAAAACATTCTGAGCTTGCAGAAGGCCAGAACATGAGCCAGGACAGAGCAACCAGTGCACACCCACCAGACCAGTAAGAAAAGGCAGGAACAAACACTGCAGAGCTGACAAAGGGAGCAGTATTACTAAACCCCTTTACAGGCTGGGGCAGTAAAATTAAACAGCTTATATATCACATGGTATATATGGAAAGAAACATTCCTAAGGTTTTCCCAAGAACTCCCCTCACATACTACAGTGACTTGGTTTTAATCTAAAAATGTGAATTAAAAAGCCATTCTGTACTTACAGGACTGTGTCTCTGCTTTCAAAATGTGGTGGTGTGGGGGGGAGAGAAAAATCATCATTATTATTTTAATATGTTGTGCACAATATTTTCCTTAAAATCAGAGCCGTTCTTATTCTGATCTGAATATTTTACTAGCATACTTTAATACTATTTATTTATAGTATCACCTCATGGCATAAAGGATCATTCTGTGGATTGGCATAATACATCAATAAAAGCTGCACTGTAAATGTTACATGTATCCACATTATATGATCTGTTTTAACGGTTTGTATATTATTGAATACTAATTAGTAAACTATGTTAAAAGCTATGCTCAGCTAACTGCATGATGTATTCAAATGTCTTGTGGTGGCAACAGCAGAAAGACAAGGACTGAGCATTCCCAAGACTCAAAGGAAAGTTAAAATCTGAGAAGGGAGAATTACTTAATGTTACACTGTGATAAAGTGTACCAAAGATGACCCTTGTGCACAAGAAAGAAAGAATCATTGAACTTGAACCTAGAATAAATTCTGAACATTAAAATACATGTTTACACTAAAGATTCTTTACCGCTTTTCTCTTCTATGCATTAAAAATACAAAGAACAAAATAACTTACAGATATTGCTGGAGAAAGAGTGATGTTCCCTATAGATACTTTTAATTCATCCAAGGAAGGCATGGTATATTGAGAGCTATTATTTGCCTGGACAGGTTTTATTTCTACATGGAACCTCCTGGGTTCATCATCTTCAGAGTCAGAATCACTGGATGAATAGAAATGGTTCTCTTTGGTATGTTTTTGTCAGTTAAGGTGGAAATACTTCAAATCCATCTGCTTAAACCATTTCATAATTACGCTTTACATAATGCTGATATTAAGTGAACACCACAGATAAACAATGTTGCCTAACCTTTTTGTGCGCTTATATAGACATTTCAGATATATCCACTGTCCAAAATTCACAACTCAGAGTTAAAATTTAGTTTTTATAGTCCATTCATCTTCATAACGGTATTCTGTTCTGAAAGGCACTATGTCATATAACTGAACAACTGCGTATTTGAAGGCATCAGGATAAATTAAAGATTCTTCAGTAGCAACACTTCTGCATGTTAAATTTATGATTTGTAAGACTCAACCAGGGATTCTAACACATGTATGAAAAATGTAGAAATCTTTTTAAACCAACTGAAGGAAAGCCCTAGCCTTTTTAATTAGTGAAATGCCCATGGTACCTGTACCAAGCATTAACAGTAGAGGAAGCAGAAGCAGCAGCCATTATTATTTGACCCTTTTGCAGAATGGCACTGAAAATTTTGCAGGAAAGAATGCCAGTTACACAGAAGATTACACAGTAAACTGATCAATGTCAGCTGCTTAAAGCACTGTCATCCTTGGCAAAAAAGTAATCACAACAACTCAGTCCTCAAAATAAGCAAAATACACAGAATAATTTAGCCTTGGTTCTTTATATGCACAGGAGCTGCACTGAACAAAAGCTCTGAAAGGCCTATGCCAAGTCTTAAAAGATGCATTTGTTTTGACAAGAAAGAATTTGAAATTTTTCCTCCATTTAAACATAAAAGTTCCATACCACCTAGGGGGAGCATACATATTCTATACCTTGCTTGTTATTTTCACTTGGAAATATGCTAGCCATTTGAATTAAATGTCTGCAAACTATTCCTTGACAAAGATTAGAACCTGAACCCTAAAGACATTCCAAATCCATTTCAACTGAAAGAATCCCTGAGTCATGGTGAGGGAAAAGTCAAATGTCTTCATCTTACAGCCCATCTGTCCCCCCAAATGGATCATATCTAGAAAAGAAAGCTTCAAAGACAAGTCGTTTTTCATTTCATCAAAAGATCTCTTGTCTTGAAAGTTATCACCAAGTTTCACGATTAATTTCCCACGAATCAGGCAGCTCTTGTAAAGTGCTTTTTAAACACTTAAGACTGGACTTAAGACTGACTGCCATTATGCTAAAATAATGTCCTCTAATAAATCATCTCAAGAGTTCCCACCAACAGAATAAATATCTACTCTTGGAAGCTAAGGAAGGAAAAGAGGAAGGGAACTGATGAATTCCTGAATCTGATAAAAATCTTCAGAAGCTGAAGTACTACCTGGCTGATAGGGACTGCAAATCATTGAGCTTTTTCACTGAATGTATGGCCTTTTCTATTGTTTCACAACAAAAACGATGATGTAGAAAAGGATGCCCAGATGATTCATTTACAAAGCATGAATGTTGTTCAGTCCTCTCTCCCTTCCATAAATTCATGCAAAGCATGAAATAATGACCCTCTCAGAACTGGATAAAAGTCTTTCACTTTTCTATCAGTTTTGTAAATAGGAGATAACACGAACTGCTTTTATCAGTATAGGAGTCTTCACTAATGCCAATAGAGGCATATTCTGCAAAGTTAATGAAAACAGAGAAGCTATGATGATGGACTGGCCCACTTCAATGTACTGTTAACTGCTCAAAAGTTTTCACAATGTAAGGTAATTGCAAAGTGTAAGTTTACCATCTATCTGCAGTAGCCAGAGAATTCAGTGAAAACATTTCCAAAAATGAGCTATCTTGCTTACATATTAGGCTTGCTTAGATCTACAGCAATTATTCCCAGCTCTTAAATAGAGCTTCCCTCTGTTTCTGATGGGAAGAAAAAAGAGGACAAGAATTTTTTCCTTCAAAGGAAGACCAGAGAAAAATCATGAGCCTCCACAAAAAATTACTCATAATGAAAATCTATTCTACATATCAAAGTTATTATTAAAAAGACAATAAAAGCTAGAAGCAACAATTAGAAACAGCATGTGGACATTGGTAACAAAAATCCTATTTCTAGACTGCTGTAGCTCCCAGTCTTTTTAATGGTGTTATAAAGAAGTGGGAGGGTGCAGGTATAGAATAGATAACCACTCCGTATGCTTAAGAAAGATTTACAAACTTCACAAACTCTCTGAGAGCTTTTCAAGGAAAAAAATCTGCACGGTCACCTTAAAGCTTTTGTTCAGGCTTTTTTTTTTTGTTTATTTTGTTTTTTTTACTTTCAGACAAAACCCATCCTCTTAAAGTTCCCAAGGCACTTGATCTAATCTTTAACATTTGCACACACACAAAATCTAAGATAGACAAAATTCTGTACATTTTGCAAAAGCTATGAACAGAACATAGGAATACAAGGTTGCAACACAAACATGAATGTCATTCATCCTCCTTTACTTAACACTCAAATCAGTACTTCTTCTCTCCAAAGAATTGTAGTAACATCAAATAACTTGGCACAGTAATAGTGAAAAGGATATCCTGTGTTGCTTCTGGTTTAATGCTGTATCCTTCATCATCTACATCAGGAATGTTCTAAAAACAACAACAAAAATTATGATATTGACAAATAACTAAACCCCTACGTTTTTGCATCTGACTGAATTTTATATCACTGACAAATTAAAATTTGATTACAACAGCTCACGCAAGTCATTGTTATTCACCGTTAATTATTACAGTTATCTCAAGTTATGATCTGTAGTTCAGAAGTAGCATGACAAGATACCTTAGAAACAGAATACAACAAAACAACCTCCAAATTTCCTATGAAAACTGGCAAGTTTGAATGCATCTGCTTTTACCGGTACTCTATCAAAAGGGTCAGAAACCAACAGGCATTTTAGCTTTACTATTGAGTGTTAAATAAGCTACAACTCTCTTGGCCTCAAGTATTTTCCCAATTTCTAGGTCTAATTCTCTCAGCTAAGTCACTGGAGGCTCTGACGGTGCCGGAGCAGTTTGACTAATAGAGATTTATACAGTATGGCTAAAATACACCTTGCTGTTATAAGTCATGAGATGTAAAAAATGACTTACACTGGAGACTTAAGTGGACTAGCAAGGAACCACTTGAGATATTCACTTTGAATAGCTTTTGAATTACAGAGCAAGATAAACATAAAAAGTAGTTGTCCTTCTATTCCTTTTACAGATACCACAAATGGGATGTCTGATATTTTACTAAGAAAGATTCTCCTCTGTATAGCTCTCTAAATCTAGCACTTCTGAATTAAATGGAAGGAATTTAAACATAGATCAAACTTCCTTCTAAAAAGAGTAAGAAATACAATCTTGTATAGGAGATGTAATACTGTACCCAATTAAATAGCACATCAAACTAAGGCCAAAAAATAATCTTAATTATTTCAATTATTAAGCTCAAACCTTAAAAAATGGAACATATAGATGCAATTTCTTGAAATACTTGTAAGATCCAGACTTCACCGCTATTTGATTAAAAAAAAAACCAAAACAACCAACCAACCAAACAAAAAAACCTGAACAAAAAAAAGTAATAAGAGTAGGATCACACGGTCCAGTACCTTAGCTCTACTTGCTCAAATCAGGGTTCTTAGCTACGCTTGACCTCAGGCCGACCTTGTTTATATACCAAAAACCACTAATGAAACTTGACATCAAAGTAAACAGAACAAAAACATATAGCTAGAGGGTAGGTACATTTTCCTACAATACTACAACTTCTGAATTCTGAAATTATTTTAGTTGTCATATTAGGTAATTTTCAATAGATCAGGATCATTCATGGTTAAGATGAGTTGAAAACCAACAAAAATCTTTAAATATACAACATTTAGTTTTTCTTCCAGCTGGGCCATATATGTAAAGTATATTATTACTGGGCACACACAGCATGCACAACATAGCTGGCAAATCGTAATATTTTGATATAAAATTGTGAAAGAATACTTAGTTTGCAGAAGTTATTTTCATTGCATTGTTTTTAATTTACTGAATAATCTCTAGGATAAAGTAAATCCTTAGAAAGCACTAAAATCTCAAAGTTCTTAAAGTATTAAATTTCTTTCTATTTTCATGTTAATTATTTCTGATCTTGCAAAGATATCTGAACCATCTATTCCTCAGCAATGGCACTTTACCATGTAGCCTGTATGCATAATTTCAGACAAAATGTCAAAGTTAATACATTCATAACAGAGATGGATGCTTTATAGCTTAAGTTCTGAACACAGGAACTGAAAAATTCCTTGCTTCTTTTCCAGCAGGCCTACACATGACCACTTTTTTTTAACACTGTGCAGAAAACTTAAATTGTATTTCTTTTTTTTTCTATTTCTAAAATTTAAATATATGCAATTTCAAACATCTGACACTACACAGTATATACAGAGTCAGAAATAATCCGCTTTGTATTTTCAGCTTTGTCAATGATTTACAATGATCTTGTACCAATTTATGATCATTCTTAAAACTTCTTCTGCTTCCATTAATGAGATACTGAATTCATATTTTTGCGTAAACCAATAGAATGAAAGGGTGGAAGAGATACTTAGTGTACCTTTGTATTGACAAAGACAAATAGTGTCACATACAATCAAAACAGTACCTCAAAATCTTATAAGTAGTAATTTCAAAATATTGTTCTCAATATTTTGAACAGGTGAACAGTTCTGCTTTCTGAAACATCAGAATTTTATTTACTAATTTAAATTTTGTAACAGTGGTAGAGGACACAGCATTTTGAGAGACACATATTCAAAATCTGATGTTAATGAAGTCATTTACATTTACTTGACTAATTCTTACTCCCTTCTCCACACTCCTACAGTTACAGAACTATATGTTATGTCATGGATAACAGTGCATCTTCTAATATCAGGCACACAACACAGACAAGACCTGATTTGCCTACCGTGCTGATCAGAGGAAAAAACCAAAACCTTCATGTATACATCTCTTGGTTTAAGAAGTAGTTATTAATATGGTGGGGATGAAGGTCTGGTCTAGGCCCCTACCCAAACATGTTATTTGTAGTCTTTTCAGTAAAAAAGCAGCTTAATATGGATGTGAATTGAACTCTGTGGAAGTAACTGGAAAGCCGGACTTCCTTGAAAGAAGGTTTCACATTCTCAGAGGTTCTGTTAAGCATACAGCTATGAAAACCACAGAGTTTTCCCTGTGTTTGCAGATATTATACAAAACATTACTAATTAAGCTATTATACAGTTTTAAATATACATTAAAAATTTAGGACTTATAACTGTCTTTGCGTTAGTATCTTCTGCAAACTTTCTAAGGTGAATAATTTTTTAAAGAAATAGAACATAAGGACATAATGTATAACAAAGTGAAACTGCCTACACAAAAAGCATGAGGACTAAGCATTCTATTGCCAAAACTTATTTTTTGAGTTTTGGCGAATACTTTGTCTCAGTTTCCTTGCTCTGTCCCATCTGTCGTCCAAAAGCAATGGAAGAAGCCACACCATTACCATGTCATTAGTTCCTCTGGGCTACATACAAAGGACAAGAGAAGAACGTTTGGAGCATATTGCAGTCTAGCTACTTCATTTGGCCCTTCCTCAGCAACATTTGCACTGCTAGTCATCAGTCAAGAAGCAAAGAATCTTCACTACACTTCAGCTTGATTTCTGTCTATTTTCTCCTGGTATATATCTACAGTGGTTATGAGAGCTCCTTATCAAGTTTTCCTCAGGGTATGCTTCAGGATACAGGGCAGCTGAACAGCTCACTGTTTCTTTTTCTGCCGGATGAACTTTCTACCATTTTACTGAACTGGACTGACTCACTTCCTGTAATCCAGATGAGGACTGACGTGAACTGAAAGTAAGCAGTGGAAGCTCATAGCCTGGAACAAGAGAAAAAAGAGCATCTCCACTTTTGATATATTTGAGATGTAAATTTGACTCAGGTATATCCTTAGGTTAAGACAGAGGTATTACATATTATCAGCCTTCTCTCCTTAGGGTGCCTATTAATCCAAAAGACATGGAAGAAGAGAATAGCCAGCCCATTTCTTCTATTGCCAGAGATGCAGGAAGAAAGAAAAAAAAGTATTCAAAGTGCTCCTGTCTTGTGCTGTGACTACAAAGCCTCATACCCTGTATCAATGGCAGCTATTCAAAACATGCCAGAACTAAACATTACAAAATGCAAATAAAGAAAAACATTTGATTTTCACTAAATGTAATGTTACACTTGTGTTCCACTAATTAAGAGTTTGGTGGTTCCAAATTCAATCAGTGCCCAGCAATAAAAATGGCGTATAATTCTATAGAACCATAATTATGCTACACTCGTGTGTAAAGAGGTTAATGAAAAGTTTTGGATGCTTCAATATATTTGTTCGCATTCCAGTTTCCTATGAAAAAAAGTTTCAGCATTATGTTCTGTGCATCTGTGGCTCCCTTCTTAATTACTTTTGAACATACTGGACAATTTCAAATGGATTTGACAGACAGAACAGAGGACTCAAAGATAATTACATTACTACAGTCTTCATGAAAATAGGCAGTCAAGTAGAAGAAGGAGATCTGCAAGTATCCCAACCAAGGGAAGGGTTGCAATCCAAATTCAGATCTTACTAGACACAAGTGGAACCTTGTAAATGCTTCCTCAAAAAAAAAAAAGCTTCTACTAGAGCTCATATCTTCCTATAGACCATCCCTAGAGACATGGCAAACCCATGGGAAACAAGACAATTAATTAGTTCTGCCTTTAGAAAAACTTTCTAAAGATAAGAAACACATGCATAGAGCCAGACTTCAGTTGTTATCTCTTTCTAGTGTACACACAGTTAACTTTCTACTTTCCTAATTGTCGAGGCTTAGCTTAATGGAAGTTACATGTGTAGATTGACATATTAACAACACAGGAATTTTAAATCTCATGACATACTGTCATCTATATTTAAACAGAGACTGCTTATTGAAGTGGTCAACCTTTTTAACAAATACCAGTCCTCAGTTCACAACTGCCTTCCTGCTCACGAGCATATAAAACCTCTTATAGCAGTTACAAAACATTATTGATAGGAATTAACAATTTATTCAAATGCATCACATTTTCCGATATATATATAATCTGGCAGCTACAAAAAGTACGAGCATAAGCAGATGGTTTGCCACAGATAAACTTGAGAACTTCCACGTTAGTACAAAAGACATTTTTTAGGACCATGCCACTGTTTTGCTTTCTGGAAACAGAGAATACAAGTTCGAACACACTGCATTACACATTTTGGACTAGTGAGAAGGCCCAATGGTATTGACTACACACTGCATGTTCAAAGATCCACAATATCATGTAGAACTGGCAGCTAAAGTATTGAAGTCAGTTCTTACTGGATGCATAACTTCTAAAATTTCAGTACAATTACTTCAGTGCTTATAGTTATAAATAATTGTAGAGTTGTTACTTCTTACGTTCCTTTCACACAGTTAAAATTCTTGACAAATAAACAAAAGCTACCTTTTAAAAAAAGATCATGTTAATAATATAAAAGCCAGACAGAGACTTTCTGTGAGTGACCAAAATCATAACTGGGACACCTTAAATAAGTTGAATTTTCTGAGGTCTGGTCCTCAATATTTTCTAGCAATTAAACACAAATGATAATTGCTTTCATTTTTTTTTTTCAATAATACTTTTCCAAGTTCAATTGTTTGAAATGTGTAATTTATTGCAAAGATCCATAAAAACCAAATCCTCATAGAGATAACAATATAGAGGGTTATAACTATTTAGATCAAGTTTGAAAAATTAAACAGAAAGGAAGAGTAAAAGACAAGAAAAATGAAACACATTTGAAATGGGACCTTCCAGAAGAGGACACCAACCTTAAAATGTAAAAGTACTCTGGGGTGCTTGTTTGTAAGGGGTGAAATGAATTTCACCTATGGTATGCTGCATTGTTTTTCACAAGAATGACAGTAATGCCTTCTGCTATTAAAGCATTCTACCATTCAGAACAGTACTGTTGCTTGTAAAAAGCAAGAAAAAATGATAAATCAAATTTTAAATTCCAAATGCAGTCATAAAATATTGGGCATTTAAAAAAAAAAAAGAAAGAATGCAACAAAAATATCAGTTTTGTTGTTAGACACTATGAAAGTTAGGACTTTTTTTTAACCAAACAGAAATTAGATCTAGACAGAACAATTAACTTAGATGATCATATGGTGTGCCTCATGCAACCAGAAAGAATGTCAGACACATTTACAGTTGAATTTTTTTAACTAATTATTTTTTTAAAAAGTAAAGACCAAAACAAGCAATGAAGAAAATAAACATTGCAAGTCAAACTCAGTTGAGGTTCACGCCAGTGACTCAACCTGAACTGTCAAAAGATATTATTTCCATGAAAAGCCTGATAATTATAGGGATAATTCTAAAGTTACTTTACTTTAAATGTATCCAAGAAAAGAAATTTGCTCTAAATCAAGATGACTTTGCACAGGATAACATAACTGTCTCAATGATGCTTACGAGGCTATTCTTACACATATACTTCTATTATGTGGCAAAACTTACTTTTCCTTGTTTAGAAGAATGGTTCTACTAGATTTTTTAAACCAAGTTTCTCAAAAGAAATTTTAATATTAGGTGCTAGAACTCCCAGATATTAAACACAAAGAAGAAAATCCACAAAACAGGTGAACTTGGAAACTTAACATGTTTAATATAATTGGCACCTAAAGAAATGAACTGAAATACAAATCACCCTACAGAAAACCATTTAAATTATTCTGTATATTACTCCCTGGTATAGTTATAGGGAGCTGCAATCTCTGTTACATACAATTCAAGGCAACTTACATGTTTAAATAAAAAGAAAAGGCTCAATTAAGGAAATAAAAAAGCATTAACATAGCAATTTAATTTGCAACTGTCACTTATTTGAATTTAATAAAATTGTAAGACATATCATGGATCAAACTGACAGCAATGAAAAACAGGCCATTAATAAAGTTAACCTAGAGATACTGCTTTTAAAGCCATATTTTAAAAAGTATATTCCTACACTGTATTGACAGAGATAAAGCAGAACCCCATTGATATTAGATGGATTTCTCAAAGAAAACAGTAGTAAGCAGAAGAATATGATGATGCAAAGTTGGGTCCACAATAAACTGAACTTTTTTCTTAATTAGAATCTATTAGCCAAACAATTTAAACTGTTAACTTGAAAAATAAAGTAGCAAATACTTGCAGTAAAAACACCTTGTTTAAAACTTACAATTGTTAGGAAATATAAACGTATTACTGACACATATTTTAGATATTGTTGAAGATTATGTACTGAGCAAAATTAACACTTCAGCTATGTTAACAAAATACTAAATCCTCTTCAGATAAAAAATGCATTGCAGGGACTTGATATAAGTTAAGTTTCATCGAACTGTAGTGCTTGACAATATTAGCATATGCATTTGTTTTGGAAATCAGTCTACTTACAACTGAGTCTGCGTCTGGACACTCCCTATTAAAAAAATAGAAAATATACAATTATAAAATGAACAATTTATTTTATTCATATAGTTCTGGTACTTCCTTTAGTATTTTCAATTATTTTGAAACATTGCATTTGACCCTTTTGCCTCTCAGACTGCAAAAGTTTTCACTATAAATAATCCACATTCAAATGAATCAGATTTAAATAAAAGCTGGAAGTTTATGCTCAAAACACTGCATAAGGAAAAACTCAAAAGAAATGCTGAAAAAGCAAACTCATATCAAAGATATCAAAGTGTGTGTGTGTGTGTGTGTGTGTGTGTGTGTAAAATCAAGGAGTACCACACTGTATTCTGGATGAATATACTTTAAGAGTCAGCTCTCTGTGTTTGACGTGCACAATAAGTAGAAGTCACCAATCCTAATGAAATAGTCCACATACAGTTGCAAAACATTTTGGACAATAACCAGTTCGCAAAGAAATTAAGATTATTCTTAGAGGAATTCAGAGCTTCCCTCTTTTGGAATTTCATTCTTAGTTCACGTTTGTCTAGCACAGTTGCAGTCAAGCACTAGAATATGCCAGAAAAAATAAGCACTTAAAAAAAAAAAGTCATCAGCAGAAAGGCAGTGATTGCAAGTACATTATTCACAAATGTTATATTTTTCCACTAGAACTTCGATTTAAGCAGTAGTATTTAAAAAAAAACAACCTGACACTGATTTTCTCTGATCTCTGCAACAAGCAGAAGCAATTAGATTTATAGAACATGGGAATACTTGAGTAGCATACAAGTCCTCTCTAATTTGCATTCTGACAAATAAAGCTGTAAGTGCCAGTGTAACTGAACCAGAGTGGTTTTATATAATCAAACTGAACATCCTAAACATGTACTTACAGAAAAAAGAGGAAAAAAAAAATCAAATTATTGTAATCTAAATCATTTTCTCTGAAAAGCTAAATGGGTCAAATGTAAAAACTACAGTGTCTTTAAAAACAAGTATGAAAACTTGCTAACATGGAAGCATTATTATGAAATTCAGTACAGCCTGTTAAGGAATTGACAGTGGGATGAAGGATCCTGTCTCCTCTGAAAGGCCTCACACAAAAGAAAACATGTGACCAAGTTTCTAATTGACTTACGTCTTATCTCCCTCTGCTGGCTAAACTGAATTCGTAACAATAGAAAGAGCTATTTTAAAAGCTGTTTTACAGCTCGAAGAGACAAAGTATTAGACTTCTCTCAAAAGATGTAGCAAACAGATTTTCTGACATGTGGTTTTAAAAAGTGTCTATACTCAAACAAGACAACCTGAATTTAAGAAGTTAAGAAATATGAAAGATGTGAGGCAAAGGACAATGAAAATAATTTAGGCCATAATGAAGATTTTAAAAATTAGTGAGCTAATAGATCTCAAAAAGTAACAGCAGATCTAGTATCATTCCAAGGAGCACCAACAGCACCTCCCAGGATCCATTCACAAGACAAAAAGGAAAACTCAATAGTTTGCAAATGCTGGTGAAGTGGAATACGAGGACATCAGGTTTTAGACAGATGTGCTTTTACATCACTACATGCATGATCTTTCTTTTATGATTAAAGAACTAGGTCATGCTTCTAGTATAAGGTAACATTTCAGGAAATGGGGATTCTGTAAGAGAATTTAAGATTTAAGGATTGTAGATAAAAACTAAAACAACCAAATCATACAAAGCAGTGGTTAGGAAAAGAAGTTAAATCCTTGACTAACCTGTATAGCAACATGTAATAGAATATATTGTGTATGGTATTTCCCTGTGTAAAACCATTACTAGACACTACATCCAGTTTAGGTGTCAACATGATAAACTGAAAAGCCTACAAACCTTAAAGAGTTTTTCAGGATGTGGAAAGCCTGCCCTACACAAATTAAATAAGCTTACAGCCTAATTTAACAAGAGATTAAGAAAGGACTTGACCTCTATGTGCAGAGAAGTTTCTGATGATACAGAGTTTTATCATCTATAACAGGATCATCAGCTGAAGATGAAAGACAAAATTTAGACTAGCAATAAAATTTTTTAAAGAGATCATAAATAACTATTAGAATATTTTACTTAAGCACATAACAAATCCTCTGTTATTTATCTGACATATTCTAGTTCATTTAGAAGTTATGTATTAATGCAAGAATCTCTGTAAAAGCCTATCATACGTGTTACATAGGAGGTCAATATCATACTGTCATACTTCTTTCTGACCTCAGAATCTATTCATTTTTGTATTGTGTGTAAATATAGAAAAAAATAAAATAATACAAATAAAATTTCAGTCCAACTTGTTGAAAGCAAGGCAAATTCTCTTCCCATTTCAGAGTAGCTGAGCTGATTTATATTTTCTGATGACATCATTGTGCCATGAAAACCAAATTTTTTTCTAGAAAGAGACACTGATATTATCTTTCAACTTTAAATAAAATGTCTTTGGGAAAAAGCAGCTTTTATAAAAGTATTCAGATACTACAATGGATAAGCATACAAAGGTAGAAAGTGTTTCAAATAGGACAGAAGCCAGTTTTCAGCCCTCAGTGCCTAAGAAAACTTTCTGTCACAGGTCAAAGAAAAACATGATCTCTGAGTAAGGATACATTGAGTCATACACCTGAGTTAATTTGGAGTTTCCAGGCCGTTACTGGCTTCAGAAAACTACTGTTAAAAGTCCTAAATCTTTCCTGGGGCCAGATTACATTCTGCCAAAGAATGGATGGAAGGAGATGCTGGTTTGCAAGGAGGCTTATAACATACATGACAATGAGATTCACTTGAGTAATAACCCACGTGGTGGCTAAATAATTATTTTGTTGGACAAGAAAAGCTGACACTACTCAATACTATCGAAATGTCTTCTTTGCAATTATGTAAATGCAAGACATGGCAAATGATTGAACATAGTTTTTTTGCTGCTATTTGATACTGCAACTGTTTTGCAGCCACAAATATCATGAAATAATTATAAAATTTTAATTTAATTATTTTAAACTAAAAATATTTCTTTGCAACAAAATAGTATTCTCAGATTACTGCTGACCAAAATCACACTATATATTACACTTCTCTCACCATTTACTCCAGCTTGATAAAGTACAGAAGAGAGGGTGGAGGAAAGACTAAATCACAGAAAGAACAGAAATATAGAGGAAAGACTTAAAAAAACACCTTGGAGCCCTAAAGGCATCATGACAGAGAGAAGAAAAAGCTGGTTTAGAAGTGTATCACTGTTAAAATTAAACACCGAAAGAAAAATAGCTATGAGGCATGCTGTATATGCAAATAATTAGCACCTGCAGTTCTTAGGTCATTAATTTTTCAGTGTTATATTAAAAACTAAGGCTAATAAAAATATTTAAAAGTAATTTTAAAAAGTATGTATGCACATGTTGCCTCTGAGAATATTTCTACATTGTTAAGTTTGCCAAATTGTAAGATATTTTCTGTTGAATTGAATACATCTATTGAGAAAACACATGTAGAAATTATGAAAAAAATACATTGGAATATAGTGACCATAACTACTAACACATAGGCTGTGACCAATCCATCTAAAGAACCTTTATTCAAACTCACTTTCTGAAGAGTTTTAACTCCTGGGAGACAGAGCACATGAAATGAATATGGCAAAGGGTATAGCTGGGACATCAGTCATGAGTTAGAATGATGGTCTTTCTGAAATGAGTGTGCACATGATGTACTGAAAAAACACTCAAATTTTTCTGTCCTTCGATACTGTATAAAAATGTTTTTCTAGTAAAAGAATAACTGAAGCTTCAATTCTGCAAACACAGGCATCTAGTAATTTTTCCATGTACAGAGCTATTATTTCATTATGAGTCCACATAAGAGTGGCATTATCTACAATGTTCAAATGTAGAACAAGGGAGAACTACTTACCTATGCACAAGAAAGAATGAAGCATGAGTAGACTACTATGAATACATTTACATTATTTCCTTAAAACCCTTACTTATAAAAATTTTAAATAGCTGTGATGTTGTCATACTCATAGCATTTCTCTACACTTCTGTTATAAACCCATTTTTTTGTTAAACATCAGCTAACATTTATCCCCATACTTTTACTAGTTCTCATACAAGACAAGGCTTCAAGATGGAAATATACTTACACAGATTCAGTATCTTTTTCTTTTTTCATTATTCCTGATAAACCAAAAGGCTTCCTCTTCCGTGGTTTTATCCCTACGGAACAAACACTTTTCATTTAAAGATCAAAGAGATAAGTACATATTTAGCCATGTCAAATCCGTGTGCATACCAATACCAATACAATTTTAATGCTGCCACAGGTGATACAAAAATCTAACAGATGAGATAGGTATAGAGTCAAACTTAGGGAACATTATTCCAATTTCTTAAGTAAGATACTATCCAGGACATATACCAATCAAAAAATGAAATTAAAATATGGTTGAAAACATTAATAACATAAGTCCTTATAAAACTGATTTGCATTGTACATCCAACTCTCCAAGCTGGGTATGCAGACTGTCACGTTTTTAATAGAAAATGAGTGTACTGCCAGTTTTGAGGAAAGGGACTCTGCTCACAAACTCAACAGGTGCTATTGCTCCTGCCGATCCTGAATAGCCAATACACTTGGATCAGAAACTGAACCCTGCCTCTCCCAGCTACTGCAGTTCAACACCCTGTTATTTTCCTGCATGTTCCCATTATCTGCAAGCCCTTGTCTCTCCTAAGTAGTAGGAACTTGGTCCTGTAAAAAAAGAGAACATCTGTTGGCTTTCCAGCTGATGCTGAGTTCATGATTTTCCAGTGCTGTAGCCAGCTCGAAGGCTGGCTCTCACCGAGTCTGGAATCATGCCTCCCCCTGTGTCGTTTCTTCCCCGTTTTTAGCACTGGATACATGTAGCTATAGTACAGGAAAAAAAGCTTGCTTTCATACCCATTTAATGTACTAAAATTAAAATACATTTAAATATTCCATCAGACCTGCTGTCACATGTGCCTCTCTCCCCTATTTTTGATGAAGCAGACTGCCAAACAAAATGACTGAGTGCAAGCATCTGATCCAACTAGCCTACAAATTTGTTTTGATGTATACTACTGACAGCATGCTTTTGACCAAAATGGTGGAAATAATTTAGTTTCCAAAATTTAACAACTGACACTTCAAGCACATAATTAAAAAAAATCATTATATTCCACTTTACAGAAATACATTATACAGCACATAAGGAATCCCTCCACTCTTAGAAATTTTCAGGGTTAAATAACTCAAAACTTTTCAAACTAAGTAGCTGTAAACTCAGCCATATCTTATATTTTAATAGAGACAGAGTTTGCTCCAAAATTATTTTTAAATGCTAGTCTGGACTTTATTTTCTTTCTGTGCCTTATGCAGCCCAAAACAATGACAAATGGAGTATGAGAGTAGTTTCTGAACATGGATCCT
Source organism: Buteo buteo (assembly GCF_964188355.1). Taxonomy (NCBI): domain Eukaryota; kingdom Metazoa; phylum Chordata; class Aves; order Accipitriformes; family Accipitridae; genus Buteo; species Buteo buteo. The sequence continues at coordinate 28,709,220 of NC_134204.1, forward strand.
CTCTGCTTCAGTCAAAAAGATTTTAAGTCTCAGCTGCAATCTTGGCAACTTATAAGTTGTCGGCTGCTATAGCTATACTGTCAACTCCTCTGTCCCAAAAGTAAATACATAGCTTATGCAAATAAAGAAGCTCTTAACCACTTAAAAAAAAATCCCCTAAGCAAAATAAGCTATGCCAACAAAGAAAGGCTTTGTGACCATAACACTGCGTTAGACTTGGTGTAACTAACATGGTAACAATGGAAAGACCCTGAGCCATGTTTTGACACTTGTAAATTAAGTTACAACACAGCCATAAGTGAACCAAATCCAAAGCTCTGCAAAGACAGGGTCTTAGCCAAAGTATGACTATAAAAAATATTAAAATTCTCTGATCTTTGTGCATTAGGCTTATAAAGTATCATAGGTCTTATTATTGAAATTCATTTCCCAAAAGGAAAACTGCTTTTTAGTCTACTGGAGTACTTTAAAGTTATACAGATTCACACACTGAATAACCCTTCACTCCACAGTTTCAGGTGCTTATCTACAGCATTCTTAACATAAATAACTGTGCTACAACAACTCACCTTCAACTGCAGTGGATGTGTTACATTCTTCAAATTCAATAGGGCCTTAAAGAAATGACAATGATGATAAACATTAGGTCAAATTTAATCTAAGATATTTTAACAACTATTAATATTTCCTGAAAATACTAGATAATCTAATTACAAATTTAGGTGGTAATGGAAAAGCACAATTACCCTGCCAATGGTCAGATTGCTAAATCATACATGTACAGCAAATCATTAAGTATTTTCACTCTTTCATACTGAAAAATTAAAATACTGGTGCACACTGTCTAAATACAATTCAATTGCGTATGTTATTACAACCACATGAAACGTCTCTAATTGGTGTCCTCTTCTCATTCAAAATTGCATCTTTAATATAGTATCAGTGTAAACTTTTCAACTTATCTTCTTTTAATGAACAAAAGCTACATAAAGAAAAATCAAAAGGGAAGAAAGCACAGCTATAGTCCTAATTTTGAGATTCACACTTTTGCTAACTCTGTATTGTTAGTTCTTCTGTTTCCTCTTCATAGCCAATTACCTAGACAGTTAAAAGTGGCATGCAGAATCTTAAACATAGCAATAAAGAAGATAAAAAACTTTAAAAAAATCATTAAGAATAAACAGGACAAAAAAAGCAGAAAACACTAGTTATGTGCTGTACCTAAATAAATTCATTATAATGGCTTTCCATTACAGTTGACACAAGGTGACAGTCAATTGTCCCTAACCCTCATTCCTTCAATCTGGCCAGGTCTAGAATTAATTTAACCCCACTATGAGCCATTTTAGGGAGCAAATGTGCAAAAAACCACTGAATATACATAGGACCTTTTTCAGGGAATGGCAGAATCACACCAGCACTTGTGCAAGTGCAAAGAAAACAGCCCGTGCAGGCAGACACCATTACTTTCTGCCCATACTAAGAGTGAGCCCTTTTGCCTGTTTGAAAAATGGTAGCTTGCAACTGTACCCACAGAAGACAAAACAAAGTTTAGCATGCTAGCATTGTGGCACAGGGATTACTACTCACCTTTCTGTAATCATCTTGTGGGAGAGCATACCAGTTTATACACAGGTGCACTACAGATAAGATAGGAGGGACGGGGACCATTCCCAATTCCATACTTGAAGGCAGCCAAAATCACACCCTGTGCCCCCATACCCCCCAAACCTGTCACACTCGTGCAACTACTTCAAGTGAGAGTTTAAAATCTCAAAAATTTCCATTAAAACCAACTGGAAGTAAAGCAATTGTGGAAACCTCAAATACAGAAACTACTTCCACTCCTGCCCCAAGTGCTCTGATTTATTTATCTTTATGATGAAGTTATAATTATTCACGAGCATCCACCATAAATCCAAGAGCTGTGCAATTTTCAGGGTGTTTTCATATAGAATAAAAGGTGTACTTGAAAGCATTTTCCAGGATTTTCACTTGTACTCTTTTAAAAATAAATACGTCATACTCTTAGTCTTAAAAAAAAAGAAAAGGCTGATATAAACAGAACTCAGATACAAGAAACATGAAGACTACAAGCCTCAGTTTGGTTTTGAATATTACACGATAGCAAATCATTGTGCTGCAATTAGAGATGCCACAATGAAACTAAAAAACAATTTAGCTGTGAATTAGGATTGTAAATCATGCAACTGGGATTAATTTGTATTTGATTCATGCAGTTAAGTACCTCAAATGGTTCTATTTGTAATGTAACCCCCAGTATGTATATTTAACTCTTGCAGTGCAAAATTGTGTTCAACTCACTATAAATGCTACATTTTGATAGCATTTCTCAAAACTGCAAATGAAAAAATTTATGCTTATGTCAAACAAATAGAAAGACAATTGAGAAGCTGACAATGTAACTCAATACTCACCAATGTTATGCAAATTGAATTATTTTAGACATATTAGATAAAATCTACCAGATATTTTCTTTGAAATTTTGCAGACTTCTAATGATTTTTTTTTAAAAAAGGTGTGCTCAAAGTAATGACTTGTATTTACTGTAATTAAGAGTGAGTCTGCAAAATTTTCCCTTCCAGTAAAAAGGATCTGATTGCTTGTAAAACTATCAGCAGGATGAGAATCTGAGACTAAAATCCATCAACATCTCCTCTATCATAATGTAATTGGTCTCCAAATCATTCTCTTGAGAGCAGAATATCAAAAGACCAAATCTCAAATGGCAGGCTTTACTGCCCTTTAAACTTCAATTATTAAATAATTTCAAACACAAGTCTAACTTTCAATATAACAAGATGAAATACAAATTCCTAACAGCTCTCTCATTCTACTAAATATTGTAAATACATGGGCATTTTAAGCTGGTCTTCCAATCCCTTCTCCTTTGCTCTCCATTAAATTCACAGTAAACCAAAGTCAGCATGCTCCACAAATCAGCAGATCTGGGTGTCTCACAAACAAAAAACAGAAAAAAAAAAAAAAAAATCCAGAAAAACAGATTTAGAGAACTGTAGATGTCTACATCCCCACACTGATTTCATCAAAATTTTATTTTAGGAATTTAAACTCTATTGTTCAAAATATATTGAGCAAGAAATTCAGAAAAATACCATAAAACATAGAAGCTGAAGAACAAATCCATTACTTCTTCAGCACTACACTTCAGACAACACATTTTTCATCACTTTACTAAGGATTCAACTACTTCTTTCTGCTATACATATTCCCATTTGGCCAGGAAAAAAAACCCCAGAACCCAAACCAACCACAAACACTCATCCCCAAAACAAAAACAGATGGAAAAAACTGTAAACAACAGAGACTTAAACATATTTTTAGAGAAAAACAATACTCAAGCTTTTTCAGAATACCATCTTTTTCTTTACCCTTTCCAGCTACTAGGACTGATCCCCAGACCCAGACTTTTACACTAATGATTAAAATAAATATTCAAGGCTGAAGTAAAACTCATCCTTATTTCAGATCAGTTATCTTTAACTTTCACTTTTAACATAAGCAGAAAGCAAAGATTTTCTTTAACAACACATCCAAGTTCCTGTACTTTATCCGTTACACTTGCCTACCACTTCTCTTTGAAGGTAGGATTTTTTACAGCTTGATAAACTTTTTCTTTGAGGAGACAAACATTTGTGCTTAGTACAGAAATGCACAGATACGAAGATCAGATTAGCATTTTCAATTAGATTTAACAAAAGCTGGCTTACCCCCCACCCCAAATTCACTTCACTCTTGCAACAATGTATTCTTTTCTCATAGGGAGGACTATAAAATGCAATCTGAAAAAATCTCAGTTACTGAAGAATTGCCTGAGATAGTAATGAGATGGAAGCTGCACACAAGATTTCAGTAAGCAGGTCCCACTTTTCACTAAGGTCTAGGAAGTTAACTTGGAAATTTTGAATACAGTTTCTTCTTAATGATGCCTATTAGCTTATTTTATGTTTCACCAAAATAGGCAGAATGATCATAGGAGTCCCTTCTCCCCACACACACTCTCTTTCCTTCCCCTGCATCTACTAGCTGCTTTACTGCAGAAAGATAAATAACAATGATGAAACCAGCATTTTCTTACAACAAATTGTGTGAACCGGTTACAATTTGAAAGCATCTTTTGATCCTAACTTACTTTTCCTACTTAACTCAGATCTCTATAGGGCCCTTCATCCTTTGGAATCTTAGAAGTTCAAGACACCGGTGGCTGTCCTAACGAATCCACAAACATTAAAACATTAAGTTCAGCATTTTCCTCCAATGCCCTAAGATGGTTTTGTAAAATTTGTATTTAATCCCCACCAATATAACACATCACATTATTTGCTTGCAGCAAATGCAGATTCATACATTTTGCCCTTTTGAGCACAGCAGAGTGAAATTTGTAGAAGTTTTCAATTTTCTTAGAGTTTTGTTCTATAACTTCAGATCTCCCAAGAGTTCTGCTTCCTATATGCCTGCTGTAAAGAGTACCCTGTTTTGCCTGGGGAGTAGTATTTTTAAACCAAAATAACATTACATAAATAGACATTTTCTGTGGCACTCTATGGTGAACCAATTTAGAAAATGGGATAGCTGTGATGAGCTTTTGGTAATCCACATAACAGCTGGAGTCTCCTGTGGGCAGATGTCTTTGTGCCCAAAGATGTAATAATACTGTAGCCCAGCCAGAAGTGTGTACTGTGACCACATCGTCTCCTGCTAGAAACAGCTGCAGTCTCCTAGCCAGCGAAAAGGCCTTAGGCACACATATTGCTATGGGAGCACAGCACCAATAAGGAATTGGAATGCTTTCTTAAGAAGTTCCTCTGCATTTTCCACTGTACTTGTGTATATGGAAACATAAGCATCTGCACTATCAGTGCAAAAAACCCTAAGAAAGCTTTCTTCTCTGAACCACCATAACATCTATCTTTCTGATTCCTGATTCCTTTTAATCATTAGACGGTATAGTAAAAACTCCCAGTGGGTTAGCATTAATGGAGATTGCCAGACAGGTATAATACATAGATGCAAGTCAAAGCAGTTAAACTCACGTGTTGGTAGCACAATAATTTTAGTAAAAGCTACATGAAGATTTGAAGGTGGATGCGCTACCTCTTCTCTATGAGCAGAAAAGTTTTCTTAACAGACTTCTGCCCAATGATTGAAGTATAGACAAAGGCTTAACACCAACAAGGATTTCAGCTCGAATCTGGAAGATTATAATGGCCAAAATTTCTGAAGCAAGTACACAGATTCACTGAACATTGCAACATCCAAAGAAAGAAAAGCAGTTGTTTCACATTTAAGAAGCGTTACTGATGTTGGGGACTGAAGTCATTCCCTGAAGCAGTCTCTAGAGTCCCTGCCACATGGTAGCCCAAAGCACCGAAAAGGACCGTCTAGATGTTGCCATACTGCAATGATGATAATAATAATGATGATGATAATAATGATATTCTGCAGTACTACAGTCAAAGCATTGAGATTTCCTTTGTTCTTTTTCTCGTAACAAGACAACAATGTGAATTGAGAAGGAAGCCTATTCTCAAGCATTCAGCTGAACACAAAATAAAAGCAAATACTAGAACTAAAGCAGCACTGTAAAAACAAAAAATACATTTTAAGACACTTATTGGAGTAAGTAAGAAGTTATAGTTGAGCTCTAGTCCAACCCTTGCAAAAGTCTCTGAATTAATGTTCTGCTGGGTTGAGTATGGATAGTTTCAGGTTCAACATAACTTTTTGACAGTCTGGTCTGCCTGTTGTTACCCTGATCCATAGAATGGTAACTATGGCTTAAGCATCTCAAATACGTGTACATAGACTTTCAAAGTATTTGTTACTGTACACACACAGAACAGAAAAAAATAATGCAGTGCATAAATTAAGTTTAGCCTTTATAACAGAAGGAGATATTAATATTTAGTGGCATTTCAGGCACTTAAGGATACATAGCTATCAGGATGCTAATGAGAATTTAGTATTCTACAAAGGGAGCAGGCGTCAAAAATCAGTAAGCTCCTCTAATTGTATGTAAAAATTCCCACCAAGCATCATCCTAAAGCATTTTCCAAGGCAAGCTGCTGCAGCTCACAGCATTCTACCAGCCACGATAGATATGGACATGAAGAAAAGGCAAATGGATGATGGTTTTATAGACACACGGAAGCAGACAGCTGCTATTTGACAAAAGACTGAAGCAAATAAATCAGGAGTGGGTCAGTTCTTGGGCTTTTGAAAATGAGAAAGCTTTAGTTTGCTAGAACAGAAAAGGCAAAAGGTAATTTGTGGAAATTTTTTATTTTAATCAATGTAATAACTTAAAATAAGTGACACTGGCATGAATTAAGCACCAGTGAGTCTACAGCTCAGGATGCATCTTCTAGACTGTTCAGAAAATACATGTACTGTTTTTCTTGTTACAAGCAATATGTGAGTATGTGGGGTTTCATGACACTAAGAGGCAAAGTGGATGGCTAGCAATAAGGAGATACTGATCTTATTCAAAGATGAATGAAGAAAACATAATTGCACTGTAAATTATATTACAGTATCTACTACATATTTAGCCCATGTCTATGGGAATAGTATTTTCAGAGTGTACACAAGGCAACTACAGAAGAGAGTTCATAAATAACAACCTTACACGTGCTAACACACTTAATTTATCTACAAAATGACACCAACTACCTTGAAGACAGTCAAGTTTGCTGTCAACTGCCTTGAAAATAGTTAAAAAACATATCTCCAGAAAACCCTAGAGACAGGTTTTCTAACCTATCTGTATATCTCTTACAGAAAACCTCTGTGAGGAACACATTGCGAGAATGTTTTGCTAAGGTCAAAACAATAAAATAATTTGCACTTTCCTCAACAGAAGGGGAAAAAAAAGTTTTACTGTTTGGATTCTTAAACAAACAAGGCGAACACAAAAGCCAACTACTATTACTAGGAAGGAAAATGTAATATTATGTCATACCCTGAAAAAGAGCCCTCAGTAAGTGTACCAATGAACTGGAAAATCCTGCAGAGCTAAAAAGGTAAACAAATCAAGAAGTCAACAAATCAACTAAAAACTGCTTTACATTTGCATCTGCTTTTGGAAACTGTCTCCTTTCTAGTTTAACGGGGGTATGCATGACAGAAAGAAACATTATCCCACCCAAGCATATATTTTTATTAACTACATTTAATTTTCAATAACTGGAAACACTCAGACACTCAGAACCGCCCCCCGCCCTTCCCCCCATCCTGAGGAATCAGTTTACACACACGCATGCACACATATAAACATTAACATATCTGTTTCAGGCAAAAGCTTTTAAAAAACCTCTGTAAATCTGTACTTGTAGTTACAAATACGATAACAAACCATATTCTTGTTTTCGATAAAAACAAAAGTTTGTCTCTTTGAGTGTAAATCATGCATGAAAGGAGGACAATTTTTTTTAAACTGCATATGCTTCACATGCTGCTTCAAATGGCAAAGCTTTGCGTGCCTGGCTCAGAGCCAGTTGACAGCTCAGCTGGATATCAATGCACATTCTGACCCCCCTTGCAGCGTGTCACTTCTGAATTGTTTCCGCGGTAGAAAGTTTATTCAACCTCTCTCTCAAATTCAGTGGACCGACCATCATTCTGCTATTTAATCATAGCAGAACAGGTTATTTTTCTGACAGCACTAAAGCCAGACAGCAATTCCTAATGAACAGCTTGATACAAGTGGAATTTCGACTGTTTTAGCCTCAATTAATTCTGCTGTCAAAACAAATGACTGCTTTTAGTGTTTAGATGTCAAGCTGCATCACAAAGGTCAATTTTGTATGTACACAAACATATAAGCAATCTTTTTCTTGCTATTATCTGATCCTGTGACATCTTTATAAAAAAATTTCAGATTTTCAAATTTAGAAGCCAGGAAACCAAAATATATTTTTAGACCATTACTGTTTCTAACACTAACTTCTCATTTTTATTGCCTGTCCAAAAAAGAGAAGTGATTTTATAAAAAGATAAGGAGAATTTTATTTTTCCCCAGAAAAGGACTTCTTAATCTAGATTTAAAAAAAGAAGCAGCAAAACCAAATTCAAGCATAGCTTATTTGTAAGAATGCAGACTAAAGATGAATAGCTGTTACCAACTTTGAAGTAAATAACATATTTGTGATATATTTATCATGCTAGTACCAGACTGCCGCAAGCAAACATTAGTTTGTGGAGTCGGTCAGCTCTACTTTGCCAAAAAGAGGATAAGGGACAGAAAACACAACCGTGTTAACAGGCCAATCTGAGGAAAAATATTGAAATAATACTGGTAAAACTGTATCCTTTGATCTAATTCTACAAATACACAGTTCCACCACAATAATTACTGAATTTCTGATTACTCTTCGTTATATCAGCCTAGCCTATATATTGCCTCTAGAGACGCTTAAGACTTGACTGAATCCTCATTTTTTTAAAAACTCGTGTTGTAAAAAGAAAACTGTATCATGGTGATAGTACTCCTTTTGACAAAGAAAAGATAGAGATGATAGTGGCAGCACAAATAACTACAATTATCAGGAGCAACGTATGTAGCACTTCCAAGGAAAGTCTTTTTTTAGATGAAGAAATTAACACACAAGGACAGCATCTACTAAACAAGCGATCAATTCTAACCCTGATTCTGTTACTAGGCTTCCAGCCCTGCACTCAGTTCACCGGATCAAAGGAAACATTCATCTCAGGCTCTTCTGGTACTGTGGGTACAAGCTCTGTGAATACAGCAAACACACTACTCTCAAGGGGCAGTCTTTCCATGTGGCTTACAGAGCAAAAACAAAGTGGAAAAGGATCATAATCTGAGGAGCTTTAGAATAATTATTATCAATTAAGATGTTTATCAGCAGCAAGGAGATACATTTTTTCTCTAAACTAAAAAGGTGGCAAACATCTTCAGTTACAAAGAAAATATTTTTTATTGCTCAGATAACACAAGAATTTTCAGCAAGAGACATTAAAAACATACCCAAGGCAATGTTTCAAGTTCGAGATCCAACTAACCTGTGACACCTGAATATGACAGCAAACACTGGAAGTTTCAGCCACAATTTATGAAAGCATGAGGTCTGTGAGCAGCAAAATTAATGTCAGCTAAGACATCAAACTGCAGAATGCTACGTTTTCTAATTCCTGCCCTCCACACCATTCCCAGCCACTTTTCTCATTCTTTTCTACTCTTCTCGTGCTTTATACTTAACTTTACCCCGTATTTCCTTTCTGGCTGCATAAACAACAGGATGTGAGATGTGGCTGGTTTTGAACCATCCACAGGCTAAGTGGCTGGCCAACATGCACACATACATACAAACACATTCTCAGCTGTCTGCTGACTCCAAATGAGTAACTTAATCATTACAATTGCCTTTCCCTTACATGGCATGATGAGTTTGGGTCCTTCTCTACCCGACTCCTCATTTTCATAAAGTCTTTGAAACCTCTACTTTTCCATCAAATTGGGTTCAAAGTAGCAGAGTCTTGTGAAAGCTATATGGGTGTGTGGAGAAAAATACTAAGAAGCAGCAGAACTGTATAAGCCTAGTCTATAAATATAAGTATTGGTAACAAATGGCTCTCCCTGACTGCATGGTCCATGATTCACCTGCTGAAGGCAGACCATGCAAGTATGCAGCGATGAAAGAAATGCACGGACACATTCAAGTAGTTTTCTTCTTAAAGAAGTCAGCTAAGGTTTTGGAACACTAGACATTGTAAATATGTTAAATTATAGCCCTCATCTTTGAAGACTGCTTCCAAGAATCATGTCTTTGTAACAGTCATGCATTGTCCCTGTAAACCAAGAGGGGTATGGTTTCTTACTGAAGTTCTGAACTTAGACGCATGAAATCATCAGAGGTTAAGATGTTTCCTAAAGAGAAAAAAGAGGATAATACATTTTATAGTATCCAGAATTTTTCAGACAGAAAAATCTTTTTTCAATTCAACAAAATCTTCTCCATGGGAATGTTTTCCTCCTTTGTAGTGCTTTGCAATTGTTTTCTTATTTACTTACACAGAAGATTCATTTTGTGGGGAAAGGAAGAAAAGTAGATATGCTTAACCACCTCTCCACCCTAACTGTAAAATGGGAAGTATTAATTAGAGTATGACAGTTTCCACACATGCGTCATTGATAAGCAAAGAAAATTAATGTGAAATTCTTTCTGGTGAGCTTTTTCTGTAGCTTATGGCAAGTATGAGACACTTCTTGTCAGGGGAGAAGGTTGAAAGCACAGGAATAACATGGAGAGACATGGTATTAAGGATTACCACAAAATCTCCCTTCCACACATTCATGCCCAAAGACCTCCTCGGAGCCCAAGACAGTAAAGGTTTGACCTTGAAATACATCTCAGCATTTAAAGACACAAAATATGCATACTATTATCCGATAGTATCCATAATAGTATCCAAGTCAGTGGTTGCAAAGAAGACAAATCCATGTTACAAGACACAAATTTTCCACTCCTGTCTGTTCTTCCTGAACCAGGCTACCAAAAATGATACAGATCTACACAGTCCTCTGAAGGATTGCATCAGCTATGACAGTAGAACAGAGAGGCACTCTCTGAAACTAAACTCCCAAGGCTTAGGAAGAAGTTTAATGATAGTAACAGCATTTCTTATACTGTTTTTCTAGACATCCTCTTTCCCCTGAAAAGAGCAACCAATAGAGAAAAGTCTTCAAAACAAATTCATTTCAACATTAAATAAAGAATTTAAATTACAAACACTATTAATAAAAGATAGGAATTTGAAATTTTATTGTCGTGGTTAAACCTGGGCTTAGGTCTGTGCAGATAGTTCGATTAGCTACTGCTTAGACATCTTCCTTTTTCCTACCCTCATACTATTCAGGCAATAGGTCAAGGGGTACACCACTGTACCTTACAATGCCAAAATGCAGACAAATCAATATCCGTCATTTAAAATGGAATTACTGACACAGAGAGCCACCCAGGTGATCTATAACAATTAAGCCAACAATAAAAAGATAATGAAGAAAAGCAGAAAACATCCTGCACTTCCTGAGAACCACCATGGCTACACAAGGTTAAATACAAGTCAAGTGAGAATTCATTTTTAAATGCCAGAATAAATATTTGTGTTCAAGAAAGAGTATGACATACAGACCTACTTGACTGACAGTCAATTCAATGCAGAAGTTGTCCAATGGTAGTTGGTCCTGGTATGATGTACTATCACGATGCAGTATTATTGCCAATGGAATTATGAGTTAATTAGAAGCGGGACCCTGTGCAACACAAGTTAGTAACCACTAATACTAGATAGATTATTATATGCATAGTTTAGGATTTATTTCAATTTTATTAGAAAGGTACACTATTAAGACAAGTGGTTTTGAGTTTGTTTTTTAAGTCCAACTTTAGCTTCCTGTGTTTGCTTCCCTAGTTTAAAACCACATTTTTCCTCAAAAAGCTTGTGTTGCAAGACTCAAGTCATTGCTCTTCTCTAACACTGCAGTCTACTAAGAAAGAACTACATGTTCAGATGTTTAGGTTTCCAAATCTTTCCAGATTTCAGAAAGTTTTTTTTCTTGTAAGCTTTATTTTCTGATAGAGAAGAAAAAAACAACAGAGAAAAGAATACACTTCTTCCTTCTAATTTTGCCAAGTATGCTTCCTATGAAAATTTCATGTTTGAAAAGGCCATTTAGTTAATGGCCTAGTTAATTCTGTCCAAAGAACATTTCCTATCTTAAAAGAAAAATATGCCTCTAATAAATAAATTAAAAAACCCAAACCTTTTCCTCAATATTAATTCCATATAAGTTTATGCTACTTTAGGTAACTAAAGTATAATCTTATTTATGTTATTAGCATAAAACACATCTCAGTGTGTTATTTCTATTCTCAGGCGTTTAAAAGCTCTTCACCTATCCTACACACTACTGCAGTTTCTCATGACGATCACCTAATTAATATCTTTTTGCTACTTAAGCTTCTGAAATAGACATTGCTTTGCTCCCACAGCCCTAAAAAATTATCTGCCTCAGGCTGCAACTGCTTTTGTTTGTTTGTAGCAAGAAAATTCAAGAGGACCCAACCGTACTTCATCTTACTGAGTGTCCAAGATCATTCAAAATCCAGCTTTTGCCTGTTGTATCTACAGATGTTGTCTAAGGTATTTTCATCAATGCTGCTAGTCTTCCACTTGCATTAAGAGACTCTTTGAACAAAAGTTGTACAGTTATAACTCTCCAGACCATTGAAAATAAATAAATCACAATCTAAACCAAGTTTGCAACTTAGGTATATGTAATTATTAAAAATCTGTGCTGGCAGATAAGACTTCCTAAAGTCCACATCAACTTTGGCAAGCTTGTTGTTTATGAAGGATCCAATTTTTGCAGGCAAAATAAAATAGACATCTAAGACAAGAATTAGGACACATTTGTTGGTATAGCTCTTGAGCTTGCAGCTCCTCATCAGAAACAGAGCTCTACAGCACAGGACCCTTAAATACTTTTTTACCTGCCTCAAGCTCAGCTTCTCATAAAAATCCTCAAAGATATCCACTTAATTTCTTCCACTAACTTCTGAAATACAGCAATGGTCTCCCTTCCTTTACAAAGAATACTTTTCTGAATCCTTTGAATACTGTCAGTGTTGATAAACTAAACTCATTCCTCAGTCAGCCTTCTGTGTAGAATTACGTGTTGGCACAGACTTTGAGAAACTGTGACACTTCAGGCTATTTATGCACCTAATCACAAGTGTCAGCAGCATTAAAATATTCACAATATTTACAGAAAATTATTTATAAGAACATAAAATAAATACTTGCTTTGTTACACTTCCTTGTGGAAAAGAAGCTCAAAGATGTCATGTAGAGCTGTTAAAAAATTAGTATTAACCATTGTCAGTGTTTATTTCCAACTACTTTGTTGTTATTTAGTGTCCTAGAAAAAGCATTCTTATAAATGCTATAAAATATTATGTTATCAACCAACCCAGGGAAAAAATAAATGCCACACCCAGCACTGTTTCAAGTCTTTCTCTCAAAGCACAGTTCATTATTCAAGCACACAAAAAGCTAGTAGCTTTAATCAAAACAAGCTTCAACACTCCATGGCCCTTGTTTTGCCTCTCAATCTCTGGGAAAGGACTAACTGGTTTCCAAAATTTCTTAGCAGTAATACAGTTATTATTAACCATTTTTTCCTAGTTTATCCTGTTCATCTTGTACATTTCTTCAATAGATAGAAAACACATAGTTTAACACAATGCACTAACTAAATAGGAATATTAACATCTAGTGAGCACAACTGTGCATTTACAGTATTTGCACTAGCTATTTGCACTAGCTTCCCACTTGTGGTGCAGCTCACTTTAATGCTCTTGCTTGCATTCATTTTGGAAAAAACACATAAGCAGTACACTCCACAGGCATTTAGGACTAAAATGCCCAAATAAGCAATTAGAAAAGTCCTGATAGCATGTCATAAATTCATACCAAACTTTTCACTTCTCCCCCCCCACCCCCCAGACAGCCACAGAAAACATTATTCTAATAAAATAATCAGTAATTCAGTTGAGTTCACTGAATCAGAAAACAGATGAATTGAAGCCTAGGTAAAATTTGTTTTTTAAATTCTTCATAAATTAAAGCTTTAATGCTTTATGATTCTGCTAATAGGCAATGCTCACAGCATTAATGAGCTGGTAAGGAATCCAGATTAAACTGCTTTGCTTGCCACCCAAATAGTAAACATGGTTGGTCAACAGCTTTGCAGCCTGTGAGAAGTCCACATTGCTTTCAGCAGGAATGCCGTACCTAAATAAACCATTATTTTGTAAGACTTCAAAATACAAAATGTGTTAGCTCGCCAGAAACAGAGCTTCCAAATACGTTCCCTCAGAATAGACAAGGATCGCCAGCACATTGACACGGATACCAGGATGTTTTTTTCTGATATGTGCTACCTTGTGAGGCAGTGGAGATCTTGACATTATAGCTGTCCTAAGTCACTGATAAATTTCTCAACTCTAGACTACTTGATAGCTGTCCCAGAAAGAATTTCAAAATTACTAAAAAAAAATCCTGAATTAAGGTCTTCATTTGACATCCATGACCTTAAACTTTCCCATGACTGGAGTTACCAGGAGCCTCGAGACATTTTTTTTCTGCATAGGCAAATAAAGCAAACTAGGTTTCAGCAGCTCCAAAAAGCAACAGACCAAACATTTTTTTAACCAGCATTACTGATCAATTACTGGCCAAATTGCCAATTTCTGGATTTGGTGGAGGGAGGAAACGGAGTAGGAATTTTACATCTGTCCTTTTCTGAATCTTGTTATCTGTGGAAGCACCATTTGATTAAAAGGACTTATGTTATTATTCCTAATACCTAAAAGGACAAGGGGGACAAAAGTCAAATACTTTACTGTATATGCAAGAGCCAATTATGGCTGATCAACAGCAATGTGCATAATCAACATTGGAAAGTCCTTTTGTTATCATTTATTCCGAAGAGCTGATGGATTGCAGGTGCTAATTTTACAGTGTTTAAAAAATGCAAACTTCTTCTAGCCCCTCCATAAAGTTCAAATTTATTGTGTGGATAATGAAAGGAGACAAGAAGTATTTTTATGGACTTATGTTTTCCATAGCCCAAATTCTAATGCTTTTACTGGTACACTTAGAAGACAACCTGCATGTGACTATTCCTCTTCGCCAGATCTCTGCCTACTTGTATGTTGCAGTTGCAAGTCACATTCTAACTTATTCAGATTGTGAAAGATGGATCAAACTAGCACAAAACCAATGATTTTTTAAAAAATTATAGTTAAAAGATGACCCAGCACCTCTCTCACACTGAATAATGGCACAGCATATGTAGTAATTGCCATCTGCAGATCACTGTTTTATTGTAGGGCTAAGGAGTCAGCAAAGATTATGGCTTTCCAGCTTTTGTCTGTATTACAATGAAAATTTTGATCACCTCTTTATTCAATTTTTAAGAAAAAATGCAAAAATCATCTAGATTCGGCTTTTGTTCCTGTTTTTTGGAACAATGCAGCACAGCTGAGTCTTCGCATTTGGCCTCCAAGGTACCTTCCAGGTAAACTGTGTAGTGGGCAAAAACTAACACAGGGATGAACACACAGTTAGTTCCCCACATATGAGAAGAGGGCATAGAAATCCAATAGCTAAAAATTAAAAATCATTCATGACCAACTACAGCTATATAGGCATTCACTAACCTCTTCAAACACATTAGGTACTATCCTGCCAATTTCAGACATAAGATCTAGGAAGAAAATGAGCTTGTACTTTCTAGCAGTTTCTATTTCACACAGCATCACCTTTTCATACTGGAACAAACCAATTTTTTAATCAATTATTAGAAGATTAGGTAAATAAAGATAGAACTCATCAATATGTCATTAATCTGGGATAGACATCATCTCCAGTATTTATTTAACGCATACTTTGGGTGGAAGAAAAACAGACATCTTCTGCCGTGCAATAAATGAATTTTCTAAGGCACATGGAGCAACAGCCTATCACAAACAGAAAATTGATTCATGAGAAGTGGCCAAGAAGTTTTGATGAACACTGCAGGACCATGTGAGTGACAAAAGCATCTTCCAAACGACAGTATTGTAACTGCTATTAGACCTAAAAGCAGGAACATACTACAGAATCATAGAATAGTTTGGGTTGGAAAGAACCTCTAATGGTCATCTAGTCCAAACCCCCTGCAATGAGCGGGGACATCTTCGACTAGGTCAGGTTGCTCAGAGTCCATCCAACCTGATCTTGAGTGTTTCCAGATCATCTACCACCTCTCTGGGCAACCTGTTCTAGTGTTCCACCACCCTCATCACAAAAAATTTCTTCCTTATATCTAGTCTGAATCTACCCTCTTTTAGTTTAAAACCTTTACCCCTTGTCCTAACACTACAGGCCCTACTTTCTTGTCTCCATCTTTCTTATAAGCCCTACTTTAGTATTAAACAGTTGCAGTAAGGTCTCCCCAGAGCCTCCACTTCTTTAGGCTAAACAACCCCAACTCTCTCAGTCTTTCCTCACAGGAGAGGTGTTCCATCCCTCTGATGATTTTTGTGGCCCTCCTCTGGACCCGCTCCAACAGGTCCATGTCCTTGTTGTACTGGAGGCCCCAGAGCTGGACGCAGTACTCCAGGTGGGGTCTCACCAGAGCGGAGTAGAGGGGCAGAATCACCTCCCTCAACCTGCTGGCCACGCTTCTTTTGATGCAGCCCAGGGTAGGGTTGGCTTTCTGGGCTGCAAGAACACACATTGCTAGCTCATGTCCAGCTCTTCATCCACCAGTACCCCAAGTCCTTCTCCGCAGGGCTGCTCTCAATCCCTTCATCCCCCAGCCTGTATTGATAACTGGGGGATGCAGTGGTCCTCCCCATGTGCAGGACCTTGCACTTGGCCTTGTTGAACCTCATGAGGTTCACATGGGTGCATTTCTTGAGCTTGCCCAAGTCCCTCTGAATATTAGAAACTGTTCAGAGAGCACATTAAATTCTGATCTGAAGCCTTACTATTTATTACAGGTCCTGACAGCTCTCCTTCTGTTTTTCAATATTTTACAATAAGTAATTTTTTTTTCATTTTAAAATAAAGATTTGCAACTGGATGTATATGGCTATTTTTTTTACATTGAATAGAAGTAAGGAAAACAAATGCTGAATACAACTTCTTCAAATACTGTATTACTAAAAATTGTAAACTAAAAACTAAATTGAAATTTAAAAAAATATTTAAAGTAAATTCAGTAAGAAGTAGGTGATAAAGCTGACTAAATAAGTTATTTAGGTAGCAGTTAAAAAAGAGCTATTGTAAAGAAGTCCACAAGTGAAGTTAAAAAACCTCGCAAAGAGGTATTTGCTTGAAAGAAACGGTATTTGTACTAGAAAAACAGTGTTAATCCCTAGAAGCCCCTGTATATAATGACTTCAGGTGACAGAAACTAGCCACCAGAGGGAGCCCATATAATCTGGTACAAAGGACATCACTATACAAAGAGAAATTTCAGATAGGCAGATAAGTTTAAGAAAATAATTGCCTATATCTAGAAAACTCTACTGTAAATTGCTAATAGTCTACTCAATGCAACATCCCTCTTCAGCACTTCATTTCAGATTCATTCTTATTTTTACAGATACAAATAAAAGCACGTGAACTCTGCTATGAAGAGCTATAACTATAGCTAGAATATACTGAAATGAAGTAAAATACCTTGTTATGTATTACCTTTTTAGTTTATTTTGTTCCCCAAATTCAGTATTTCAGAAAGTGGCCCACCATCTAACTTAGTATCTTAGCCCAAAAATAATATGGAAGGGAGAAGGCCTGCATAGTCATGGGTAATTTTAATTTATTTCCTTCAAACAGATTTAGGACTGGAACGTTAAGCAACAGTGACATCCATAAGACATTTTTTTTCTACATTTGCTTTGTACGCCAAGTCAGTATCATTTTTATAGATTTATCTGAGGAGCCATCTCCTTCTTCAGCCTAACTAATAAATACATCACACAGAGAAAGACTTCCAACATTTGCTCCATGAGTTAAAATACCTTTCTATCAAGAACAGTTCTCAAATGCAGAAAAGTACTTTTTTAATCAAGAAAAAGCAGTCCTTACCACACTGGATGTTCCCATTTCATTCTTAGAAGGCTGATAACTCACTTTGCCTTCCAAATCTTTGTAATTGTCAATGCTGTATGATTCTAAGTTAATAAAACGAATATAATAGAAGAAGTAATCATAACTAACATCACTAGCGGTCTGTGTTTCTAGTTTTTGACACTTCACAACTTCTTGTGAATTTGTATTCTTTTACTGCTGAATTTGCCTGTGCTCTCCCTCTGCACCATGACTGCTTTACAAAGCTTATAGCAATACAATAATTTAACACTGTAAAAGAAAAGTCAAGGCGCATACATTTCCACACTAAACATGCTCTCTTTCCTTAGAATACTTTGCTATTAAAAGAGTTGAAGAAATGAAATTTGCTATGGCAAAAGCTTTTATTTGGCCCCAAAAAAATACAAATAGGAGTTGAAGAATGCCATAAAGCAGCAAGTAAGTAGACAGTGTATATAACTTTTCCCACTAAATTAAAAAGTGAAGTTTTACTTTTCTTACGATTACTAAGTTGTCTAGCAAAACCCCATACTAATAACATGGATGACTTGAAGTGCAGAGTGCTCTAGGATACATTAGCAAGAGTCTTTATAACCCAGTGAGACAGAATCCTAAATGCAAGATGGAGATCCCTAGCCACGACATCTTGGCAATAGCTAGTCAAAGAGGTCTGAACACTGAATTTTCACATCTTTGTCCTGATTTCAGACCAACTGAACTTGAACCCCTGAAGTTCATACTTTTTCTGTCTTAATTTTTCCTGAAAAATTGCAAAATACAAAGGAAAATTTTTCCATATACAATCTCACTCAGCCCACTTGGATATGAGCTTTAGTGGATCACAGAAAGAATATGAAACAATGTTATGTTAAAGACACCTCACAGAGGCATTTTAAGATACCTAGTAATCATATTTAACAATTTAATATACATTCTCAAGATCTTCTCTGTTATATACATCCTTGCTCTGAAAAAAACCTTTGTGCTTCTATACTAGAAGACAAAGATGCTAGTCAGGACTCCCAGTGCTGAAGAAAATAGAAAACAGTACTACTGAATTCCTGTATTCACACACCTAGTGACTGTGAATTCATGCTCAAACATTAAAGTGAAGTCTTTATTCTTCCTATAACGCTAGATACACAGTACTGTGAGATTGTCTTTTTATGCCAGTCCAGGGAAGTCTTATACATCATACCCAACAAGCAGTACTTTCACAAAGTACTACTCAATTTGCTGCTTAGTAAAGAAACAATCTACATATAATCTATTAAAATGGATAATTTTGCAAGCTAACCAAATAAACTGATGCAACTGTTCCAATAGTTCAATAAGCAGCTTTATAGACTGTTCTGAATATACCCATAAATTCATATTAAAGTTCTGAAATATAATTTATGCAGAAACACACAGCAGACAACACATTGTGCAAGGAACTTCAGTTTCTTGACAAATTTCACTGACATACCAAGCAACAGTATAGTTTAAAAGCTTCCTTGAAGGTCTACATAGAGGGACTAATTGCCATGCTTTATGAACATAAATACTACACATACATAATAAATTGTGTATCTATTCCTATGAAAAATTTAATATCAAAGGGAATGAATTCTGAGAATTTGAAATTGTAAGTACATTAAAAATATAATACATTAACAAATAGGGGTTTGACCTTTTATTATGAGTGGAAATCTACAGTTTTAAAATTAGCATTTCCTACTCTGTTATTTTTAATCTCTTACCAGGTCTTTCCTTGCCAGTTCCTTTTGACTCAGCAAATTTCTGTATTAAACTCTCAACTGTAGTATTTGTCATGTTATTAATAAACTCTTCGTGCACCTTCAAAAAAAACCACACCACACACAAAAGGAATTTAAAAACTAGTAATTGAAAGAATGTAATGAACTTTAAAAAGTGGTTTTCTGTAGTTAAGGTTCAAAATCCTTCCCTCTAAAATATATTACAGGGCTTCCAGAAATCAACAGGCATTTTATCCAGGAAATCCTTTCTTTGCTTTAGTATTAGCCAGTGTGTGTACAATACAGATAGAAAATAGGAATGAAAGAATACAGCTTGATGACAGGTCTAGGATTGACTTCCATTTCTTCCATCTAAATAACTTGTGTATATAAAATTTTCTGAATTTGTCAGCAACATGTCCCACTACAATATCAGGAAGACAAGCAGTCTCTTAAGCCAGCACCAGTTAAGGGTGTGACCTCTTACTATTGTATTATCACAGCTCCCACCTGCTTGAGCGAAAGCATTACTGTTGTAATGCTTTTGGTCTGAAAAAGGAACAACCACATGTTGTTAATAAGAATTTTTTCCAACAAGGCAGTATGTATATGTTTTAGAAATAAAGAGCATGACCCTTGTGACCATCATTCATTAGCAGAAAACCTCAAAACTGAGGAAAATAGTGACTCTAAGTGTACACAAATAAAACTACACTTCAAACCATCTAAAAATTAAGGACTACTTGTAAGGATTATTAATTAAACCAACTTACACCTAAAGAAAAGATACTATAACAGCTTCTGTTACTGAAGATCTTTTGCTTATAAAACCCAAAGTGTATAAAAAATTTGGAAACTTTTCAGAGTGATATAATTTCAAGTTTTAGTCAAAGAAAAGCACAAGTATCCCGATTATATGTGAAATGAGTGCTAATTTCATATCTAGGGAACAGAACCTTGAAATAAACTAAAAAGTCTTCAAATTGTCAAAATGTTTTGTTTTCTGTTAAGACAAAATTTTTCTGTAAATTTTGCGATACTGAACTTATAAATGCAACAGGAAGCCATAAAAATTTGAGCTTATGTTGAATTTACCATCATTTGAAAGATGTAATCTTGTAATTACCACAAACACAGTAAGAAATGTTCCATTTAATAGTTAAGAAAAATACATAGCATAATCCAATCAAACAGATGATAATATAAAAATTACCTCTCCTATTTGTAAATGAATTTCTTTTATGGTATTTGACAATGATTCTATAATCTCTTTCATACGAAGAAGGTGTGTTTCTTCAATGTCCTGAAATTTCTGTAAACGAATACAAGCAATTAATCATAATGAAAACTTTTCTTGAAATACTAAACCTTAAATTTTAATAATTAAGTACACTAAGTGGACACCAGCCCCCCACCACCCCAGGTTTTTTTTTTTGTTTTTTTTTTTTTCAGATCTTGATCATGGTAATTACAATGTTTAAGAAAGGAAGGTACAGAATTCACAGTTATGAAATAATGTACTTTATTTAGTAAATGTACTATTTAAAATAGAATATATCCTTTAAGAACCATTACCCAGGTTTTTTACTTTCTCTTTAAACTGTCATCTATCTTGATTTTTCAAAAAAATCTGACCTATTTCTACCAAAAGAAAATGGGGTTAGAGAGTGTTTTTAAAAAAGTCTTTTCTCCATTACTTAAGAGTCTTTTTTTCATCTAAACCCAGAAATCTTATTTCTGGATCCATTTTGCTTTTCCTTCTTAGCACCCTCTCCTCCTGCTCACAATATACACATGCTTTCTCTTTTTCTAGTTAAATCTATATCCTTTTCTTCTTTTAAAGATCAAACAAATGAATCATATTTAACTCACTGTATATAATCTTTGCAGTTTGTTCCATTTTACCCAGACTTCCAGCTGACAGCCATTTTAAAATCACTTCCAATGTTTTCAATTACCCATTCCTAGCCAAAGATCAGAACTAAAAACGTCCTCATTCTCTGCAACAGTCAACCATAATTGTCTTGAAATCTTTGTTTACTTCTGCTCTTTCTTAGTTCTCTTCCTATTTCTGTGACTGCCCTTTCATGTGCATCCAACTTTGGAGCACCACTTAATCCTCTCTCCAATTTGTACAGGGTTCTCTGAAGACCATCTCTCCACATTTCACACCTCTTGCTACTCTGATTCACAAAGAGAACTCCATAGTAACAAGTCAAGTATCTCTGACTTCCAAGCTCTCAATCTTTCTTTTGCCATACTTACATATCTCTCTAGCCATCAATCAAGCAGAATAACTTTTTTCTTCTCCAACAGCCTTCCTCTTAATTACAGAGGATATGGTCATCCTCTGTAGCCTTTCAAAACTATCTGTGGTCCATCTCCATAGTATCTGCTCTCAGTCACTATCAGGTTATCAACACATGTTCACAGCGCATCCTTCCAACGTGTGCCTGTTTCCACTACCTAATTTTAACCTAAACACACAGCCAACTTTTGAGGTTATGCCAATGATGCTTCCTTCATGTTTGGTTTGAGCTCCCCATAAAACTCTGCAAAACAGAGGTACCAGACTCCTTTAAACTCTTCTCTATAATGCATATCAAAAAAGTTGACCGCTCAGAGATTTTTTTTTTTGCCTTTTAATTCAGTTGAAAGCATTCCCCTCCCCCAGTTGTTTCCTTATTTCTTGTTTATTGTTTTATACTTAAGATTTAAAGTCTTTGAAGTAGAGCCATCTTGGCCTTGTACAGTACATAATACAAAGAGGATCTGATCAAAGAATAAAGCTAGGTACTTGTGCTGGTTTTGGCTGGGATAGAGTTAATTTTCCTCATACTAGCTAGCATGGGGCTAGGTTTTGGATTTTTGCTGAAAACAGTGTTGATAATTCAGGGTTGTTTCAGTTATTGCTGAGCAGTGCTTACCCAGTGTCAAGGCATTTTCTGCTTCTCACCCTACCCCACCAGCAAGCAGGCTGGGGGAGCACAAGAAGTTGGGAGGAGACACAGCCGGGACGGCTGACCCCAACTGACAACAGGGATATCCCAGACCATATGATGTCATGCTCAGCATATACCGCTGGGGGAAGAAGAACGATGGGGGGAACGTTTGGAGTGATGGCATTTGTCTTCCCAAGTTACTGTTACGGGTGATGGAGCCCTGCTTTCCTGGAGATGGCTGAACACCTGCCTGCCGATGGGAAGTAGTGAATGAATTCCTTGTTTTGCTTCGCTTGTGTGCGCAGCTTTTGCTTTACCTATTAAACTGTCTTTATCTCAACCCACCAGTTTTCTCACTTTTACCCTTCTGATTCTTTCCCCCATCTCATTGGGGCAGGAGTGAGCAAGTGGCTGTGTGGTGCTTAGCTGCTGGCTGTAGTTAAACCATGACAGACCTATAATACAACCACATCATTCATATCACAGGTATAATCATTAACTGAATTGTTTACTTTCACTTTTGAAAGATCAGGCCATCTTAAAAAGATGCATTGAAATGAATCTGTAATGTTAATGACCCAACAAATGCAAGCCACTACTTAGTGTTTTAAGCTACAATACAAATGAAAAATTGTTGACAGGATATTTAGCTGTCCAACTTAGTATACACAGTTTAACTAAGCATTGCTCCTTTTTATAAACATGTATGTTTTCTTGTAAGTTTTACGATGTTTTTTAAAAATGAATTATTACTCATTCTTGAACTTTATTTGTATGCAGACTGCTCAACAGCAAAATCATCCAAAGTCAACTCTACTCAGTTTTAGATAAGACAGAAGGACTTCTAAGGAATAATTTAGCACTTTCAGCTATTAGATCCTTTCCAATGTTTGATTGTGCTATGTGATTTTAAAAGAAGCTTCTAGCAAGGTGGAAAATCCAGCAAATAAGACGACATGTGTTCTTAGCAACTGCATAGCAATTGCATAATACAACTATAGCTTCACTCAGAAAAATCTTTCAACATGAGTGATTTCTGTCATATCTGATTTCTAAACAACAGTGAACTATATTTTCCTGCTTCTTTAATCACAATAAAACCTTCCATGTTTATTGCAACAAAACCCATAATTTGCAATTCAAGATTAGGAAGATCATATGTTTCAAAATTCAACCTCTCAAAATCACGTATCACAAGTCATTTCACTTTGATAACTGCAGGTAAGAGAGTAAATGACAAGAGGAAAAATACATAAAATTTATGCAACAAGATTGGTGGAGTTTAACTAAGAAAAGAGGACAGCTAAGTGAGGACATTACT
Organism: Buteo buteo; assembly: GCF_964188355.1. Taxonomy (NCBI): domain Eukaryota; kingdom Metazoa; phylum Chordata; class Aves; order Accipitriformes; family Accipitridae; genus Buteo; species Buteo buteo. Next base: position 28,732,937 of record NC_134204.1, read on the forward strand.
ACATGATTACCTAGAACAATGCCACAGCAATTCAAGATGTCTGTCCTCAGAAAAATAGTATGTGAACAGTATAAAACAGACTTAAGCTAAGCCAACTGATTTTGCACTGAAACAGCTGACAATGCTCACACTCCTCATTGATTTCATTTTCAGAACTAGTATATTTCAAGTGAAATATACTCTAAATTAAGATGATCTAGGGTGTTCTTCATATACAAGTGGGCTTCCACTTATTCATGGGTGTTGCTGTTTTTCCTATCACATCATCTTTAAAGTAGCCCTCCTGCAACCAAACTGTAGATGCAACTATGCCATTATACTTAAAATAAATTCTACAGATAAGACTTACACTGGCAGAATGGCAATTTTAATTTCCAATGTGGACAGCTGTGGAAAGTTTCCAGGTGTCCATTATCACATTAAGTGAAAATTTAAATTTTATGTAAAATGGTTGTTGCAGTTAAGGAACTAAGGACATTTAGACAAGTATGGTTTGTAGCGCGAGGTGACTTTGTACCATTTTTTTATTGAGAAAAAAGCCCAACCCAACCCCAAAAGATCCTAACTGCACCTGTCCTGTCATCCTCTGCTCCACCCCCCTGCCCCTGCCAAATCATAATAGCCCAAAAACATGGTGAGGTTTTCCCAGCTGTAACAGCTGATATAGAAAAAGACTTTTTTCCCCTCTCTATGTTGCAGCCTGGTTTAAATAGGTAATACCCACCTAATAACACAAATATGAAAGCTGAACAAAGAGCACCTTCATATTCTGTCTCTGTATACAAAATAAGCTTTTATTTTTCTCATTCTTTTGTTGTAGTGGATTGTTTAAATGGATTTTTTTTTTAGTACATGATGAAAAGCCCAGCTAGTTTGCTTGCTGAAAGCCCCTACATTTTCCTTCACTAATTCACTGACAATGAAATCCATTTCAAATACTCTTCATGTTCATCTTCTGTCAGTTCTAAAAAAACTCCTGTTCATTACTGACAGCTTTCTTGCTCACTGGGGACAAGTTTACAGTGCAATTTAGCAAGGCCAGCTTATTGAAGTCATATTTGTTAAATTTTTTCTTGTTGTTTCAGAAAGCAGCAAGTCAACTGTATAAACACAGCCTCTTTCTTGTTTGGTAAGGAATAGACAGCAGACAGCTTTTGTGAGACTAAGTAAAGATTTAAAGCAACTTATTGAACTTGCTCTGCAGTGGATCAGAAGCATTCACAGGATCTGTTTCAGTGGGGTTCAGTAACTTCCAGAGCAAGGTAAATAACAAACAGGGCAGGAACTTCTTGATCCAGAAAAGCCACACATGTATATGACTTGAGACAAATAAATGAAACAGTTCAGTATTTTTTCTGGTATTATTTGATTTCTTTCTAGCAAAAGGTGTGGCCTACAGCAAAAGTCAGGCTGCGCTACAATTTATACAAACCACACAATGATGGAGTTACTGGAACGCTTACTGAGCAAATACAATAATTACAGTAACAGGAACACCACAAAACAGTTACCATTTTGGGTAGTAGCAGTATGTGTTCACATGTCAGTTTGATTCCACCTACTTTTATTTCTGGAAACTCTCCAGGAGGAATGTTACACTTCAATGATTCTTTTGTTGCTATTATATTTCACTTGTTTCCAAGAATTGTTTCAAGATACATATTAGTTAAGTTTAAAAAGGTTGCCAAGCCTCCAAATTCTCAAGTGCTTATAATCACACGTGCCAATTCCAATCCTATTGCCAGTCAAATTGCCTAGGGATAACTGATATGCAAATATTTTAAGGTACAGTGACAGACACACAATACTAAGGCAACAGATGTAAATGTGTAAGGTGGACACATATGCAAGTGAGTCCAGGCCAGTGTCACATGTTAAACCAGCTTAAATATGCAATTCTCTACCCTTGGTACCACATTGCCTCTGCCTTTGTGCCAGCAGAAATGCTTGTGTGATCTCTTAATAAATCAGACTGCAGGTCTCTTCTGGGTTAAGTCAACCTTCCTTCACATATTAATTCTAGCTGGATTAGTTCTACAAGGTAGCTCCTCACACAAACACTTGACAAAGGAAGAAGCATGGAAATAGGACAACTGCTACTTTTGACAGCAATGCTAACTTAAAACATGTAGTGAAAACACAGCTCCACAGATCAGAGGTGATATGGCCTAGACCATGGTACCCATGAATTTTCTTGTTAAACTTTTATTTTTAATAAAGCCTTTTTATACCACTGAGTAACTGCAATCATCACTGTTTTATACTCCACAATAATAATAAAAAAAGCATTTACAAGTCACAGATTTTTTAAAAAGGAGAGGAAAATAATGTACATAACCAAATTTAACTCAAACTGAAAAGAAAAGCATAGGGAGTAGAGCTCCTTCAGCCAGAACTGACTCAGGATACTACACAAAAAGATGCCTTCTGCAAACTCTTCAAGGGAAGGTTGTCAAGACTCCTAATGTAACAGTCATGTTAAAAGCAGAATTTTGCAGTAGCATGCCTGAGCACTTCTTTGTTGCAAATGCCTGGACTGTGGGGTGGGAGGGAAGAGTTCTGGTATGTGATGTATGTGGTATCCTTTCTCTTACAGCTGTGTTCAGTATCTATTTAGAGATGAAGTAGATCAAATTCTAATGAAGTTCTCAAAGTAGGAAAGCAGTTTATAGTCTAGGACAGGGGACCTTTTTACAAGTCAGCCTACACAATCCTCATGCTGTGAAATCTTAATTTCCAAGGAGTTAAGGAAAACCCTAAGACTTGTATGTTAAAAATATAAGTATGACTGAACCTCCCTAATAATTTCATTTATGCCTAAAAATTAATCTTTGAAACTAATGAAAAAAGCAAAGAATTTTCAACCAGAAAAAAATTCCTATCTTGTAAAAGCATTATTAAGCCAAGAAATGTATACAAATAAATATGCCAACCAGTCCTCAACTAACTATTACTACTAAAAGCAGAAATTATGAAGCTTGCTTTTCCAAATCTGGGGCCATGGAAATAGTCTGCTATCAACAGATTTGAAAAAGAAACTTTAAAACGCAATAAGAAGCAGTATATACAATTATACAGAGAACTTGATATCCTCTGGAGTACAGATTAAAAGTCTTTAAAAAAACCCAGAAACTTGAACAGATTTAAAGGCTTTTCACAACCTCAGGTAAACCTTAGAAAGACTCTTTAAAAACCTGTAACTAAACTGTTTTGCTGGAATGATAATGAAAAAACCATGATGGATCCCAACATTAAAACTCCTATGAATGAGTTCTGGGTGTACAGCAGTCCACGAGGCTTCCCATATGATCAAAATGCATCTACAAGACCTTTGGAAGTTCATTTTGTTTTCTTCCTAAAAATTTCTTCAAAAAGTCTTTCTAGAGTGCTAGTGCTAAACTGTGTCATTCAAGGACAGTGCCATCACAACATACATGGTCAATGTTTGCCCTTCAAACATATTACTTCTGACTATGGTTCATATCAATTTCCAAAGTAGATCATTCTATTGAACCAGTTTTTCAAAACCTTTGATTTCAGATGTCTTCAGAGATGAAATAGCATATAATAATCTATTTTAAAGGTAACTCATTTAATATAACACTTACCTGTGCAGTTTCTGTCATTTTCTGTTCAAAATCAGATTTAAATGCAGCATATTTCTCCACATATAGTTTATAGGTATCTGTAGCTTTTTTTGATTTAACTGCTGCCTGTAGATCAGTACAAAGAAGTGTCAAATGTCACACGTACAATCTGATCCAAGGTTTTTCAAGTCACTATTACAAGAAAGCCTAGGATGACCTATAAAAAATATTCAGGGGCATATAAAAACACTGAAGTATCATTACAAAATTTCACCACCAAATAATTCAGTTTCAAGCCATTAGAGATTTCTGTCTAAAGCTATACATAAACTACATAAAAAGGTAACAAAGCAATTACCTCATTTAAATCTCTTCCCCTTATTAGCAATTACAAATTTATAATATACTCATTTTGAAATAAAATATGTATTGCTAAAGTTAACTAATTAGCTCTTGTCAAATATTTAGATTGGGAACAGAAAAACAGGAAGGAAGGGTTGGAACACAGAGCAAACCGTTATTTGTGCAATTCTGAAAGAGACAACAGTCAAAAAAACCAAGAAGGTGCAGTTCTCTGTCAGAAATTAAGAAATTCAAAAGTACAGACATTACATCAAAGGAAATTTTAAGATTAAGAGATATAATTGAAAGTGAACATAATGCAGAATATAGTGATGGCTAGATTTATGCAGCTCAGTGTTGTTCATAATAGTCCTTTTTGGCTTTACAATTTATTGATTCTTTTTTCATTATTTGTTGCTAATAAACCTGAATCATATTTCTGGGAGTTTAATATTCTTAAAAGACAAAAAAACCCCAAAACCAGGACAATCCCAATATTACATGGAGAACAAAACTGAATGAAGTGATTGTGGTAGAGAAAAAGTTATTTTCAAAGTTTACAGCATGACACACATGAGATGGGAGTTTTTCAAACCTTTGATATCCTTGCTATTTCCAAGTTAAAAGCCAATGAAATAAAAATTATCTTGAACACCAGCTTTTTTTCTAGCTGCTTTGTTCAACATGACTACTTTCCCTCATTGAAATTTCCCATCAGCTGTAACTCAAAAGTATTCCTGAATTATTAATGACACCACTAAAGACAGCTGTGTATTTACTATTTGTTCTAGTCCTCCCCTCTTTTAAATTAATTTCATCTGTCTCACATGCAATGAATTGTGAAGGTGACCATTATCTATAACTTTCATATTAATTAATACAAAGATGCCCTCTGGAAAGAGAGAGTTATATTCTGCAATTTCAGAGAGAAAAATAATTGAAAATCATGAGTAACAGTATAGCATTAGCACTTGTTCACCCGGGAAAACATCAACCATGACTTCAAAGGAAGAGGAACCAAAGCTACAGTTCCATTTTTCCAGTTACAAAGAAAGCTTAAGTAGATCTTCGTTACGTAGTGTCCTAAACCCAGCATAACAGAGCCCGAAAATACTTCACTGTATGAAGAATATTAATTCTTCAGGCATTAAAAGGAGAACATGACAGGTTGGATCAAACCAATCAGTTACTTGTCCTGAATCTTACTTCATGATTCTCACTCTTGCATATTCACACAGGTGAATTACCAAGAAGAAAATAGTCTTGTTTCCCAAATGCCATTTACTATGCTGAAAGTACAAGGTGCTCTATGAACACTTGCTTTTAAAAATAATTAAGACGGCTTTGCAATAAGATGATTTCAAACTTAACTGTTGAAAAGGAAGGAAATGCCAAGTTAAAAGATTTCAAAAATAAGTTTTTTTGTAAAGCATTATGTAATTGAACCCCATATGCATGGGATTTTGACAAAACCAAAACATTCTGTCTCTTGTAATCATGTTTAATGATGAGCAGAATCTGAGTGTTATGTGCTGAAGAGCATCTACATAAAACAACTACTCAGCAGGACAGACAAAATGATAAAGCACGTGAACGTTGTATGATTAACTAGTAATCTCTTCCGAAAACAAGATGTGTCTATTCTCATGTGCAGCAATTGCTAGAACTCTAGCAGCTTTACAGTAAGTGAAAGAATAAGGATCAGTCAAGAATTTTTTGTCAAGTCACTAAAAATAGAGAAGTTCACATGTCAAAGAACAACAGGAAATTATTACACAAGTTAACACTAACTTTCAGCTGCAATAAAAATTGCAAGGTCTCAAACACCTTCTCAGATTCTTCAATAAGGTATTTCTCCAAGTATCTGGCTTTGTGATAAGCTCTTAGCATATTGGTGCAGATCCCCTGCTTTTGATAAAATAGTTATTCTGCAGTTTTGACAGAAAACATTTTTTTATGTTGTGCTAAAAGTAATAAATCTATTCTCTGCCAAAGGAAAAATAAATTAATACAATCTTTGCCACCATGTTTCTGAAATTACAAGTATAAACTTGAATAAAGACATGACTGAAGAGATGTAACGATCACTTTTACCTGCTCCCACTGGAAACATTTTTTAAGTACTTGCAGAGCATTCGACTATGACCTAATTGTTCAAACAGAAGTATCTAGGGAAGATGCATACAACAGTAAAAAAAAGGCCTTCATCCTAAAGTGCTTCTTCTTTCTCCCTTCTCATGTAGGTATCAGTTAGACTGAACATTTTTTTGTTTCCAGCTGAACATGGATAATGTTACATCTTAAAAACAAGCCTTTCCATCGAGTCAATTTTTCCTACTGAGAAGTTTCAATCTATTTACAAGAATTCAGAAAAACCATACTTTGAACAGACAGGCAGGAAAACATCTGCTAACCCACCTATTTCTGATTCATGTCTAGAATCCAACATGGTCATTTGAGACAGAAGCTAGGAAACAAAGCTAGATTTATATCAAAGATAAAACAATCAGAACATGGTCAACAGGATCACTTTTGTCATCAGAGAAAGACAATAACCAATTCTATCTGCTACATCAAGATAGCAGTATAAAAGGCACTAAGATCATTCTAACAACATCAGAGTCCTTTCACAGGTCAGGTAATTGAAATGGAAAGAGGCAGATATATCAAGACTTAAAAAGAGAAGACACTGTTAGAGACAAGGAAATATGACCTCTTTCCTCTACTACTTAGTTTCCTGAAAACAGGAAAAGGTTACAGTGATGCCAGCAGGTCGAGGGAGGTGATCCTTCCCCTCTGCTGAGCACTGGTGAGGCCACACCTGGAGTGCTGTGTCCAGTTCTGGGTTGTCTATTGCAAGAGAGACACGGACATACTGGAGAGAGTCCAGCCAAGGGGCCACAAAGGCGATGAAGGGACTGGAGCTTCTCTCCCATGAGGAAAGGCTGAAAGAGCTGGAACTGTTCAGCCTGGAGAAGAGATTGCTTATGGTGGATCTCATCAATGTATATAAATACCTGAAGGGAGGGTAGATAGGAGACAGAACCAGGCTCTTTCCAGTGGTGCCCAGTGACAGGACCAGAGGCAATGGGAACAAACAGAAACACAGGAGGTTCCCTCTGAACATCAGGAAACACTTCTTTTACTGTGAGGGTGACCGAGCAGTGGAACAGGTTGCCCAGAGGGGTTGTGGAATCTCCATCCCTGGAAATGTTCAAAAGCTGTCTCGATGTGGTCCTGGGCAGCTGGGTCAAGGTGGCCCTGCTTGAGCAGCAAGGTTGGACAGGATGACCTCCAGAGGTCCCTTCCAACCTCTAACCATTTTGTGATTCTGTGAATGGATCAAACTCCCCCATAAGACAAGGACAGTACCAAATACAACATCAAGATACTCATCCCTTGGGATTTTGGTCCATGAAATTGGAACCTTTTAAATTAGCACTGAAAGCAAGGTTAACTTGTTTTCTTCTCAATGGAACAGACTTCAAATACTGGTGTAATTAGCTACTTTGTCTCACTGAAGGAACAACACAAAACCTCCTACTTCTTAATTCAATAACAAGGACATTGAGTGTTTGCATATTTACCTAAGGAAATTTATCCAAAAACGTAATATATGCTGAAACAATTATACACAATTTCTGTAAAAGTCACTAAACAAAACTATCATATGATGCAGGTATTTACAAAATAAAGAATTAGAACTGCAGTGCAGTTAGAACACATAAGGAAGTAAGTGTCAACAAAACATAACTAGGCATTCAAAATATGGACATTATGAAATAGCCACACCTACCACTTTTAACTGCTTTTAGCCCTTTCTGAGCATTTCCCTTACTAATACAAGGTGAACATGTTACTGATTGACAACACAATGAATTAAAGTCAGATGTCATAGAACTACCTTATCAACTTCTCTCTGTGTTGCTCCTTCCTTTTTCAAACGTTCTTGTTCAACACACTTTGCATTGTAGTTTTCCTTTGATTTCTGTAAGGCCTGAGTGATACTTTGAATATTTTGCACTGCTTCCAGTGTTCCTGAAACGTCTTCTTTAGTCTGCCAAATATCACAACGTTGTCAAAACCCCCTGATTTTAATTTTAATGTTAACAAGTCATTGGACATGCATAAGAAAAAAATTAATAACCTTTTTATAAGCTTTGATTTGTTCATCTCCATACTTGTGAACTTCTTTTATTAGCTCTTGTAATCTCCGCACAAGATCCAAGTGACAGCTTGCTAGTTTTTCTGTTGAGGTTTTGAAAACATCCCAAACTGGTGCAAATGTCCTAGATTGAGGAAAATAATATTTACTGTCCATCTGGATTTTCTTCTTTTAGTTGGCTATGGTTTCATTTGTTTTTTGTTTTTTTTTTAATACTGCTAAAGTATATTTGATAAGTTTACAGAAGTTCATTTCTATTCCTAAAACTGAAACAAACAAAAACCCCAACAACTGCTACAAATTCTTAAAATATTTTTCAAATGTACTTGGAATGCTATCTACTAATTTTTCCATGTTTTACCTGTATTAAGTCTAATGAGTAAAACACAGCAAAGTTCACTTAATCTTCTCTGTCATCAGCACACAATAATGCCAAGTGGTATTCCTAAAGACGATGCAAGAGCAGCTCAAAATAATTTAACATGTTAAAGTATTTTTACCTGTATACTTGAACAGTGCAAACAAATCCAAAATTACTTGGTTAGTTAATTTTCTAGTTGTCTTACATCATTACAGCCACAAGATACAGGACAAAAATATTAGCAAAGATGGTCTGCCACTTAAAGGGATTTACTGATTAAGAGATTAACTGTATGGCAAAGGAAGGTGGGGGATGGGTCTTTCCTCAGATTGAGATCTCTGTACTGAATGGACTTCTCCAGCTATTCTAAAGATACAGTCCTACCTCAGTTTCCTGGTTAATACTGCTGAAAAACCAATACTATGCATAGCCTTTAAAGCACTGATGTTTAAACTAACATGCACATACAGAACCTTAGAAGAGCAGCAACAACTGGTATCAAATTATCCACTGACAAAAGCTCCCCATATTTCTAGCTGTGATTAGTACAAATAAAAAAAAATCTAGCCTCATCTAAGAAGTCTGAGTTCTCACTGGCATAATCTTTCTAATGAAAAAGCATCCATTAATCATTCCATTTTTTAAAAACATACCCCTTGTATAAAACTTGCATTAAACTATGGAATAAATCTATTGAAAAGTCTCATTCTTAACATCTCTGAGGACAGAAATAATACTCCAGAAAGCAGAAATAATAGAAATAAATAAATTTACTGCCACATTTGTGGACCATATGTTCTTTCTTCAGAATAATTACCATAGTCTTGGGAGCAGAGAACAAAAAGTCACGTTCTGTATTATGTCTGAAGAGAATCCAACCTTAAACACAGAGCAACAGACAGTTCCTCCATGTTTGGGCTTTGATTTGTTTTTTTTTTTAAACCGTGAATAAAGAACTGTAGTGTCTTTGTTTTTCTCCTAGCTGCATGATATTTTGCATGGTTACTGAAGAACTAACAATCATCTTTAAAGGTGGCAAAGTTATGCTACCTTCAACATCATCAATAAAACATTCAGAATCAAACTTGATTCTTAACATGTATGCAGTTATTTATTTCTTGCTTATGTACACTTACTTACCCAAGTTGTGTGTAATTGCTTGCTGACTTGGCTAGTTTTGTCATTGACCTTGAATATGCCTCCTCTATTGTAGCCCTGTCAAAGAAAGCCATCAAAAGCATAATCGAAATTTTAAAGATATTTGAAGACAGATGAATATGCATTCTAAAGGTCCAAAAAAGAGGACTTTGTACTTCAGCTGGAAATGACTCCATTTTAATGACCCCTCAAAAACTATACGCGAAATCAAAGAAGTATATTTAAAAAATAAATAAATCTGAGAACCCTCTGACAGTGTTGCAGGGAACAGAAACAAATAAAACCTAGGGACTCAAGACTTTAAAAAGATGATTCCTTCCTTCCTATACTCTCTGCTGTTCCCCTCTGCCTTTAACATGCTTTAGTAACAGTCAGAACAAAGTGATGTAAAAATCATCCACCTAACACTGTCTAGTCAGAGATTTACAGAGCAACAAAATCAAATATAAGCAATCACATTGAATAAAACGGGGCCTTGTCTAACCTTTTTGTAGGGGGGGGTGTGTTGGTTTTTTGTTTAAGTTCTTTGCATAGTAATATTTGAGTTTGGAAAACAATAAAATAACAGCAATGAAAAGTATTGTGTCCTACTGTTTATACTTATTTTTAAAGAAGGTTGTCTCAATACATTCTGATTTATTTTGGAAAACCTCTTCCTCACATCAAGTTTCATTATATTTTCCTGCACTCAAACCCACAATTTTACTAGTCTTTTGGAGATTCAAAATCCAAGGGCCAGCACAGATTTCCTCCTTAGAGCCTCTGCTGGGGCAATTGCAATGGAATAGCAGTCACACACAACATATCACAGCAGTGACTCCCTGCAAGTCCTTCCCCCATCAATCTTCCTCACCTTCCTATTACTAAGGTAAAGATACACGCTATTTTAATTTTTCACTCTAGGTCAATATGCAATATATAGTGTCACCTTAGATTTAGAAGCATCCTAGATTTGAGTAAATACTGTAATTGCCTTTTCTTGAAAATGCAAAAGCTTGAAGCAATTTCTTTCCCATTGTTTAATTCCTTTACTCAGGGGCAAAAGAGAGAAAAAAGGGACATGAAGAATTCACCCCTCTCTCAAGTTATACCATGACTATAACCACTTATTGCTGAGGCAGAGGTTTTTATTTCTCCTTTACAGCAACGCTTTCCAAACAAAAATAATTTTATTATGAAAATATGAAACAAAGTAGCAGTAGTCACCTGAAAAAGAGGGGCGTGTCTTTAAACCTACTGAACTTCCAGTCAGTTGGACAATCAATTTGGAGAAGGGGATTAAACTGTAAAATGCAGTAACTCAATTCCATTTTAAATCTCACGTACAAACAACTGTGAAGTTATTCACCATAAAAAAGTCTATTAATTTTATCCTTCTTCCACATATGTACATATATTTGATGATAAGAAAAAGTTAAAGTTTCCAAGGTTTGGAATTCTTGCTCGCTGAACAGCAACAAGCACATATGCACAGACGCCCAGAAGAGACACTGATGTTTTTTAATTACCATGATGAACAATATATTTTGATTAACAATAGCTTCTATTTAAGTTTTCTAGCTTTGAGAGCTAAGTTTTATCTTTTTTTTTTTAACACAAGATTTCCGACCAAAATCATCACCTCTTTTCTTACCTGAGCAATCTCCACAAACATGGAGTTCTGCAATTTACCACACAATGTCAACATACAACAGTTACAAACACTAACAACTGAAAGATGCTGTTGCTGACCAGTTGGGCATATCTACATTTGTCCTATCAACTGACTTTCCAGGGCACAATGATGTACAGGTAACACACTATGAACGCCTCAGTAAATTAATTTTCACCCATTTGAAAATCTGTCTTTGCTTGGGATCTGTTAAACATTTAAAAGTTAAATGGGAATATATGCATTGCCAGTTTCTGCTGATCAAGGAGATTCTTTTCATAACACTTACAGGCAAGTGGTGCAGAAAAACATTTCAAAGACTTCTGGAGAAAAGCCAACACGATACCTATTCAGTTCCTATCTGAGCACAGTGGTTTCTTACATATAAACAGTTTAGGTGTTAAATACAACCAAATACAAAGACAGTTAATCCACAAAACCTTCTGAGTATTTAAAGAAAAAAACCCTGTGGGGGCAGCTGAACCTTCTTATATTTTCACTTCTTTAAAAACAAAATTTCTAGATGCTTTGTCAAGAACAGAACAAAGATACCTATCTTTCAGCAGACAGACAGCTCTGCCCCACCCAAGATTTACCAACATTGAGCAGACTGTCTGCCATAAAATTCATTCTTTTATATTATGTATTTCTGAACCACAGATCCAACTGTCTCTCAGTTCTTTTAGTACTTGACTATTAACAAATACTCAAAAAACACAAATGAGAAAGTGAAACAATACTGTTGAAAATTTAATTGGTATTGACTAACTGAACACAGCCAAGGAGGAAACCTTCTGCTCCTTCTAGGAATATCCAGTTGGAACAGCAGATACAGTATAGAAATATTATACTATTACAAATGAACACATTTCAAACATTTTTGGTTTTTTTTCAGAGGAAACAACTTTGCAATTTCAGAAGGTTCTTACAGAAGTTTTGAAAGAAAAATCTTCAAAAAATCCTTAAGCTGACTATAATTAAAAAAAAACATTTTCCCACATCCTATATAATTTTTCTTTCCTTATTACTACTTCTAAGGTTGGAGAAAAGGGAACAATACACTTTTCTCAATTAGGCTGCATACAACCAAAACACTATTCTGAACAGCACAAGTAACAAAGACTGGCTTCATACGGACATGTCCTTTGTGCCCTAAGCAGTCTGTACATTCAAATACACTCAACCATCTTTCCTTTCTCTTTGAGATCACTCCATAAAAAAAGCAAATTCTCTGGCTAGTCTGGAGTCTCCAGCAATCCAGACTGACCAGGTGACTACTGTCAAACAGTACATACGAAGGTTAAGTACTCTAACTTGTTGAAACTATTATCACCAACTTGGATCTGTTTCCTCCACCTATCGAGCACTTTTCAGTTTTTGCTCTTCTATGTTTCCACTTCTGAAAAAAAAAAAAAGGCCAATATATTCTAAAGGAATGAAAGGACAGATGTGAAGAAAGTTCAAATGTATGTAAGTTTAGTTTTCATAGGGAAAAATCAGGTACATAAAAGTCAGGGCATAAAAACACTAGATCTAGGAGGCTCCTAATAAATGTTGTTCATCTGCTTATATATTTCTAGCAGAAAACAGTACTGCAAAATAATATTCAGACTATACTCTGTGGAGGAAGGAGGGGAACAGATGATTGTGTGCAGCATCTCTTCATTTCTTTGCAATAAACAAAGATGCAAAACAGACCATGGTCAAGACAATTGGACTGTTGTAAAATACTGTTGAAGTACTGCCCAACTCAATTTTTTTAGAGGTCAAGAGTTTGACCCATGTGAATAGATGTGTGCTACTGAACCATATTTACTTCCTGGGAAATCGACTGACATCCCACAGTAACTTCACAATGGTAGTGAAGGGCTTCACTGCCTAGACATAGACACTCATAAACATTTTTACTGAAGAGAGGACACCAAATATTTAAAGTCCATCTATTGCTTTGAAACTACAAACTATATGCCACACATTACAGTTAGCTTGGACTGAGATTGATCAGTGATGCGCCCTCACTTGAAAAGAAATACCTATTTGGCATTCAACTGCTTTTTTTAATGGCAGCCTGGCATACTGAGATGCATCAGTAAAGCAGGGCTGAAGAAAACACAATGGAACAGATAGGATAGAAGGTTTAATATCCTGATGGGAGAAGGTCCTTGGAAAGGACTGAACTTACTGCTGCTAGTCTGCATCACTGACAGGTGTTTCCCAATACCAGGGCAAGTTGCTCTTAAGGAACTATATTGAAGCCTTGCCAAATAAATCAAAATGTAGCACTAAGATTCTAGCGGATCTCAGTGTGTTAATGACAACTGAATTTTTTCATGTTTAACCAAAAATGCTGTAAAATGGCTGCATATCTCTTTGGCACACCCTGATCCATGCACCAGAACAGAAAAGACATTTCTTGATCTCTCATTGAGGATAATGTGCCCACATGGATCCTCATGTATTCCTACATTTACTCTTACATGTTACTTAGACTTGTTTAACTGGGAACAGAAAATTGTCTCCTTCTTGAGAAATCACTAAAATTAATCAGCAGAAACTTCAGCTGAAACATTTTTAATATGTGGAGAAAGGTCCAAGTATTTTATTTATTGATTGCAAAGGCACATCTCATTTAAAATTTAATTTGGGGGAGCTTATAGGGTGAAAAAAACCCTAGAACACCACAGTTTTTTTACTAGGAATTTTGTGTAAAATGAACTGTCAAGTTTTATTTAAGACAATATAATAAAGCAAAGAATGCAAGCAAGTTATAGCATCAAGTTATTTTTACCTATTTACATAAGCCCTTTCACCTTAGGACCAGTATGAATAAAATGGAGCATGTCCAAATAATACAACATAAAGGAGATAAGAAGCAGAGTGAGTGAGAGAGCTTCTCACCTTCTAAATATGGAGGTTAATCAAAATGCAACAGATGTAAAACTACTAAAATTAAATATGTCCAGGTGATGTACAGCTTAGGTCTATGACTTACTGCTATAAAAACTAAGTGATTCCAAAAATTAAAGCAGGTTTCAAAGGAAAGATCCAGGCACTCACAAAGATAACACCAGGCAAACATTTGTAACAGTCAATATTAAAAATACAAGCCTGTAAAGCCTTAAGCATTTCATACTAAAAACGAACAGCATGATATTCTTCCACTCAATCCAATGCAGGATTTCACTGGAACCCTGTCTGCTTTCATAATGTGTTCTCTGGAATCAGGGATTCTTGAAACACAAGATTCCTTGGGTTGTATAGTCCTTCCAACAGGAGACTGCCCATCATATGTGTACTCTGGAACTCACCCATTTCTACTTAGTGGAAAGATTTTTGTCATTTTCTCCAATTTACTTTGAAACTATGCAAATGTCAGTGCAACTGAATACCTGCTAGGTTTGTGGCGGTTACGTTTTGTGGAAATTAAAAAGAAATTCTTTGTTGAGATCTATTTAAGTCCAAAACTGAAATTTTGATGAAAAATTCCAGAAAACAAAATCCATTTTTTTGGACAGCTTTTACTGCAAGAAACCTTCACTGAAACAGGTCCTCAATCAGTCTCTTGCAAGTTTTTTCCATGCATCATCTGGTGCCAGTAGCTGAATTAAGACAAAATTCTGAAGCAGACATACAATTAATTTTATCCAGAATGGAAATTCTTATGTTTAGTGTAGCAGCAGCAGTCTTCTTTCACAAAGAAAAAATACAAATAGCACTAGGTCATCTGTTTTGGAAGTTGTCATATCTGCAGATTTCAGTTCTGTCCCTTCCATCCCATAGAGAAGAACCTGTGTTATTTTCTGCATATTATTTTCTTGTCCCTACATATCACTCCCTTTTCTTTAACAAAACTAGTTTTTCAACATCTTAACATGAAAGTATAATTTTTTTAAGATCATACTAGCATTTGCTAATACCCTAATTCTACATCCATGGTCAAAAGCTTTGTAAGACTGATAATTTTTTCTACTTTAAATTATTGCTTTTCTTCCAAACATGGTGAAAAATTGGGATTAATTTAAATAAACTGCTTTTAATAATTGGGATTAATTTAAATAAACTGTCACACCTAATGTGACACCTCTAGCTTTTTACTCTTTTTTTTTAATTGAAACGTGACAAATTAGAAACTTTTTATTAATTGAAGCTTAAGAGTAAGTTTTTAGTTCTAAGTGAATAGAATAAACATAGATATTCTTGTAGGATAAAAGAGATATTTTTAAATGCTCATTGATTTTTACATATTTTGCATGTTACTATTAAACATAATTATAAACTTAAATAAAAACCACAAACAGTACATTAAAGAGCGACGATCACCAAGGATGAATACTTACCTTTCTCTTATAAAGTCTGCTAAGTCTTTTGTTGACAAATGTCCATGTTTCATGTTATGATAGAGGACATCAAAGCCATTGTTCCTTTCCCCCTAAAAATTAATAAAAATAAAGTAGAATTATGAAACAAAACACACTAAAGCATATACAGAACAAAGTATAGAATCTATACATTTTAATATATGATCAAGTTCCACAAAGTGAATGATCTAATGTGATTTGTAATGCTTGGTTTTTACCATTTGCTGTTAGTTCCCTTCAATCCGCTATATGTAAACCAAACCAAAATCACCTCAGCAGCTACTACTACCCTTCTAATGACAACTCTTCTATTACATATTTCTAGGCTATATTCAAAGCCATTTCTTTTCTAGATTTCTACAGGTCTTGTATTCTTTCACTTCCCATCCTATTGAACACATACTTAATACTGTACTCTCCATTCTTATATCTTTCATTATTTTCCATGAACTAAAATTCACATTTTGGGATCACTGGATATCCCGCTTCCCCAATTCTTCACACTTCATGTATCTTCCTCTGTTTTTCTGTAAAATTGGTTAAAAAAAAAAAAAAAAAATCACTGATCTCTTCCTTTTCACAGGTAGCTTCCCTTTGTCTATTCTTAAATTTAGTTTTAAAACTTAGAACATTTTCCAGTCAGTAAGGCATACCTCACCATTAAAACTGAGACACTGCCCTAAACACTGGTTAATAAACTCAGCCAGCTTATCAACTCTGGCACTATGGTGAACTTCTTCCGGACAGGAGAAAGCAACAATAGAAATGAAAGGAAGGCAAGGCACAGCATAATAGCACTGCTATTATAGAAGTTTTCCTGTCAAACTATCCATTCCCCTCCTCCCTTCTAAAAGCTTCAGATCCATAATGATGCTGCTACAAAAGATGAAGAAACATGCCCTCAAGAAAACTGCATGCATGTTCAGAGTGGAAGAGAAAGAAGAATGGGATGGAATGGAATGGAATATTTCAGTTGGAAGGGACCTACAACGATCATCTAGTCCAACTCCAGACCACTTCAGGGCTGACCAGAAGTTAAAGCATGTTATTAAGGGCATTGTCCAAATACCTCTTAAACACTGACAGGCCTGGGGCATCAACCACCTCTCCAGGAAGCCTGTTCCAGTGTTTGACCACCCTCTTGGTAAAGAAATGCTTCCTAATGTCCAGTCTAAACCTCCCCTGGCGCAGCTTTGCACCATTCCCACATGTCCTATCACAGGATCCCAGGGAGAAGAGATCAGCACCTCCCTCTCCACTTCCCCTCCTCAGGAAGCCATAGGGAGCAATGAGGTCACCCCTCAGCCTCCTTTTCTCCAAACTAGACAAACCCAGAGTCCTCAGCCACTCCTCACAGGACATGCCTTCCAGCCCCTTCACCAGCTTTGTTGCCCTCCCCTGGAAGCATTCAAGGACCTTAACGTCCTTCTTAAAATCCTGGACTTTTCACAACAGTAGTTCCACATCTCCAGTGAGAGGAGCCTGAGGATTTGGTCATACACCCCTCCAAATATTTCTGTCCTTTCTGTTCTGGAAAATTTTGTTTGTGCAGCCATGAGGCACACCTGATCAGGGAAATTATACAGCTGAAAAAGAAAGATCAGTGATCCAGATCACTATGAGGACACGAACAGCTGCATTGCTCAGCAGAAGAGGTGAGAGCAAGGTGAAGAAGGCAGGCAGGGATCTACCAGCTTAAGTAAGTGGAAGGAGCCATGGGTGGATGGAAGAACTTTGCAGCAGCTACAGTAGCAGGCCCACCTCTGTGAAGTGTTAACTGCACTAGATAATATATCAGTCAATAGTATAGCAAGTTGCCTTAAAGGACACCACACACAGACACATAAATTTACAAATAACAGACGATTAAAGGCAATTTGATTCAGATTACTAACCAGGATTATTTGCTTTACTTCTTCCAAGCATCGGGGAGAACAAAACCAAACAAAAAGAAAGAACACCTATAAACTCACAGTTCCTAAGGTTGCAGTAAGTTGTAACCTGAAAAATTTCATCAAAATGCCTATAAGTTTAGCGTAAGTGCAATTACAGAAAGGTCTGTAAAAAGTACAAGCAGAACTAAATTGAGTACATGAAAATACAAGCAAACTCTAAAAGGACTATCTACAGAGCAAGGCTTTTATAAGTTTGAAAAATAAAAGAATAAGAACACCAATTAGTAGGAAATGTAATCTGTTTTTTTAAAATGTTGTCTTACTCTTTAAAGTACCAGTCTAAACAGTTTCACCCCCCTTTCACTCCTATTGTTTTGGGTCTGTGTGGCGGGGTTTTGGTAGCAGGGGAGGGGCTGCAGGGGTGGCTCCTGTGAGAAGCTGCTAGAAGCTTCCATGGCTTCAAGTCGAACCCACCTCTGGCCAAGGCCGAGCCCATCAGCGACGGTGGCAGCGCCTCTGGGAGAACAGATTTAAGAAGGGGAACCTGCAGCGGAGAGGGGAGTGGGATGTGAGAGAAATCCCTCTGCAGACAGCGAGGTCAGTGAGGAAGGAGGGGAGGAGGAGCGGGGGAGGAGGGGATGCCCCTGCAGCCCATGGGGACATGTCAGGCTGTCCCCCCCGGACCATGGAGGGCAGCGGGGGAAGAGATGCCCACCTGCAGCCTGGGGAGGAGCCCACGCAGGAGCAGGGGGATGTCCCTGTGAGAGACTGAAAGAGTTAATGTCTCAAACGTTGTGGTTGGGCAAGTTCTGCTTAAAGACAAACCCTGCACAGCAAGGAACCCAGGTGAAAAGCTCATCAGCAACAGGAGGGGAAGGCGTGCTGGAGGGTGCGCAGCTCCCTGTTCTGATACAAAGATCAAGCAATGGCCACATCTGCAGGGAAGGAGAAGTTGCTCCACAAATGACCCCCAAGCCAAAAGGATCACAAACTGCTCATTAGCCTGATGATATCGGGCACCCGCCCGAAGGAGGGGCAAGGATGATAAAAGGACACAAACTGAAGCCCCAGGCGCACAAGCCCACTGGAACTGGACCCCTTGGCTGACTGAACCAACGCTGGACCCAGGACCGGTGAAATCTTTCTCTCTTCCTTTTTCTCTCTCTGTCTTCTTCTCTCTCTCCTTTTCCACAATCCCTACACTCATCCGTTTCAAGACATAAACCATTGACCAAGCCTGAGACTAAGAGTGGATCCAGCCGTCCCTGGCCCCTTCTCCGAGGAGGCGTCTGGAAAGCAAGAGGGTCTGCTCTGAACTGCATGACTCAATGGGAGGGATCTCCTTATTCCCTGAATTGATGTATATGGTTACCCTGGGTTACACAGTTCACAGAAGTAGTCTTATGCCAGTTCCTGTTGTGAGAAACCCTGCCACCTACCCACGCCTTCCCAGTTCAGTTTGCTTCTGTCATGAATAAAATCTTTAACTGATTGTTTGGTGTCGTTTCACCTTAATTTAGGCCGAGGGAATTTTGAATTAAACACGACTCCCTCGTCTGTCCAGTCTGGGTTGTGACAGCCCCCCAAGATGGCTGTGACTCCATGGGAAAGCCTGCGCTGGAGCAGTCTGTGCCTGAAGAACTGCAGCCCGTGGGAAGGACTCACATCAGAGAAGTTTGTGGAGAACTGCCTCCTGTGGGAGGGACCACACTGGAGCAGGGGAAGAGTGAGAAGTCCTCTCTCTGAGAAAGAAGGAGCAGCAGAGACAACGTGTGATGAACTGACCCCAACCCCCATTCCCTGTCCCCCTGCACTGTCGGGGGGAGGAGGTAGAGAAAACTGGGAGTGGAGTTGAGCCAGGAAGGAGGGAGGAGTGGGGGAAAGTGTTCTAAGGCTTGTTTTACTTCTCACTATCCTTGTTTTGATTTGATTGGTAGTAAATTAAATTGATTTTGTTTTTTTCCCCCAAGTTAAGCCTGTCTTGCCTGTGACCATAACTAGTGGATGACCCCTCCCTGTCCTTGTCCTGACCCACAAGTTTTTCTTTCTATTTTCTCCTCATCCCACCAAGGCTGCCGGGGAGGAGTGAGTGAGCGGCTTTATGGTGCTTTGTTACCGGCTGGGCTTAAACCATGACACCTATCTAAGAATTTTTCCCTGTAGTTTGAAGCCCACAATAATTTTGACTACTGGTGCACAAATAGGTAGCTTATTAACTTTCTGTATTTACTCAATATAAATGCTGAATGCCACTGCATTACAAAAACATGAGAATAACTCTATAATTGAGGCCTCACTGATATTTTCAATTAGAATACAAAATAAAATTCTTATTTAGCTACTCCAAAGCTGTTACTGTACCCAAATTTGGAGATAAACTTTTACAAATAAGTGTTAGGCATTTCTTCCAGAAAAACTAATAAAATTCTCCTTTATGAAATGTTCTTTCCCTTTGCCTTAAGGTGTTTCTTTTAGCTAAACCAACACATTGATCAAAATCTGCTGAACACAGACTGCTTCTGAACTTTTCATAATGGGAGCTTTAATGAGGACTCTTCTATACTGGAACTCCATAAATTTCCTGCCATTTTAGAAATACAGGAAGGGTAGCATAGCCATGACCCAGCCTGTGGCTGCAGCCTTCCTGATGGCTGATAATCTATGAGAAATGTAACTTTGCAAACCTTTTAGAGAATGGAATGAGCCAGAACAACAAATTCCCAACATCACCTTGTTCCCTAACTGTAACTGAAGGTTACTGCAAAGGAACTAATTTTTCCACTTAAATGAAATTTTCTCACCAGTCCTACTCTTGTTCCTGACTTCACATTGAATAGCAGAAAGCACAGAGGAACAGAACAGATACCTTCCTCGATTAAAAAGTCCCCTGAAAGCCACATCTTTTATACATTATCAATAGTTATCAGAGGCTAAGAGGCTATGTGAAAAATATATTAAGGATTACACAAAGCAGCAAGTCCAAAGCAGGCTCCAAGATTCAAGGGCCTATGTGGTTTAAGCTTGGCACAACTAAGTTGTTTTCACTGGTGAATATAATGTCAAATGTAGCCTATCTTACCACTATCAGGCTCTACCTACAAGCACAAACATCTAGACTTCAAAATTGTTCAATAATTCACATGATCAAGAGTTCTGATGATTAACCTGATGACAGTTCTAGAAATTATGTTATCTTCTACTCATGTTTGGAGACATATGTGTACCCATGTCAAATTGAGTATGGTATCTCAGTGCAGAGAGCAGATATTTTTCTGCTTAGGAAAAGCTACATAGCCTATCCACAACTCCTTCATTCAGTAGTTATGTTCATGAAGAGTAGCACAAATAATTCAGAGTTAAGGCTCTGTGTTTAGGATAAAGACAGAGATGTATGCTGTGGCTAAGAGGAAAAGTTCAATTTACAAAAACCAAGTATGTATTCTCTTACGTGCACATATGCCATCAAGACTGTTCATTTGTGTTTTGGTTTTCCTCAACACTGCCCCTTCTCACACACATTGTATAAAATTCTGTACATGGAAATTGTGTGTCTAGCCAATTTTTCTTCATTAAGTGTTTTTACTTGCTCCTTCCTGGTGTCAACAGCAGTAGCTGGGATCACTAAAAGACCAGTACTGGCCTACTTAAAAATAAATAAATGCAGCACACAGCAGAGGGAACTGATGAGACCTTCCACTCCCATTCAGAAGCAATTACCAACCACTGCTATGACAGACAGACAGTGAAGTCAGATGGAGGTTCTTCTAGAAATTGCATCCTGGAGAAAGAGCTACCTCTCTTGTCACGTACAACATTAGGTTCTATGCAACAGACTTCCAGATCAATTTGAAAGACCATTCTGAATGTCATTTTGCAGGTAAAACACCATCTGAACCCGTCATCACTCAAATGCAGAACGTAAGTGGTCCCCTCTCCATATAGGCTCCATTTAATTACTTTGAAGTTCATTAGCGGTTTTCTTCTTCTTCCCTAGAGCTAAAAAAACTCCCTCTTCAGAAGCTGGTGTTCTTGTTGAGGTTTCCCATTTTACACTGCTGTAAGAGAGCTCTTTTGTGTACACAGGATAGATGTCCCCCGACAGCCAGCCATAAGAGGAAACAAGACTTCAAACACAAGTAAACACTTCACTTAAATAAGCCTACAATGAGGCATTACTGACCAACTTTGCATACAAAGTAAGTCAGGGAAAGGAGGGCAGACAGTCCTTCCATTTCCCTTCATCAAGAACTAATGGCAGTGATTTTCACATGGAAATGAAACTAACCCTGTCAGCAAATGTGAAGTCAGAATTCAGCATTTCCATGACTTGTGCATAACAGGAAACAGATTACAGGAACTCTGTTTTACTGAACTACTTAATAGACTTCGAAAATTTTTAAGAATAAGTTTGTTTGTGGCACTAAAGATGATTCTGAATTTAAAACCTACATTTGGTAAAGTAGCCAGAAATTTCTGGGCAACCTGCAGCAGTATTTATTTACCACGTTTCTAATCAAATTGTATGAGTGCAAGCACTGTCTACTTCAGACTAAAACTGTTCAACATTATGTCTATTAGTGTAAAAAGTGAATACTCTCTAATATAGCACTGTCTTTTTACCCACTATAAACAAACGGTTCTCAATTATTGAGGTGATTCTAAAGTTCCCATTACCGGTCCGATACGTACTACTTGTTTAGCTAGTGTGAGAAGCAAGAAAAGGACAGCTGCAAATACTGTTTTCACAGCAAAAATAAACATACGAGACAATAAAAGGCACATGCAGTTCTTAAACACATTTAGATTTTGGTCAAACTTCAGAAGCTTGATGAGAGAATTTCAGACAAAGTTTGACTTTTTCTAACTAACTAAGTTCAGCAAGTAAAGAAACATTTGACAATAAGTGAATTTCAAACTATGCTTTTAGAACATGCATTAGCAGTGGTTAAGCATTCACAATCATTCTTTCAACCCTTTAAACATGACCACATCACCACATTACAAAGAAGAAATAGAACAGAAAACTGTACTTTTGATTATAAACTATTTAAGTCATAACCTGCCTAATCCTCTTTTTAAAATAGCCTACCAAACCCACAACTTATTCTCCAGGAAACAGGTGGACGTATTCAAACTGCAACATTTGGAAGTGGTACTCCAACTTAATTACAAGATTTCTTTTTAACCGTAAAAAAGTTTAGGTCCCTAATTTAGTTCAAATTGTCATGAAATGAAAACTGAATAATCTCCAAATTAAGTTTCCAAATCCTAATTAAACCTTACCACTGCCATTGGCAAACATGAAATATCTATGAAATATGACCAACATCTCCCCACCTTCTTAGATAAACGCTAAGTAGGAAAAGCCTAGAAAAGAATGAATGTGGGAAATAGAATCACTGCAGTTTTCGGGGTAAGAATAGATAAATTTGTATCCTTTGCCTCTAGTTTTGGTCAGGTACAGAGAAGCTGTCCTACAGCTAGTTTTACACTTGTGTTACTGCTCATGCTCCTCTGTCAGATATGGGTATGGAAAAACCACACCCGGAAAAACCACACCCCTGATCAACAGATTATGCATGCAGTAATCCTAATACAGATCAATCATAATGGCATCAAAGTCTTTTTTTGGGGGGAAAAAAAAAAAAAAAAAGTATTCAGAAAATTCCAGAGTTGCACCTATATGCCAAGTAATAACTGAAGACAATCCATTAATGGGGGGCGGGAGAGCAAAACTCCCTTGTATAGGTGAAATTCAGTATTTGCTGAAACTAGGTACAAGTGTTCAGCAATGACAAGATTTGGTTTATGAAGCTTAGAAGATATCCTATTTCAACATTAATGCACAAACTTTAATGCAACAGAACAATAGAGACTGGGTATTCATTCCTGCAATTCTAAAATGAAAGTTCCAAATATTTACCAAACCCAATCTTTTCTTTACCTACAAACTTAGAAAGACACATACTATTCATTATGGTTTCTCCATTTGTACTATTGACTTTTTTCACTCACTCATAAAGGAGGAACTCTTTAAAGAAATAAAGCAATAGAAATTCTCCTAAGTCCAGGGATATGTAAACTCATTTTAGATGCTCTGGAAAACTTTGTTGTCATTTTCTTTAAACTGTTACTCTTTGTTGCAGTTTCAAATAAGTAACATCTGTTTCATCCTTTCCACCTAGGCAATTATTTGATTTAATGGACCCTGTATACATGAAAACACTCTTGTGATTAATATTATGGTGTCATATTTTTGAAAGCTAGCTATCAGTAAATTTCAATTTCTGAGTGTCTGAAAGAGCTACAGAAAATTGAGGGCATTGAAACATGGAAGAAAGCAGTAACCTGATGTTTATACAGGCAACATATCTTCTTCAGTTCTTGAAGTCTGAACACAAAAGCAACCTGGCAATTTCAATTTCCTTCTTCCAGCTTCAATAAATTAAAGATCAGCTCCAGAGAAGCTCTATGCATATGAGGAAGAACAGATATTTTCCTCTATAACTAGACAATTAAAGATACTTTTTAACAAAAAGATGGAAAGTTGCCAACTCATGCTAGATGCACACACGCAGAGGGAGAAGACTAACCAAATATTGCACAACAGCTCTCCTGAGACTGAGCATCTAACTGTATGCCAAGCAGAAGAGTAGCACTGCATAAACATATGCGTGGAACTCCAGGTGGAAGCATGACAAGTCTCAGTGTCACTCATACCGCGTAAGTGTGTAAGACAATATGTCTTACACTTACTAGAGCAAGCCTCTTCAGAAATCTAAGATTATTAAACCTGGATGCTGCCAGCCTTTACATGTTACAAAAGCTCTTGAAAAGAAAGGAATACTCCTCACAGCCATTCTCAAAAGCTACAGGTAACGCAAGCGATTAAAAAGATAAAATAAAAGGGATTAGACAAAGCCAATTCAAACACACATTTTTATATGCCAGAACTTCCAGAGTTATCAAGCACAGCATTACACAGAGACCTGTTTCAGCTATACATGGAACTTCCAACAGTTTAATCAAATTAATTTAAAACAATAAACAAACACTGACTGGCTTAGAAGTGGCTTATTTTTGTTGACTTGATACAGTTTAATAGACTTACAATTAACAAAAGCATCACCTGCACCCGTCAGTTTAAATACAATGTCAAAGTTTATGCAACACTTCCTAAGTAGTGTTAAGAAAACAGTAAGTCAACAATAATGAACGTTTTTTATTCTACTGTACCAGTATGAGTGTACTCAAAGCAACAAAACATAGCTTATGTATAATGGAAATAACTTATGAAAGTGTTTCCTTTAAATTATATAATTTGTTTTGATGTAGCACATACATAGCAGCAAGCACACAATGTTTTATGACAACATCCTAATTAGGAGTTGGGAATGTTTGGCCATGTGACTTGAATGCCTAAAACTCAGTCATAAGAATCAAAGCCATTTATAGCCTGTACTACTGGTTTGTAATTTTTGATACCAGAAAAAAGTAACTGTATCCTACTGACTTTGAAAACTGCTGCTCTAGAGTGCTGCGCTCTATTAGCAGAGCCCTACATTCTTGTCCTGGTTTTGGTTAGGATAGAGCTAACTTTCTTCCTAGTAGCTGGTATAGTGCTGTGTTTTGGGTTCAGTACGAGAAGAATGTTGGTAACACTGATGTTTTCAGTTGTTGCTAAATAATGTTTAGACTAAAATCAAGGATTTTTCAGCCTCTCATGCCCAGCCAGCAAGAAGGAGTGGGAGGGGACACAGCCAGGGCAGCTGACCCAAACTGGCCAGAAGGGTATTCCATACCATGTGACGTCATGTCCAGTATATGAAGTGGGGGGAATGGGGCTGGGAGGGATCACCGCTCTGGGACTAACTGGGTGTCAGTTGGCAGGTGGTGAGCAATTGTATTGTGCATCACTTGTCTTGTGTATTCCAATTTTATTATTATTGTTATTATTGTCATGTTATTTTCATTATTAGTTTCTTCCTTTCTGTTCTATTAAACTGTTCTTATCTCAACCCACGAGTTTTAGGGTTTTTTCCGATTCTCTTCCCCATGCCACTGGGGAGGGGGAGGGGAGTGAGTGAGCAGCTCTGTGGTGCTTAGTTGCTGGCTGGGGTTAAACCACGACAATTCTTCAAGTGATAGTAAAATTTTTCAAGTGCCAGTACAGGTCTCTGTACTTCAACTTTACACATCCTGTAAATAGTCTTGTTTATCTCTCAATGACCTCTTAGAGGCAGTCAACAGATGGCAGGCCCATAAAACATCCATTTTTCTTACATTCTCTAACAAAAAACCAAACAAAAAATATGCAACTATTCAAACACTTAAAAGCAGTACAAGATGAAAGTCTCATGATAAGCTTCAAGACTATTACAACAAAGAAGCTAAGATTTGATTTGTTTACATGAGCACTTTTAGGAAGTTCTTAAAAGACAGCAGCCTAAATAGTGTGGAAGAAATCGATACACATTCACATATGTCACTCCCTTTTCTGAAGAAATCAGTTAAGTTCCTCAAGTTTCTGATGTCTTTTCCTATCAGTTACAGCAAATTAGTAAATCAAGAGAGAACATCCTACAGCTCAAGATCCAGACTTCCATTTCCAATGCACAATTTCAGCTCCAAACTGATGACAGCATGTACATCAATTAAATATTAATTATGTTTTGGATTAATTTTCACATCAGTGCTTTAGCAAGTGTAATTATCCCATTCCATAGGTGACAAAATCATCTTGCCCTAGAAGGCCAAGGCAAAAACAAGAAACAGAAGACAATTCTTCTGAAGTTTTACACAAAACCACCTTTCTTTCTCCTTTTGGATTTCTCGTCATTATTTTCAGTCATTATGCATTCAGTGCATTTTAACAGTAATTTTCTAGTTTCCATCTTAAGTTTCTCACCCCATTTCAAAGCATACATAGGTTGTATCCCAAGTCTCCCAAAGCACTGCAGTAACAATCTGAACAATAATCTATTCTGAGAAGTTAGTAGAAATGGAGAAGCCTAATGATTCAAAATGCACAAACCTATAAATCATCCTTGGTTCTAAGGATATATAGAAACTCAATACTTTGAGTTTAAAAATCTGTCAATATTTAGACACTACAGTTAATCCTGAAGGATATCTACCCACAACAGCAAAGAAGGAACAGTCTATATTCCTTTTTATTTTACTTCTTCAGAAAATAAAACCCTGTCCATGGTATTACAAAGGTTTTTCAGTCAAGTTTTACAATTTTAAGACTCTGCCTAATGTCTTTATTGTCACTGCAAGACAAACAAGAATACACTTGCTGTCCTACTTTGTGTCATTTTTGGAGGTAAGAGAAAACCAGAAGAAAACCTCCTTCTCCTGGCACTCATTGCTGACCCGCACTAGGAGTTTTGCCAACAGAGCTATAAGGCAGAGACCTTGTAGAGCAGAAAGAAAGAATGGGAAGTTTGGGTAGACGTCTACTACCTCATATTTGCTGGTAGCATTTATGAAGACACAGACAGGGAAACAGAATGTATGGGAATGGTCCACTGCCTTCAGTGATTTAAGAAAATTATTGACTTATTAACAAAATACCACTGATCAGACAAACAGTTAAATGCACATACCATAGTACCTAACATAAATAGAAAAGTGTTTGATTTCAGTTAAGATAGCTGACTAAAAAACTTCTATTTTACTTCAACCTTAGGAGATAGTAACTTCTCCAATGAAAGGGTGACTTCTTATATTAATTTAAAACTTACTTTTAAGAAAGGTAAAAAACCCTCCACATTAGTTTAATACTGATCTCCCACACTGAGGCTTCAAATTAAGCAGATTTGTATGCCAAGAGAGCAAATCTAACACCTTTCATCATTAAATTTTAATATTCTGTTAAAACAAAACTTAAAGAGTAAAAATTAAACACAATGCTGCAAACAAAACTTGAAACCTGGCTTGAACTATGTTTTATGTTCAAGAATAGTATATTGTATTTGTGAAATTAGTTTTCCCTAAACATTAAGCATAACTGTTGCTTACGCAGAAAAAGCAGACGTCTAAAAGACATTTTTCTTTTTTTTTTTTTTTGTTTCAGTCTCAACAAATAACCATTTTTATGTTTTCCCTATTAGTTGGTAGAGATGCACATTAAAAATAAAACGTGCAAAGAAGCAGGAACATTATAAACAGCCGGATGACTAGAAGAACGCTTCCTTTCAAAGTTCCAGACCAGCAACAAGTTTCATCTCGTGCGAGGCTCAGTAATAATCCCAAACCCACGTTTTAATTTTTTCTCCGCAAATAGCTACCTCCTACACTAAACAGGTATATCTGCGCAGAGGCGACTGGTAAGCTGCGTTTCTAAAACAGACCGGAGAGTCTGTTGTTTCCCCAGCTGGCCGCTGTTCAGGCTGTGTACCTTCTGACATGCAGACAAGGCGAGTTTATCGGTACAACAGCACGGAGCTCCGAGGCGCCGCTGCGCGTTTGCGCGGTACAACTCGTTAGGCTGTTAGAGCCGGTGCCGTTCCCCCAACGACCGCATCGTCGGGGAGGCTTGCGAAGAGAGCTCGGACCGCAGCCCAGGCCACCTCCACGCACCGCCGTGCCCGCGAGAGGGAGACCCCCCCAGCGCAGCCTCTCCCGCCCGTGCCCGCGCGTCCCTCGGCCCAGCGCCCCCGCGGCGACCGGCCGTCCCTCTCCCCCGGCCGTCGTCTCTCCGCCACGGACGGACCCCCGAGCGCCGCGCGAGGTGGACGGCCGGGCAGGGGGCGGCCGTTCGCCCCCGTCCCCTCGCCCCGCCGCGGGCTGCCCGGCCGAGGCCAGCCGGCGGCGCGGCCCGGCACCCCTCTCCCCCCGCCCCCCCCCCCCACGGCCCGGCCCGGCCGAAGCGAGCCGCGGCGGGCGCAGGGGGCGGCGGCCACCACCCCCCGCTCCCCCGCCGCGCCCCCCCGCGGCAAGGCCCCGGCCCAGTCCCGGGGGTGGCGTAAGAGCCGAGGCTGCGCCCGCAAGAGGGGACGCCGGCGGCACCGTGCCGTGCCCTGCCCGTTCCACGCGCGGCGCGGCGGAGCCGGCCCGCGGCGCTTCCCTACCCAGAAGCTCTCCACGAAGTACGCCATCATCGCCGCGGCCACCGGCGAGCCCGAGCCCGAGCCCGGCCCCGGCCGCCTCTGCCGCCGAGACGCGACGCGACGCGACGCGACGGAGGAAACGGGCGCCGCCGCAGCGCGCCGCCCTTCCCGTCACGGTGCAACCGCCTCCTTCCACACAGCTCCGCCGCCCCCGGCCCCGCGCATGCGCCTGGCCGCCGCCGGCCGCCGCGGCTCCTGCGCAGGCGCATGGCAGGCGCCGTCGTACCCGCCCCCGGCTCGGAGGGGCAAGGGCGGAGCGGCGGCCCTTGGGGCGGCTGGGCCCGGCGGCCTGTGACACCCCCGCCGCCGCCGGCTGCCCCCTCCTCGCAGCCGGCCGGGCGGAGAGCCACTCAGCCGCCGCAGGCGGGCAGGGCAGGGCAGGGCACGGCCGGGCCGGGCCGGGCAGGGCGCGCCGCGGCGCTTCTATCGCAGCGCGCCCTCGGTCCGGCGACTCCCACCGACGGCGAGTGGCGGGGTGCCATCTCGTGAGCCAAGAAACCCTCACCTGCAGAAATACGAGCATCGTGGCAGAGGGCAGACTCGGCCACCTTGAGTAAAATCCCCTCAAACCTACTCGGTAACCGCTGGGGAATAGCTGCAGCGAGTGCTGCGGCGCGTGGAGGAGAAGAGATTGATCCTGTTCAAAGCGGCTCCACAAGCAAGGGTGAGATCCCTCAGAGCAGGCGATGACTAGGCCTGCTGCGAACTGTGCTGATAAAATATAGCTTACCCTCCCAACTGCCTCTTCTCACAGGATTGTACGGTTCCAGTGGCGTGCTCCTAAAACCGATGCTTTTCAGCTGAAGCCAAAGAGGCTGGAGAAACTGTTCACTTCAGACCTTCGTCTTCTTCAATGACAGTCCAGTTCCCAGACCCTTCGCTTACTTCATATGGATTATTAGCCAGCATGGGTGATGCTGACTCCTGGACCAGAACACACAGCAGCTCAAGTGCTGTCTGTGGCCTGTCTAGAGGGGTGCTTTTCAATGAGAATATCTTAATACAATCTTCACGGCAGAGTCAAGACCACTGGGCTCCTTCTGGGACCCCAAAGAGTTCCTGAAGAAGGATATGAACGTAGTACTTCTTGCACTGTGTGTTGCTATCTGTAAGGATGTACACCAGGGCAAACAGTAAGATGAAAGCTGCATGATCAGAGCTGAAGGGAGAAAAATACCTTTCACAGGGAGAGATACTATGCTATGATGGAAAGAGAATCGGGTTCACTTCTACATTTGATAGAAAAGTTCCCATCTTCCACATTTTCAAAGCTATATAGCATTCCCTTATCTCATGGTACGTCTAGATGCAAAGCAACTGCTGCAGTGCTGCACCAGTCTACCATCACACAGTTATCAAACCCACCCACAGGTTTTCAATAACAGCTTTCCACAAAAATTTGAGCGAAATGCAAAATCTTAGACCTGAAATTTCAGGCATCCTACAGCATAGGCAGTTATGTAGAAAACCACTTTGATAGGAATGATGATCAGGATCAATAGTTATGTTCCTAAGGCACACTGGTATTCCCCACAATAAAATTAATTTCTTAGAAGTGAACTTTCTCCTGAACTCTGTATTCTATCATAAAATGAGCTCTACCAGGAACAAAGGGCTGTTCTTAAACTTTACCATACCTACATGCTGCATGCCAATCTTGTCACTTACCTTTTAAAAGTGGCACATACCAAAAAAATCTTACTAAGGACAGTCCTATGCATGCTGCTTCTTTGGAGACTTGCCTGGATAAGAAAATCCTAGGTTACTGATAAGCTTGATTTATGTGCTTCTGAATATTATGTAGTGAGCATGACTGAAGAATCAGTCCATGTACTACTGTGCCAGTGCCATGACAATATCCAGTCAGTGTTTCTAGAGTTTTTCAGCCATGCTTCTTGCATAATACTCAGCAGCAGGTATGAGCAGATATCAATGCTCAGTATCTTGCATTTGAATTTAAAATTCAGTGTAAAGAAGCATATGGAGGTGTGATAGGGAGGCGATTTTATGTACTGGGTTGGCTATTTTATGGGCTGGGTCAATATCCAGCCAGTTTATTAAGGTCATTCTAGAAGGTGGCAGACTCAGCTACACTCACATGAGATCTTGAGGTCATGAGACCAGCTTAATACAGTATTTAAAGGCAGAGATTGATGCTCAGTCATATTGAAAACAAAGTGTTAGACATATTAGGAAAGGAACAGAGAACCTCAACCAGTGTGTAAACCCATGTGCGTGTGCACGTGCACCATGAATGCTGTACACAGTACTGGTATCCCTTATCTTAAAAAAAAAAAAACCCACCAAACCCAAAACACCCCCTCCCCCCAACACCACAAACCAAAAAACCCTCAGAAGACTGAAATAAAAGCAAGAAAAAAGAATACAAGATATGGCAACTAACATCCACCAAGTAAACTAGAATTCTTCAGGCTGGAAAACAGATGACTGAGAAAGAATATGATATAGAGAACTCATAATTAAGAATAGAGGAGATGACTTAACAATGAAAAATATGTCTTAATGAAAGCACAAGCAGAGAATCCAGTCAAGCTAGAAGAAGGGGAAACTGGTCAAAGTTTCTAGGTTTCTCTAGATAGAGAAATCCATAATGGATTACCAAATACAAAGTCAATATCACTTATTCTGGAAGTTTCTGATCTGCAAGTTAGTGAAGCCTGTGGAGAATACTTTGCAATAGTATCATTTATAGTACTTTAATCTTACCCCCTTCCTAGGTATTGGTTGCCAAGGACACGATACAGGGTTAGGTAGACTCTTTCTTGGTCCCAGTACAATTGTTCTTTTGTTCTCCTGGTGTAATGGGGGTGTACAGAAAGGAATATTATTTTGATAGCCATAACTACACAGTGAGTCCTGTATAATAAAATATACATTCCCATTGTATATTTTCAGCAGCTTTCATGGAAGATCCAAATAGTTTTCTGGATTACTAATTTTTTTAGTAGGTAGTTAAAAAAAGCAATTCCTCTCCCATTTTTGCCATCTATGCAAGTGTAAGGTTACAGACCCACAACAACAAACGTCACAGGGAAGGTATAAAGAACTAAAGAGACTTCATGGCTATACTAGTTAACAGTTATGTTTTATGAATATAACCCTAATTTTTGAAAAATTATACCATTTGGCATTAATGTGGGTTGCATACATGTGAAAGGACGTATTTAGTTCAGAGTTCCCCTCTCAGAAAAGCATCCCTGATTCCACAGTTTGTTCTCTGCATCTCATTTTAGCCATACTCCCATATTTCCAGCTTCTGGTTTTAAAAGTGTTAATATTAACTTATTTTCAACAATCAGTTCTTTTAAAAGGGTGTAGATCACCTGACATATGGCATTATATACACCAAGTTGTTACTTGAAAAAACTTGTCAAATATGATACTAAATATACAGTGCATCTAGACTACAGACATCAATATAACAGAAAAATAAAGATTGTATATTGTATTTTTACCTATAGTAACTAAGTTAATTTGCCTTACGTCTAAGTCACTTGAAAATGTATTATGAACTCTAGCTAAAAGAACTGCATTCAGTTATTAGTAAAACCCTTGATACATGAACCTACAACTGAATGCACTTGATATTTTAAGATGAAAAAAAGAGTAAAGAATCCAAATAATTGCCAGAAAGAATTCAGATTATTACATAATGTCAATGAACTGCCAAGGAGCCAGTTGATATTTCGAGCTCTTTGTAAATTAAAAATGAGTACGAAACTGATTCAGGTAAAATACATAATCTAACATTGCACTTTATTTTTAAAGAGAACCTGAAGAAGCAGATGGAGGTGGAGTCATTTTATATACCAGATATATATTTCATAGACCAGATTGAGCATATGCCTTGAAAAATGCATTTTCTTTCTTTACTGTCCTTGTTAAAAGAACTACACAAAGAATCTTGATAGGTAAACAGGAACTTATACTGCCAATTAAGGTATGTTCTAAATATTAAGAGCACCAACAGGAGATATAAAAAACCCAGAGTTTTTTACCACTGTGGTGGAGAACAAAAGATGGGGAAAAGGAAGACAGAGTGAACTGTTAGCTAAGTCCCTTTCAAGAGTCATTTAACTTTGGTAAGTACTGTCAGGTTACCTTGTAGGATTTAAAAAACACCAGGATTATGTTCTAACCAACCAATTGTACCCGAATAACTGCAGGCATTACCCAGAAGTTTAATAATTCATTTGCTTATGACCTACATATTATGTTCATGACTAGGCATTTATTGCAGGCTTTTTGTACATAAGGTGTAATGAAATCTCATAGACAGAAGTTAAAGTTAGAAAAGCTTAGGAAAAGAAATCTGGCTAGGAGAAAGAGATTATAAAGTTAGCAACAAATACAGCTAACTTGAAATAATTTATTCAAAGGGTATTGTGAATTCTCCAACATAATCTTAAGGCAGGCTAGGCCCTTTTCTGAAATACATGCACAAACCCAAATTGTGGTCCGATGAGAGATCACTGGTGAGATTATGGCCTACTTACACTTCTGGGTAGGATGGATGTTTCTAACATCTTTTCTGAGTTTAAGATAAACAAAAATACCTGTGCACAGAGTTATAGATAGCCACATTTATTGCAGTAAGAGATAAACTAAAGTTTTTTCAACTTGGTGCAATAGCTCATTGAAGTTCTTTCAAAGCTAGTAATGATTTCTCTGTTCTGTTGAAGATTTACAGCAAGTTTTAATGACAAGTTTCAACATCCCTGGAATGATGTATTCCATTAGGCTGCATCATCTGATTCACTGTACACTTAAACACACACTTCTGTTGATTTAGTCACCAAGCTTGATTGCATCCCATTCGTTATTTCAATTACTTAAATTATGAACCCAACAGCATTGTTTCACAGTGAGTCACTTGGTGTCAATACTCCACCTTTATTACTCCTCTGCTCTGTTGCTGCCAAAAGCATGTTTCATCAAATCAACCCTCAATCAAATGGAAGGATTAGAAAGCATTAATGAACATTAACAACAACAAACTGGAATAGTTTAATGATTGTAGATTCCATTCTGACTTCTTCTAATCATACTTCAGCCCTGCATGAAAAAAATCTGGGAGATTTCCAATATATTCAGGAGGTACATTACTACAGAAACACCATACTGAGTTTTCATCTATATTCTATGTAAAATGGGGAAATAACATGATAAATTATTACGCTGTAATACTGTCAAGAATACATTCAATGGTTAGCTCAATTTGTACTGCTGATGTATCAATATATTTGACATTGCATGTGGTTTAGGCACTTAGCTGCAAATATGTCAATCAAGGAAGCAGAAGCAGCTTACTTGCAGTCAACTAGTAAAAATAACTTAAATGAAAAAAAACACTTAAGTATTTAAGCATTTGAATTCAATGAAAAGCACACAAACCTGAAGAGTTTAGAAGAGCAAGCTCCAATTGTGTAACCTCACTTAGTACCAAAGTGCTCCATAGTACCTACCACACAAGCAAGATGTGGTGTCCAGATCACTGGTCTTCTCCACTCTAGTTATAATATACAACAGAAACAGAAAAGGTAACTGGTGGTGGAAGGGTATGAAGCTAAGTTAGTGAGATTACATGGTATCTCACGAAAGTATTCTTAGCATAGCGTAGTGGAATAAATGGTGCTTGTGTTCTTAATTAAACCAAATATAGCTTATAATTATTACTATACTAACAAAGAGAAAATGCAAAGTCTTGGGAATGAGTTTATAGAAGATAGTAAATGAAAAAATAAAAAAGAAAGGTATCAGTTGGGACAGATTTTTTAGCTGTCTAGGCAAGAAGCAGCTACTTGAAATATCGTGAAAGAGGTAAAACAATTTGGTTATACAGGTGTTTAATTAGGATTGCATATTAAAAATCAGAAAGGCTGTATGAACAGGATGGGCCGTGAATGGTTTGCATTTGGGCAGAAGTCATGCTATTATGTGACAGTAATTCTTACCTTTGATTCTTCACAACATCCATAGATATACATACTAGTGCTTACCAATGGCAGCCAGCAGCTTGAGCAGCTGCAAAAAAGATGTGAACTTTGTGGTGTCCTTGTCACCTTGATAAAACTCTTAAAGCCTAAGTGCTTATGAAGACATGCACACCTGTATTAGTAGTGATTTAGAGTGCCTTGTATCTCCACACACATCAAGAAACGTCCTGCTATTTCTGCCAAAATTGAAATTTAGATACTGAGGTTTGTTTTTTCTTAAAAGAAATAAAAGTAGCAAACATGCCTACCATTCTTAGTTAGACAAACTAAACTCTTCAGTTGTTACATTTGGCAATGGTAAACGCTGCCATTTTATAGACTGAAAAACAGTTACACAGATGAGTGAGTGCTTGCAACAAACGAGAGCTGTGGTCTAAGGTTCCAGCTAGCTTCCATCTGGTTTTGGCCCAAAACTGACAACAGTTTCGGTATGCAAGGCCTTCAGTAAGGAGGATGAGGATAAGCAAAACTAAAATTAGCTATATCTTCCTATGGCAGAATACTGGAGAAAGTGATGCAACTATCTCACTCCCTTATGCAAAGGTATGCAAAGAATTAAAGAAAATGAATACTTGAATTCTTTGTCATGTGATTTGCCTGTTCTTCCAAAGTGTTTCCAAAACTAAAAGGTGCACATATTTACACACCTGGGATTATTTTGGACATGGTTCCAAAATGTTTATTTGAGCATGTACATTTCAGAATGAAAAATGTATATGCAAGGCAATGAACATCAACATGTTAAGGAGAAAAAAATGCACCATGTAAGATGACTCAAAATTTCATTGAGATAATGATTAAGTTAAAGACACTGAAAGATGCCTTGTGTCAAGATCCAGTTCTGGGAAGAAAAATACCACCTCAGAATTTAGTCGTAAAACAATTTGCATTTTTTTGGGTTGTTTTTAGTGTTAAAGCAAATCCCTCTTTTTTTTTTTAATGGTTTCATTCACTGTGTTTCAGTTTTCAAACTACAGAACCCTTCAGTTTCTGTATCTGTATCTGCAAGCCACAGAAACCCCTCAACAACATGAATGTAAGCTGAAAGATAGCTTGAGAAAACTGCAAATTAAATATGCCCAACATGTAATGACATTCCTTGACAAACACTTCAAGGTAAAAGACTAGCAAATTAACATTGGTTCTCATTGTGTAAAGTCCTTTATAAGAGAAACAAAATTCTACTTGGCATTTGTATTAAACAGTGGTGGTGCAGAGAGAAATAAAGGAAAATGAAAGAATATTGATACCAGTTACAGTAATACTGCAGTAGTTACACATCCAAATTAACCTGTATGCTGTAAACACAGGGGACTTTAAGTTCCCCTGTATATTTACTAAGAGGAAATTTATGACTATCAATTTTGCCAAGGGGCAATAAGAAAAGGAAAAATTAGTAAAGAAAATAAAACAGTTTGACATGTTTTATTTCCATATTTTAAATATAAATTAAGATTTGATGAAAATTATTTATACTTGAAGCTACAAAATAAATACCTCAATTTTCAAATTTATGATTCAAATGGAAGTCTGGCAAAAAAGAATTGGTGTCAAAAAAAACCCTGAAAAAATACGATTAAAAAATAATTCCTTACATGCCATCACTTACACATATATGCATTAATACATGTGCAGCATAATTGCATCTGTTTTCCTTAAAAAGTGGACTGATTATTGGAAATAACCTCACTTTAATTCTGCCATTATTCAGATTAACATTTGTGTGTCTTTTGGGAGGTTTTGGTGGTATATACTGCTCACTTTATGCAAAACGAAGGTAAATGCCTCTGAAAGAAATGTACTTTACATATTATCAATTTATACAAGCAGCATGTTTCACTGTGAGTCATTCTGGGATAACAAAAGCTACCAACATCTGCTCTATGAGCACTTAACATACACAAATTTTTACACACACAATATTCCTACTGAAATGCTTTTTCATTCAAGTACATCTTTAAATTAGATGCAATTTATTTTTTAAAAAAGAAACAGCATGATGTACATTGAAAGTATGATCCTTTGCACTATTGCAATCTGACCACAAACTTAGTCATAACATTCATTTCATGTATTCAAAATGCTAGTGCTTTACTCATCTTGTTTGTATATACAGGTAATAATTAACCTCAGACTCAAAATTAGAGGCCACAGCTTAAGATTAAGGCTCGAAGATGATAGTAGCAGACTTGAACAATACATGTGACTGACAGCAGGATGTTCTCTCATAGGTACCCCACAACATCAGGGGAGTGGGGAGGCCTATCTGAAAGAAAACAAAACTTTCCCCCCATCCTCTCCCACACAGCCACTGGTGCACTCAGCCTACAGGAACTGACCTCTCTGCTAATTGACTTGGTCTCTATGCACCTACACTGCTGTTAACAGCTATTCCACGGCCTGCTCCTCTTTCTGGAGGCAGAAATCTAAGTCCTTCGTTAAGCAGACTTTCAGCTGAGTATGCAGCAATTAATTTCTACTATAAATTTTATTATAGTAAGTAGTTATATCATAATGCATTTTAATGAATTTAATCATTACACTATAGAAGCTATCTGTGCTAGACATATGTCATTGTCTAAATGCTATCGACCAACATAAAGTGTTCAAATCAACATGGGTGGATTTTGTCCAGTTACTACTGTTAGTTTCATACTTTCATTTTAGACACTCCTGTATCAGGAAGTTATATAAATGGAAAGACAGATCTTTAAATAGTTTGTATTATCACAATCCCATAAAAGCTAGATAAAATTAGACTAAGACCACTGCAAATTTTCATTCAAGGTCTTGAATACTAATTTATTTCTAGTTTACTCCTTTTTTTTTTTATTCACATTACTGATAGCACAAGCGATGAGAATGATTCCCCCCCCCCCCCCCTTTTCCCATTTGGTCAGACTTAGCAAGCATTAGCTCTTTCAAACAAAAATGCAAAGTACCATTTCTCAGTAGTAAAGCAGTTACCAGTTATCACCCAACAGGCATTAATTTCAGTTCACATAAACATCCTATTTCTACTTTGATCTGTCCTCAAGCAGCACGAAGCATCTCAACTGAACTGACCTTAACCTATCCAAAGATCATTTTCTTTCAGGTAAAATGAAAATCGTTATTCAAGAGACTCCAGAACTTACATGTGTGAACCAGAAGAGTGCACTACTTGGTCAGGGAAAACATAAGTTGAACATGAAATTTTAATCTTTCATTAAAAATTGGAATGCAACATCTATATTTAAACAACTTTATTAACATAGTCAAGCAGTGATTAACATTCACATCTATTATGTCACATCATACAAATGTAAATACAAAATTACTACAGTACAATATATATTCTCTGCATGATCCAAAATATTTGGTGGCCCCAAAAACTCTTTAAAATTCAGCAGCTTATCAAAAATTAAAACCATATTCTATTTAAAATGAAGTTCTGTTAGCACATAGGCAGACTTCAAGAAATATCACTCAATTTAGTACAGTTTGAGAGGTTGCAGGAGGATATGTTTGAAGGAAACATTCCAACATTGTGGCAGATACAGAAACATCAGATTTAAAGCTTTCAAGCAAAACTCATACAACCTAAGTTGTCAGCAGAAAGATCCAGTCATCTTTCATGTCAAACTATTTCATATATGGCATCCAATTTAAAATTTTAGAAGCGTCTAGTATTAGTAAGTCAGACAATGTACAACATAACTACCTATCTCTTACCATGAAAAAAGATATTACACTAGAGATTTCAACAGCCAAATGAACCTGCTTATACCAATCTTTTTTTCTAATCACTGTCCTTGCAAAAACCACCCAGGCCTTCTCAATTTTGTTGCTCACCCAAAGTAAGGAAATAGATACCAAAGGCAAAAAAGTAGCACAACAGAACCAGCTTATAGAAAAATGATGCTATACTGTAAGCGCTGAATTCTTCAAGATGTAGATTTGGCTTAAAGTATACTGTAACACCACACGGGGAATCATAGAGCCATTTTAAACTTCCCTCATATAAGTACATTCAAGTGAGTAAATATCCTTATTACTTTAGCAGAATATACTTTACAAGGCAAGTAACAAGAGTACTCACCTAAGTTTCCCATTTAAAATAATAATCTAAAACTGGCTTGCTCCAACCATTAAGTGCAAAAAGCAAGCATCAGTGGCAGACAAAAAACAGTTTCTGTTGGAGAAGAATACCTAGAAGACTGATGGGTGCAAGTCATTCTGGTGAATGCATACGTGAGTGAAATACACAGCTACTGATCAAGCTTTATTTATTCAAGATGAGGTTACTGGATATACTTATGTAATATATAACAAATATGTATGCAAACTACATCAGCATCTATCTGAGATAACTGCAGGATGTTTTGCCATTTCACTGTAGAGCTTAACCTTTATCTAAGATAAAAAGTTACTCTTTAGACCCTATATAGAAGCTTTATGCGTCTATCATCCTCATGAAAGAGATAGTATTGAAGCAATTAGTGTTAAGTTGCAACTTCTTTCCTTGAAAAAATCTGAAACAAACAATTTCCAATATAATGTTGCATTTAAAGCATTTTTCAAGAAATATTTCAGTTGTTTGAATATGGATGGATTCTCCCCAAGGGAAGAATGTTTTTGCACCTTATCTGTTAATACATTCAATATGAATAAAATAGGTGAAGCAAAAGTCATTATTGTCCCACAGTAGAAGGTTAATTTAAAGTAAGTTTAAGACAGAGGAGCTGCCTAAATGAAATACATAAACTAATATAATTAAGACACATTTTTATTAGCATGTGTTCTGAACAAAAAGGGTACAAGAGTATTCACCTGAGATAAAGCTAGTATTTGAATATTTCTAAGTAGCAATGAGTTTCGCTTGAGGAGAGCCATTTGAAGTTTTAAAATATACATTTCACTATTATACAATATATGCAGTTTAAGTAATTAAGATTGATGCTAACATAAAAGTCCTAACAAAAAAAAAATCACAGTGTGTATCAATATTGTTAGTTACAAAATTTATGCTACTTCATAACTTTTAAAAATTATAATGATTATAAATTTTAAACCCATTCTTCTAAAAGTGACCTTTTGAGTACAAGCTTAAGGAGCAAAAAACTAAAGCATAAGAATTAGCTTATTACAATTTAAATATATACATATTCACTGATTTAGAAAATAATCAAGCTTTGGAAAAATTTACAAAATTGATTATTTTTGCTTGCACTGGTTAAAATCATGAACTATTCTAATCTTTTTCCCTAAATGAAACGAGCTGTTTCCTGCATGTGTAATGAAAAAAATTTAGTATTGAATTTCACTTAAGACTAATTTAATAGCAATTTAGAACTGCCAAAAAGATGCATTTATAAGGTTTTTAAATACACTTTCTGTTACCAACTTAGGTTGATCAGCAGCTTTTGTTCACTCTCAGAATCCTTCAAAAAGGGAAACTCAAAACAGGAAAAAGGCATATATAAAAACAGTAAACACTGACCTCCTGAGGTTCCTACAACAAAAATATTCAAGTAGAAAATCTACACCATTACTTAGCAGCGGCTATTTCTGTAGTTTAGCACACTAACAGCACTTTATTCAGTGTGTAAGGAGCAAATGAAGCCAGCCGTGCTTTTAGCATGCCAAGAGGCAGAAACACTGGAATGTAACAAAGACAAACTCACAATTCTACCAGCATAAACATTCAGTCAACATTCAAGAACTGTCAAGACTACACCACAAGAATTAAGATGCTTTTTATATATCCCATGATGCAATAATTGAATTATGTTAATGCTGATTCAGAACTTTTCTTACCTCACATTATACCCCAAATGGCTTCTGCAAATCTCTGTGCTATATTATGTGTTAGGAATATGGTTTACTTGCTTTAAAATATACCATGAGAGAACTTACTGATACAAAAGACTATTTTGTCAGTACTGTTTATTTCTGCCTTATTTTAATTGTTTTCTTTGCTGTTATACCAGATCAGTTCACATCTGTACAAATACCTATTAAAATATGTATGTACAAAAGTGGCATTCTAAGCTAATCCAAGGTGAGGTGGAGTGGTTTTATTTGGTTAAAGGGGCTTTCTGAAATTTAAGAAGTTTAGTTAAATTCAGATTCTAGCAGTTATGCTACTGTATTATTTGGGTAGGTTTTCTATTCTACAAGTTTTTTAATGTCATTTCTCTGAAACTCTTCCCTAATGTTCAAACACACTCAAAATCAAAGCAAGTTTAGGTCTAAAATAACCCCCCACCTTGCTAAATTAGAGGGTTTTTTTCCTTCCAGAATTTGGTTTTAAAGTGTTTTTAGTGACTTTTACTAATTTACTTCAGAGTTATTAGCTAAGAAGGAATTTTGTATTTGCTACTAAAGCGATGTAATTTGAAAGCAAGTTATCACATGCAATTTTGACCAAACTGAATAAACACTATGTACTAGCATTACTGAATGTACTTCATACAGTACCTGTCCAAACTATTCTTCAGGCATAATCCATTAAAATTTGCAAAGCCAAAAAAAAGGGGGGTGGGGGCCATGTAAAACATGCATGTTATCATGCATTAAAAAAAAATAAATCAAAACTCTTTGAACAGCATTTATAAGGTCACACTCACACAGCTCAAACTTCAGTGCAATGGCTAAATCATTCAACAATCAAAGAACAGAACCATGCAAAGAAGAGCAAGTTCTTAAAAAAAAAAAACAAAAAACAAAAAAACCCCCAAACTGTTATCCAGTATCCATTCTGCAACACAAAGGTGAGAAACTAACTCTACAAAAAGGCTGTTATGGCTTAATTTTGTTTTGCAGATTAATTATGCAGCACTTGAAAAATGGAAAGGTGTGGCTTCATCTCTGACCAGCAGAGTTAAAAATCTCTCCATTTTCCTTTATCATCATGGGATACTCTTTAGGCAATCTAAATTATTAAAGACTTGCCACTTTCAGATGGACACAAGATCAAGTGTACCAGTTAGGATTTCACATTCACAGTACATAAGAAAATACACATGGAAGGAAAAGTAAAGGGTTAACTTAACAAGGATTTATTCACAGGAATACATGTAAGTAGAGAAAAAAAACACAACAGAAAAGCTAAACAAATGAAATGAAGAGGATCCAAACCAACTTTCACTCTGTAGCTTTAAACTTGCACCCTTGTGCATTTAACTACATCACAAAGGGCCACCAACATGCGCCGATACAGTGTAGATACCCTGCATTACAT
Organism: Buteo buteo; assembly: GCF_964188355.1. Lineage (NCBI taxonomy): Eukaryota > Metazoa > Chordata > Aves > Accipitriformes > Accipitridae > Buteo > Buteo buteo. The sequence goes on from NC_134204.1 coordinate 28,774,813, forward strand.
CCATTAACTTAAACATCTCTTTAAGATCATGCTTTGAACAAAAAAGAAAGCATAGAAGGTAATATGTTGAATGGGAATAAACACAAATATAGCAATCATGTCATCAACTTCTACAATTGTCTTTACGTGCCAACTAACATTTATGCAGCCTTTAACGGGTCTTATCATGTAACTCATTTTTAGAGATTCTGATAAAATCACTAGTATATAACCATGCAGAAAGCACATCACACTGACAGCACAGAGGCAAATATTTTGCACAGCTATATCAGCTTTCCACATTGTGCAGGTTACACACAATACAATATCAATCTTATTCTTAACAGATCCTAAAAAGGTATTTCAAGGCCTAATTGTTAACTACAATACTTTATATCTATAGTCTTAATAAAAATAAAATCCACAGAATCTGAAAAAGGAATTTTAAATGCAGGGCTATATTGAATTGGTAAACTGCAACACAAAACTGGCGCAACATAGGTAAATGTATACCAATTTCACTCTATGTGATGCAAGCATGCTACTTTCCCACTAATTTAAATGACTTCTGATCACTATGAGCCAGAACACATGCCTGAACCTTAAACTGCAGGTTAAGAATAATACCTTACTCTAGAAATTAAATCTAATGAAGTACAATAATCAAATCATATCCACTACTTTAATTCTTTTTTTAATGTAAAAATTAAATGTCAATCTTTCCTTTGAAATGCCCCTCCCCTTACCCCAAAAATGAAAGGAGCGACTCATTTGGCAGCTTGCAGGTTGCTTCCTTTTGCCCAAGTTAACCTTTATTAATTTATGATGGGGTTTCTATATTGTACACTGCAAGTGCCTGCTCCTAATACAGACACAAGCTGCATTTTAACTGTACTAACTTCATTTGTGTAGTTCTTCATTAACATGCAAATACCTAGGAATCCCATCAAGCAGGATGAAATAATGTAGAAAACCCTTACTTAAAAAAAAACATAAAAGAAAAAAGAAAGCCTTTTACTGTTTGTGACCCCCATTCTTAGGTTTCCTATATTGTGCGCAAAATAGTTTTCCTCTTTACGTATCCCTATGGTTCAATTATATGGTTCTTATTTTGGTACAATTCCCCACAATATTCCAGAATGTGCTGTTTTGTGACTAGATTTTTTTTTTCCTTTTTTTTTTTTTTTCTTCTTCACATCCAGTGCAGAGTTGTAATAGGAGACAGATTTCCACCCACAAAGGCTCCAGATGTTAAAACATTTCCCAACATCGACTTAATACAGTGACGGCAACACCTCCCTCCCACCCCTCCCAGTAGGGTTGGGATTGTACTGTATTCCCTACTGGTTTACCCTTCCCCCCAGTAAAGGGTAACATTTTCCCTGGGTGCAGAGGCTCCCTCATAGTCTCCCAGACTGAAGGACCTGTAAAAGCAAAAGATAAAGGTATAATTAAATCTCACCTTGAACCTTAACTGACAGATCTGTGCATAAACAAAGAGCTTATTTGCCTTTTTTAAGCAGTAGATGCCAACCTTTAACTTAAAAACAAATTTATGCCTAGATTCTCCCTTTTAAGTCTGTTAAGGAAAGATCCTATTTATATCAGTTAAATTATTATTCATGACAAGGTATGTTTTAAAGCTACATTGACAGTTCCACTGTTGTGGCTAAGCTTAGATTTAAGATAAAAGTAGTCCTATATATTCTAACAAGCTTTTCCATTTTTAGCACAAAATTATGAGGTACTGTAACAATTCTGAATTGGTGCACAAAATGGAACATAGCAATAATAAACACATCAGCTCCCCAAAACATCAAGCTCTATGGTTACTGTAGAGTTACAGATTAGCATAACATCCTTTATTCCATGCAAAGATCATCCAGTATGTCGTTAGGAGTATATCGGACTTCTCATGGCTAAAGTGTGATAACAAAGTTGCTTTCCTACCCTAGAGCAACATTCCTGGTTAGACCACATCTGCCATCTACTACTTTATAAGACATAAGGGAGCCAGTATGATGGCTTGAGAATCATATTCATCACTTGGCTTATTACACTTGAACCAGCACTTTGTTATACCTACACTTCCAACCTTATCTTGATAAACTACTGTGTGTATCATACACTCACTTTTTCTTTCTTTTTCTCTCCCTTTCTGCAAAAATAAAATAACAGTCAGACAACTGCTTTTGCTACAGCTACCATCCTTAGGTATACTGTCATCCCTTTTTTTTCCCTTCTTACTGTAAGGAAACATATCATCCAGTATATCTGAAAAATTCTAGTCTGATGAATTAATTATGTTTCATATAATACAAACAGGGAAGAAGTATGCTATACAGCTCTGTTTAGCAAGGAAGATTTGTGTGCTTACCTCTAATTATGGGATTGCAGCTACAGTGCATGAGGTTAAACTCCATAGTAAGCTGCAAGGCGCTCTTTTAAGGGAAGAGGAAACTGGTCAGAGAAACGCCTCCAATTCTCATCCCCAAGTTGATTTTTAAATCCATGAAGAATCTACAAATGAGAGGGGGGAAGTTGAGATAATCACTAAACTGAGGATACATTATTTACTAGCAACATATGCAGTAAGCCAGAAACTGCTGGATTGTACATCTGTCAATTTGAATTCTCTGATTTAATATTGAAATGCGACTAAGAAACAAAGTAAGTCTAGTAATGTCTTTCTTATCTGAAATGTTTTTTCTTTTAAGGGTGACATATTTCTTTTTTAAATGTGTAATATGTTGTGGGAAGAAAGCTGAGCCAAAACTGCAGCCAGTATTTGACAGAATGAATACCTGTCAATTTCTAGCACAAATACAAAAGCATCTTGTGAGAGCTCTGTTTTTTTCCATGGAACCTGTAAGACAACTGTCACTAAAAAGGAAGCTGTTAAAATATTTTGTGTTTTGAAAGAATAGGGATCCACAGTCAGTGGCAAAAGAGGAAAAACCAAAAATCTACACATTTCAGCCTGGACATTCCAACATAATAAACTGACTCAAAACTGTGAAAATTAAATGATACTATCAAAAAGGTCTTAGAATGTTAGCTCTGAAAACAGCAGGTTAAAAGGCAAAAATTAGAAAGGACAAAAGCCGATGAAGCAGCTCCTCCTCACAGAAAATTATACCAAGAGAGTCTGAAGTTTTGTTTTTCTTTTTTAAATTCAATGATACTGAATTGTGGAACAGTGTCACGAACACATCCTCACAGAAAAGGCAATGTCAAAGTTAAAGCTCATGGTACTGAGTTCACCCTCAACACAGAGTCAGGCAGAGATGTTCTTAAACAGGGTGTAGTGATAATGACATTACAGTGTCACCAGTTAACTTACTGCTTTTTTCCCTGAAAAGAGACCTTCCATGAGCAGGTTCATCTCTCTCCTAACCCAAAGAGCCAGATTAGCCAGCTGCCAAGAAACTACAGAAAATCTAAGAATGTTCAGGTATGACAAAAGGAACAGTTTTTAAATCATCTTCCAGTAGAGTTTTAGCAAGTGACCTTCAGCTACAGTCTTCAGATACCTGGCTTTTATAATAAGCGATAAAATTCTGAGGATATGTGTCAGATTTCAACACTGGCAGCTCATCTACTCATGCTCTTGGAAGTGGTATTTGCCCTTTCAGCTCTAGTGCTAAAAAACAATACAACACAAGAAACACTGGATAATCCATTTTTTTCCATTGTTCCTGATAGGCATAATTATTGTTGGAAAAACATCTAACTGGACTACAGCAGTCATATTCATGAGGAAGTAATCTAAAAACCGTGTATGCCATCACTTGAAGAAAGCTTTATGTCCTATCTTGCATAGCAAAAAGCACAAAAGAATACACTTTATAAAGCAAGGATGTCCTTATGCCAGGTGACCAGGAAACATTGTGTCTAGTTTGAATGCATTAGATCCCACATGGATAGCTTGGAAAGAATCTGGAAAAGAGGAGTCTAACTTACTGAAGCAAGTATTCAATGCTGAAGGACCAGTGCAGAAACATGCACTGAAGGCTGCTTTGAATATTCATCACAGACAGCATCCTGGACTTTCTTTTAAGCTTGTACATATTTGCTGTTTCCTTCTGCTGATGTTAGAGTACTCACAGCTGTGCATATCCTGGACCTGATGTTCCTTTGAAGGAGACCAGTGATCTGAGAGGCTAACTAGCACAGTGGGATTTCTGTCTTTGCTCTTAAAGATGGGATACAAGAACTCTAGCTTCTGTTTTGATGGTCACACATAGCATTACTTCAAGAAAAAGTGCCATGACCCATGATCCTAGTAAGTACTTAGGAATAGGCTCCATTTTTGCTTTAAGAGGAATATCATGAATTTTTGACATACATCCTTCCTAAAAACAGAGCTTTCACTTTACAACTTATGAGGGGAGCCATACTGCTGAACACTAACAGCATCTGTTCCTGAAACTGAAATAAGTTTCTTCTGTCTTTTTTTTTTTTTAAAATCTACGACACTAGTGCCAAAACATAATATATCGTATTCTGGGTGGGGTTTTTTTTTTTTTGCTTATTTCACACATTGCAAACAGCACTTTTGCTTAAATTGTATTGACACTTTGTCTAGGGATGTAGTCTTGGGTATAACTGCACATTAGTTTCTTGAAACTTGCTCATCCAAGAGGGATTCCAAGGAGGATTAAGCAATCCCCAAACCTCATTTTCAGCAGGAGTAAAGAGAAACAGACTGGGATATCACTGGAATATTTTTCATTTGCAATTTTCTAGATATTTCTCCAAAAAAGTAGGCATCTTTGTGGCAAAAAAGTCTTGAACCATACAAATCTCATTTTCTAGAAAAAGTCTTAAATGTGGTATAAATCGCCCTGTTTTTCCAAATGCAGGAAAAACATAGTAGGCTGTACATTATGAAAAGCTCTTTGAAGATAATTATCCATTCAACTAAGATCTCAAGTGAACTTTTCAATACTGTTAAAAAAAGTTTTGGAATAACCCAAATGTATATAAGAAAATACAGGTTAAAAAAAAGAAGTCAGTATTTTCATGTTGCTTTGTCTAAAAATTTATGACCTGGCAAAGAACCCTCCATAACCACAAATACATTAAGTGCTAACAGTGGAAATAGAAAGCAAGGAAAAAAACAGAGGATCCAAAACAACCACCATTAGGATATGCTGTTATATTAGAAACCTCACCTTACAGAACATGTCTCGGAGGTCATCTTTTGGGCTAATCCACGATGCAACAGCATCACAAAAAAAAATAAAGTCCTATAAGATTAAACAATCACATAGGTTAGAAACGTCAATGTATGAGTGGGAAAACAATGCTTGATGTTCATTCTGTGAACTATGCAGAGTCTTTGATTTTAATTCACAACTGCTTTTGTTTTTATGTATTTACTTTCCAGTTAGTTCAGACAATAGTGGTAAGTTATTGTACACCTAAGCATTCAGAAATAGCTGAGTGTAGGAATAGCTTTATTTAATCAGGTTTTTGATTAAGTAAAACCACAGTGTAGGAAAAAAAACAGCTCTCCTCTCCCACACCACGCTTGTCTAACATTAATTCTTTCACTACACATACCAAGTTCAAGAACTAATCACCTTAATAACAAGCAACAAACTCAAGACCACAGTTGCAACACTCTCACGCATTTCCAGTTAGGGGAAAAAAAGCTGTTGTATTTCTTCAAGCAGAGCCAGAAGTTTTTTCTGGGACACACAGAATGTTTATCATACAGGTTCAAAACTAAAGCCATCCCCAAATCCCTATACTCAGTTCATTTGCTGTCATGCATACCTCCCACTACACCATTAAAACACCAGTCTTTAATCATTAAGTTGATGATGCACATGTTTTTGGGTAGGAACTGAGGATAACAACTACAGAGAAAGAGAGATTGGATAACGAAAAGAGTTCTTAATTATCCCCTCCCCTTAAGCTATGGGAAAGGGCAAATGGACAGCAGAAGAAGGAAATGCTAAATACAGAATAAGACATAAGTGAAATGAACTGAAAATTTAAAACAAGGCACAGGCTCAGTTCTTGTGTTTCAGGAAGAAGAATTCCAGGCAGAGGAGACAGAAAATCACCTTCATTTTCCCCTTAGGAAATATGGTACAGCTTTACTTTGGAGGTGTGGAGACTAAAGAGCAAGTCATATTCTATTCTTCAGATGTACCATTCATTTTAAAGAGATACAGGTTCCTTGTCAAATTGACTATTTAAGCAATATATCCAAAGTTGAAACAGAATCTTCCCTACCCAAGTTTTAAGAATGAAGGGGTGGTTACTGTTTTTGTTCTGTTTCTTGTTTTAAAAGCCTAGGTTATATCTGGAAAATAGTTTAAGTATGTCAACTTTTGCCTCATATTTTCATACAGATACTGACCACAACCTAACAGAAGTATCAAAACAGAGTTATTTTAATCAAAGTTCATTATTTACATATTCTTTGTAAGTAAAAGACAAAACCTGAATTTAACAATACTCTTCTCCTTTCCTTTGCTACATGATAATTACTGCAGCATCATGATACGTAACATTTGAAATATAAACATTTTGGCCTCCTTGACCGCAGAATAAAACTACATCATGTATTGCAGGGAATCACATGAAGCTAAACTTGTTCATACTCTATATACAGCTTTCACTGAATTTCACATGAGTAAAGAAAAGAAGTTAAGATCTATTCATGGATCTTACTTGGACTACTCCACTGGGGTTGACCGAGATCATGGTACATATCCCACGGAACGCCGAATCCTTTTCCTCATTGTCTCTTATGTTTCGCAGAGAGGTGCACCTAGCAAGTTGGAGAGCAAAACTTAGCTAACGCTATTACTCTTTATTCAATCAAGTCAGAACTAGATGACGGTATTTGATGGAATAAGTCACACTGATAAGACGATCTGAAACACTATTTTGAACACTTAGAAAAACACTTGTTGCACACAGTCTTTACTAGCATATTCCCATTAGGCATCATCTCCAGAATTCTCCTGTTGCACTATATACAGTTAGAAAGTGTGACCTGTATTCCATTAAATACAAAAGAAACATGTATCTGAAATATTTATAGAAACTATCATTATTAGAAGCAGAACATATAATACTATCACAGTATGAATTATGTCAGATACCACTTACAGAACAGTTATTTAACTTTTACAGCAGCAAGCAAGCTATTTTATACGTAACAAATCTATAAACATATATTCCTTACAGCAATTCAAGCCTCAGACTGAATTTTAAGTAAAGTAATGCACGGTTTAAATTTTACGGTATTTGCATGCATTGTATTATCATTCTGGTGGATTGTAAAATGCTCTTTCATAGTCAAGCTTTAACACAGCAAGCATGTGACAATCTTATCCCATGCATAAATTAGTCGTTAGCCACAACATAAAGAATACATGACGGTGCTACTAAAAACTCACAAACCTGATAGGACAAGATTAGTCACATGGTTGGCAATGATTAAGGATTGAGATTTTGTAACCAACTGAAAATATATCTAAAAGTGAGATAGAGAAGAAAGAAAGAAAGAGAGTGAAGAAAAATGAATTAAAAAAAAAAGATTGAATAATACACACCAGGGTCTTATAAACTGCTGTAGCATGGGGGCCACCTCTTGAGGACAAACGTAACCAAGACGACCAATTGTTATTGCTAAGGTAACGCAATCACGGTTATACACCACCAAACGCCAACCAAGACATGAGCAAATGAGGGGGGAGGAGAAAAAATAAAGAAAAAACAACAAATAACTCAGAAACAGAAACCAACAGAATCTGTGTATGATAATAAACATAAGATTTCACCAGTGCTGTTTATTACCACCCCCTAAATAAGAGGCAGCAACATATATGGTATACTCTCCAGGGTAAAAGAAAAATTAAAGAAGTAAATGAGAGAACACCAAAAACACGATTTAAAATCCAAAGGCTTTCTGATGTAAGCAGTCATTCTGCCCTCTTCAGAGTAATCTCTTTCAGTAATTTACCTACAACACATTTTGAAGTTTTTATTGAAATGTATTATTATGGACACTCTCGATAAAAATAAATTAACCATTTTCAGTTTTAGTATCAAGTACTCTAAACATTTTATTTTTTCAATATTTAGAATTCAAGATTTTAATAGATGTATTCTATCAGTAAAAATACATTTATAAATAATTCTACATGGAAAATATTGTGGTCTATCTAAAAATGCTTAATAGATGAAACACTTCTCAAAGAGCACCAAATATTTGTTGTCTTAATAATCTCATAGAGAATTTAATTTGAAGTGGTTGCTAACTCACAGCAACTGACTGCAGAAAATTAATTCTTTAATCCCAATATTTGTCCTGTTCACAAAAGGCGTCCTCATAGAAGTCGTGTAAGAATCTGACTTCCAATACCAAGGCATAAGGACACAAGAAAAGCAAAATTGCTTCATCACACGATTAGGCAGTTTGGTCCTTTGTTCTGAGGGACAGACTGAAGAAAGTATCATAATGCAAATGTGTTTTAATGGTGTTTGCTCAACTCACGAAAGATTAATCTTTAGAAAAAGGAGAGGGTGGGGAATAATGTATCAGGATTACTTGAAGCAAAATACATGAATAATACTAAAATCCAGCAGATTTATATGAAGCAGAGAAAGGAAACCTATGTTCAAGGGACATACTATGCAACACTCTAATTAACAGGCATTTGTGAACAGTTTCATGAAACATGCAATAAAGCAGATGATGCTTTCTCCAATAAAAGTTTGGTGTAGGATATACTAGCAGTTTTAAATCTACTCACTCCATGAAAGCTGCAGCTCACTGGTAATCTACTGTTTTGCCCTGATGTTAATCAATTTCAATATGCGGCGTCTAAAATTTTCAGCAGATATAACTTATAAAACTGCATTGGAAGTGCTACTTTCAAGTGAAAATACACTTTCATCCGTAAATTCTCACAGCTACAGTCTGTACAAGAAGAGTAATCTCTGTCAAAGCTCAACTTTTTGGCATGTACTGGTTATTTTTTATGCAATTACTTTTACTTAAGGTGGCCTCATGTTTCTATAGAAGTGTTTTCATAGCTCATTACATAGCAAGCTAAAGCAGAAAACAGTAATATTCTGGCACATACTAGTGGCATGCAGCACAATATCCCACAACAAACTTATTATAAGTACACCACATTCAACATTTATTTGCAGTTATGCATCCACATTTAAAGTAACTATTAAGAGAATAAAAAAACAAAAGTCAGTGTTTGGATGCTTCCAAAAATTCTCTAACAATGATGGAAGCAAACATTTAAGTACTGGATGCCTCTCAGTTACAGGTATTACACATCCATCAGTGCAGAGGAAGGGGGTCAGGGCAGGGTCAGGGGGAAAGAAAATTTATATTGCTATACTATCCCATGGTATATTTCACAACAAGTAGGTATTTGCTCCAAAATTATCTTTTCAATAAATAGTACCTATAATATGCCAGCCAACTAGGTAAGTTCTCCTTCAAGTTCACCTTCCATACTAAATGGGGGTAAGGGGAGGGGGCAGAGAAAGTGCTGCTTTTAAGTTTAAAGAATACCGGAGGAAAAATAAGCATCGAAAATCTCTTCAATTTATCTCTTGCTTAGCTCAAAAAAATGTACCACTGAATTTGCATCATTTTCAATCATGTCAGGTATAACGACTAAACTGTCATTTTCTTACAAGACAGTTAGTTTTCAAACAGAAAAAAAAAAGATTCTCAATTAGTAAAATAGTAAACCAGAAACCTGTCAAATTAATACAGTTTTGCTGAAGTATGGAAGGTGCTCTTCATACCAGAACATGCCCTCTATAAATGCAAAAGAAACAAGCCTCAGAAATTCCGATTCAGTAAGGCATTGGGGATTGCTCCCAATTTGGAAAGCAAAGCTGTGGGCCAGAACATAAAACATGCATGCCATTATTAGAATTCTTTTCAGAAATTTGTTATTAAGTGACCAGGTAACAGAAGTTATACATAATTTCAGTTATGTTGTGGTAAAACTGCCATCACAGATCTAGATTTTTGTGCATGGTATTACAAGTTTATCTTAAAAAAAAAAGTGCATATTTTGTAAATTCAGAGTTCATTATTTGTTTTATATATGCCAATTACATTTGTTTCAAACACTAGACATATATATACAGTACACGTGTAAGGACATGCATAGATTAAAATCAGGGTGAACTACGTCTAATAGTGTTACTGCATACATTTGTCATATTCAATATGTTAAAACTGGGAGAATACTTAAACAGATGATATATAAATGTTATAAAACTGAGAAAGCAGTAACTTTAAGAATCTAGATATATGATACATGGTTTGCTGCAAGACTGAGACTTGTAAGAGCTTCTGCAAAACAGAGTTGCTTTTGCTTATAAAAGCCAAATACATAGCAATAAAATCAGTTCTGGTGTGGTTCCCCTATGCAATTTTTTAAATCATTATGGAAAAAAAATCTAATTCCCTTCACCACGTATGGTTCAGTTTTTGGGTACCTGTGTTCTCTAACAACGTCTTTGGTGTGTTGGGTCTGTTAATTATTTCTACAAGCTGGTGCAACACCATTGGAATATAAGGCTGCATCTCTATACCTGGAACAGCCAAAAAAAAAAAAAAGTCATTTTCTTCTGAATCTTTCATTAATATACATAATCTAAACAGATCGGATACACTGAACTTAATAACAAGGACAAGAATCTCAAATTTAATTTAAATTTTAACATGAAAGTATCATTAAAAAAAATCCCCAAACACCTAGACAAGCCATGCTAAATGTGCAGAGATTCAAAGAAAAAAAATAAAGCTTACCCATCTGGATGGAGATTTCTCCAATTGCCCAGGTGGCATTGTTACACACAGAAATGAATTCAGGGTTTAGGTTGGTTCCCAAAATTGGCATGAAATCAGCTAGAAAGAACAACATTTTAAAATCTTATCACACAATACAACCATCTTGTCCCACTACTATAAGATCATGGAGGGGAAAAAAAAGTTTTTAAAAAAATAATCAGGTAAGGTTATTTAAATGCTTGGAAAGCGTTACACATGATTAACAAGAGCTATATTTCTGCTATATAACAGATTAACCTGGATTTTAGAACCTAAGTAGATCAATGCAAATATTTTCAAATTCTGATTTTAAAATGTTTCTAATAGGCTTTATCTTTATGTAATTCTAGAAACCTTTTTTCTCCCCTTCCCTTGCTGGGGCAGAGGGAGAGAAGGTAAGAGGGGAGAAAAAACCCCACAGCTATGTTTTTTTAACATAGTTGAACAACTCTCAAATCACCTGGATAGCTATGTATTCAGCTATGCTTGAAAAAAAACAATGAAGCCTAGAAGGCAATCACATCTTTGATTAAATTTTAAGAAAAAATTAGTCACAAAGATCATAACATCTGCCAAATTTTAAATTCCAAGCCTATCCAAGCATTCATTTGACAAGTTAAGTGTATCTCAAGAGTATCCACAGGAAAAGACAGCAAATATCATGGAAGTGTATAACTGATGCTACTTCCCTACTGAAATTAAAAACAAAGCAAAAAACCAAACCACAACGTACCCTCTAGCCAAGTTTTCTAATTTCAATAGATATATACAATTTTATGTAACAATAGATTCTAGTAGAACAAAAAACCTATAAATTCAAGAATTTATCAAAGCAAGCAACTATTCTAATTGAAGTCCAAGTATATCTTTTTTGCTGTATGCCAGCGTAACAGGTAGCTTGTTACATTAAAAAAATAAAGGACAAAAATTAACTTTTGCACTGGCACAAAAATAAGAACATGTCTTTTAAACACATAATTTGAAGGAGAAAAAGACTACAGACCCTTGCTGATAAAGGAAAATGAAAACTTACACCACCATGAAAAGGTAACCCACAGAATAGGGAGCTTAACAATGGCTAAACCAGTCTCTTATCAGTTTGTAAAGCAAGTTAATTGTTTAATATGTAGAAGAAACATACCGATGCAAGGCTTAACATGCTGAAAACACGCCTTTGTCAGATCCCCTAACAATGCAAAAGAACTCTGCCGTACCTCAGGCATTTTATCCTAAAGAGAGGAAGAAGAAAATGACAATTCTAGAAGTGTTTCTGATTCTCTTAAGAATGGAAATCCTTGGAAGAAACAGGTTACTCATCTCACCTGCATGCATTGGTACATTAGTGTCAGGATATTGCTGCGAGCCACTAGCTGTTCAATGTTGCCTCCAAGTCCTTCAGCTAAACCACTGAGTAAATCAAGAGCCACAATCATGAAATCTTTATCTGGAGCCTCATATTGGTCTGGCTGAGCATTATGCAACTGCAACAAATAAGTATGCATTAATTAGTATTACGATTTTCTCAGGGGTATGCATAAAAAAAGTTACAGAACTGCAGCTTCATTTAGATAATCAATGGTTACACTACAAATCTCCCTGCGAACACATAACTTTATATAGTTAAATACATTGGTTTAAGGAAATATTCTGAAAACATTGGAATAGCAATAGAAAAATACCATGGCTTGTGCAAGGGTCTTCTGCACCAGATTTACACAACGCTGGTACACAGGTTCACAGTATGGAAGAAAGCCAGATTGCAAGGCAGTAGCAACTGATGACAGGCACTGGAATGAAAAAAAAACAAAACAACAAAAAACCAAAACAAACAAACAAACAAAAAAAAATCAAAACAAAGACAGAGGAAACAGTCATTACCTTTCCTCACTTCCCTGAAGTGCCTCTTACTTGGGAGAGGTAAATTAAAAGATATTAGCATTTTAAGTATACCCACATGTAACTGATTAAGTAAACACAACCTTGAAAGGCAGTACTGATTATCTGAGCCAAGGCAACTATTCTTAAGTTGTTACTATCTCCTACACATGCCCCTTGAGAAAATTTCTCAGCAGCAACAGCTTCTCAGAGGTAGCCAAGGAAGCACATACAAAAACAGTTAATGATATTCAGCCAGCACTTACACTAAGCTTTAGTATCTTGACCATGCACAAGCCCTAACATTACCTAAGAGTTATGAAACTAATTTTTCTAGATGCGCTTTCTTGCTTGACAGGCAGAAAGTACAGAGAACAGACTTTCAGCTTGTCTGACAACAGTTTTAATGGAAGGATGAAGGGAAAGCAAGGAGAGAGAAGACAAGAATAAAAGGAAGATGGAACGTTCCTTTTTTTTTTTTTTTAAATCCTATCAAAGAAAACACTCCAGAATGGCAGAAAAATATCTAAAAGATTTCTGCTAAACCTAATGACATTTCCTCAGTCACAAAGTTTTCTTACTACAGTCAGAATATTTTCTCCGCAATGGGAAATGCCTAACACTGTCAGCTTTAATAGTCATACTTCTTAGTAGGAGCATCTTTAGTAGAAAGTGTAATTCCTAAAATAAATTGATAAAAAAATATTCAGATTTTAACATTTACCTCTAATAAAGGGAAGAGATCTTTATCTTCATCCTTCAACATGTTCCACTTCTGGATTAACGGAGGCATTAGCATCTGAATATATTCCTGTTTAAGATGAAAATGCATCAGCTGCTGAAACACTTCACTGCATACTATTTTATTTCAAAGCTAGAAAATCAATGTATTAAGAATTGATATATATTATACTTTTTCAGCAACCCCCCCAATGTACTGAAATTCTATCATTGTTGCAATACATAGAAGTAGTTTGATGTTAGAATTTACAATTTGTGTCTTAAGATTTTTTGCTGAAGCACAAAAGCATCTTTGCCAAGTGAATCTTTTCCTCCAGATTTGGTTTCAGTCTAGCTACCTGGGTTGTTACAAATCTGTACGACTGCCTCAGGGTCTATGGAAAATACTTTTACTAGCAATGCAATCTGGCTGTGCATCTGCCACCTGCTTTTCTCAACGATTTCCCATTGCCCTAATGCTACAACCCTATCCCCCGCCAAATTCCTGAAACTTCTTCCTCAAGCAACTAACCATCCATGAAGAAGTAATTCCCCATCTCTCCAGGATGCACTTCCCCCTTCTGTATAAAGCTGTTGCATATTCCCTGTCACTGCACAGCCACAGTCACAAGGACATTGAGCAAGGCACCCCTATAGTGCTGTTTCTCCCAGAAGGTATCTAAAGAGCCAACAGAAGTTGCCAGCTAATGCTATGTCCAAGGATACAAAATTCTAAGTGACTGAAGAAAGTCCCACCATTACCAGGAGCTCCCATTTAGCTTCCGCCTGGTACTGTCAAGGTGGCCAGGACCAGAGAGAGACTGAAAGAGTGGTCCTTTGATGGTGTGGGGTCTTGGATGACAAGTAAAATGCCATGGAAACAACTCAAATTGTTTTATTCTAATGTGTCTATTTCATGTGAAGCACTATAGAGAAATATAACAAGTTTCAGTAACCATCATAAGAAGATGCACACGACACGTACACATGTTCTATTAATTAATATATGTACACCCCCCATATGTGCCTATGTGTTATCTGTGCTTTGTCCAAAGGATTCTGTGTTTTTATATACAAAATGAATGCCTGTCTAACTCTCTGATAAAGCAATTTCTAGTGATCGTGTGCTCCAATACATCGGAAAGAGATACAGAGAGCAGCTTAGCTATACTTAAAGTGGTTACAAAAAAAAGTGTGGTCATTAGAAATTAAAACACATGTTCCACCAATTTCTCTGAAGTTCCATTTCATAGCTATATTGATATATGCATCTCCTCCAAGCATGAGAAAAAAAAAGTCACAATGAGAAGCACATTTCACAAGCCACTACACACATAATTGTTTATTAAAAAATGGCAAATATTTGTGCAGTGGGAAAATTACATGCAGTCTATGTACTTTACCTGTATTTAGTATTATCAAAACCTACACAGAAATATCAGCATTTCTGTTTTAAAACATATAAAGCACGCTACAAAAAGCATTGAACCAGTTTTTAAGTTATGATGAGCGCTTCTACAGAAAATAAGGTATACTCACTGGTTTATTTAGATGATGTCCTACAGAATCTGCTAGAGTTCCTATAGCATCATAAAGAATGAGCAGGTTTTTATGCTGGTATTTACTAAATGCAAAGACCAAAGTATCAAGTATATATGCAAGATAAGGAACAAGCTCTGTACAAGCCTCCTCTTCTAGAGTAGCAAAGGCACTGAGGGACAAAAAAACAGGTCAGTTAGTATCTTGGAAAAAACAAAACAAGACAACCCCCAAATACCTCACTTCCCATTTCTGTTTAAACATAAAACTGTATTTAGTCCTCAAATTCACCCAAATTATTTTTTCAAAGTGGTATTACTGAGATAACCTTGATCTATTTTGATTGAACATGTAAGGATTCAGCTCCTACATTGCGATGAAAAAAATTTAAAAATATTGCTGTAAAACTCATTCTGTATAGACAGGAAGCCCCCACCAAAAAAAGCATTACTGTACACAAGTTACAATATACTAACTGAAATATTAGGAACCATAACAGAAACTGTTTATGTCAATCTTTAATGTATGCTGTAGCTGCACCTAGAAGCCCTAGTACTGTTGTGCTGGTACAATGCCAACATCAGCCCATAGTCTCAGCAGTTCACCACACAGAAAAACAGATACAGAAAGACATGGAAAATCAAAAGCAAAGACAGGGCATGAACACTTTTAGCCAGCCTTGGTCAAAGCACACATCATGGCATCATGGCAACTTTTCAGGTTGTCTGTAAAGTGTTTGAACAACAGCATTAAAAAAAAACAACACCCAAAACCAAACCAAAAACTCCCCACATGCCAGACATGCTGCTGCAGAGAAACATTAAGGAAAGGAAAAAATATGAGCTACTGAAGATTTAGTGGTCTAGCTTGTGTCAACAGGATTATTATTAGCCTGTCCCTGCACTAAAAATGCATGCATCACTGTATGAGGTCAACAATCACCTACTAGTGTGCTACCAAATACAGAAATGGCTTTTTCTTAACACAATGCAACTGTGAACACTAAGTGGCTAGCTTTCTTATTTATTTATTATATTATTATATGAAGTGTTCTTTCAGAAAGGCATATGATGTGAGCAGGAAAACATGTTTCAGTAAAATATCTTTTTGGATGTCACTAACTAAAGGAGCAGTTTCTCAACAGTATAGAAATGAACATTAGACAACTGCTATGATAGAAGTTAGTGATGAAAACATACGGCATCCTATTACATATTTTCAATTTGGTAGACATTCTGTGCAACTGTTCACAGCAGGGATGCAGCTTTTTGCTCCTCTCTAAGAAGGATCATTGTATTTCACTGCAATTTAGAAAGCTAGTAAGTATGTTTTGACTTGTAACAGCTCTACATTTTCCTTGGAGTTTCCCAAATGGTTTAATTTTTAGCTGCAACTGTAATTTTAATGTATCTCTGCTCTAAAGAAAACATTTCAAAACTTGCTATAAATCTGACATTGAACTTTAAATTAAAAAAAAAAACACCAAAAAACCCAGGTGTATTGTTATTTTTAATATTTCCATTTTATCTCTTTCTTACTTTAACAGTTTCCACTGCCCATTGCACTTCCTTCATAAACCCTACATGAGGTTATTTAACAACTGCAACGCAGCTGTGTTCAACTACATGCACATTTCAACCATGTTTTGGATAAGGAAGGTATGAACAGAAGTGTGGGGTTGTGTTTGTTGTTGGGTTTTTTTTGTGTAGGTTTTTTGTTTCATTTTGTTGTGGTTTTTTTAATAGAATCTGTACATAATCTGATTCCTTGGATCTGAAAATACATAAAGCAAGTAGTCTTATATAACCATTTTCCTGCTTATTCAGAAAGACTATCACTATGAAAAGACAGAGCAGAGCAGGTGTTAAAGCTCCCGAAATTTGCTAGCCCAATGTCTGAAAAGTTTTAGACAAAAAGGAAACTGTTTAATACTCAAATCTTACTAACTACATTTCATTAAATTCATTGTATCCATTCTCAGGCAAGGATACATCTACTCCTTTTGTGCAAAGCTTAGCACAAGAACTTTGACCTCAGTCTTGTCCTTAGGCACAACTGGTATTTGGGGGTTGTGCGTAATAGTAACAACAATAATAAAAAATTTGCATGTTTTAAGTGTTAAGAATACAGCCAGATGCAGATCTAACTTTGCTTTACAAAGAAACCTTCTCAGCAGTCTGCAGTGTACACTCCTGTCCCACACAAACTGACATGTAAAAGCTTTATTTTATGAGCTTCCTGAACAAGAGGTACACCCATTCCCATTCTATTAATGGTGTCTCCACTAATGGAGTCATTAATTATTGTTTTTTAAAATATCAGCAGACAAGGGGGATAAGGGAATCTTATCTCCCAGGACCTCCCTTCAAGAGAAAGATAATATCCCTTGGAATAATAATAACCCAAATGTTTTGGTAATCTTGAGCTAAATATAAACAACCTCAGTAATCCAAAGACAGGATAGTTTTCCATTGCAATTAGTACTGACCTTGTTCATAGGCATATTAAAAAAAGCCAGATTTCTGGTAAATGAAACAGCGTATATTGAAAATAAACAAGTGTCACAAACAGATAATTTCTTTTACTACAATAAATTATTTAGTTTGCTGATTCATATACACTGAAAACAAACCTGGACATGAGAAATACAAATGAACCTTCTTCATGTTATTACAATTCAGAGTAATTTGTGACTACTCCAGAAGCTCCCTCTACTCCAATTTAGAAGCCAAAGAAATATATTAAGAGCTAGAAATAGAGTCATGTATTCATTGATAAAGGCATTAAAATAGTTTCCCAAGAAAAAGCAGTGTCATCGATAGTGCTTTTTGCTTAAGCTTTGGCTTACCTGCAGGCAGCTTCTTGTACTCTCTTGTTGCTATCCAGGATACGCTTTAACAACTCAGTCATTAATGGCTTCAAGTATGTGTCTGGGGGTTGACTAACTACCCAGTGTGCATAGCGACTAAGAGTCCAGCATGTAATGGAGCGCACAAGAGCCTTTTTGTCAGAGAGGCACTGAATAAGGTGAGGGATCAGCTCAGGAAGATATGGAATCATACCCTGCATGCAGCCTAGAAGGAAAAATACAGCTATTGCAGTACCAAAATTAACAAAAAGTTCTATTGTTTTCTGTTTCCTAGAACAGACATATTTTCATTCTCTATCACATAGGAATATATTTTAACAATATACAAAGTAAGCCTACCTAATTTATATTAAGTCCTAAAAAGAAACCTTACATAAACAATAATTAAAATCCCCAATTAAACTTGCCTTCATTTCAACTACATTTCTACTTCAGTGCTTCCCCTATCTCCAGACATACTGCTATATTAAATGGAGAATGGCAAGTATATCCAAATAAAATGAGTTTTTAAAGCTTTGAGGTCCTACGTCAGCCTACTCAGAGTAATCAAGACAAGAAGTAGAGAAAGAGTAGGTCTTGACAACAAATAATCAAATCATTAAAAAGAATTCCTTAAGAAATTTAAATTTCTTATTGTTTTCTCCTAATATCATACAAATACTGACCAGCAATTAAGGCTACACGTTTCAAGTCAGCAAGGGCAGTAATACACCAAGATCTGCCAGAAGTACTAACTTTTACCTTGCTTGACTGAAAAGCAGAACCAACAAAGAAGTCTTCTAGTAACAAAGAAAAAAAGTATGTTCACTAGGCACTGTGGGAAAAGAAAATCCAGGCATGGACCTGTATTCCTTCAGCTTGCAAAAGGGACAGAGATGCTGGAAATGCAGGCAAAAAGTTAAGCAAGACTGTGAGTAAGTACAAAGGAATGGAAGTTATCATATTTGAATTAGAGAACCATCCACAAAAAGCAGCTCAGGGCAGTGAAGTCACAGAAGTGGTCTTCATTTCTGAAAACACTTGAATGAAACATAAGGCTCAAATTTATTAAACATTATTCTTCTGTGAAATTAAGGCAGTATTTCATGAGAGAGCAATAAATATATGCTGCAGAGTTAAGAAAGGGAGAAATAAAAGAAATTATCTAAGCTACTTAGCCTCCCAAGCATGCATAGATTTGAAAATGAAAAATCAAATAACTGCAGTCACCAATTGGTAGATGTAGAGATAATCACCAAAACTGAACGACCTAAGGACATACACTTGTTTGCATATGTAAATTTACCTGGAAGGAATCACAGAGCTGCTTTAGAACCAATCAAAAAATTCAGCAACCTTATAACCACTGTTGCCTTACCTTCAGCAATTGCTCCAAGAACAAGGATACCAGATTCTTTAACTACCCATTCGGGATGGAAGAGCAATTCCTTCAAAAGGGGCAAGATGTGTGGCAGAAGTTCATCGCGAAATACATTGGCTAGGACATCTAGAGCAGCAGCAGAACATTTCCCTGAGGGGAATTAACAGTGTTAATCTCTGCTTATTATACAAGTAGTTGTAGTTAGGCAATGTAATCCTCATCTTAAATTTGAGCTGCCAGTCTCAGGGCATTTGGAGGAAAGACACTTCCATTTCATTACAATATACAGTGATCCACTGTGCTCTGGTGCAAAGCCACAGCTGTTAGAAAGCCAGTTTTGCAGCACTTAAATAGCCACCAAAAGGACTTACACATTGGGGATATCAAAACACTCACTGACAGGAACAACACCATTAGATTGCAACATTATACACACGATGTGATTTCAGGATGGTGTAACACTAAGGAAGAGGGAATGGCTGTGACATGAATGTAACATATTGGAGAAACTAAGGAGAAATGGCCTAAAAATACTAGCATTTGATTCAAAAGAAAATGGTCAAACATGATCCGTGTCTCAAAGTAAAAAAAGGCAAAATCATCCAACTCTAGAGACTGAAAGGACTTCGCTGGCCTCTGCTCTGAGCTTTTATACCTTACTCCTATTCTGTGATACAACAATATGAAGAGGAAGACCTCAAAATTTGTTTGAAAGTTTTAATCCCATGTTTTTAGCAAACAAAACCTCATAAAAGAAAAATCAGGAACAACTTCAAAACATGTTTCAGAAATCCTTACTCTGTTTTTCTGCTGTGGTGTTGTCATTGTCCTGGTTTCAGCTGGGATAGAGTTAATTGTCTTCCTAGTAGCTGGTACAGTGCTATGTTTTGAGTTCAGTGTGAGAAGAACGTTGACAACACACTGATGTTTTCAGTTGTTGCTAAGTAGTGTTTAGTCTAAAGTCAAGGATTTTTCAGCTTCTCATGCCCAGCCAGCAAGAAGGCTGGAGGGGCACAAGAAGTTGGGAGGGGACACAGCCAGGGCAGCTGGCCCAAACAGGCCAGAGGAGTATTCCATACCATGGGATGTCATGTCCAGTATATAAACTGGAGGGAGTGGGGGTGGGGGGATCACCGCTCAGGGACTAACTGGGCATCAGTCAGCGGGTGGTAAGCAATTGCATTGTGCATCACTTGCATATTCCAATCCTTTTATTATTACTATTGTCATTTTATTAGTGTTACCATTACCATTATTAGTTTCTTCTTTTCTGTTCTATTAAACCATTCTTATCTCAACTGACAAGTTTTACTTCTTTTCCCAGTTTTCTCCCCCATCCCACTTGGGGGGGGAGTGAGTGAGCAGCTTCGTGGTGCTTAGTTGCTGGCTGGGGTTAAACCATGACAAAGTCCTATGACCCACACACAGGACATCAGAACTGTGGTTTCCTCACAGCTAACTCCTCTTTTCACAACTAAGGTACTATATTCTGGTCAGAAGCAAATTCTTCACATAAAAAGAACTACCGGTAATGGCCGTCAGTAGTAGCATGATCACATGAAGAAAAAAAAAAAAAGAATAAAATGAAACACACAAACCAATTCTAGAGGGAAGACTGAAGTAGAAGAAAGCATTATTAAGCTTCCTCCAGTTCTCAATGTATAAGAGCTTTTTTTTAAAAAATGAAGTTAAACAGGTGATACATTACATTTTTTATGTTGTAGAATTAAAATTCTAAGTCTACAAGTGTTGTTGAATTGCATCCAGTAAATGTAGCTTGATCTGTCATATTCAAAATAAGAAATAAGCTTACAGATGGCTAGCTTTTGCCAATACAGTTACATAGTCACAGTGTCACCTGAAAGACTCCCCCTTCACCCCATCCACCAATTATGTCAGCAGATAGTTCTTTTTGCATTCAAAAGCAAAGCCTCATTATTCCTATACACAAAGTCCTCTTTTTGCTGTGGTTCTTGTATTATGCAAGTAGCTCTATTTTAAAACATTTTACACATTACTTTGACATACTTAAATTCCAGTCGGAAATAGTATCATCATCATCAAGTTCATCGTCATCATCGTCATCATCTTCAATACCATCTTCGTCATGTTGCTGAGCCACCGTCCGTGAACGATGAAAACGAGGTCTTATGTCCTGTTCACTATCTGGAATAGCTTCATCTTCTTCAACATCCCCCTGCCATCAAAATGTTTTATCAGATAAAATAGTCCAACTATATTGCTCAAGGAAGTTAAAAATGTAGTTTTAGTTCAAGATTTTATAAGCATATAAAAGATTCACATCCCACTTGTGCTGCCCAGCTAACTAAACCCACCATTGTTCCTGCATTGTGCTGCCGCATTTACCAGAAAAACAACAGAAAGATAGAAGCAGAAGAGGTAAGTGCATGCACAAAGTATCCTCCTTGTTAAGAAATTACACTTGATGGGAAAGAAATAGAAAGAAGAAATGATAGAGAAATTCCAGTACACAGACATATTCTAAAATGTAGTGATGGAAAAAGCCATGTATTCAATCTAGAAGGTGTTAGAACTAATTATGAACGTTTTTCTGGGACTGCATTGTTGCAGTAGTTCATGAGTAATAGTATGCAAGCTCTGCCTAAGTTGGGTAGGGGGGGACAGGGGAAAAACAGGAAAGCCTGCAGATTATTTTCCAACAAACATGGCAGCAGTCGCATTTAGCATTTGTAACAGCACACCTTGCCCTGGAAAGCTAATTCTCCATTGAACAGATGGTAGGCCAGATCTGCCCATTCTGGTCTGAATCATTCTGATTTATAGGTCAGAAGCTAACCAGATATTCTTACAGAGTAAAAGAAATTGATGCTCACCTTCAACAGAATAATATCAATCTCTGAATATTTCATACCATTTACCAGCACAGGTATCAGCCTACAAAGAAATATTGATACATGTCAAAATAACACATAAAAAAGCAAGCCAGCTTTCAGTTACCTGGACCATAATTTTCATTGTAACCCTCACCACCCCACCCCCCCAAAAAACCCCAAACCTTAGCCTGATAACAGAAGCTAGTATCTAAACCAAGCCCCATGCCATAAGGTTCATCAATACTTCGTAATCTGAAAAAGTGTTAATTTCAAATTGCAAACTTTTAGCTTGAGGTAGCCAGATGGCACAACTGAGTTTTAAAATTTAAAAATCCTGATATTCTTCCATATGATGAATTATTCTGAAACACCTTTCAGAAATTATTTCTAAAGCTTTTCAGTTAAGCATTCAAACTCCCATAATATACATGATCAAAAAGTTGGCTCTCACCAATAATACTTGTCACTTTATTTACTTCTGGCTGAAGACTCTACCTCACTACTCTTAAAGATGGAAGTCTAA
This sequence comes from Buteo buteo, assembly GCF_964188355.1. Classification (NCBI taxonomy): domain Eukaryota; kingdom Metazoa; phylum Chordata; class Aves; order Accipitriformes; family Accipitridae; genus Buteo; species Buteo buteo. The sequence continues at coordinate 28,797,376 of NC_134204.1, forward strand.
CTATATTAAGTCCTCCTATCCTCTTGTGATTGCTTCAGTAAGACAAGTCCCCAACATTGCAGAGATCTTGACTAATCTGTATTAGGATTTACTTCATTATTAAACTGGTTATGGCTATGGGACTCCAACTGTACAGATGTACAGCTAAAAAAGAGTACTAAAGGAAAAAAAGTCAAATACTTCACATAAAAACATTCTCCACAGAAAAAAAATATCCATAGAATATGTATTACAAGCCAAATCAAGCTAATAAAGACCATAGACTGACCCAGCACCAATGACGGTCTCAGCCTCTCTATATTCTGCAGCTGAGTATTGTTTTTGAAGGTACCAGGCATACAATAATATTCACACATTGCAATGGCACATTAACTTCTGAACTTTGAATGAAGGAATAGTAAATATACATATTATCACCAATTTATTGGCACTTCTGCAGCGTACTTCATGAAGTATGCAGAAGCTATGTATTTTATAAGAAAGCCTACAGCAGCAAAATGGAAGAAGCTGTTAGATACCACAGGAACAGGTTTTTAGAAGATCTTGTCACACTTTTAATTTACTATAAAAAAATTGTAAGATTATCATCAAGTATTGACAAACTTCTATAGCTCCCTAGTCAAACAGGACTCACCAACAAAGCTGCTTTCAACAAACATGACATTGAAAGATCATTAGAGAAATGTTATGTTACTCTTATTTGTTTTTCTAAACATTTAAAAGTTTTTCTTTAAAAAATATTAAAAAAATTGAGTATGACGCTGTTGTAGTGTCAATGTCCGTGTAGGCCAAGAGGTTTAATGCTAGTAGTTAACTACTAGTTAACAACTACTGTGATTGTCAGTATAAACAAGATGCATGCTGGGAAGGGGGTAGGTAGACTCAAGAATTGTGCTATCAGTCTTCTGTCTTTTGAGCTACAAGTGTAGGAATTAAGTAAAACCATTTTTAAAACTTAAAATTTTTTTCTCATAACATTGGTTCTCTTGTTTTCAACTCCTACTCCTCCACTACTGCAGTAGGTGCTTTAATCTCAATTCTCTAATTTTTAATTGCTTATGAAAACTAAAATTTTACTGATTTTTTTTAATTGCCTCACATCTATAATGCTTATTTTTGCTGAGAGCAATGCATCTCTTCCACCTGTGATTCTATTCTTCCACTGAAGGTCTTGAGAGAACTGCCCTAGTAATTTCAGAAACCTTCCATGCATATATAAAAACCAAAGAGTATCCATTTACTGGGAACACTGCAGAATTCATTTCCTATTGCAAAAGGCTTCCAATTAGTCTGGAAAAAAAGTTACAAGCACTGTTGCAGACATGCAGATGTTTAGGTCTCAAACATGGATATTCATTCCCATTCAATTAAAGATCTACATTTTGAGGCATAGGGTAACTTTTGGAAACTTACAACAAATAGTTTTTGAAACTTAAAGTACTATCAGGCTGCAGAAGTATGAAGGAACACATTGTACGTGCTTTTTTCAAGTTTAAATTGAAATAGCAATCAATATAAAATTGATTCCTAAATCCAAGTGATGTCATGCTGTTTTGTTATGTTCTTTATAAAATGGGGAACCCTTTGTGTGACTCTGCACACAGAAGCATCACACACACATGCTTACATCAGCAGTAGTCAAGACAACATGCTGATGGTACACCAGCTATCACAGATAATGTCATGTGGAGATGTTTGAGCTTAAGTGGATGTTAGCACATCTTTGCATCCATGTGAAGCTTAACAGCCTATTAAGCTTAAGGTAAAGCACCACAGCGACACAGTTTAGGTTGCTTCTGGAGATTACTGGGTCTGAAATCCTCAGAAGTCTTTTCAAAGAACTCTATGCTACACCCATTTTTATTATACACAAGAACTAGCTACAGGAAAATTCTTCTAGGTAAACTGCAAGCTAGATACAGTCTCTATAAGAGTAACCAGGCACAAGTCAACTGAACTTTAAAGATTACTATTTCAAAATAAATAGGACTTGTAATTCTTAATACTTACTTAGTAAGATGCCGACATAATACATCTTTACAAATTGGCTGTTCAGCCAAAGTCAGCCAGAACTCACAAGCCTCCAAAGCCACATTTTCATCTTGGTCCTGGGTCCTTTGAAGCATGTACTACAAAATATAAAAATAAATCACTTGTATAAGATAGAAGTTAAGTGTCCAGAAGAAGCTACCAACATTGCAATATGTGTTTGCAAAACCAGACTATGCTACAATAGCAATTTTGTTTCTTTGGGGCAAGGGAAAGAAACAAACATAAGAGAATACTTAAAGCTATCATGAGAATAAGCTAAGATACTTCTTTCTTAATGCTAGATGATTCAGATTCTAAATTTCTTCATTGTCTAAGTGAGAACATTATTACCAAGAAACTGTAGAGAGTCAAGATAAACAGCAGTTTCCCATGAATAGATTTTTTTATTTTTTACTCCCCCTTTGCACTTTTGAATAAAAAGGTACAAATATACCCTTAATAAGATGGAAATAAAAAGTATTTCCAGTACTATAAAAAAGTTTTCCTTCCAAATCTTGATTACCTGACAGGATGTAATTAAGTAGAACGCATAATGGGGAGGGGGGGTGGGGAAGGAAGTCTCACATTTTTCTAGCATGAATGGTAATTCAGACGTTCAGTATCAAATCTTTAAGCTTGCTATTAAAATTTAATCTTTATTCAACCAAAAATAATCAAATAACCTGCATAAACAAAAAGCCTATGTAGACTACTACTACATCAGTTTCTTATACACAACTGCCAAAACAATTTAGGGAAGACTCTTGCAACTTCCAAAATAGTAATTTCTGCATTCTTCCATGCCAGCCCTTATTTCTGAAACAGTTGGTTGTCCCATTCCTTTTAGAAAGTCTCATGGAAGTCCATGCAGCTACCTTTCCTCATACATGGATTTAGAATAAAAGAAATACCTTTTCAGTTGCTTCAGAATACCATTTAATTTTCAAAATTAAATAGAATGGGGAGACCTTTGTTATCCTTATACATTTCAGGGATGCAAGACTTGCCATGAACAAAACCCCTTTCTACAGAACTGCACTAAGTTGCAAACAGAAATCCTGCTCTGTTCCAAGTTGTCAACAGATTGAAGCTCAGAAAACTTGAAAAATGTCCTACTCATGCAAGCAAGGCTTCCTTAATGCACCTTAAAAATTAAGAGATTTGGCATTTTCCCGACAGGTCTTGAAAGTCCACTGTTTTGTTGTGGATTTTTTATTTGTCAGGAAGACAAAAACAGAATGACAAAAAGCAATCCGCTTGAAGATGCCCCTCACACTGCCGTTTCCTCTGTAAGTATCTGTTATAAGTATTATACTATATGCTGCATGAAGTTAGATAGCAGTAGATTGAAAAGGCATGTAAAATAGCCATACACACTGACGCTAGTAATAAAGCAAAATGGGAGAAAGGTATTTGAAGGCTTTTTTTTTTTTGATATTATCATGCCAAATTTAATAAGTACTTTTAATGGTAAGCTATACAGTTCTACTGACTTAAGGCAATGCAAATAGTTGCTTTGTCACAATGAATTACAAAATAGCATAGGAAGATTATTCAGTACAGTTTGGTGTACTCTATAGCATAAACAATGTTGTGTTAGTCTTGTTAAGTCAAACTGTCAAGAAAAGAATAGTGGGATACACAAAGTATTAAGAAGAACACATTCTTTGAGCAGTAACAGACATGTCTATCTGAAGAAAGCAACAGGATGTAAAAGTCAAGATTCCTACCAAGAAAGATCTTAGGAGCCACATGTTTGGATAAATAAGCTCTGTAAGCTTACAAGTGCAATCTAGTAATTGAAGTATTAGGTTGGTCTACTCCTGGCATATCCTGTTATCAAGTTCCCAGACAAAAAAAAAAAAAAAAAAAAAATCAAACCAAAATACCCACATCTGCTTCTGCTCACCTGGAAGTGCATGCTCAAAAAACCCAATGAAATCCAAACTCAGTCATTCCTGTATGCTCCAGGGATTTGGCAAAAAAGTTTAAACCTGTCTGCTTCAAATGCATGACCTTCTTAGAATCACTACTGGATCATTAATATTCTTAACCACTTTAAAAGTGATTCTCCATAAACATAAAGAACATCACATAAATAAAAGTTTCTCTCTCAAGACTTTCTTCACTTAAGAGCAACCATCAGCAGCAGCACTAAGCCTGGAGGCATTAAAGCCTCAAAGGTGCAAAACCCGACTCATTTGGATGCTGAACAATAGTCAGTTCTGCAATATTATATTTGCAGATACCAGGATGTATACAGAACTGAGAAAATCAGTAGGAGTACACAGTAGTCCCAAAACTGGGGGGGGCGAGGGGGGAAGTCTAAACTTTGTTACAGAACGCAAAATCACTACTACTGTCTTTTGTAGAGAGGAAGCCTAGTAATAGTTTTCCCAACAACAAAATACCAGATACAATAAGAATACTATCTTGGATCTTTTTCTGGTTGGTGACATCATTTCTACCTACAAAGTCCAGAAGTTCCACACTGATCTTAGAAGGGTGAAGAGCCAGAGAAGCTATCACTTCTTGACAATATGATCTCGAAAGCTTTATTCTGTCTCAAAAAGAAGTATCTCTCAACCAACCAACCAAAAACCCACCACTAAGTACCAACAATCCTTGCTTGTCTTACATTATATGAGAACATGTCTGCTAAGACTGATGCCATGGAATTCCAGACAACATAGGAAGACTAGACGGCAGGCCAAGTCTGTCAAGGGTGACCTCAGTTTTATGCATCTCTAATACCTGTGTATTAGGAGCAAAAAAACCTTAACACTTTCCTTGTGCTGTCTGGGTACTGTTCTTACAGAACTTGACACTGGGTTATGACCCACCTGTCCACATGAAATCTGCATGAGAAACATTATGATTTTAGCTGTATTTCCAGTCCGGCAAGTAGCATATGTAAACACTACCTAGAAACTGCCAGTACTTCCCAGAAATGTTGAAATTACAGCTCAGTTGAGCAGACAAAAAAACCAGAGCAGATTGGTCCTCTGGTAGATAAGTGTGCACTTAGAATGCTAAAGGAACTATCGAATGACATTAACCTCTACAACTAAATGAAATGGGAGGCAATGTTGTTAGTAGCTCAAAGAGCACCTCAGCTATATAAAATAACATGCCTTATCCTTGTTGTGGTCAACACATCAGAAAAAAGTGACAGCTTCAATGTGTGAACTGTAGCAGTATCAGCACTAGCACTAGATTTTTACCATGATCTTCTCACTTGGGGTCAAGCAATGCCTCGCTGCTCCATAGTATAGCTGATTCTGGCCATTTCAGGATCAATTAACTTAATGAGGAATAAACATGAGGAATAAAATGCCATTTGCATTGCCTGTCAAACACAATGTCAAGTTGGCAATTAGCCAAGAAAGAAGTTCTTCAATCTCAGTCTTGAAGGAAAATGAAGAGTAGGCAAGTGCAAGAATAACATACTTCTTCTGATAAATGCTTTTTTTTATTTGTTATTATTTCTGCAAGCCCAAACAGGTTTTTCAGCATGCAATCTGGGAAATGAGACTCACCTCAACTATACTAATCATATGAGGAAGCAGGCGATCCATTCGAACTTCCAACAACATTACCAGAGCACGGCAAACATTTTTGCGTACTTCAGGCTCTTCATCACCAGCCAGTGCAAAAAGGTTCTGTTGGAAAGTAGTACCAGTTGAAAAGCCTCAGTTCATCTAGTTCAACTTGCACTTAAATTGACATTACTGGCAAACTAAAGTATGCAAATATGTACTTCTATACTCTCCCACCCCACACCTCCAAATACCATTTTATTTCTTAAAGACATATGGTTTAGCAAATTAACTCTATAGACTCTCAATGCGTGTTCTACACATAACCAAAATGTTGCATAATATCAGCAATGGCACCAGAACAGTATTTCTTGGATTTTTTTTTTCTCCTAAACAGAAAACTCCATCAGTACATAACAGCAGCAAATCAATACCACCCTTCTAATCCATGTTCAGTAGCAGTATTCGGAGAGACCCAGACAGGCTCAGTGACATGATGATCCTTGTACTGCATTTTCCATCACAAGTGACAGACTACTGCCATTACTTTTACACCTTTATGCAACAAGAGTTTCCTCTACTTACGAAGTAGAAGCATCTTTCAAAATACTATTTCTTGGGCTTGGAGAGCACTTAGACTAATAAACTGTAAGCACAAGCATACAGAATGAACTTCAATCCATGGGGACTGAAGCTAAGAACGGGCAATCAGAAATAGGGAGTTTGGGGGTAGAGGTGGTTGTAAAACATAATTCAAAACTATTGATAAATCAGATGTGTAATTTTACTCAACCCTCCAACCAAGAATGCACACCCACCTCAATGAAAGAATCTATGTGCAACATAAGAGCTTGAGTTCTGCTGATGATAAATTGATTGACACATGCAACAGCATGAGACCTACAAATGGAACAGTTAAAATATACATTTTACATGAGTTGAAAACATTTTCTAAACTGTACATAGGCATCAAAAACATTAGGAAGCAATTTACATTATCCAAACATGATCTAGAGGCAAGAGGGAACAAATCTGCACATCCATAGTACTACCAAGCAAAACGACTAATCCACATTTAACTGCCACCTTATACTCTGATATATCTAACAAATATTTTAAAATAAAGTACTCAGTAAATAAAAACCAAAGAAGGATGACTATATCTAGCATATTTGTTCTGAACAGTATGTAAGGATGTTCTTTTTCAGTGTATTACAACTATTGATCTTCTCAGATACTAAACAATTCCATACATGTCAACATGAATGAATTTTAGCATGCCCTTATTAATTTTTATGTATCCAACTGCCTTTGCAATATTTTTAGTATTTAGTGAGACCACTATGTGTCAACAATATAGCTGCAGCTTAGAATAAACACACACTTGTAGTAGGATACATACCAAAACACTTGCATTAGAAACATATTAAAAAATGAAGCATTGGTTCTTCTATTCCATTTCATGCAAAGCCATTACTTACAGGGCTTTTTCAGTCTCAGAGATACAAAAGTCAAATTCCATAATTAAAGGCACAGGGCAAAATTACCTGTAAAAGCCTCTGAAGATCCATGAGAGTATTTTTACTAATGTAACTCCAAACTTCTATTCGGTTCAGACATTTCTGGTAAGACTGTGTCATAAAACATTGTTCAAAAGTTGTCTCTTGACACATTTAAATATGAAGTATTTTATTGACACTACCAAGAGTTTTCATACTTCAGCACTATGTACTGAAACCAGGCTGTGGGTCAGCAACTTGCCTGCTTTAAACTTGAAACTGGTTTAACAGTTTCAAAGCCATAAACATCTCAACATAGGAAAAAAGTGAAAGACTGTAAATGTGGCAAGGAAAAAGCATGTTTTTCTCAACTTCTCCCAGCTCCAGAGAAGTAGTGTTTATCTTTCCACAAGAGCAAGTTCATGCTTTGTTACATATTTTTCTTAGTGTGCATCTATTTTAGGTGAGTTTCTAAATCTTACTTGAATCCTTGAAATACTTGAATCCTATCATGATATATATGAAGTTATACTCTTCCTCTTGGTCTTCACCATCTACTATTGCTGGCAATAAAGAATTGCCACCACCAAGTTGTAGTATCTTTCAATACAATTTTCAAACAGGAGTTAAAGAACGCATTTCACAGAATCACAGAGAATCACAAAATTCTTGAGGTTGGAAGGCACTTCTGGAGGTCATCTGGTCCAACCCCTCTGCCAGGCAGGGCCACCTACAGCAAATTGCCTAGCACCATGTCCAGATGGCTTTTGAATACGTCCAAGGATGGAGACTCCACCATCTCTGTGGGCAACCTGTGCCAGTGCTTGGTCACTCTCACAGTAAAAAAGTGTTTACTAATGTTCAGAGGGAACCTTTTGTGTTTCTGTTTGTGCCCATTGCCTCTGGTCCTGTCACTGGGGACCACTGGGAAGAGCCTGGCCATGTCTTTTTTGCTCCCTCTCTTCAGGTATTTACATACATTGATGAGCTCCCCCAGTCCCAGCTCTCTCAGCCTTTCCTCATAGGAGGGATGCTCCAGTCCCTTCATCATCTTCATGACCATTTGCTGGACTGTCTCCAGTATGTACGTGTCTTTCTTGCACTGGACAGCCCAGAACTGGACACTGTACTCCAGGTGTGGCCTCACCTGGAAGAGGAGGGGAAGGATCACCTCCCTTAACCAGCTGGCAACACACCAGCCCAGCATACCATTAGCCTTCTTTGTGGCAGGGGCACACTGTTGGCTCATTTCAGGGTAAAAGCTACTCTTCTTTGTAATGAATATTAGCAATAATGATTTAATTCTGGAATTTTTCTTCTATCCTATACTTCTGTTACTTTGGAGATACTAATTCAGTTTTACAGTGAAAAGATGATGAACCCATTTAATTTGATTCAGCTGAAGGATACAGAGCTTTTTAAGCTTTGGTGCCGTTAAAGCAGAAAAAAAATTTCTGCAAGAACTCAGAAACTATTGTCAGCAAAATAATTTTGAGTATTCCATTCCTGAAGACGTTACAAAATGGATGCAAAATTATTCTTTCTAATCAAAATATTAAGTTCTAACTACAGCATCGAGTTTTTCAAGTAATATGCAAAAAATTAAACAGTTTGATTTTCAAAATCATAGGCTGAATGTACATCTGGAAGATGTAAAAAGAGGTGAGATTGTTGTATTAACTAAGCAGATAAACATGTAAATTACTGATGCATGGAGTCTCTGTGGATGCCTGCAGGATTGTTCAATAAAAAAACTAAGCATGTTTTAAACAGATCTACAAAATAGCAACCTTGCTGCTCATGTAAATAAAATTTTAACAGGTAAATGTAGTACAACACCTAAACCTACCTTATTTTTGGACTGCTGTGCTTGAAGAACTGCAAGAACTTAGGTATCATGATATTGAGTGGTCGGTCCAATACATCACTATCTAAAATTTCAGCAGAATCTTCACATATCTTCTGTAGAGCACCAAAAGCACCCTGTTTTAAAACAAAACAAAACAAACAAACAAAAAAACCCCTCTTTCACATTCTGAAGAAAGCAAAATTTCAGGTTTTGTACAGAACAGGTAATTTCAGCACAACATAGTAAATGTAGCTAGTTAACACAGTTAATGCAGCTAACTAAATATGGAGTTAAATTGAAAGATCCTTAAAGACTTTTTATTTAAGCACTTTACACCAGCATCTGTAAGCTCTCAAGTTGGGAGTCTGTAATGGATAAGTGGTAATGTGAATTTTAGCATTCAATGCTCATCTATGCAATCATATTTTTAAAAATGCTTAAAAGCTAGTTCTTACTTGAGAAATAAGAGTTCAGGTGCAGAAGTATCCAATTTAATTACATATCTAATTACATTTCCTTTCAAGGTTTGTTATGGGCCAAAACAGAACTCTGGATATGATGGTCAATTTGAGTTTCATTTTCAAGTGTTTTCTTTTTCTTGAGAAAGAGGCACTAAACCACTACATAACAGCATGGCATCTTGGACCATTATACTTGCTCTGAGGATTATTTTATACAAAATGCTTCACACAATTTCATGAAGACAGTATCAAGTAATTAAAATTGTGTAATCACAGATTTTTATTATCAGACAAGGCTTTTTTTGTCCTTATAGATCAAAACAGTTAAGTTGGTATTTATTTTCTTTCATACACACTGAACAAAACAGTTCGTTTCACCCTGAAATAGCAATGACAGATTGCTTTTCTAGATTAAGTCACCATAAGAATGAACAATACTTTTAAGAGAAAATTCAGGGTCAACTTGATGATGCTAATGATGCCTAAAAGATTAGGCATCACAGAGTGGTAACTTCTGGACACTTCTCAGCTGAGATGCTACAACTACCCATCTGCACTCTTATTCTACTTTTATGCAAAGAAAACAAATTTGTTTGAATGAACAGTAAGAACATGGAATGCAGGCAGAAGAAAAAGTATCAAATTTGAGCCACTGTTCTCTGAGGACAAGATATATGCATGTATACACACACTATATATAGTGTCTATGAAGAGAGATAAAAATAATCAGATTCAGAGAATAATCTTCTATTTTCTAGAAGTCTCCTTACCTCACAAGTATTGTAATCTTCAGAATCCAACAGGCTGCAAAGCTTTGGTAAGAGTTCAGGCCAATTCTGTAATTCCCCTTTTGAGGCAATGGTTGTTATCAGAATGCCTAAAGGAATCAGAAGGATGAAGGAAATGAGATCTCGCATACCTGTACATGTTGCATACTGATTTTTGTCATTTTTCTCCTCTCAAAGATCTAACGAGTTAAGAAACTTCTTGTTTTGTTATGAACTGACAAGCATAAAAAGAGGAAGTACATTTAATTACAAATGGTATCTGAAGGGCTTTGAAATGCAAAGGTAGGTTGTTCCTTCCTGCTACCATGAAGGGCTCAGATGTGAGAAATCAAGCACAAAGTAATTCCAGTTAATGAAATAATCATGCCCAAACATTGCAGGACAGCTTTGGCTCTAAGTTTACTAAACACTATACAAATCTTGACCTCCAGTAAACACTTAGTCTCCATCTCAAGTCACCTCTTCTTTATTATGATACAAAAGCATGGATGTGGGAATCTCATTCAATAAACTTACAACCCAGTGGTTACGTGTTCACAACTTTACTGTGTTTACACAAAACATTAAGGACACATTCTAAGACCGAGATACCTACTAAGAGCTTACACACTATGGCAGGTCATCCAGTGATCAGCTGTAGGGGTTGGCTGATTGAGATCCAGCAAACAGATAGGTCAGCCCAAAGAGTCACTAATTCTGTTTCCAGCACATACAGAAATCCCAGGAAAAACTATTTAGGTGACAGGAACAGGGAAGGCTGCTTATAAACTAGGACTGACTTTGTATGAGTCCATTTTGCCTCAAGACAAAATGAAACAGGTAGCATAACCCATTGTGCTACTGACAGTTACTTCTAATGAGTATGAACACAGAAGAACTTGATAACTACTACAACTAATAATCTCTGAGTGATGAAAAAAGCTTTCCTAAGCTTTTTCATTGAGCTAATCACAATATATTATTTTTCTTTGGAATAAAATGTTGAAATTCTTGTTAAATATACAAGAATATAGGACAACATTACAGAGCAAAGGACATTCTGGACAAGACACACAGTAACTAAAAGATATTTTGCATCATGTTTCTTTTGATGCAATAGGCTGGAGAACCCACAAAGACAAAGGGCAAAAATGAAGACAGAGGTAAAACACAATTTTACAGCTCCAGAAGTAGTTTGTATCCAGTTCTCTTCATAACTGCAACTGAATAGAAAAGATTCCCAAAAGCCTATGGAGATCTATGGAGTCTTAAAGACTGCATTTCTCCTGAATATTATGGTCCTGCAAAGAATATCAGATGCATTAATAGAAAATACTTGTTTTACTGTTGCTGAATCTTAATGATCCACTTTTTTTTTTAATTAAACTGAATTTCACAAAAAGAACAAAATAAATGAATTTTCTTGCCTCCTAGTCAAAGTACTTAAACTGCAAAATTGTCTCCCTAACTTAGATCTGGCACGGGTTTATTTATAGACTTAACACAGGTTCAGAAACAAACATAAGAATGAAATTCCTGGAACTCCTCTGCACTAGCATGTGACAGAAGTTATGTTACAAGCCTCAAACGGGTAGGTAGTTTTGGAAAAGAGTTGGTTGAAGATCTTTTCAAGGTCCCAGAAGTGGTTTCAGAGGATGAGAAATGGTCTGACTATACTTGTAATATGTGCAAGCTTTCACAGCTGAAGGAAAGACTATTTGAAAACTACTTTAAGTGTTCTTCCAAAAGGCTTATCCCAGACAGCAACAGGTTAACCTAGGAAATACTTCCTGATGCATAGGCAAGAAGTGACCTGAGGCCACTGCCCCTTGCAATAGAGATGCATGCAGTTCAGACCATACACTTCATTATGAACTTTGTGTACAGGTCTGTGGAGAAGCCATTTAACGCTGTGCTAGTGTTTTTGAAATGATAAAGAGACACTTTGGTGCGGAGAAAAAAAAAAGAAAAAAGAATAGTATTAGACTATCAAGAGTATCAAGAGAGGCAACAGCTATAGCATTTGAAGCTTTGCAAAAGGTTTTAATAACAATGAGGAAACAGCCACACAAAATTAAGATTTAGGCACTTATGTCCATGTTAAAAGGAATCTTCATGGGCTTATAATGAGCTTCATCTTCTTTTAAATGTGAAATTTTTCCCACCCACCTGCTGCTTTATTTGGCTAGCACGAAACAGAAGACACCAGAGATTAGCCTTTGTGGCTTTCTCTGCAACACTTCAGACATAGAAACACGGACATCAGAAGAATAATCAAAGCAAATAAATAATCAATTTCATAGCTTTCAGCTTTTTGACAGTTTTGGGCTAGAGCTGACAGTTAAAACAAGCCCTTCTGATTAACATAGTAAGCTGCAAGGTTAGAAATCTGAAACTGGAAGTCTTTATAAAGACGGTCTTCTATTTGTAATGAACTTCAAAACAGTATTACAGAATCTGTTGATATTTCACTTGACAAATGTGAAATCTAATCAATATAGCAGCCGGGCTAATTGAACAGTAAACATATGAGAGAACAAACTCTAGAGGGATGGCAGAAATTGTTAAAAACGTAAGCATAACTGTCATGCCAGCATCTTTTATATCACCGTTTCAATTACATGCAACCCCAGTTTACAGTATCAATTCTACAATAAAAAAATTGAATATAAAGAAGCAGCAGCTATGCTTCAGTACTTTCATGCCACTAACAGGACAAGAGGAAAGTTGGGGTTCTTGGGGTGGTGTTTTGCCTCTGTAGCTCCTAAAGCTGATTTCTGAACTCCTTAATTCTAAAAAGCTGAATTTTGTAACAAAATTCCCCTTCATAGGGCAATCATTAGCTTTCACTTTCCTTCTGCAGGGAAGCTCTCCAGTCCCACCACTACTCTTAAACACTCAAACTACTTCCCCTGCTTGCTTTTAAGCAGGAGCTGCACTAAGGTCCTGCCCAGACTAGAGTCCCCAGAAAGTTTCAAGAACAGTTACAGACACTTCCTAAATAGATGCATTTATTTCCTGGTAAGTTTGTGGGTCCTCAACACATGCAGCTGTCTTTTTTGAGCTTCAATCCTTATTTCAACATTAGCATATGGTGTTTTAAAACCAGTACCACACAGCACAGAGAAGTACCACTGTTACTCATTTGGGGATTAAAATAGGGAAAAGCTAAGTAAGGATACAATGATGTGTAGTTATCATTTGGTCTCAAGTCACAGTTCTAAAATCAACTCTATTGCCATGCTTATTCTCCTCAGTGAGGTGACTTCTGAGGATGGGATTAATCAGCTTGCCTCCATCTTGGCCAAAAGGTATCAGCGTTTGTCTGGTTAGCACTAGATACTAGAGACCATAAAGGAGAGTGAATGCTGCATTAAATCTCTGATGCTGTTTTGATGTACTTGGTCATCTTCCTCTCAGAATTCCAGATATCTTATTTGCAATTGGCTCACTAAATCGATAATGATTGAACTGAAAAAACCCATATGCAACTCAAAGAGCAGCTCTAACTAGCATGTGCCCACTCATATGCTAACAAGGCAGCCTAGGTAGGTAGGAATATATTTACACCTAGCTAGTACCAAGAGACCAGTGGGTACTGGATGAACCTCACTATTAAGACAGAAAGCTACAAGGATCCAACATTTAATTACTTCAAATGGCAGGGTGCAAATCATGCACTAAATACCAACTCTTATGCAAGCATACAATTCATCAGTTGCTACTCATCTTCAGAATTCATACATGCTTGAATAATCCCTGCAGGAATCACTGAAAGCTGAAGAATAATTGAGCTACTAATCCGCAAACATTTCATAGTAGAAGTCAAAGAGTAACTGCTTGAAAACAAACAACTCCCCCACCGCTCCCCAGAAAACCACCCCACAAACCATCACCACCAAACTACCCTAAGACAGCAATCCAAATGGAGCTGGAATATATTCTTTAGTCAGCTCCATTGTACTCCACTGACAACGCTTATGAACAAACAAGCAAGCGTGACTCTTACAACCCAAAATTGCAAAAGTACCTGCCACTCAAAGACTTGTTTCTACTGTCATTAAGAAAATGGGACATTAACAAAATTCATAGTAGAGCAGCTTCACAAGTGACAAGACAACAGGAAAAAGCTAAGAGATGAGTATTTTTCTCTAGCCCATAGCCCATAACCCAGATGTCTGGAGACGGAATCCTATAGAAAAAGCAAACGATTCTAAAGCACAGTAACTGGTAGATTTTTATAAGAGGAGTCAGCTGATACAAGCTGAATTTCTTTCTACATGTCACCCAGCCCCATATTCTCTACTGTACTTAAATATATTTTTTTTTGTAGTTTTTTGAGTGGACAAGGAAAATTACTACAATAATTGTAGTAATTGGAGGAACTCATATTCTCAAAGAGCAGACAGAAAAGCAACTTCACCTAGAAATAAGTAAAAATAATGCAAATATGCATATTTTATGGAAAAGGTATACTAAAACAAAGTATCTATGAAATCAGAAAACTATGTCACAAAAAAAATCTTCTTGTTGCAGCTAGATGATCTTTAAACGTCCCTTCCAACTCAAACCATTCTATGATTCTATGATGTTCTGTACGCCACACTTTATCTACCATTTTTTGACAGAAGGTGTTTAAAAACAGAAACTCATTATGTGAATGTGTTATGCATGGTATGATGATTCCCTGAAGGGATGTGCGTATGTGTCCATATCGGGGACAGGGAGCAGGAACTCAGCCAACAGAAGTGTTTCATTGATGCAAGTGGAATACTGAAATAGTTCTGAAGTCAGACCTTTACCTTGTTCCTGTTTGTAGGTATAGAAATTGGCAGCAATTTCAGGAGATATGAACTGAATTGCTAAATCAGTTCTAAGAGAACAGGAAGCAAAAGTAAGCAAGACTTTTGTATATTCACACTAACAATAAGTATCAGCATTAAAATAGGGTGAAGTTGTGACAATTAACAGAAGCAAACATTTTTAGGAGTTTAATAATTCTTTACATCCCTAGTGCAGCTCTCGCTCATATCAGTAACATTTTAAGTATGCAGAAGACAGCAATAAGAGCAAACTTACCTACAGTAGCTCTAATTAAGGGGGAGGAATCACCAATGTTATTCAGACATTCACTTTTAATGAAGTCAGTTACCCCATTGGGAAAGTTGTGAAAATGTGCTTTTACGTTATTCTTCAAGATGAGACCACTCAAGGAACGTGTAGGTTCATCTGCAAAAGAAAATACTTACAGTCAATGTTCAATCAACTCATAAGAATAAGGCAGATTTCCAGAAAAATGCAACAAGATCAAAACTTCATATAGAGATAGTAATCTTCATTTCCTTATCTCTCCTTCCAACTACATCCATCAATTCACATAGCAAAGCTTTTCAGGTTCAGAGTTCACTATTTCTATTTATTCAAAATTAGAATATCAGTATTACAAATTGCACATTCTAAGATAAAATTTTGTAGAAAAATATAGGCAAGGAATAGATCTGAAGTCACAGGATATAGGAGACTCATAAAAGAAATTGGTCAGCCAGAGACATTCAGACATTCTGATTATACTAACTGGCTTGCTGGAACACTGATACTGTAAGAAATTGATGACAGACCTGCTTTCACCATAGTAAGATATAGAAATGATGTAGGGACTATGCAGTAAATTCTGCACCCCCTACTTCCACAGAAATACAGTGTTCAATTTTTCTATGAAATAATATATTGTAACCCCTTCAGATACCAGCTGTTCTGTTGATCTATTAAATTAATAATTAGAGGGAGAAGAAAGAAAAAAGTGTTTAAACAATGTTAACAGGTGTCATATGGTATGAACCATAAGAGAAAAGTGACTAAGAAATAAGGTTGTTCAAAGTTCCTTTGTGCCAAGAATTAGTTTATATGTGGATCTATTCCAGGCCTTTGAAGCTATTAACATCCCAACAGAAATAAGGATAAGCAAAATAAGAGATACAACTTTCAAATATAAAGTGTTTTCAAACTAAAGTTACTGCATCACAACATCAAGACTCTCAGTACACCCATGATGTCTGACTGACAGACAGTGTAAAGACACTTTCTAGTGTGATCTGTGCTAGTTAGAACAGAAACAGCACTTCTCAGAAGAGGTGGTTTTGTTTGGCTGATCAGAAATTAAAATTAATTTTAATCAACTGATTTTATTTAAGTGTCAAAACCAGACTGCCATCATATACTTTTTAATCTTGTTTTTATGTTCATATTTCAGTTCTCCTAAAGAAGCATTATTTTTCATGCTCCATAACTATAAATGTATTGATTTACAAACAAATATGTCCTTTACATATAATTCAGGAACTTTATAAACCCGGAAGCCACCCTATGCATGCATGTTTGAAACAATTCTATAATGTCACCTACACTATAGTTTTTAAATACCCACCATCTTCTAAACAATATAAAAATAAAAGTCAGCCAGTTCACTTGCACAGCACTGGATTTCAAGCACCAACAACTTTTCTGGGAGAATGGAGTAAGAGGGAAGAAAGGATTTACTATTTTAAATAAAAATATTAAAGACTGGATCAGTGGACACACTCTTCTCAACCGCAGAACTTGGTTGTGTGATGTGTCATTTATTACTACTATTATTACTTGGCAACTCAAATGAAGTAACTTTGTAATTTTGTTTAAAGTTTTGAAGATATTAATACAGATCAGGTGGAGAATGACCTGAAAAAGAAGCTCTCACTTGAACTCTTGATCAGTCTCAGGTTTGCCTGAAATACTCTGAATTAAAAGTAAAATCTCCGCATCAAATCTTATGCCAATGTAGTATGTCAAACTCTGATTGCTTTACGTAACTAATCCATTGATAGGTACACACAACTTCAAGAAATCCAGTCCTCCATGATTATTAAGATTTAAAGTTGTGCCTGGTGAAGAAGGAAGCCAAAGAAGTCTTCCTTTAATTTCCACACAATTTAAAAACCCTTTCAAGCCACAATAAACCATCATCGCCAGCAGCCACAGTTAGACACAGAATACAATAGTTACTCATTCTGTATCAGCCAGCAGTACCTTCTTGGGGTGACAGAAGTCAGAGTGCCAACTAGAGTCTGATCAGAATATGGTACATTAGCCACTATTAGTATAAACTCCAACATGAAAATATTAAACAAATTTGAGACAATTTGCAACAGCAAAGATACAGATACTATTAAGTTCCCTGTGTCAGAAACAGGCAGACTAGCCAGTTGGTTTAGACAAAAAGCAAGGTCACATTAAGGTGAAACTTCAGCACCATTGTTTTCTTCATTAGCTATCCTATGGTATGCAGCAGCATGAAACATTAAATCCATTCCTTTAGCCAAGATAAGAGAAAGACTGCTCTTCATAGTAAGCGTTTAGCACACAGACCTGCAAAGATTCCATGGGATTCATAGTTGTATTGTGTTTGTGTGACAAGGTTTTGGTAGCAGGGGAGGGGCTACAAGGGTGGCTTCTGTGAGAAGCTGCTAGAAGCTTCCCCCATGTCCAACAGAGCCAATGCCAGCTGGCTCCAAGATGCACCCTTCCCTCTGGCCAAGGTCAAACCCATCAGCAATGGTGGTAGTGCCTCTGGGATAACATATTTAAGAAGGGGAACCTGTAGTGGGGGAGGGGAGTGGGATGTGAGAGAAACCCCTCAGCAGGCAGCGAGGTCAGTGAGGAAGGAGGGAGAGGAGGTGCACTGGAGGAAGGAATTCCCCTGCAGCCCGTGGTGAGATGTCAGGCTGTCCCCCCCTGCCCATGGAGGTGAGCAGTGGAGCAGATGTCCACCTGCAGCCCATACAGGACCCCACACCAGAGCAGGGGGATGTCCCTGAAGACGGTCGTGACTTCATGGGAAAGCCCACACTAGAGCAGTCTGTGCCTGAAGAACTGCAGCCTGCAGAAAGGACCCGTACCAGAGAAGTTCAGCATTTTTCTGCAGGCTGCAGTTCTTCACGGAGAAGTTCACAGAGGACTGTCTCCCATGGGAGGGACCCCATGCCGGAGCAGGGGAAGAGTGAGGAGTCCTGCCCCTGAGGAGGAAGGAGCAGCAGAGACAATGTGTGATGAACTGACCACAGTCCCCATTCCCCATCTCCCTGCACCACCGGGACGTGGGGGGATGGTGGGTGGGGAGGCGGTAGAGAAAATCAGGAGTGCAGTTGAGCCTGGGAAGGAGGGAGGAGAGGGGGGCGAAGGTGTTTTATGATTTGGTGTTACTTCTCATTATCCTGTTCTGATTTGAATGGTAACAAATTAAATTCGGTTGTTTTTTTTTTTCCCCAAGTTGAGTCTGTTTTGCCTGTGACCATAACTGGTGAGTGATCCCTCCCTGTCCTTGTCTTGACCAATGAGCTTTTCTTTCTATTTTCTCTTCCTCATCCCACCACGGGTAGGAGTGAGGGAGCAGCTTCGTGGTACTTTGTTGCCAGCTGGGCTTAAACCATAACAACAGTGAAAACTGCATCTCTAAAGTGAAAGTGAAAAAGAACTCATGAAGCAACAAAAAGAAGAAAAATTAAAAACAAAAAGCAAAATCAATTATCACCATACTGAGAGGCGACAAGCAGAAATCACAAAGATGGACTTAGTGGCAAAAAAACACCAACCACTTGAGCTAGAGAAGCACCACATAATCTGACACTCAGGCATTTAAAAAACCCCCAAACAAACCACAACCAAAACCCATACCACACCACAGTCAAAATCTTGATTTGAGAAAAATTTCCTGATATGACCGCACAAGGATATTTACAGAATCCAGGATGTTCAACAACTTAACAGCTACACTGTCAGAAGACAGTAATACAGATCTGGATGGAGTTCTTGCTGTAACACCAAGACTACAGGCAGGTGGTCTAAGAGCTGAGTAAGATACTCTTTAGTGTTCATAGATCCTGTGATAAGTTCTGTCAGCCATATGCTTCAGCCATCAAAAAAGATCACAGTCTTGCCTCCTATCTCAGTCAACCTGGAAGTATAGAGAGTTGACAAGAACATATAGTACAAGAAAAAGCAGCAAAATGAAGCAGATCTCTGGCATTTGATATCTTTGGTGCCAAATCAGTTAATCAGTGGATGATTCCCCTCTCACATTGCCTCACTTTATAATAAAACTATATCACATAATCATAATTTGGTTCTCTGTATATTTTCAATTCTGCTGCAAGACTTTTAATACTAGTTCCAGATTTTAATGGTTTACAGACAGAGCAAACGGACACATACCCACATTACACAGATATCAATTATTTCAGGGCTACTGCAGTGCTTTTAAGAACCAGAATGTGTCCTCAAATAGTCATATTTCCTCTAATGAGGGTTTGTATGACATAGGATCACATGTGAAAGCAACAAAGTTTTTGTAGCTCACCTGCAAGTCCAGGTCAGCATTTTTTTCACCATGTCTTTTCATCCTCTCTTCCTTAGAATGTAACTTCTTAGATTGCTAAATGAACTGAGCAACTGGGATGAGGGTAGCCTTTACCCATTCACAGACTGCAATATAATGATTATGAACATGGCTATATTTCGCCCTGTTACTCTTGTGATATTGGCAAATTTAAATGTTAGGGTGAGACTCTTCTAAAACAAAACTCCTCTGTCAATTTCAATCTTAAAGCTATTAAGCCTTTTTCAGAAATAAGCTGTCATTCTGTGTGTTTTAATTAGTGATATGGATTTAACATGTACAAATACAAAATGTGATAAAAATCATGACTAAGCGTCACTGTTGCACATGAAGATTTCTGATGCATTAATGACAGATTGTCTATCCCTTAAAAGAGCTAAAAGCAAAAAAATAAGGATCTCACCAGATCAGTGTCATATGGGAAGCAGAAAAGGAATAATTTCTTCCATCCTAATGTACAAGAACACAGTACAGAGACACCTTTATGAGCTTCCTAGTAGAAAAAGATTTCCCCCCCCCCCTTTTTTTTTTCATGCTGGACTTTTACATAACCTTAAGTATAACACTTTTGGCTTAAACTGGTGTGGTTCACTATCACATTGGAAGACAGATTGACAATGTTTCAAAACATGCAGTGTAACTGAATAAACAACCTTGAAATGTAGTGTCTAGTCTGAAATTAATCAGTGCTCAACTGACTCATGTGAGTCATGGAAAATAATTTGACACAACTGCCTAAGCTTAGGAACATCTGTAAGACACCAAAACAAAGCTGGAAATGTTCCGCTGATGCTGAGTGTTGCATATTTATTGAATAATAAGTAGCAACAGCTATGCTTCTGAAGATGATGATGTAAATAAAACTGTGGACAATATGGGAAGGGTGTTGAACTGCTGACCAACAACTAGCTTGTTGGTTACTTAGAAAATGAGACTACATCTAAGCAGCGTTGATGTGTGACCATGCTGCTCTTCCTCTTCTGAGCCATTTGAAATCCATCTTCAGTCTCTTTAGTTTTCACCTTCTACCTATGACTTCATCAGCCTCCTTTCTTTGGGGAGGGAGGAAAATAAGGAAAAGCTGTGAGTGCTTGCCATTTTGGAATGCTTAATGCTCCTAAGACTTACAGCCTGCCAGTCAGAATTACCTCTGATCAGTAGTATATCTCCTGATTCAGAGAAGAACATAAGTCTCTCAAAATTACGTAAATGCTTTTTCCTTGGAGATACCAAAATAAAAATTTGGACTATTGAATCTGTACATGCTTGAACAGCCAGTGTGTGACACTTCAGATAAAGCAGACAACCTCACTAGGAAGGAACGGTGTTGCCCAGTCCAGTGCTGCAGAGCTAAGCTGTTACAAGCTGCCTATACTGAGCTGAATGCAGACTGAAGTCATTGGTACTTACGACTACCATGGCACTGTTGCTCCTGAATACCTTTTGAAAGCAGAAGGTACAGGTGAGTAAAACCTTCATGTGGTTCTGAAGAGTGAGAATTATGTCATTATAGAAGGGGAAGAAAGGATTTTAAAATGCTTTGCAAAAGCAGTAGTAATGCTTAGCCAGTTATTGATATTAGCATCGAACTGTAGGATCAAGATGTGCTTTTATATGGCTCTTTAGATTCCTTTCAGTAAAGATACTCAGTTCTGGAGCTGGCCAAAAATACTGTGGGTACTATTACTGGTGGTATCGAAAAATATTTGGTTTTCTGGGTTCCACTCCCTTTTGGCATTAAAGGAAAGGTTTTACTTGCACATGAGAAGTGCTAATGGGCATTGCTCTATAAGGCTAGATTTAGCTTAATGAAAGTGATCAGCTAATCAATTGCACCTGCTCCAGCACTGCAAAATAACAAATACACTGAAGCTGTTACATCATCCTAATGCCTCACAGTAAGTCTTGTTTCTGAAAATCTAGGAAAAGGTGGTGATATTACTTCCTAGGAGCTATCACAGCCTAAGTCAGACACCAGCACATAGCCTCATGAGTAGGAGGCACCGTTTTTTCAGGTAGGAGGCACCTCAGAACTGCACTGAAATCCAGTACTGCTTGGTGGACTGAAGTGCCTTTAGAAATCACACCAGCAACACTTTCCCTATCTGTAGGAAAACACCACATAGAGATGCTTGATGCTGGCATTTCAAGTACACTTAGATTTGACATGAGAAACAACCAAACATCACTAAGTAGGACAGTTTGACTTAAAAAAAAGCATACAAAGAAATACCCCTTGTGGCAGACTACATTCAGCTCCTAAGATGCACTAAGGAAAGGCTTCAAATAGCTGGCTAAATACCTCCAACTTACCCCCAAAATGTCACATTTATTGTGAGGCCAAAACTGACCTTACCCAAGACTACCTGAACTTCAGAAAAAAGCACAGCAAAAAACCCAAAAGTTTGATGATCTTAAGAATCAAGGGAAAGCCTGAAAACTTCTGTCCTTTCTCTCCACAAGCTACTTGAGAGAAAATATATTCCAAGACTTGCCCCGCAAATGCTTACAGTGAACAGCACTTTTGAAGAACCTAAGCCAATGCGATTAAGTACATGAAGACACTAGGCTAGTTAACAGGCCAAAACACTCCAAAGCTGCCTGGGAGGACTCCCAGCAAGGTACAGAACATGGACCTGCCTCCAACATACACAGGACACCTTGAGCATCTTCTTTGCAGGAGTCTGAAAACAGGTCTCTCCAGAAGTATGTTGGTCTCCTCTGGAGACAGGTGAATTTGCAGATAGCAGCCCTAGACTCCTCCAAGGTAGCTACCCAAGGAGTTTTGTCGATGTCAGAGGCAGTTCCATTCCTGTTAGCTCCTTGGAACCTCTTGTAGGCATCTTCAGGAATATTTTTGTTTCTTCTGGACACAAGTGAATTTCCAGGTAGCAGCCCCAGGCTCTTCTAAGATAACTGCTCAAAGACCATTATGTATCTTGGGGAAAGATTCACATGAATAAGATCAAGAGTTGCAGAGACACTGCTCTATCTTCAACTGGTTTATAAACATTCAAATCATTTTGGAAATAAAAGACCATCCTTAAAGCCTATGACAAAGGTACTACTAAAGCAGTGTTCTCAATCCCAGCTCATTCATCTTCGGACTAAAAGTTCATCTCAAGGATTCTGATCCTTGACTGTGATAGCCTTATACCAGGCCATGATCAATCCACTGAAATAACACTCTGTTGAGACCAAAGACTAGAGTTCTTACATTAGGATGGGATGAAGATCAGTCACTACAACACAATCCAAGACCAGAATCACAAAGGCTTTATATAGCTACAACAGGATGGATAACTAGGGCTATACAGGCCAGCAGAATGCTACCAGGACCATCATGCATTTGTCTCAGTATTTTCCCATTAGCCTAGGTCCTGCCAAGAGTGTAGTGGAGAGGGGACAGGGAGACAAACACAAAACTTTACAGAAACTGTGCACAAACCAACCATGTCCTCTGTCTCTTGTCTAAGAAGGGTAAAAGGTAGATCTGAGAAAGAACATGTGTGTTTGGGACTAAGGATGGACAGCCTGAATCTTGATTAGACTAGATACCATATCAGTAGTTCTCTTCTTTTTTTACCACATAAAGGGCATTAAGTATGTCAAATCTTACCTAAGTGGAAAGCTTTGACACTACTTCTGTTCTTGCAATTTTTATATAAAACATGCAACATCATGAAGGCCATATTAGGCTAAGCAGAATGCCGTGTTAATTCTGACCCAATATAAAGACAGCTTCCCTTTTTTCGCTGTCGTGGTTTAACTCCAGTCAGCAACCAAGCACCATGCAGCCACTCACTGACTTCCCCCCCTGCAGTGGGATGGGGGAGAACACTGGGAAAAGAAGTAAAACTCGTCAGTTGAGATAAGAACAGTTTAATAGAACAGAAAAGAAGAAACTAATAATGATAATACTAATAAAATGACAATAGTAATAATTAAAAGGATTAAAATATACAAGTGATGAACAATGTAATTGCTCACCACCCGCCAACCGATGCCCAGTTAGTTCCCGAGCAGCGATCTGCCCTGCCCCAGCCAACTCCCCCCAGTTTATATACTAGGCGTGATGTCACATGGTATGGATTATTCCTTTGACCTGTTTGGGTCAGCTGCCCTGGCTGTGTCCCCTCCCAACTTCTTGTGCCCCTCCAGCTTTCTCACTAGCTGGGCATCAGAAGCTGAAAAATCCTTGACTTTAGACTAAACATTACTTAGCAACAACTGAAAACATCAGTGTTATCAACATTCTTCTCATACTGAACTCAAAACATAGCACTGTACCAGCTACTAGGAAGACAGTTAACTCTATCCCAGCTGAAACCAGGACATTCCCTCAGAGGTGTGAAGATCAGCAAAGAATGGATACATGCAGAAACATAGCAGGAATAGTCTGCATAGATTACAAAGTCTCAATTTAGTTTCTCCTTAGAGTTGAACACAGAAATGTTACCAAAAGGCAACACAGTAGTCTTTATTGATGCAAGTCAGCCATGTCATCTCACTGTGTACTGATACAACCTTGCATCAACAAAATACTGTGGCAGGATTATGACAGAGGCATCACACCCATTGCTCCCTAACTGAAAAATTGAATTTATGAGGATTAGAGAGTATTCTTGGTGAATGACAACGGACATCATCTTTTGATAATTTAGCACAAGCGAGATCCACCTCTCATTCACAAAATTCAGGATGCTGTGCAAGCTAAAGCATGGTGTAATTCCAGGTTAAAAACAATAATAAGGAAACACCAGCGAGTTGACAGAGTTGTCCTACAAAAGGACAAGACAGATGAATTAAGAAGGATGCTATTTTTCTCAGTCTATTTTAGATGGGGGGAAAACAGGGATCTTATAAACATTAATTTACAGAAAGTATAAACAAAGCAAGGTTTTGATACGGACAACTTTGGGAATTTCATCATTATGGTCAACAAGGTCTGAAACAAACTCAGCACTTCTGCTTACAGTATGAATTGTATTATGACACCTAGAGGTCCTTTCTCTGGCCTGCCTCATACTTCAGATGTCTTGGACAACTGCCTCAATGTACCTTAACTAGAGGCTAGAACCGGCCTTGGCAAGACCACAAGGAGGCTGAAATTAGGACAATACTTTCTCATATTTTCCTTTAAGGGAACAGACTTGGACTATAAAATAAAAGATGCAAACAAGTGAAGGAGGATTTAGATGCATGGCTGACAACAAAGAAGGGTAGCTGCAGGTAAGCAAAGAATGCAACAACGCAGACAAAGCTGATATTCCTTTGCAGCACTGGAGTGTTTCAGTCAACTACACATAAAATACAGAAAGTGACCTGAGAAGCAACAGCAACACACACAGACTCCACAAAACAACTCATTAACAGAATACAGAAGACTACAGGATTCTGAGCTCAGCGGACACCAGGAAAAAAAAAACAAAAACAAAAACCAAAAACCAACACAAAGGCAGGGCGGTGCCACTACACTATCTGCGAGGTCAAGGTTTTATACCTGCCAAACCAAGAAGGAAGAGCTATACTAACAGAGCATCTGAGGATTATTTTCATTTACAGATAAATTAGTAAAACCAAGCTTCTTTCATTCAGATATTTTTCAATTAATCTTGACTCCATCTCACCCAGCTAAGGAAGATCTCTGACCACCACACCTCCTGGGAAGTACATTCTAGAGACCTATACCTTAATCTTTAATGGCTTGGGATCGTATTTTATTCCATCAGCCTGCCTACTGTCTGACTTCCAGGACTGAATGCTGTTTCCTTGACATTTTTTATATTCTATGATATTTGTAACACTGGGGTTTGTCCGGATTCACGATGCTATCTTTAGAAATGCACATTAGTTAAAAGAAAGAACGAAAAAGAAAGGAAGTGCTTGAAAGTTAGAGCACATATATGCCATAGCTGCAAGCCAGGCCATATATTTTCACTAATGAAATGGTAGCAGGGCAACAACTGTTCCCAGGATGACCCAAGCTTAACAAGCTTTGGCAGCTTAACAAGGCCCACAAAATTTAAAAACAAAACCAAAAAACCCACCACATACATGCAGGAGTACCACAATAAACCTAAAACCAGCAAGTCACAAGCATTCAGACACAGAAACCTGATGAAGCTAACACTGGAGGGAAAAAGAAGTTATACTTTCTGCAACTGAAATGTAATAGCTCTGGTGCTAAAACGAACCAAATTCCCTACACATAACATTTACTTAAGTATCTTAGAGGCAGGCCTCAGTAGAACAGCCAGCTTTGCAAGCAGAGTTACTTGCTTGCAAATAAAAGTTTGGTTGCAAAGTTATTTGCCTGCAGAGGTGTAAGACTCAGGCCAAAGATAATTTGGTACAACCTCCACTGCAGTAAAATGAGGCTATTTAACACACATTTCAATCAGCCACTACAGAATTCCCATATTCAGGAGCTGTCACCTAAATGTATCCTTAAGCACAGTTTTCTCAGAAGTGGCAAAAACTGAATCAAAGCCTAGTCCCATCTGCCACCAAACAAGCTCTTTTTCTAATGCACTATGAAAACACCTTAATTTTTATTGAATGTGCTTTCAGTGATGTTGGAAGCTTATTTTCATGGCTCCTTCTGCTGGGGACAGTATGGATGTAACAAAAGCATGATCTTCCAACAGGATGACTATCTATGCTTTGATCTGTGGTGTAAAGCACACTAGCTCTTTCCCCTAGCCAACAAACTTGGCAAGGCTGTAGGACAGACCACCAAAAGAACCCTCTTCAGGTGGGGAAAGGAAAGAATACTTTCCCAATTGTACTGAAGATAATTATCTGCCTGTTGAGTCCATCACATTTTCCACTACTGGTCCAAAAGAGTAGGCAAGAGTGTTGTAACTACTGAATAGCAGTTCTAATAGTCTCTTTACCTTGCTTGGACAGGACTAATGAGGGACGATGGACAGCTGTTGGTTGGATTCAAGTCAAATCCAACCAACAGTCTTCCATCATCCCTCATTAGTCCTACGCAAGCAAGGTAACAGGATATTTGTAACTTGGCAAATACTATGAAAAGCACCAACACTGGACTTAGTTATGGCACCCTCAATATTCTCCAAGTTTCCCTGAACTAGAAATACAAAGTTTAAAAACAGTTGCTTTGGATGAAAGATTATGACTAAAAACATCACTGATGCAGGACAAAGCATCTCTGAAGCAACAGCTCCTTCTGAGCAGTCTCACAAAAGACCTAATGTATCTGTGAGAGCTATCAGTGCAGTCTGATCCCAAACACCTCATTTAAGAAGTCAGCTTGCTACTTCACCCCAACTTGCTTGCCTCCTCAACCTGCCAGATGCTACTATTTTTTTCCTCAGATAAAACAGCTTTATACAACCATTTTGCAATAGTTAGCATCTCCTACTCTTCATCCAATTCCAAACAGATTGATGTATCTAAACATTAAGAAGGGTAGAAAAAGACTACTGGATAATCTAAGGAGGTATGCTGGGACAAGAGATTATAACACATTGCTAAACACACACCTGTATCTAGAACCTCAAGCTCAAGTGCTGAACAGAATGAAGAAGGGGAAATTAAAATTAGCAAGTAAGGCAGTGTTAGAAAACAAATTTTAGAGAAAAAAAAACAAAACACGGAACACCCTTCTCGTCCCATCCTTCGTAGAGACTCCAGATCCCACTACTGGACTCACTCTGCTTTTCATTTTTCTGTTAATGTATAAAGCACATGGTGTATCTATACTGGCACTTTGCTCAAAAATTTAATATCCTGGTTGATTCAGGTCTTGAAAGCTCACCCTCTCTTTTGAACTGGAGGTGTTCCCCCAAGGCCTTACAGATGATCGGGAGACACCCTACATAGAACACACAAAACCATTGGGATGTACTCCAGCCTTCAAATATGAAAATATACTTCATTCCTCCTGTTTCCTTCCTCCCAAAGTAAGCTGACAGCACAATCAAAACACTAGTTAAACATTCTTGCTGATTCTTTGAATGTTACACAGCCACATGTAAGTAAAATCTAATTCAAAGGGAAAAAAGCAAGCATCCAGAAACCCAGAGGTAAAATGCTTGAAGGCAGAAAAAGCACTGGTAGCAGGACACTAAGGAAAAAAAAACCCAAAACAACAGAAAACAACCCAAACAATTGAACACATCAATTACAAACAAATGTAAAGAACCGAGATGTGCTAAAACAGATCTTGAAACAAATTTCTTTCACTGTAAAAGACCTCACAAATCAGTAGCTGTAGTACACTGGAAACATAATCTTTTGCACACCCTGATCATTACTAAGGAATTGTCTGAATTTACTAACTGGTAGAAGCTACACAGTATGTCATATACAGTTTGTACTAATGTCCGTAACACAACAGTAAGTAGCCAGTTGACTTCTAACTGCATTTTGCTAGAACAAGACTTCAGAATGAAGATTCTGACAGACATCATCTTCGGACAACTCTAGTGTGTGACCTTCAAAATATTTAGCAATCTCACTACTAGGGAGATCATTACCATAACTCAATTTAGCAATTAACTCAATTTTATAATGCATATAGTCATGACTCAAAGTTATTCCACAACTTCACTTCATCCTGATAGAGGCAGGATACCCCAACATTTCTAGGAAGATTTCATAGGACATTTAGAATAGTTTCAGCCTTAGCATAGATTCTACAAGCACCAATAAATTTTCCACAAGGACTCCTGAGAGGATAAATGAGTTCTACATGACTATGGAGCTCAACCAACCAGCAAACTGACTACAGGCATCAGCTTCCTATTTCTTTCAAGCTAAATAAAACAAATTAAAAAAAAAAAAGGCAGAAAAAAGAAGTAGACTAAACCAGTCAATATCTCAAGAACTTACCCTCTGATTTCAACTTCGTAAGAACAAAAATCAGGTAGTTGTTAAAATCTGGATACTGATTGAGTTGTTCTAGTTTCTGAAGAGAGAAACTGTTAAGGAAAGTTGAATCTTCACACACAGCACTTACAGCTTTCTGGATACAAAGATTATTAAATGAGTTATGTACTGCTGCATCACTTCAACCAGCTGTGACTATAAGCTCCCAATATACAGAGTATGAACAATCTAAAAACAGTTTCTGTATTTTCTTACTGAAGCAATATCTTTTAGTTATGGGGAAATCTGACAAAAAAATCCAGGGACAGACACAGAAATTAATAGATCCTTAAAACTTTTTGTAAAGCCACTAAAAAAAGCTTCCTCTGTACAGTTTTGGATTTCAATATTTGCACTTAGAAGCCTGACAAACCTAATGAATCTACTGAGACACAATCCCATAATACATCCTTTTTTCCCCTCTCCAATAAATAAAAGCATTTCAGCATTAAAATAAAACAGCTATGAGTTTGATAAGCTACTCGTTTTAATATTAGACATATACTTCTTTATGATGTTAACTAGCCACAGCCTGAGCTTTCAGCAATGAGAACCTGTTTAATTGTAAATGCGCACACAGATAGTTGTGCCAAGAAGTTCATGCTTATTCACAGCCTCATTAAAAAAAAAACAAACCCCCAAATGACAAAATGCTCCTTAACTGCAGGAAGAATGATTATGTTTCTGAACAGCTGTGAAGGTACGCAGTTGTTTTTCCTAAAATTTGTCATTACTTCTGCCTCAAATTTCCCAGTATTCTGCCACTGCTTGGCTAGAGCAGGGATCTGGCATTCTTCTTCTATCCTGTTCTCACACCCTGGTGCTAATAGGTATTCTGCTCAACAACAAAATTTTAAGTCAGTGCAATGTCACCTCTAAGTTACTAAATCTACTGACATCATCAGTATGGCAAAGACATTTAACAAGAAAATGATTTTTAGAAGAAGTGAGTTTATTTGCTCCATAGGTATTTACTTTACTTGCTCTTTAGCTGAATCTCTAAACATTCAAAGTAGCTAAACCTTAGCCAAACACATGTATGTTAGGACTTGACAGCCCAGTAAATCCCTTCCAGTTCTAAAGGATCCATTTCTTTCCAAAGACCAACAGCCAGTGTCTCAATCTAGTGGAAGGTGTCCCTGCCCATGGCAGGGGGTTAAAACTAGATGATCTTTAAGGTACTTTCCAACCCAAACCATTCTATGATTCAATCACAAACTTAAGAAACTTCATTTTTAGGTATTTAGGCTGTTTGCATCAAGTAGTAACGTTGCTAGAGAAGCCTGCCCTCTTTCCACTTTACTTCTCTTACTAGAGAGTAAAGCATACTTATCACAGCCACAAGCTCCTTTGTTGTGAAACATACAGAAGATGAAAGGTAAAGAAAGAGGATGATGGTCAGGGCAAGTGAAAATAATGTAGAACACTCTACATGGCCCCTAGAAACGAAAAATCAGACATACAAAGATTGTTGTCAAAGGTGCCAAGCCAAAGAGCTCTTTCAGGAATAGCCAAGAAGCAGGGTAGCACGTTTCAAATTTTTTTTCTTTTCCCCCAAGCTTCAGAAACATAATCATCAAAACGGTCAGTTGAACATTACTAAGCACTGTGAATTCCAAAGGATCAAGTAGGAAGCAGCAGCAGAAGTGAGCAAAAATAACTGAAAGAGCAGTATTTAATAGAAACTTAGTGAGAAAACACTTAATTGGTCTAGGAATTGAAGAAGAGCTTATAGGCCATATTTTCTGAACAACTTCTTAAACCACTTTAACTGTTTCTTTTTTACTCCAGGAAACATCCAATATCTTTATTTGAAAAATATCTGAAGCCTTACTAATTCATAACTTTGTTAACAAAGGGTTTTGGCTAACCTATAATCCCCACCTTGTTATATTTGAGTTTTAAGCACCCAAATGTGCCAAAACAGTGTCATAAAGAAAGGGCATGACAGAACCAACACACTGATAATCTTAAAAAAAATTATGGACTGAGAATACTTTAAATTTGAATCCATTAATCACCACCCTGCTTGAACACGCTACTAAGTTGCATTCTACAATACAACAGCCATCACAAATCTTTTGTGGAAACAGTCTCAAAGGACATATATATATATATTTTTTTTTTTAAATCACAGGACAGGACCTGTGAAGTTGTATTAGAATATTTTCCCAAACTGATGTATAATACAGTGGTAGAAATGTGCCACTTCTCTAACCTTTACAGGCCAATATATGAGGACTTCCTTTGAAAGCACAGGCTTCCCAGCACAACAGGGAGTTACCACTACCATTTAAAAATAATTTCAAACATCAATTAACAGCACTTTTGTTCAGTCAATTTTTACTTGTCTTTAAGACAGACAGCATCACCTATATTGCACATCCCACATGTATGCCGCTATATTTCAAGAAACAAACCAGATGCTATTAAATTATTTGAAGCAGAGCTTTAAAATGTAGTTTCGCATTAAAGCTACACTACAAGCACTGTTGCTATAAACACTTCTGTATTTTAAATACTAAAGAGCACCAGTTTAAGTTTGCGGCATTATCAGAACACTTTAGACACTTCTGTTTATGATTTTTCAAAGGAAGCAATAACATCTTAAAAGTTTGAAACATAGCTTCAAGAACAAGATGATCAAGATGAGAACTGCCTTCACCTTTCAGATAAGAGCAGAAGCTTTCCTAAGCTTGACCACATCTGTTATGAAAGCCTATAAGTGGAACAAACTTGGCTCCAAGCTAAACTCTTAAAATAATGTAAATATATAAATACATACACACATATATGTTTTTATCTACTTAAATAAATTCTGTTGTGTTCTGTGAAGACCTTCAAGCAAATGCCTTAAATAAAAAGGGATCAAGATGATAAACTCATATCCTTCGTAGAATTTCAGGACTTCTAGATATTTTAAAGCACTTAAATGGCTAGCTCAAGGAGCAGGACAGTAGACAAGGGCTTCATTTTTCAAGACCTATGCTTCTATCAGTCTCAATTTAAAGTTTTACTCTCTCGATCTTTGTTCCTTAAACCCTTGCTATTTCATCACTTCTACAATCAAGAGAGACTTAGGGGGGTAAAAAAACTCAACAGCCCACAACCCTAACGCCAAATCCACTGCAAAGCAGCACGAAAAGCCACATACAGTAGGTTTCCCCCTTCCCATGAACGTTAACGAACGTAACGAGCAGTATTTCAGGCTCAGGCTTCTAGGCAAGCAGAAACGTCCTCACAACGTAGCAAAAATGCGCAGTGTCAGAGCCAGCAGGCCAACGACGGCGTGCGGGCAGCGGTTCCGCCGGGGGCACTCCCCCCACCAGCCACGGCTTTCGCCTCGGATCCCAGCGCCGGATTACCTCAGGAGGCCCCTGCCCGCCTCCGCTTTTACGCAAGGGCGACGGATACCCCGCGCCGCGCCGCCTGCTCGGCCCGGCGGGCCGCGGGGCACCCCGGGCCCCCTCGGCGGGATCCGCCAGGGCGAGGGCCGCGCTCCCGCCCAGCCGTGGCTGGGGGCTGGGCGCTAGGCGCTGGCGAAGGCCCAGCGTGGGGGAACCCGGGAAAGCGGCAGATACCGCCGGGGCCGCGCCAGAGCCCGGGCTTTGAAAAGAAAGAGGAAAAAAAAAAAAAACAAAACCAAAAAACAAACACCCACCCCCCCAACCCGGCCCTCGGCTCCGGGCTCGCAACAGGTGCCCGGGCCCCCGCCGGGGGAAGGCGGCCCCGCGGCCCACAGGCCGCCTCGGCGGTTCAAACGCCGCGCCGCGGCGGCCCGCCGCGGCGGGGAGTCGGATCTCCGCGCCGTGGCGGCTCCCCGGGCAGGCCCGGCCGCCGCCTGCCGCAGCGCCGGCCTGCAGCCGCGCAGGCCGCGCTCCCCCCCGCCCGCCGCCCCCAGCCTCCCCAGCGCCCGCCCGGGCCGCCGCGGCCCCGCTCCGCCCGCGCGGCGCAAGCCTCGGCCAAGGATACTTGTTGCACGGCTCTCTGCGTGGTGGTGTCCGGGGACTGGGACTCCTTGAGCAGCTGCAGGATCTGCTGGAGCCCCTGCTCGTCAGGCTTCCACTCATACTCCATCTTGGCCTGCTGGAAAACACCAGACAACAGGCGGCCGCAGTTAGCGGCGCGGCGGGGCCCAGGCCAGGGGAGGCGGGAGGGCGGAAAGGAAGGAAGGAAGGCCGGAGGGAGGGAGGGAAGGAAGGAAGGCCGGAGGGAGGGAGGAAGAAGGGGGCGCCCGCCCCGCTCTGGCTCTCGCCCCCGCAGCGCGCACCCCGCCACCCAACGGCCCGGCCCCGCCGGACGGAGGGACGGACGGACGACACCGACCTGCTCCCGCCGCCGGATGGAGGGACGGACGAACGACACCGACCTGCTCCCGCCGCCGCCGCCGCCCGCTGTACTCCGAGCAGACTGAGTCACGGCGAATTCGTGATCTGGCCCGAAGAGCCGCCTCGCGTCTTCTTGGGTTCTAGCGCCGGCCACGCCCCCGCCCGCCCGGGCCGCCTCGGGCCCACCGCCGCCGCCGTCAGCTTTTCCCCGGTGCGTCCCACAGCGCCAGAAGCCTGGGGGCGACAAAAGGCGGGCTCCTCAGTCCCGGCCGGGCGGGAAACGGGGCGCTTCCCCCTCCGCCACCCACCCGAGCAGGGGGAAGTGAACCTCCAGCAGCCGCGAGGAGCGAAGCGGCACCGCGGCCCCGGCCCGGGCCTCCTGGCCCAGCTGCGGCCGCGCACCCGCAGCGCCTGGCAGCGGGCGGCTAGGCTGCCGCCCAGGGAGGAGAAGCGGAGGTGCCAGGAGTCGGGAACGGGGTACCTGCGCTGCCGCCTGCTGTGCTTTTCTGTGGTTTGGTGGAGTGCTGAGCGGGCCTCGGGAGTTCTCCAGATGGAATAGGACCGACTACGCAAGGAGGGGCGGGGGGGCCGAAACTCAAAAGGAACCACTTTGAACACCTACTGTACCTTAGCCTCAGCCCCAAAATACACCAGGGTCAAAATTAGCGATTTAGATACATACATACATACATATGTGTGTGTGTGTATATATATATAAAAATACATATGCATTACATACATTTTTATATGTATAAAAACTTTTTTTATATATTACACATGTGCTAATGGGCAAAATAAGAACACATGCTGCTTAAAACTGGTCTAAAATATGAAAATGAAAACCACTGATTCCTTGGCTTTTTATGATCTTGCTTTCAGCCACTGTGTTTGTGAGCATCTCGCTTGACTACATGAAAACTAGTTTCACTTTTTGCTGCTTCTGCTGCAGCACAGAACTCGGTATGAGTGCTGCACACCACAACCTTAACAACTGCTCAGAGGCACTGAGGACAGGGAACGTTAGTGATTCCTAATGGTGCATCCCACGTAATTTACTGTGTGGCTCTTCACCTCACATCCCCAACACTTTGACAGGCAGCTGTCCAGTCTCAGGTGCCAAAAAGTGTCCTGAGCCAAATCTCCTTCTATTACTATCAGCCACCATTCTTGAAGGAGACAAAATTAGTCTCCAGCAAAAGGAGCCATAACAGGCAACAAGACAGGCAGTGCACTTATAGTATCTACATATCTGGATAATGAGGACAGTGAAAGAGGGTACTTGGTGAATCAGGAAAGCATGCACACTGGAATAAGAAGCAGGACACAGCTGAATAGCAGAGAAGTATGCAGCACGGCACGCAAGAGAACAAAACCAATGGAGAGAACAGAAACAGCTTATAAAAAAAACACCACACAATAAATGGGACATGTTTCTTAAGCTCTTCCATTTAAGCAATTGCTGTAGTTATCATAGGGTTGTTTGGGAGACAGGCTACTAAAGCAGTGCACCTCTTCAGAGCTTATCCCACTGAAATGTCTACAAGATGGAGTCCATAAGGTGGGTGCGTAAAGGCATGCCACCAGTTACTAGGAAAGGATGGGCACAAGATTTTTATGACCAGGGTGGATCTCCAGTAGTTCCCCTCTAGTACAGGAAAGTCTCAAAACAAAGGATGTGGACCCAGGCCATTAAAACTGATCTTCGTGGCTCGTGGTGTATGGGCAGGAGAGCTCTCCACGGTGATGCTTGCACAGCTGGAGCAGATGAAAGCTGAGGTCCAACAAATCAAGGAAGCGCTAATTGGGCCTCATTCCCCTAACCACTGCCTTAGCAGGAAGGTTGTAGAAACTTGATTATCTCTGAGACTTCCGGCCCACTGTCAAGTTTGTTTGAAATTAATTAAAGCTTCAGAAGTTACTTTTCAGAAATTATGACACAAGGATTACGTTTGTCTAATTTTGCCAGGAAACTAACGGTGCTAGACAAAAATAACATTAAATATGGGAAACAAGGGAAGAGACCAGAAAGGAAGGATGAGAGACAGAACAGGAAAAAGCAGGAAGAGAAGCAGGCCATGGATCTATAACTAAGAAAAACATAGGTTTCCCTTCCATGAACATGACCAGAATTATTAAATCTTGGTAAGAACTTTCTGCAGTGGAAAGGAGAGAAAAAGGCCTACAAATTGGAGTATGAATGGGAGTCACTACAATTAGTGGGGAAATCTAAATGCTTTAGATAATCACCCTCCCAGATAGGTTCCTCCTTACGTTCCACACAGGATCCTTTGCCACTGGGAAGTACTCAAAGCAAGTATCTCATCTTGCTGGATACCTTCTCTTCTTGATCATTACCTTTAAGTTTTTCTTACCTATCTCTAATCCTTTATGTTCCGTAAAGAAGCAGGAGAGGGGAAAATACTTAACTAAGCCAAGAAAAAGAATTCCGATTGAAAGCAAAGAACATTATAGAAAAAATGAGAAAATTGTTTCTTTCTGAATCCTTTGCCTCTTTGTTTTCTACTACCTGTTTCTCTCAAGCAAAAATCTCATGTAGAAAGGAATTCAGAATCAATGTTAGGTGAAGTACCAGGCAGAGGCATGAAACCTACCATTCAAAACATAAGATGGCCTGGTTCATCCCACTCAATCAGTATAATGCACCAAAAATAAATTTGAAATGCTTCACCTATATATGTTAAGGAGACAAAAGTTCACTGAAGACAGGAACCTTGCACAAATGCTGAGGCTAACCTTTGATTTCTCTATTATCTAAGCTTCAGACTTCATGTACTAGCCACAATCCACTGGTATCACAACAATGTGTAATATTAAAAAAAAATAATCCCCCCCCCCCGCAAACACTAATCTATATCTTTCATTTCTCTTTCCACAAAGCTTGCTGTGTTCTACTCCAGTATCCACAAAAAGCCCAGAAGCAAATTTTTTATCTTTGGTTTTGTTGTCGATACTATCTTCCCTTTCTCTCTCAGAATGTCACATTAGATTTGTCGTACCAGGAAACAAAAGGAATGGCTGGCTACACTATGTAGTATGGCTAACTCATTCAAAATCCAGTAGTGAGACCAGTAGCTCTGAATGCATGAGGCAGGCTTCAATTCTTGCTTCTTCCTAGGATGATGAACCCAATCTTTTTTTCTGGAAAATGTCCTTACCACCACATTTGAATGTACTTGGTGGTAAGTCTTTTAGTCTCTCCCGTTCCTTTCCATTATGTTATAAAAAGATATTAACAGGAACTTGGATTAGGAACTGCTTTCTCATCAGCAACCTGTATAATAATTGACAGTTAATACCTAAGAGACAAATGTAGACAGCACAAATAGGAGATTCATAACAGAATACACTCCCCACCCATCCAGTAGTTTCAGTGAACTGAAAAGAGAAATAGACTGGTGCAAATTTCTCCCCACAACCAGCCAGAAAAGAGATCTGCACTACTGGTCCCATCCCTCAAATGCCATAGCCTCCAAGCTGTACCTTTGGGAAGTACAACTTCTTGCTGCTAGTGGTTTTGAAACTAGTTTCTAATAAAAATTAATTCTCAAATTTGTCCTAATTTCAGAATTGTTAGACAGTTTCAGCCACTTTACCGTTTAAAAATTTTTCCCAGTCTTTAGTTTTACTACATTGGTAATATTAGGGTTTGGTTTTTTTCTTTTAGAGAGAATTCTAAGGAGCTACCTTCTTGTCACAAAATTCAGGCACTGCTACCTGTGAAAATGGTATTTAATAATGGGAATCAATCATTCAATCCATTGCTAAAATCCAGGCTTCCAAGTTTCCATGCAGACTGCCTATAGTGTCTCTCTGTACCTCTGTGTAGATAAGGTTTGTATGCACAGAGAAAATAACTGATATTCCATAATAGCTTCCTGTGTAAACCCTCTTATTTCAGGCTAAGAGAGATCTTTGGATTAAGCTAAGCAGAAAAAAAGCTCTCATAACACAGAATAAATGTGTCTCTGCAAAGGACCTCATGCAGAATAGCTACTGCTATATTATTTTGCGATGCCGTCTGCCTACAGATGTGCCCTAAGGTTTCACTTAAAAAAAATACTGGTAGTCCTCACAACCAGCATATCAAAGGAGAATCCATTCTAAAACATTTAGTGCAGTCTTCCTGAGTTCAGCCATATGATACAAGATGAATATTTATTACACAATCATTTGAATAGGTTTTAGAAGAAGATAGTTTGACCCTGTGAAGCACCAGAGAGGTTACTGAGGAAACAGATGGAAAGACAGTCTGAAAGGATTTTCTGTCCATGGCTAAAATGTCTATGAAATTAATTCTGTACTTTTCCACAGCTGATTGGTTATTATGATAGAAGAATTGTTTTAAACAGACATCTGAGGAAACGTTAGAAAAATATTTTTAAGATGGGATCTCAATGTTACTTTATATTTGTGGAAAGTCATCTAGAAGCATCAACCAGAAGAGGCTGTAAGCTTACTACTTTCTGGCTCATGCAACAGTAACTAATTTCACTGTTGCCATTGCAATTCTGTTGAACATAGGACTTCATGGTAAGATTTACACAAATAGTATTAAGTTCCCATATGTAGGAGTGGAATCTCTTTCCAGTAACTAAGGACACAAAAACATTTTTTAAGAGTTCTTTGATGTCTGAGCATGACAAAAGGCTAACTAAGACCAAGAGGAAATCCACCTAAGAGAAGGTAAGACAAATCCAACATGATGCAATGTACAATGGTAAACCTTGGACTAAAGTAAAAACTTCTGTGGAATGTACCAAACTAAGAATTTGCTTCATCAGTAGGGTTAAGATTATCTTAAAACAATCTTTTATTCTTCTATCTACGGATAGAATTTCTACCTGTAATGAACAATTTGATAGCAACATTCAAAGCAGCAAAAGAATGGGCCTTCAGATAATATAATTTCAGATTTGGGTACAGCTAATTGACCTTCATTTCCTGCTGTCATTCATTCCCTGTGGCTGGTAGGTCTAGGATTAGAATGAGAAGCCGAAGAAACTAAGATAAATTATGTTAGCTTCCTACCCTCTTGAGACCATTCTAGCTATAATTGGTTTTGTCTTATGTTGCGTAGCATATTAGAAATCATGTATGTGTACAATTGATCCCATAGTACAGCACCTCTTAATGAAGCTGAACTCAAATTTGCTGGAACACTGGACATTCCAATATTGAAGGCAAATAAATCTGTAATGCGATTTGCTCTCCATGGAATATCAGCTTGACAATGGACTTTTTCTGAGAGTACCCACAGTTATGATAATGTACCTGCTCAGGAAATCTGCTACACTGTTGCCTCTGAGAAAGGGAGAGCTCTTCTGCCTCATCATCGTTGTAGCATCACCATCCACAATTTCAGGGTTTCTTTTCCTAAAGGTGAAAAGCAGTACTTCTTTTTGTAGATAATGTCTGTAAAAGCCTGCACTGTGGAACCCCATTGAGCACATGAAATAGTATGCATGATAACCTGACAGCCTGTAATTCCACTCTTCTGACAGAAGTATGTTCCTTCTTTATTTCATGAATACGTCTGCTCCTCACGCATCCAATGAGCATAGAGGAAAGAGTACAGCAATATAGTTTCCGTATATATGAAGGTGCAAAACCACCACACCATTGCAGTTAAAATGGATGCCAGGCCACAGCATGCACTAACATTTGATGTTTTGTAGAACAATTAATTAAGACTTAATGCAAATTAGGTTTACAAACATCAACACATAGCACAGGCTTATATGTACAAATCAGAACTGAAAACCAAGTCTATTGCTGTTGTTGGGTTCAATTAGATACATTACATTGTCAGCTGCAGAGACAAAAACCTGTTAAGCTTTCACCAATTTGGAAATCATCAGGAGTGGTTTGAATTCTACTTTGATAGGATGAAACATTGTTCTTACAATTCATTAAAAGTCCAGCTGACTGAACAAGCGCCAGACACTGTGCAAAGATCTCGGGATTTAAAATGCCCTTGGTCAACTAATCTTCTGGGCAACGATACATTTGGATACATCATGTCTTCAAATTTGCTCTTATTTCAATTCCACAGCTAGAGGTACCAAGTGGAAAGATACTGTGTCGCTAATGATTTTTCCCACTGTAAACACACATGCTAGACACTTAAATCGCAGTACACGTTCTTAATGCTGGCAGTCATAAAACAATCTGAAACTGAATGAAAGGCTGTTTGAGAAAATCATCACCTCCTGAATTTGTGACAGAAGATATCAGATCTATCAGATGAAGTTTAAAATAGTAAAACCCTCCCCCTCTCTCGTCCTTTTTTTTTCTCCTCCAGGACACAAGCGTCTTTCTCCAAATTCTAAGACTACTTTACTTGGCTCTCCTACATGAAGCATATGAATCTCGGTAATTGCCTAACATGAGAGATTTTTGAAGGCACAGGAAATAAATATTAACCAGGGACTGGAAGGTGAAAGTGGAATGCTCTGCCCTGGGTAACAGGCCCTTCTCACTACCATAACGGGCTAAATCTATTCTGAGGGGCTAAGTGGGTATTCAAAGGCAGGAGTCATTCCTGAGGGTCCAGAGTCTTGTTTAAATCTTTATTGTCAAATTTCATGTCTGTAATTCAGCATGTGGTTTTGCCAGCTTAAAAACCTTTCAAGCAAGATTAGTGTCAGGTGCATATGAACCCTATTCAACTCCCTGTTTAAGTATACAGTAAGGTTTCCTTCTCTTAGCTGTAGGAGGTAAAGCAGCTGGTGTTTGCTGTAGGATTTTGGTTGAACTTAAGTTTCTGTAACTGACGATTCAGGCTGCCCCAAGACAGAGATAAAACCAAAATGGTACATAACTTTTGAATCTGTTCCTCATTAATAGATCAGAACTGAGATTTTTGAAAATATCTGAGAAAAGTAGCAGATATAATTTAAAAATGAAGTTATGGCTGAAAAAAAGCCACATTCATGGATGAGAATGATACAAGACTGTGAGAAAAGAGATGTGGTCCCTGAAATTCTAGCATTTACTTTCGTTCAGTCATGCACTCATCCTTGTCAGCTGAAAGAGACTAGTAAAAACAAAGAAACTAACAGATGAGAGACTCCTATCTCCTCTTACTGCATGTTTGAGAAAGTGGTCCTAGCTTCTGCAAAACTCAGAAAGTCATAGAATGAGAGACTCCACAGTGCCTGTTCCTCTAACAATGGCTCAGCCATGACAGACAGGCCTTTGTGGGAGGCCTGGTGCATCAGCACATGGTAAACATCTCTCTCTCTTCTTTTTCAGAAACGTTCAGAGAGGAAGCCATCTCCTGCTCCGACAATAAGGAAGAAGTACACACAACAAATGCAGAGGAGAGTATACCTCATCATGGGGTAGTGCCAAATTTGGGGGAGTTCTTGGCCCTGAAAAGAGTGCATCACTTCTTTAAAATTAAGTAATTCACAATTATTAAAAAAACCTTAATCTAAGTAATGACCATCTGTTTTTAAGCTAACTTTGAAAAATCTGCACCATGATGAACCACAATACACCATCAGTTCTCTAACTATAGTCAATACATACTTTAATAAACCGACCAGTTTTAATGCAAAATATGTATAAATCACTTGTATATCCCCATAAACCAGTTCAAATGCTTTTTTGTACAACACCATCTTCACAATCATAAATAATAATTATGCAGTAGAAACATCTTGGTATATTTTACATTAAAATGAAAAAATTAGGAATCTCATTAAATAAGAAACAGAACATGTAAAGGTACTGAGGCCCTTTTGCTAGTAGAAAGAAGTAACAAATACAGGACAAATGGTGTATTTATTTGCAAGTATGTTTTGATGCATAAATGAGATGGGAATGATCTATTGAAGAAAAGAAAAGCTAAAAATGTAAAGCAAAATTAAAACCAAATATGCAAAATTAAACCTTTTGGTCTTCTGATTTAAATTATTAAAATTAGTTATTTTACACTGTTTAGATCAGACCACTGTCTTTTCATAGGATGCACCAGCACCAACTGTAAAGAAATGAGTAAAAAGGATGTCTCAAAAAACTGAGGAGTCTCCTCCGGTCAAAACTCGTCAGGCAGTATTAGGAATTCAGTATAGTGGTCAAGGCAAAAATGATACTGGGAGCACCAAGAACTGATTAGTCAGGATTCGGTTTTATTTTTACTTCTTGGCAAAATATCTCGCACCCAGGATGCACAGAATTTAGAAATGCACACTCACCTACTTTCCTCCCCCTTTTTTTCTGAATACTCAATGTTCATTAAAACATTCACACAGAAAACGCATTAAGACACGCAACTATCAGTGACACTACCACTGTCAGATCTGCCATTGGTGGCAACACCAGTACTTTGGTGATACTTGCAGTATTGACAGTAATACTGTAGGCTAAACCATCATCACTGGTCATCATAACAGAAGGCTACTGTATTGTTCCCTGGATGGCTGATGAATTTCCTTACTGCAGTAAGTGGCTTATCTAAGGTCCTGAAGATGCTGTTGCTGCAAGGAAGTGACGGTATTTGGGTTTATATTAGTCCCTGTGAGACTCCAGTGAGCTGGCATCTGTCCTGCATAGGGACTAATGGGAGTCATCTATTAATTGGTAGGGACACAAATGGAAAAAGACTTAAAATTAACTTCAGACAGGAAAGTGGAATTCAATCTTTTACCCTGTGAGTACAGTTGTTTGGCCTTCTCTAATCTCTGATGTCAGATAAATATTCTGATATTACATCCTCCTGGAAAAGAGTGAGCAAGTAATTACTGATCTGGAATGGAGCTCCCTCCAAAAGAGACAAAGCTGTGCATGTAGTCGTCAATGGGGGGAATTAACTGCTCCAATCATACACATAAACAGAAGGAATGGTGCTCTAACCACCTTAATCAAAGAAGCAAAACTCTTAAGGTAAATAAGCAAATGGGACTTACTTGATCTTACTGAGACCGCTAAGGAATGACTGCAGACATTCCTTGTCTTTCAAGCCTCAGATGAAGAAAAGCATAAAAAAGAATGAAGAGTAAAGGTAGAAGACAGACACAGACACCCCCCTGCCACCTCCAAATTGTTCCTATATATATATACACAGTGGAATTTGCAGACACATTTAAAACAATGTTTTTGCCTCTTCTGAACATCAGTATTTTTTAGATGGCAAATAATAATATGAGTTGAATTTATTATGGCTTAATATAAAAAACAGTATGATCCAAGCACTTCAGCATCAACCCAGCAGGAA
Source organism: Buteo buteo (assembly GCF_964188355.1). Classification (NCBI taxonomy): domain Eukaryota; kingdom Metazoa; phylum Chordata; class Aves; order Accipitriformes; family Accipitridae; genus Buteo; species Buteo buteo. Next base: position 28,839,419 of record NC_134204.1, read on the forward strand.
TTATGTGAGACAGACAAAAGAACAGAGAAATACCTTTAGAAATTAAAACAGTATTAAAAACTCCGTTAGAAAATTTCCAGTTTTCATCTGACCAGAACAATAACATTCACTAGATAATCTGGTAAGGAAAACATCATAATCTTAGCAGTGAAGACTATTTCAATTAATAGATGCACACTGAATATGTAATACAAATGGCTGTTTCAATGGAAGAATGCTTCAGCTTTTTCAGTTTAAGTGTATTCAGTCATATTGTAAATGCTCTTGGATATGACATCTGAAGATGAGATTTAAGAGAAATCTTGGACTTTGAATTAAAAAGATATTCAAGTAGCTGCAGCTTGAAGCCAACAGACATCACATTCAGAAGAAAGCCTATATAGTTCTTCTACACAGATCTTCATGGCCCTTTCTAGCAATGCGTGTTCAGAGATCACTGAATAATTCCAGGTAGACAGGTGGATTTACACTGGCTGGTTGAAGAAAGGCACAAATACAGGAAGTAATTAAAAAAGTAATGTATAATGATATAATTCTTAGTGTATTCTTTCATTTCTACCCTTGTTTTTTCAAAAAGCATTCTCATAACTGTATCTGTAAGACCAGCTTTGAAGCACTATTGAACCACTGTAAAGAAAGTTGCAAGTGAGTCTGAATGCAAGCAATGCACCTAACCTAAAGCTTGCATGCTGAAGTGGCTACATTACTCTTTCTACACAGATAAAGACTGTTGTGGTGTGGATGAATGATAAGGGTAGATGAATGATCAGGTAAAATTCCTTGGGGAGTTAATGCAGCCTTAGCCAAAAATGATAGACATTGAAAGTGCTACCAGTCCCCTTAGCAATTTATTTTACCTCTTTCTAGCTCAAATGCAGCATTTCATACCCAAAGAAGAAATATTAGAAACCAAAAATTAAATTAAAAGTACATTATACATTCAGGTTAGAAAAAACAGATAGACTTAAGGAATCTGAACATGTAAAAATTCAATTTGATGAGGAATTTCATTGTCATTCTTACTTGAGTTTTAAGTTTTCTATATTTTAGGCATTTAAATACTTCACTGTTGGTTTGTGAAGAGTATCAGAATGGTATTTGAATCAGAGATTAGCTGCTGTGATTACATGTTAGTCTAAATAGGTACATATGTAAAGTAATTCCCTTAAAACGCTACTAGTAACACAACCAATACAAACCAAATATTTCAAGGTTTTTAAAGGTTTGGTTTTCTTTTTCCCTTGCCCAAAGGTAAAGGAAATTTCTTTAGTGGAAAAATTTAAAATAATTCAATTTACCTTAAAGGCACAGGTCATTTAATAACTTTAAGGCCATTTTAATACATTATTAATAAAAACTTGTTGCAAATATCTTCACCAAACCCACTAAATAAATTTGCTGGCATTCTACATATTATCTTTTTCTTAAAATAGTAATGTAACCACTACTTGAAATGTAAAGCTATGAAGAGTTGAAAATACAGTCACAGTTTAAACTGTCTATAGACAAGAAAATAAATTAATGTCTCAGTCCTATATATCAGTTCTGATACATTATCATGATGCAGAATCCGGGCTTTTTTTCCTGCTAGTTACTTTATGGTCTTCACCTTGAGGGTCGATTTACTGACCTACAGCATGCTTTCTCGCATGCTGCCCTCAAAAAAAACCAATGCAAAAGATATTACAAGATACTTTCTGCCCTTTCTCACAATTCATGTGGAAATTCTCCTTTGGTGCAGTGTTCATAGATGTCTTAAGTCTCTCTCATAGTTCTCGTTCTCCCTGTATCTGCTTACTGTAGAACATTTACCTTTTGTTTTGTAATTCAGTTGTAAGCTGTATGCAGAAGAGACTGTTATTTTGTTACACTTGCCTAATGTGTTAGAGCCTTAATTTACATGTGGAGTGCAAATATTAACTGTATTATATTATATTAAATTGCAAAAAGATTTGGGCTATTTTCTGCATAACATGGTAGCCACTTTTTTCTTTTTTTTTTTTAATTTCTTTCAAATTATTTTAAATAACAAAACTGAGTATTTAACAATGTACTAGCTTTAAAATGGTGTCTCACATAAAATTAAAAAAATACATTTGTAAAACTCGGTCCTACCACCACAACATACCAATACCAATAGTGTTAAAGCCACTCAGCATGGATAAGACCAATACTGAATTTAAATATTTTTTCAGGATTTCAAAATTGAACTTAAGTCTAACTGAGGAAAGCAGTTTTCTCTAATACCCACTTACTGAAACGTGTAGATAGGACAGCTAAACTTCACTCAAGTAAAAAGATACATTTGCTTGCCTTCATTCAGATCTTCCTAGATGCAAGGCTGAAGTAATTCACCTATACAATACTGTCACAACAGTGTCATGAATTTTATTATCTTAAATTGACATAACCTTCTGGAGGACCCAAGGATTAAATTGCAATGAAAACATTACACTATATGTGATGACTTTGTCATATTTCCTCTGAACTTGAGGCACCTCTTGTAAGCTCCACAGAAGATGCTATAAGGCATCTTTGTGCTGGTTTTGGCTGGGATGGAGTTCACTTTCTTCATACTAGCTAGTATGGGGCTATGTTGTGGATTTGTGCTGGGAACAGTGTTGATAATATGTTTTACTTACTGCTGAGCAGTGCTTACACAGAGTCAAGGCCTTTTCTGCTTCTCACCCCACCCCACCAGTGAGCAGGCTTGGGGGGGCACAAGAAGTTGGGAGGGGACACAGCTGGGAAATTCCATACCACATGGCATCACGCTCAGCATATACAGCTGGGGGAAGAAGGAGGAAGAGAGGGACATTTGGAGAGATGACACTTGTCTTCCCAAGTAACTGTTGCGGGTGATGGAGCCCTGCTTTCCTGGAGGTGGCTGAACACCTGCCTGCCAATGGGAAGTTGTGAATGAATTCCTTGTTTTGCTTTGCTTGTGTGTGCAGCTTTTGCTTTACCTATTAATCTCTCTTTATCTTCAGCCCAAGAGTTTTCTCACTTTTACTCTTCTGATTGTCTCCTCCATCCCACCAGGGAGTGAGTGAGCAGCTGTGTTGAGCTGTGAGCTGGTGCTTAGTTGCCAGCTGGGGTTAAACCACAATGCATTGCAGACCTCAAAAGCACATACTAATGGCACCTTTTCCAGAATTCCTTCTGACAGATGTAATGTTTTATCACAGATATCAAATTCTACTATACTGAATAACTTTTGAAATTAATACCTCACCTCCTTATTTATCACTTTATCACCAGATCTCTCAATTCTAACACTTTCTTATGATTTCTGCTATTACCTCTGTTAAAACAAGAACATCAAGAAAACTGGATGAAAAATATGTTATTTTCTATTATTGTTGTCCCTACCTGTAGAATTTTACATTAGAACCAAGTATTTCTAAGTATCACGTTTTACTTCTGAAAACAGCAACTGATAAAAAGTTGGCCTGTGAGTTATTGGTAAAATTTCTATCATAGGATAAGCCCAACTTGTATGACCTCAGATAATTTAGGATAGTTATTTGTTTTCAAGGGTACACTCTTTTTCCAAAGCTTCAAGAAATAAGTGTGGTAAAGAAGTTTTAAATCATCCTTACGTCCAATTAAATCTGCATTACTTCTGAATTTAGACATCCTGAAATAAATTTATCAAAAGCAAGACCTACAAGAAGATCATCAAAAGGCAGCCTCTGCCATCTTATTTTCTCTCTCTCTTTTTTTAAAAAGGGAAAGTCCCACCCCAGTGGAGCTGAGGTTATCAAAGCCTCACTAGGATCCATTAACCCTTTTACCTAGCATAGAAGAAACAAAGCAAGAACACTAATCTCAACGTCTGCTGATTCTCAATCTCATGCGCTGATCTAAAAATCCATATTCTAAAAAGGGAATATATTAAAGCATGCAGCTTCATATATTCTGTTCATTTTTTTCTTATCTAAAAGAAACCTATCTCATCTTTCAAACACATTGTACAACAGTTAATAAAAAAAAAAAGACTGAACTCTGTGGTGGTTACATGCAAGATTAACCTCTTTCTCATAGAATTCCCTTACCAGTATCATCCTTTTTAATCCAGTTTAAAAGACTACAAATGGAAGTAGCAAATATAACAAAGCATAGCTTGAAATGTATGCTCCAAATGAGGGAAGGTGTGAATACTGCCAATTCTGCATTTATTTAATTTTTGTTTGCTATTTTGATTCTGTGCAATCACAGAGAAATTAAGAGAATCACTAGAATGGACAGTGCCTAACCTAAAATATGCTTCCTTGCTAAACCGAAAGACATATTATCGTCATAAATTGTAAAATATATTACAAGTACTCATTGGCTCGGAGAACAAATAGGGTTCTCTCCTGGTAGAATGGGGTATTCTCCAGAAGCAAAGAAGTGTATGCAATTATAGTGTGTCACCCAGTCTTTAGTGGAGAAACAGAGGAAGACTACAGAAAGTCTTCTGCAGAGAGGAGGAGGATTTTGGAAGGGAAGGTGTCTGAAGTAATTTGGAATGTGAGCAAATGACCAACTGGATTTTTACATATGAAAGGTTAGAAGATTTTAAGATAAGCAGATATCCGAAGATGTGATAACACAAACACACAGATACTTGCACTTGCATATACGTTTCTGTGTTAGAGAGAATCATGAAACAACCACACATTTAAAAAATTTTTTTTAAACCAACCATTTCCTCTCATCAGTTGGCCTACTTTAATTCCTTTCCCAAAGGGCTCCAAAAACACCTCTGCTTCAGACTCTAGTGTTCTCAACCTAGTGCTGACTAGTTTCTCACACACACGCAAAGAATGTAATTACATGACTCTTGTGTTCTTTTTAATGCAATTGGTTCCGATTTATTCAAAAACTCCATCTGAACCTCACCTTGTTTTTAACTACTTCTTAGGAGTCAGAGTCGACAACTGAAGCTTTCACCTCTTATGCCAACACCACTTACTTTACCCCTAATGGAGTGCAGTGAAGTCACTCCTGATTTCCAGCCATGTAGCTCAGGGCTTGCCTGCACAAGCAAGTTAGACTAATTTAGCTTAAACTTGCCTATACGTCAATTTAGAAAATCCTGTGCAAAACAATTTATTTTAATTTAAGGTTGGCTTATGCTCCCCCCGGAGGAATTGACTCAAGCTCAACTGATGTAAAACAGACTGAAATACAGGTATCTATTTGGACTTCTGCATTGATTTAGTATAAAAAGCAGACCTGTGATTTTTAGTCTCTGATGAGAATTAGACTCTTGCCTTCCCTACACTTGTGTGCTACTGACTTTCCTTTTCTCTCTATAAAAGAGATGGCCAAACTGTAGTGCACATGCCACTCATGCCTGCTTCCACAATATGTTCAACACTGAACTGAGCCACAGCTGCTGGGTCTCGCTGCTCTTACACAGGCAGCACAGTAATTGCCTCCTCGGTCCAGTAAAACCTGTGTAAAAAGTTAGGAACTACTGCAGCCACCACCTGCATTCAACAATCATGAACAGTGCTGCTGCCCCAAGGCAGACCTGCACTTCTGGTTCATGACACAGGAAGAAGGCCAACACATGGTGAAGTAGGAAGAACAGGATTAGGGACATGGCAAGCACACAGGGGAAGCCAAGGTTCCGCTTTGTCTTTGCTGGAAGTGAAGGTCCATGATTTGGGTGTGTGCAGGAGAATGGATGTGGGTGAAGTCTGAAATTAGAGTAAACTTCTGTGGGTGCATGAATGAATAGGGAAGGTTAAGTGTGAGCACTGGACTGCAATCCTAGCTTGGAAGACAGGAACATGCAGTAGGAAAGATGGGAGAAGAGCCATAGATGAGGCTCCAGTTTTGCAAGTTTAGAAAAGCATGTGATCCTAGATGCCAGAATTTACTGATGGTGATCATATTCCCGCTAACTAGGTTTGGAAACCCCTGGTATGTGCTCCCTCACCATCATTTCTGCAAGTGTGTCCTTTTTGGGTTCTAATACAGTAAGAGTTTTCTTGCATCCTTGTACCTACTATCTATTTTCTATTCTCTGCCAAAAACATTCTGTCTTGCATTTCCCTCTGCTTTTATATTTAGCATTGATCTATTATTTAAATTAATGCACTTAATGGCAGGCTCGTCATAAGCAGCACATTTTGAATGTTTAGGGGTAACCTACAATGGCCTGTAGAAAATGGTCTACAAAATTAAATTATTTAATAGGAGAATAATTTAAGAGTAACTTTCTATCCTATACTCAATGTTTAAAAACCAAAAGTTTTCTTTAAACATGAATTTTATTTATTTTATGCCTTATTTCAGATCTGAATCACATATACATGCACACATATATATACACAAGCTCAAAATTTCGAAAGCATTCAGTACACAAGAAATTAATGGAATTTTTCAAATTGTTTAATTTCACTCTGGAGTCTGGTTTGGAAAGGAAAACCTTCTAGAGGCTAAAAGCGACATTTGGAACTTTATTTCATAATATATCCTTAAAAGATGCCATATTCCATGGCATCCACGTGTACGTACATGAACAGGTTATTATGCACACTGTTTTATCATGTGTATGATAGATCACATACATAAACCCAAGAACACTGGGTCTACACAAGTATATATCAAACAATGAGGGATTTAAAAAAATAAAATTTCAGAATTGCATACTATACGTATGTGAATATCTTTTTATACATAACGTATATAAATATATAATAATATATTAATATATGCATAATACATATAATAAATATTTTATTATATATATCTGAAATCTATCAATATATGTAGAAAACCTACCCAAACTATCCAAATCAATACTGTAAAACAGTGGAAAAAAATGGAATTGGTGATCAAAACATACTACTGTTACATGTATTTAAATGTTCATAGAATCTGGAACTGAATTAACTGGTAAAATTAACTTCTGTAGTCAAAACTAATCGAAGTTGCAACATAATTAAGGCATGAAAATAATGGAAAACCAGTCCCACCCTTTCAAAAGCAAAGCAAAGAAAAAATCCTCTCCCTGTTGCATGTCACTGGCACAACTTCATTGACAATAATGCATCGATAAGTGCGTAACAATTTCACAAACCCGTGGTACAAATGTTTTTATGACAGTGACAACAACACTGGGTCTACAGAAGGAGATCTTTACCAATAAGAAATTTCAAAGATAAAATCTCAGTCTTGATTTCAGCCCCAATCTTCAAACTGTACAGATTCTGAATATCAGCTTTGATGAAGGAAGATTATACTTGGCCTTCTGCCACCCTCCTCTGTAGCCAAAGCATCTTGGTGTGCCTGAAGCAGGAACAGGAAGGAAACTTAACTGAATTATACTCTACTCCAGCTCTGCAGTCTGCTGGACAGCTCTGTGCAAGCCTATCACCTGATTATAAGGTAGTTCCATCCCTGGGGTTGCCACCATGAACTTAATTCTAAGCACATGTATCTGCGTTCTTTTGAATATCCACATACAAGAGCTCCTAAATTGGATTCTAAATAAATATAATAGAAAAGTACATCAGATAATCCAATTAAAGCCTACATTCATAAACCCATCATTAATGTTGTTTTCACCTCCCTGTCATAAGGCATGCTTAGCTCAATTTAGCAGCTGTGCTTACATCTGTAGCGATTTCTGAAGTCACTGAAATGTGTGTCACTGCCTGTATCCAACGGTAAACATGGTCCTTAGTCAATATTATTTCTAACCAGAGCTTTGCTCCCTTGAGACAGACAATAAACTGCTTTTTCAACCCTTTTTTTGCAGGATCCTAATTATCCTTTTGTATTACACTGCTTTGAGTGCAAGCCAGCTAGATTTTGAAGAAATGCATTCTAAAGTAATTCTGATTTTATAGAAACTATTCTTCCCAATTGTAGGCACCTTTCCTCCATCCTCCCACACATAACTCAAAAATAACTACAGTTCACACAGCAGATGCAGCATAAGGGCTTTTAGAAACAGACCATGTACTGTCATTTTTAAACATAGCTGAGGCTCTGTATTAGTAATATGGGCTCAGTCTCCAATTCTACCAAAGGTTCCTTTTGATCTTGGATATGTGATTATTTTTTTCTGTTCAATTACTCATGCACAGAAGGAACACAAGTCAACTTTTTGTTCAATGAGTGTTGTAAGGATTGAACAACATCTGTGAAGTATTCAAATACCACATTAAGGACTACTTAAACATGCAAGAAGGCCAAGCAAACAAGTTACAAAGCTGTGGTGGCCAAAACACATCGCAGAACAATCCTCACAGTAGGAGGATCTCTCATGTCTTGAGCAGAAATTCAAGTGAGAGGAATTACTACCTTCACAGCAAGGAGATAAATATCTCGCAGATTTATCAAGCCATTTATACCAAACCAAAAAGCAGCCCTGCTCTTTGTACAGTCAGCCCACAAAAGCTTTAGAAGTTCCACTAGGTATTTCCACTGAGCACCTAAATTAACAACCTCCCTAAGCAAACAAACAAACAAACGTACAAGACAGACACGAGATTTCTCTCCTCTTCAATACCTCGTCGGGAAAAAAAAATTTCAAATCCCACCTAGCCAAATCTGCACAGCAGGGACCCCATGCACGCCAGAAAACAAGGCAGGAAAATGGCCACGTTCCTATATCCCGAGGCGACTTCCACTTTCCGGGTCGCTGCAATGACAGGGTTTGCGGCCCGGCTGCGGAGACGGCACCAGCCCGTAGCACCGGGAGAAGCCGGGGGACGTGGAGGGTGTGTGTGTGTGCCCGACCCTCAGGCCGCGGGCCCTCAGGCCCCGGCCGCCCCTCAGGCCGCCGCCCCCCCCGTCCCGCCCGCCCTCCATCCATCCATCCATCCATCCATCCATCCATCCATCCATCCACCCATCCACCGGCACAAGGCGGCAGAGCCCGTGGCGACGGCGGGAAGGGAAGGGGCAGCCCACGGTCGGGCCCCCACAGCTTCCCCTCCCAGCGGCGGCGCGGAGGCCCCCAACACCGGCCGTGCCCGCGGCGCCGGCTGCCGCCCCGGCCCGGCCCCCCGCTCGCGGGCGGGCCGCGGCTGCCGGGGATGGGACGTCCCAGCCCGCCCCTCGCAGCCCGGACACCTACCCACACCATCCCAGAGCCCGGCGGCAGGGGAGTGGCGAGGGAGCGGCCCGTCCTCTCCCTCCGCAGCTCCGCGCCCGAGCCCGCTCCGGCCCCTGAAATGGCTGAACAAAGGGAACCTCGCTCCGCCGCCACCGCCCCTCCGATTGGCCGGGGGACGGCCGCGGGGCGGGGCTCGGCGCAGGGGGGAGGGAGGGGGCGCCAATGGCCGGTCACCCTGGCAACGGCAGCCCCGTCTGGGGCCCGTGGCCGCGGGTGTGATGGAGGCGGCAGTAAAATGGCCGCCCGGCCCCACCCTGCCTCTCAGCCCCGGTCCCCGCCCTCCGCCTGTCCCGGGCTCGCAGGCAGAGGGACGCTTCTCCCTACCGGCTCCCTGATCCCGCGCGGCTCTCCATTGCAGAGGCACGCAGGCAGGCTTCGTGCCCAGGCCCAGCCTCCTGCAGTGATCGCCCTGGGGACGGGGGGGACATTTGCCCTCCTCAGATGCACCCTTTCTCCCAACCCACCGCCACCACCTCCCTCAAAGAGGCACAAGTGCGAAGGGCCACCAGCCCCTCAGGCAGCAGCCGCCCCCCCCCCGGGAGCTCTCTTCCCTCCTCAGCAGTACCTGTCCCTCTGACCCACAGGCACGAACAGGCTCCTCACAGGCAGCATTCCCTCTGGACCCCACCAGGCCCCCCAGGCCACACTCCCGAGGCCCGGCTCCTCTCCCCACATACCCCATTCCCCCCCACACCAGCAGCAGCAGAGAGCTGCAGGGGCTCCACAGAAGGTGGCTGACACCCGTGTCAAAAATCATAAAAATGAGGCTAAGGGCTAGGTAGCAAAGGTACAGTACCCTGGATTTCATCTTGAGTAGGCAACACAAGTGCATAGACAAGGTCTTCCTGGACTTCTCTGGGAGTGAATGGATTGAGAGCAACACTGGGGAGAAGGACTTGGCGGTACTGGTGGATGAAAAATTGGACATGGGCTGGCAACATGTGCTTGAATCCCAGAAAGCAAATTGTATATGGGCCTGCATCAAAAGAAGCATGGCCAGCAGGTCAATGGAGGTGATTCTGCCCCTCTGCTCTGCTCTGGTGAGACCCCACCTGAAGTACTGCATCCAGCTCTGGGGTCCTCAGCACAGGGAAGACATGGACCTGTTAGAGCAGGTCCAGAGGAAGGCCACAAAAATTACCAGAAGGATGGAACACCTCTCCTATGGAGGGAGGCTGAGAGAGTTGGGGTTGTTCAGTCTGGAGAACAGAAGGCTCCATGTAGACCTTATTTTGGCCTTTAAATACTTAAAGAGGCTTATAAGAAAGATGGGTTCGGACTTTCTACCTGGGCCTGTAGTGACAGAACAAGGGGCAATGGTTTTAGGTTGAAAGAAGATAGGTTTAGATTGGATGTAAGGAAGAAATTTTTTTACAGTGAGGGTGGAACAGGTTGCCCAGGGAAGTTGTGGGTGCCCCATCACTGCAAGTGTTCAAGGTCAGGTTGGACAGAGCTTTGAGCAACCAGATCTAGTGGAAGATATCCCTGTCCATGGCAGGGGAAGTAGGCTAGCTGATGTTTAAAGATCCCTTCCAACCCAAACTATTCTGTGGTTCTATGATTCTATGACTTGTGTGGCCAGCTGTCATGGCAAGACTGCATATTCATTGACAGCTGTGGGAACCCCAACAAAGTACAGTGGCAATCTCTACTTGTGCTGCAATCCTATCACCTTGACTGCAAGCCCTAGGTACTTTTTTATTAAACAATGACAGTTAAACATTTTCACCCAATTTCTAAAGCTTACAGAGCATTTAGAAAAGCACAGTCTGGAGACAAACTCAGAGTTGGTAATTTTGTTTATGGTCCCCATATGCATCTCCTGCTCATGGGGACACATGGTCATCTCTCAGGCACTTTCCTCATCCAGATGACCCTCTCTGTGTGCCTCTTAGGTATGCACATACTCCTGCCCCCCCCCCCCCCCATGATTTCACAACAACCAAAATCCCTTGACAGTGTCTTCCATAGAGAGCTGCTTTCCCAGCCACTTGTCTAAGTCAGCACAGCAATGTTGCTGCATTACATCAGCTCTAGCATTATGCCAGACTACTTCCACTTTTTAAAAACTTAATATCTTTTAAAGGTCATTTTCTAATCCTCATCATTGCAGAGGAAAACTTGAAAATGCAACTGGACTGAACACCAGAAGTTTATACCCATAACAAGTCCATCATCTATTATTCCAATGCTTATGCCAATTTGATGATTTTCATGGGACCTTGTCTTGTGATCTTGCAAGTACTAACACTTCAGTACTATGTCTAGATTTCCTTGTGCTGAAAGATTTGTATGTGCACATTCAAAGGTTGCCTCCCTTATAAAAAGCCCTACCCACACAGTCCAGTTAAATACCTGCTATTTTTCTCCAGTATTATTTTCTGCATAATGTTCAGAGCAGATTCTGTTGTAGTTATAGGCTGTATTTAGTTACACTTCACTGATTTATAGCTTAATGCTTATACTTGCAACAGTCACTGTATATCCACAATCTCACAGTAAAACCCAGCCTCTCAGCTAACATGAAAGTAGGTACATGGGTCTATGTCTTCCAGTTCAGCCTTCATGAGTACAGAGACATAAGTCCTATAGCTTACCTCCAGCTTTGGGGATCTACTTGCCAGCCACAGCTACACCAGGCAAGATGCTGTAGTGCTAGGTTGTAAATGTGTTAGTTACAGTTGCTGTGGCTGGGGAAAAGGACATGAGCCAAATTCTTAAGCCTCATATTGAAATCATGAAACTTGACAGGTCAGAGTAAAAGCTGCTGGTAGAAATTGTTAAAATTGTTTAATAATACTTCCTTATGTAGAAAGAAACAGAATAAATATTCCAGTCAAGAAGAGGTTAAACAGTACAGTAATAAAAATACATTTACAATATATTTGCATCATATAAGCTGCATGCTTTATATGGTCATATGTGGCAAACATTTACAAGATGTACGATTATCTAAACAAAATGGGCCCATTTAACTTTCTCAATTTTACATTTAATGCACAAAAAAAAAAAAAAGATCTAAATAGACATTGCAAATACAGCAGCTTCTTTGAATCCAGAGAACCATAGGTTTCATGGTTCTGTAGCTCATTCACAAAAGATACCTATCAGCATTTCTTATGGTATCAATTGAATCCTGGCCTGCTTTCCTCCTGACACGATGCTGTGTGATTCTGATGTCTGCGTGGTTGCATAGCCCTCTGCTATTCTTTTCCTAACAGTTTCAACCTGTTGGTCAGCTGCAGTCAAATCTGACTGAAAGGTGGAAGTCTCCAAAAGATAACAAAGTTCAAATCTTATGACAAACAGCAGGAAGCCAGGTAGATGAGAGGGACTGTACTAAAGATGTTGGAAGGGGTAGAAGAAAGGGATAGTTTCTGCCTGTTTGATATCCTGCCACTTTATCAGTACCAACATACTGGCTAGTCCGTCCCACACACATAATTTAAAACGAGACTCATAATACTGTTTCTGGCCCTGCTGTTGATCCAGAGACATGGGAAGGAGCCTGTGGTAACACAGAGGGTTTATTGGGTATGGGGAGGAACTAGAAATACTCAAGTTATTGTGCATGTCCTGGTTCCTACTATAGGTATTTTAAACCAGTTCATAGTAGAAGAAAGATAAAAAAGCAGCATAATTAACTACTCAAGTATTCCTGCTAAAAGTGACAGAGAAGCCAGTGTGGCCATGTTGCCCTTGTACTTCACAATCTCCAATTGCAGAACAGCCTTTTTGGTGGCTGTCATAACTAAAACAATCAAGGTCCAGTGTGTCCTTTCACTGGCTAGAGACCAAGGGATGGAAGAATGAAAGACAAGAGTTACCTTTGCCTGACTTTAACCAGATTTAAGGTAAGTATGGAGTATTAACTTCATGACAACTTTCTTAAGATTTCTGTGTTTTAATAAAATGGAATATTATAAGCAAGCCATGCATTTTCAGTTAGCTAGGCTCCATTGAAATACAACTTAAGACTTGGTGCACCAGGCTGTTGTACATAAAGAAGGCCAATAAAACTACATGTTATATTTCCTTTCTGCTCTAATGATAAGACAGTAGCACAATACATTTGTATTGGGTTTGTGTGGCAAGGTTTTGATAGTGGGGGTGTTACAGGGGTGGCTTCTGTGTGAAGCTGCTGGAAGTTTCCCCTGTGTTCGACAGAGCCAATACCAGCCGGCTCCAAGATGGACCCGCTGCTGGCCAAGGCCGAGCCCATCAGCGATAGTGGTAGCGCCTCTGTGATAACATTTTTAAGAAGGGAAAAAAAGTTGCAGCAGGCACAGAAACAGCAGGCAGAGAGAGGAGTGAGAACATGTAAGAGAAACAACCCTGCAGACACCCAGGTCAGTGAAGAAGGAGGGGGAGGAGGTGATCGAGGCACCGGAGCAGAGATTCTCCTGCAGCCCGTGGGGAAGCCCATGGTGAGGCAGGCTGTCCCCCTGCAGCCCATGGAGGTCCACGGTGGAGCAGATATCCACCTGCAGCCCGGGGAGGACCCCACGCCAGAGCAGGTGGGTGCCTGAAGGAGGCTGCAACCCCGTGGGAATCCTGTGCTGGAGCAGGCTCCTGGCAGGACCTGCGGGTCTGTGGGAAGAGGAGACCGCAGAGCAGGTTTTCTGGCAGGACTTGTGACCCCGTGGGGGACCCATGCTGGAGCAGTGTGCTTCTGAAGGACTGCAGCCTGTAGAAGGGACCCATGCCAGAGAAGTTTGTGAAGAACTGCAGCCTGTGGGAAGGACCCACGTTGAAGAAGTTTGTGGAGGACTGTCTCCCTTGGGAGGACCCCATGCTGGAGCATGGAGGGGAAGAGTGTGATGAGTCCTGCCCCTGAGGAGGATGAAGCGGCAGAGACAAGGTATGATGAACTGTTCGTAACCCCCATCCCCGTCCCCCTGCGTTGCTGTGGGGGGATTAGGTAGAGAATCTGGGAGTGAAGCTGTGCCTGGGAAGAAGGGGAAGAAGGGAGGGGTGGAGGGAAGGTGTTTTGAGATTTGGTTTTATTTCTCACTACCCTACTCTGGTTGATTGGCAATAAATTAAGTTAATTTTCCCCAAGATGAGTCTGTTTTGCCTGTGATGGTAATTGGTTGAGCAATCTCTCCCTGTCCTTATCTCGACCCACGAGCCCTTTGTTATATTTTCTCTCCCCTGTCCAGCTGAGGAGGGGGGAGTGATAGAACGGCTTTGGTGGGCACCTGGCGTCCAGCCAGGGTTAACCCACCACAATGATTAAATAGTTTCTGCTTTCCACACATGCTCAACATCAACTGAAAAGGTCCATCAAAGACATCTTCTGTACAAAAGAAGGTTCTTCCCTGGTGGTCCATTTCAAGTGGTGCTGATATTCTATCAAGAACACATGAAGGAAATGGGTTACTGAAAAATGAACTTTGTCTCCATGTCCATATACAGGCACTGCACTCTGTTGTGATGGTGAGTTACCTGAGTACTAAACACAGCCTAGCCATGACAGCACATAGTAAACCATGAGCTAATTTACCTGTTTCCTCAGTAGAATGTTTGCCTGAGAGAGCCAAAGTTCTGTGGCAGACAATTCCTACGTTTATTTGGAACCAGCTTAATCATCTCTACTTTGCACTAGATGGTACGTTATACAGACAGACATTTAATTTTTCTTTTGATTGGAGGCTGCAATTCTGTCTGTGTGACTGCAGATCTTTTTTTTTTAGAAGCAGATTTAATTATTTTCACTATCATTTGTTATCTTAATCAATTGCCTTTTAAGCATCTGATTTTCCTTGACAGGATCAAGCAGCAGAGATAAGTCATCTGGATGCAAGAGCAGTTTTCTTAGTCATAAGGAAAGCTGTGCAGTTCCCATGCAAACTTGTTCTCTAGCTTACGAAAGAATCACTTAACTGAATTTTTGGGTTGTTGAACAGAGAAATAAGAAACAACCTGAGGTGTTCTATGGATGGTGATAACGTGTCCTGTGATTGCTCCAATTTTTTGTCTTCTATTTGTAAGTAAGTGTGAAGTTATGATTGCATAAAACCTTGAAATTAATGTAAAGGTGTTGTGATATTTGCCTGAGTTTACAAATTTCAGAACAACATGTGGAAGAGCTGTTACTGTCCAATTTGTGTTAGTGAGATGTCAACTTAGATGGTCATGGACCACATTTAAATGTTCACATTACTGTTTTATTGACCATCAAAGTCAGAGGAATACCAAAATTGTGATTCTCCATCATCTAGTAGCTGGGATGTATATTTTTGACTAATGTTGGTGGATTTGTCAGAGTACTAGCAGTTATTGTGTTCCCTAGACAAGAAATAACTGAGATGAAGAAACCTAGCAAAAAAATGAGAAATCTGACAGAAAACTGCTGTCCTAAAAAGGGAGAACAAGGTGCAAATGTGAATGCTTGCATTAATACACTGTTTTTAAGGCAATAAGAAGAGTAAGATAGGTGGATGGATTGATGGACAGAAGTAAGGAAGGAAGATTTAAGTCGTTACTGAAATGTATAGTTGTGTACAGTTAATTAGTAAAATACAGAAGGATTTGTTCAACAATATGCAGTTTACATCTTTTGGAAGCATTATATGTGAGAACGAAGTAAGATGAGTAACTTGGCAAAGACCTGGTCACTAACTGTGAGAAATACATGATTAACTGGTTGTGCTGCTCAGACAGAAATATCACAGATTACTTAATAAATTTCATAGACAAGATTAATTAATTTCCTGGTCAAAATTTTCCATTGACCTTCAGTATGTGCAAAATTACTAACTTAACTAGTTCCTGGTCCAGAAGAATATGAAAATATCACTGCTATTTTGCCTATACAAAGAGTATTTCTTTTTAGTGAAGTTCATGAACTATTTCTATTAAGCTGGGGACTGAAAGAACTCACTGTTAACAGAAATGACATATGAACTTTTTATAGTTGGGTCACTGCTTGTGAGAATTTGATCCACGTTTTTCTAAGCTAAAAATATTTTTTCAACTACATCCAGGCAAGATGGTGTTTAGTGTTAGCTGTTGCAATCTATTTCAAGTTAGTTTCTATTTCGTATCACTACAAAGGAATAAGCTGCCTTCCTAAAGGTTTTGATTCACAACTGAAGATAAATTTAGCAGTAGCAACTAAAGCTGTTATTGCCTGAAGCAATCTACACCAGCCATTTCTCAGAGATTACTCACAGGATGCCAAGTACATTTTAAGTGGAATTTAAAATATAAATGTTCTGTAGTAAAGGTAAAAGTGTATTGATTATAATATCTTTAAACTAAAACGAATGAAATATATGCTTTAAGGATATAGTTTCAAAGGGCAGGCTGAAGGTCAGAAAGTTAAAAGCTGGTATGTTAAATAAATTAATAAGGAAAATGTGTGAAGCAGGCCATCAACATGTAAACTAAGGCTGGGGACAGTTGCAGACATAATAAGCAAATTCATCATCATCCAGGTACTATTTTTAACAGAAAATTCTTCATGAACTTTTTCTGTCATCTCTTTGTTGTTCTTGGTGGGCCAACCAAGTTTTTTCAATAGAACACTGGATCCTGTTTGATTCCTGTTTCATAAAGCTACTGATTGTCCATCTGGAAACAGCAGGAATTCATAGACAGAAGAAATCTTGGGAGATCATCTGAAGGACTTGAATGAGCTGCACTGAGAATATCATCTGTCCTTTCCTGTGAGTGGAAAAGTGACAGTGGCTACATTAACCAACTGTGAAGGTCTGTATGTGGTTTTTCTCCCAGGCAGTGGTGCTAGAGGAGATGACTGAAAGAAAAGAAATACTATGAGAGCTTAGAGATTGGCTAACCTGAAAAAGATGAAAAAAACATTGTGGGAAGAACTAGAGAAAGACAAGGTACTAGAAGAAAGAGAAGGGTTATGAAAGAGATGAAAAGATAGTGAGGACGTCAGGTAGATATCCAAGATACATGAGCAGTGGAGTTGGGAATAAAAAGGACTCAGATAAGGGGAAGAGAAGGAGGATTGCGACCTTTCTCCTCCTCCCTCTAATTTACCTAGTTCTTTCTTAGAATAAAGTGCTATGTAACTTACTGTGTTGCTCCTTGATTTAAGTTTTTATAAATTGTTATATCCTAAAGCACCACTTTCCAAATGGTGAGGTGTGGAGTGTACCTGGTGAAGCTGCCTTGGCCCTGAAGAGGCAGCCTAGGTGTTGCATGGTACCCCTGGGACTGGTGTGCTGGGGAACCAGGGCAGAGCTGGCTGCAATGTTGTTGCAGGGTCCTGCCTGCCTGGTGAGCCTGGCTGAGTGAGAGTCCTGCCAGCATCAGCACCACAGCTGGCAGGGCAATGGAGAGGTGGTGACAGATATGGGAGGCTGAACACTCTGTGGAATACTGGAATTCTGGAAGAATGTGGAATTCTTCAAAGAGTGTCTCTGGCTAAACAGACTTTGGGAATGGCTGGCCTAGAAATTGCAGAGGTTATTATTGGTTTGTGTGATAGCTGGAAGTCCCACACACAAAGAATGCACTGTCTGTGGGGTCTAGAGTGATTACCAAATCCTTTAAAAAGGGATCAGGAGTGGTTTCAAGGGTCTGGATACAAGAGAGACCCAACGACACACCTGTATGTGGCCCCAAAATATTCTGATAAAAATACATATTGCAGTATTTTGCCCAACTAATAATTTTATTTCTTTCTCACAACTCTGTTCAAAGAGATGGCAATGAATCCTTATCTAGTGAATGAAAAAACATCAAATTACATCTGTAATCAGGTCAGCTAGATTTGTGCTATCTTTGACACAGCTGTGATTTCTGTGTGCCCTCTTATACTGTATGCTTAAGAAGAAATACTATTACTGATTCATTAAGATACATGGTCCCAAAGTGCCCAGCCATGATGACATAAAAATAGAGAAATTGATTGCTTGCATTCCAGCAAGTCATATTTGTAAATAACTTAATACTAAAAGCCAAAATGATGACATGACAAGTGTAAATTGCATGAAGTATAAGAACTGTATTATGAAACATCTCAGTATTACAAACAAGGTTAGATTCCTTTTCCCTTCTGTTTTAATTTTTTTTTTGTTACACTTACAGATATAAAGAAGAAATTGTATGTGTTTCACAATTACAGCTTAAAATATATTACAATATCCAAGTTATATCCAGGTCTAGATAGCCAGGAAAGTTTCATAGTAAATATAAAATTATGACATTGTCCCTAACTGACTCTGGCTTCATCAAAAGCATTGGCAGCATTCCCACATTTTATGTGGTGCTGGGATTTCATGCACTGCCCAATGGAGACCAACAGGCCAAAGAGCTGGATTTCTCAGGGGCACCAACTTTTAAAATATGGGAATATCCACTTGGATATAATAATGAGATTAAATATTTAGTAAAATGCTTATGTTTAACTTAGAAAAATGATTCCAAAGGAAATCTATGTGATTACAGTACTGCTGTGACAATGATCTTTTAAAAGTCTAATAACATCTCTTGAGCAAGGCATCATCACTATAATTTAAAAAGTATCACTCTTTTTTCTCCCCAATAAAAATGTCTGTTGAAACAATGAATTCAAAACCTATTAAAAAAAAAAAAGATAGAACGATGAACATGTTAGGCACAAGAGAAAAGATTACTCTCTCTCCCTAACCCCCCAAAAGAAAGAATGAGTAATTGGACTTGTGTTTACTTAGATATTGGAAATTTATCAAAGGACAAACATCCCTGGAAAGTGTTCCAGTACAGGTTGCAAACATTTTTGCTAAGGAAACATGTTTAGAAGGACATTAACTGACCTTTCCTGGGCAAAATATCCCCCTATAAAATATCAGAGATAAGCCTGAAAAAAATCTCACAGTTCTAAACAGCCATTAACTGAGCTAAGTTAATTTACAGTATTTGGGGCATTAAATTTGGTTGAATGGCAGCAGAGTTCTTTGGCATGTATCTTTTCATGATCCCTGGAGGTATTCTGACTGCTGGCCAGAATCATCCTGGAGATTACTGAATGTGTTTATTGCACAACCTTTCTTACACTCAGTGTTGCAGTTTGAAAGCAGTAGTGATTTCACCATTTGCGACCAATTGTGTCTGATCTTCTTGAAGATATAAAAGGAGGTGTGGAGACTACACTATGTCGTTTTATTCCTTTTGTGTATCTTTGGGCATGGAATATTGTTAGTTCTCACCTCCATCTCAGAAGTGGAGGAGTGGGGAGGATATGATAGCTGTGGTCCTCTCCCTTCTGCCTCTGGAAGCCTGTGCATTGGAAAGGATACTTCCAGGAGTATGCACAGAGGCTCTCAGAGAGGTACTTCGTACTGCACAAGGCACACTTCCCTTGAAGATCTGGGACCTGAGAAAAGGAATGTGCTCCATAAGGGGTGAACGTCAGCTGTTTATATCTTTCAGTCTTAGCAGCACTGTGTTATTAGATAATGTTTTCATTTACAAAGAGGAAGTCTATATGCTTAATCTATTTTTATAGAGAGTCTGTGGCTCTCTTTCATTGGTCTACAATAAAAAGCTCCCATGATCTTCATCCAGTGGTATTTTCTAGTGTTGGTTGTTAAAAGGAAAAACAGTCACAGTGGGCAAAATTTTATAGTTCTGGTTTTTTTCTGTTAAAAAATTAATATAAGCATGAAAAACTTAGACACCCAAATTTCTAGTTTGAATTTTTTCAACGCTGTGAAAACCTATTTCTCTTCTTTAAGTTCTTAACAGTTAGTCTCCAGTCCCAAGAGGCTCTACATGGAGAAATTCTTTAAGTGCCCCATACTCTGTCATATTCAGATTATGTATTTAGTTTATATGTAGCTCCTTTTGTCATAAAGGAACATCAATTAAGTAGGAGCTTGTAATAATTTTGCAGACCTTAGATTCTGTATCAATTTCCTGGCAATGCTGCAAACTCTTTCCCACAGCCTTGAACTGATGGACTTCTGCCAACCATCACATTTTCTTGCAGCCTTTCTTTGCACAGCTTAACATTAAATTTTTAAATACCACATTTTGGGTTTTGCTGGTTTATATTGCTCCCTATATGTCTATGACTAATTATCATGACCACATGGATCATCAGTAGTTTTGGTCTGGAAATCATTTCCCTAGACAGCAGCTAGTAACAGCTCAACAGCCAGCATACCTATTATGTAAGAAATATTGTGTACTAGTGAACCTATTTGTTTCCCAGCTCTGCACAGGGAGATGAGCATTCTTTCTGCCTGTTATCTTTAATAACATTTATATTCATTAAATATCTTCACTTCCCTAGCAATTAAAAAAGAAATAATTACTGCAGTCTCTTCCCACAAAAGATTTATATTATTGCCCAGTTGGAGAAGTGTTTCTTTTTATTTCTTTAAAAGCTATGCTAATGATCTCTTTATAGATTAAATTCTTCAAGACTGATTTACCATGTTTGTCACAGTGCTATATCTCTTCTGAAAAATAAAAAAACCCAACATATAAATTAGAAAAATAATTTATTATGAACCAGAAAATGTGTTTAGGTACAATAAGTCAATTTAATATTTGTTTTGTTCATTCCTTTGGTATGCTGAATTTTAGAACTGATGGACAGATCTTTTGCTGTCAAGGAAAGAAACATACGGCAGTTCTAGGTGAGAAAAATCTCATTTCTGAATACATAACAAAATATTATATTCCATATAAACTTCAGAAATGGCTTTATTTTCTTTTGGAGATATTTTTCAAACCATAATGTATAGCATACACAGAATGGCTGAGGTTGGCAGGGACCTCTGGAGGTCATCTGGTCCAACCTTCCTGCTCATCCAGACAGCTTTTGAATATCTCCAAGGACGGAGACTCCACCACCTCTTTAGGCAACCTACGCCAGTGCTCAGTCACACTCATAGTAAGAGAAGTGTTTCCTTACATTCAGGAGGAACCTCCTGTGTTTCTGCCTCTGGTCCTGTCTCTGGACACCACTGGAAAGAGCCTGTCTCTGTCTCCTATGTAGCCTCCCTTCAGGTGTTTATATACATTGATGAGATCCCCCCTGAGCAATGTCTTCTCCAAGCTGAACAGTCCCAGCTCTCTCAGCCTTTTCTCATGGGAGAGGTACTCCAGTCCCTTCATCATCTTTGTGGCCCTTCACTGGTCTCTTTCCAGTTTGTTCATGTCCCTCTTGTACTGGACATAGCCCAGAACTGTATACAGCACTCCAGGTGTGGCCTCACGAGTCCTGAGGAGAGGAGAAGGATCACCTCCCTTGGCCTGCTGGCAATACTCCTTCTAATGCAGCCCAGGATATGATTAGCCTTCTTTGCAGCAAGGGCTCTACATAATAAATTGTTTTCTTGCATTGTTTTTCTTAGGGACTTGTTTGTAGAAAATTAACTGTCTTTCAACATTTAAAACATACCTTTTGCTATTGCTGTGCTTTTCTCAGCAGGAATGTTATGGCAGTAATTTTTCTAAAATCAACCATAACAGAATCTACTTCATTATTTAACCTGAAGTACATAATTTGAGATAATTTCCAAATAATAGCCCACCTCTAGTGCACCAGTTTTGTAGTTCAGCACAACCAATAATTTCCCAGAACAGAATCCATGAATGAATTATTATTGACATGCACATTGTCATAATGCCTTGATATTCACACAGTCCTTTGGAAATTTGTGCCATGGTAGAACATGTTACATTGATCATGGAAGGGTATAGAAGAAAACAGAAGTGGAGTAACATCCTTTTGGGTGTTCATACGGGTAGTGGACTTTTAAGGGCACAGTCTTGCATATTCTCACTCCTCTGGGTGAGTATTATAAATGCAAGTTGTTCTTTTAGTTGCAATTCTATCAGTTAGGACTGCCTGTCCTCAATTAGGACAAGCTGGCACAGAAAGTGAAGAGGTTACAGAGTCATAGTGGACCAAAAGGAGCATCAGTTCTCTGTGCATTTCATCCATTAGTCTCCACAGTGAGGGAGGAGAGGTTACAAGGGAAGGATGACCACCAAAACCTGTTTGGGTTTTTGATAAATATTTCTAAGGAAGGCAGGCAATATAAATTGAAATTATACAGATCGAGTACAATGATGGTGCAGTAAGAGACAGTGAAGACAGTCCCAGTAATGTTTTTTGACTTGTGTTTTTTTAACCTGAATCTGCATCCATTTTGCAGGTGGGGAACCTCAAGCAGTAGAGATTTTACTTGATGTCCATTAACCTTTAATGAATTAGAGTCTACCTGTATTGGGGACCTTATTTGAGAGAATTAGAGCAAGATATTCTGAGCTGCTGATAATTTCTATCTCCCATTTCCTTCAAGCTTATCTAAATTAAGAATTTTGAAAATGGCTGCCTAGGTGACTTGACAGCATCATCCAGGAAGTCTTTGGGACAGCTGCCAACCTCACTTTAATCTATCAGTTCTGAGACCTGTGCTTTATAACCACAAAATTGAGGACTCTTCATTCTTATCTGTCACTAGGTTTCAGCCATTGTCTTTTCTTGTTCCAGTGTTGTCCATTATTTAACAACCACAATATAACACCTGGCAGATGCTATTTGTGTTTATGTTTTTGTTCTTCCCCTTCATCACTGAGAGCAGTAAAAGCCTTAACACTTGTATGCCATTTGTCCTTCAATGAAGGCAGGTGATGTACATTCTTCCCCCACTTAGATAAAGAGCAGTTTAATAAGATTTGAGTGCTGTTTCTGGTAAGAGGCCAGTGGCTGATTAGTGAAGTAGCACTATATTGGCCTCTTCCTTTAACCTGCTTTTTATTCACTGCATGTTGACATACCAATGTAAAGCTGAGAGCCAAATATTTAATGACGTTTCCATGATTCCACAGCCAAATTTTCACTCACAAGTACCGTTATGCATGCAGCAGGCTTACTGAATGTTACTTGATTTCCACAGTTCATCATTGAAACTGAATATGCAGGCATAGATGCTAGCTGTGTAGAGATCCTATGCCTTACCTTCTAGAAATGATCTTTGATTTTACGTATTTTGAAGTATCTTTACAAATATTTTGATAATTAAGATTAATTTCTTTAATAATTTTTCTGTAAGTGGTTAAGCATGACTTAAAAAAACCCAAAACACTATGCCTGTGGATTTTTCTTCATGTGATGGACCATAGCTCTGCTGGTATTTATCATATTTGCAAGATAAAAATTCAGAGGAATACCAGAGTCTTTTAAACCCCATTAAAATGATTTTTAGACCTGTCTTACATCAAGTAATGGATAGAAAAGGGTTACAGCAGAATACATCTATGAAATTTCTGCACTCAATCAAACTATGCTGGAATGTAACAGTTGCTGCCTTCGTGAGTATCAATGCTATTTGCTGATGCAGCTCAGCGCAGTTGAACCACCACAAGGGAGACATTTCAAGAGCTCGATGTTCAAGCATCTCTTGGATGAAATCCATAAAAGAGCAGACATGAACTGAGTAATAAATCCTGTAGACATATATGCTTGTGCCGTGAAAAGGTATCAGTAATCCTATCCACAGTTGCAATTAAAGTATCACAGAGGAAGTCTACCAATATTTTTCCTTTTAATAAAAGAACTAATCATGAAAGCAACAAAGAGTTTATAGAAATTTTTATATGACAATGATGTTCTATTTCCAGGTATTAATATTTCATAATGGTGAAATATATGACTGCCTTTCTCCCTGTAAAAGCTGAAACATAAAAAATATGCCAATAAAGGCCAGGCCCTTAGACTTTATGCACAAAGAGGCAAGCATGAAAGATTCTGTATATATCCACTATATATATGCTGGCATTCTTAAATTCCATAGGAGTGCCTAACAGCTGGCTGTATATACTAGAACATCTCAAGGTAGCTTATGACACTGCAGATTGAAGGTTCCTAACTCATTAAAGTCTACAGAAGACTTCCAAGCTTAAATAAATAGCAAGTTGCACCCTGCTTTTTGCAAAGCCATGAGTGAAAAAATATTGAGGTTTTCAGGACTGGACATAATAATGGACAAACAATTCAGAATTTCATGACCACTGTTACCAGGCTGCTACAGGAACAAATCCATCCTGAACCATCTGTGGCCGTCTTGGTCTCTCCCAGGACTTCTGAGGTTGCTTTGACAGCTGTCGTCTTTGACAGAGTACTTCCTAATCATCACACCTGAGGATGTGAAAGTTATTTTGCCAAAAACATAGGTAGCATGCTAATTAAAACAAATGAAAGAGAGAATCATGAATGGCAGATAAGTAAATGGTAATTAGGTTGCATTACAAATAATTAAATCCTAAATCACACACAGGTAAGTTACAAATAGCAAGGAATTATTAGGCGTGCATGGAAGAGCTTTCAAATTGTCTCTATCAGGATCCATTAGTGTGTTTCTGTATTAACCTTGCTAACCTACAGATTATGGGCAGCCATTATTTGGGCAGGAGAAATACAGTTCCTTTCACATGGAGTATTTAATGATTAAGAACAGAAAGATATTATTTTCATATATGTTGCATCTCATTCAACTTTCTTTTCTGAGTGATTGATTTTATACTTGTTTTAATGTGAATTTGACTGAACTAAATTTGATCCTTCATTTCTAAATCAGCACTTTAATTCAGTTCCTCCAGTGGGCTAGGGTCCCACAGTGTGCATTCACAGCAGCACTAGCCATCTCTGTGTTTACATTTTCCCGTGCATATCCTTTTCAAAGAAGTGATATTAGAAATGCCATCGTAATTTGGACCGTGTTCCTGGTGAAGTGTGCAAGCAAATTTCAGACTTAATTTTGAATGTGTGTTTTGATTTATTTTCCAGTCTCCCAGTCAAAGGGTAACTTCTGTTATATGATAGCAACAGGAAGGAATTCAATGTCTTTGTGTATAGATTTTAAGATATGTGCACAGCACAGGACTGTGTCTTCAACACATGTTCATAAAGTTATTTCTTCCCAAGAAATGTAGAGGGATCAGTGCATTTTGCAGTTGGCTGCTGGTGAGTAGGGCTATTTTATGTGTCAGGCTTACTCAGAGAATCTCTTGGAATGGTCTTGCTTCCTCTGGTCAGAGCATGAGATCTTGTGGAAGGAGCATTTTTGTTCGTGAGAGGAAATCCAGAGGAGTTCTTTCCCTTTGCTACAGTTTTGACTCATTGCAATGAATCTCATATAGCTGGGAAGATGCATGGGCCTTTCTCTGCACTATATTCCAGGAAGAATCAATGATCCAACGTGCCAAGTGAAAATGAAGTTGGCTTTGTTAAAGCTGTTGGAGGAATGTTGGAGGAGGGGAAAATGGTCAAGATAAAGACATATTTGAAATTCATTTGGGAGTGGACAGGGTAACAACAGCAAAACCTCTACACCAAGACTATTTGGTACAGTCAGTGCAAGATCTTTTTAAATGAGTTTAAGAATTTGATTTTACTTATCTTTTTGCACTTCACTTTATTAATGATGAAATCCACACTAAAATGCATTGACTTAAATACATGTAGGCCAACAGTTGTTATCTTGACTTAATAATAGTTTTTGTAAAATCTGATTAGTTTTTAATTTGTAACACACCTACATTTCACAGGGGTAATCGCATAATCCAGATAATCTAGAGATAATCTGTTGATGACCCTAACCCATACTGCACTGTGTTATATTCTGTACTCCTGTCCATTCATGAAGCTATTTTTAACACCATGATTAAGAAAACAGTCTTTACTATAAATAAAAAGGCACAGCTCCCCATCCCAATTGTAAGAAAAGAGATTTATACTGATAATACATTATTGAAATAAAGGCTGAAAGTAGCCTATGAGGAAGGCCAGATGACAGCAACATAACTGTATTGATGCCTTTTATTTATAATGCAGCCCCTCGTCCCATTTCATCAGTTGAAGAATGCCATACTTACACAGTGTATTTTTTTCCTGCTTACTGGTTCTTTTTGGGTTTGAGTGGGTGAAGAGAATGTGTGGTCATAGGATAAGAAATGGCTTCATTTTTTAAAGATTAACCCATTTTAGACCAACACATACAAACGCATTGGCCCAATTGTTTGGGTACCTTTTAGCTTCTAAGAATAGAATGGCTGACATTTACTTTTTAAAACTAACTTTTTAGCCAGTATTTAGAGACATGATAACACATGATAATGTAGCATCATGTGCAGAAGTTTCTCTGGAGCATAAGAATGAAAAAGCAGTTTTAGACAAATTAATTTTAAAATTTTTTTCAGTTACTTTGCTTAAAAAGTTTGCATTGGCCTTGTGCTAAAGGATGAATTGAGTCTTCGGGGCAATCAAAGATGAGCTGATGAGGTTTTGAATGGAACCAGAGTGCAAATTTTAAAATTATAAGCCATTCAACTGTGGAAAATTCCATCTCAAAAGAAATGGTTGGGAATAAGTTAAGACAGACAGTAAAGCAGAAGTACATAATTACCTAGACTCAATAGAATAGAAAGATATATTTGCTTTACTTGGAGAGTGAGCCACCAAGGGCTGACTGAGGCTACAGGTACAGTTAATTACTTAAAAAATTCTTTCAATTTCTTTTCTTTTGTCCCATGTCCATCTACTCCCTTTCTACCTCCTCCACGTATACGCTATCTTCTCCCTATCTTTTGGAACTTCAAGATGCCAATTCTGAGCCAACCCATATGCTGCAAAATGCTGGGGAAATCATCCTCCAAAAGTTCCCAAAATATATATACCCTGTGATGTCCAAAGAAATCACAAACAAGAGTGCTGAGAACAGAAGGAGGTCTAGTTTGTGAAAGAGAAGGAGGTACCAGTTCAAATGGTGGATATTTGGGAGGCTGGCTTCTGATAATAAAGATCTCTCTTTGTAGTAACCACAATACCAAATCTATATTTTATTTCCTTACTGCTGACACACCCAGGCTAGCAAAATTCTTTCTCTGGGGATATCAACAAACAATGACACATCAGATTGCCAGACAGTGTGAATTTTTTCTTCCTGTTCACATACATACACTCACATTACACAAGATGAGCAGAAAAGGAAGACTTTTACTTCGCAGCATTCACTCTATTCTCATCACTAAATTGTCTTATTTAGACTCTGTTAATAAATCATAGGACCTCTTTGGGTTTATGAGCCTTCCATCTGCCAGAGTGCCTGGAGCAGTTACAAG
The DNA here is from genome assembly GCF_964188355.1 of Buteo buteo. NCBI lineage: Eukaryota > Metazoa > Chordata > Aves > Accipitriformes > Accipitridae > Buteo > Buteo buteo. The sequence goes on from NC_134204.1 coordinate 28,866,642, forward strand.
ACAGCTAGCTCTTATCTATTCCAAAGAAGAAAGAAGAATTCATCCTAACCCTTGCTCCAGCTGTTTATCTCATTAGTCAAGCAAATCTGGTTCATGGTGGGTAAATGTAATTCTGATCCCAGAAATTGTTCTGGCATGGACTTGCTGTGCTCTTTTGAAGAGAGATTTGTGTACTCAATGAAGACCAAATTCATAAGACTCCAGTCTGTAATACTCAGTGTAATGAAATGCTGCAGCAGGTACCTTTACTGTACTTGGTCACACCAGCCCTCTGCTTCAAGAATCCACTGCTTAATGAACAAAGATCTGTGCAACTGAGTGAGGGAGAGCAGGAGGGAGGTAAAATGAGAGGATTGATTATTTGAGATACAAGGATACCTTCAGAAAATTCTTGGAAGCTAGTTCCATTCTAGAGACCCTGCAAAAGATGTCTGTGCTCATAGCACAGTGAAAGCCTGCTTGCTCGGTTGGTGCCAGAACTACGATCGTTGCTTCATTTCTTTTCTCTCTCTGTTAGTCTCTTTCCAACCAAAAATGTCTGAAAGAGTAGAAGAGCTAGTGAAGGGTAATAAAGCTGGTGCAGTGACAAGGGGTCTGTTTCTACTACTGTTTTAGGACTTTCATGGTGAGGAAAGGCATCTCAACTCCCACTTTGCCTTGAAGACTATGGAGGTGTGTTAAAAAACCTGTTTGTTCACAATTCCCTTGCCTGTCTATACTCACATTTCACTCCACATTGTATCTGGTGCTCCAGAAGCTGACTCCTTTAGCTACATTGAGCTGGAAGTTTATGTAAGAAAAAGGAACAAGTGAAAACACTCACTACAGCGTTTTCAAAATTTAATTTTCAGCATGGGAGATGTAACACCCTTACCTGCTTCCTGTTGCAGGACAATACTTATTTAGATATGGGCAGATGTGGCCAATGACAAGAGGCATGCTAGGACAAGATGATCTCCAGAAGCCATGAGATAAGTCAGGGTGAGTCATGGTAAGGAAGTGGAGAAACTTGCACTTTTCCAAGAACTTGTGCAGGAGCTGTGGTCAGAGGCAAGACTGAAGGTCAAGCAGCTACAAAGCTCATGTGCAAAACAGGCTCTGGAATGAAGGTGTTGTGGTTTAACCCCAGCCAGCAACTAAGCACCACTCAGTCCTCCCCCCACCCAGTGGGAAGGGGGAGAAAATTCGGAAAAGAAGTAAAACTCGTGGGTTCAGGTAAGAACGGTTTAATAGAACAGAAAAGAAGAAACTAATAATGATAACACTAATAAAATGACAACAGCAATAATAAAAGGATTGGAATGTACAAATGATGTGCAGTGCAATTGCTCACGACCTGCCAATCAACACCCCGCTTGTCCCCGAGCGCGATCCCCTGCCCCCACTTCCCCCAGTTCCTATACTAGATGTGATGTCCCATGGTATTGAATGCCCTGTTGGCCAGTTTGGGTCAGCTGCCCTGGCTCTGTCCTGTGCCAACTTCTTGTGCCAGCTTTCTGCCACACTGGCTGGGCATGAGAAGCTGGAAAATCCTTGACTTTAGACTAAACATTACTTAGCAACAACTGAAAACCTCAACATTATCAACATTCTTCTCATACTGAACTCAAAACATAGCACTGTACCAGCTACTAGGAAGACAATTTACTCTATCCCAGCTGAAACCAGGACAGAAGGGCAAGACAGCAGTGAAGTCAGGCAGACAGAGGGAGGCACCAAGGCTGATTAAATAGAAAAAGGAAGCAAAAAATCAGCAATACCCAAATGACACACAGTGATGGGGGAGAAAAGCATTTGGCTCACAGCCAGCATTTTGTTTCTCTACAGCCAGGTCTGGGTTTTTAGGTCTTATTGCCCATAGATTGTAGTTATAGCTAGGCTGCCAGTTACCCAGGCAGATGTATTAATATGCAGTTAATTAAAAAATCAGTATGCAGGACTGGTGCATCCTAACACAACTTTGAAATGGTAGTTGGAAACTGGCAAATGCATTTTTTTTCCTAACTAAAGTTGGCATTTTTCTACAGACATGGAAAGTGGGGATGGTGGCAATGAGGAAATATACTCATTCAGGATTCATATAGAAAAGTGAATCTCTGTCTAAAGCATGAACAGTATGGATGCATTTTTGGGATGGGGACACTAAGAAATCTTCCCTGTGATATAAAAGAAACAGGTTAGAAAGAATCTGTGGTGGCTTGCCTGTGGTGAGCAGAGAGGCTTCCCTGGAGTAACTGTGCTCTGGTCCCCTGAAGTTACCAGCTGGAAGGTGGGCAACTCCATGAGGATGCCACAGCAACTGATCCCACACAGGTGTTTCCTCTGCTGAGATGGAAAAGCTTACCTGTACTTTGCTGTGAGAATGACTTCTGACATACCCGTGTTTATTTTACCCATTTTTTGCTAAGAAGTAATAGCCTATGTGCATCTTAGAGTTACACCTGCCACTACAGTCATCAGCCACTATGTATGTTGGAACATACAGTCCATAACATGTTTGTACTGTACACTTTGCTGTTGTTTTATTAAAATAAAAATTTACTTATTTCCACTCAATGCATTGAAAAACGTGTGTGCTGCAGGAATAATACAAAAAATACTATTTTTTTACCTGTCACATCAGGAGAGGCACTGGAGCTGAGTAAGGCAACCCAATCTGCTCCCCATACAACAAATGCAACTGAGAAGAGGTGGCAGGTGATACTAGTGGGCAACTCTCTTCTGAGAGGTACGGAGGCACCCATTTGCCAACCTGATGCACTGTCTAGAGAGGTGTGCTGCTTACTGGGGGCTTGTATCAGGGATGTCACCGAGAAACTACCAAGCCTCGTACAATCCACCAGCTATTACCTGCAACTATTGTTTCACGTGGGCACCAGTGATGTAGCCAGGAGCAGTCTGAGGAGTATGAAGAAGGATTACAGAGCCCTGGGAGTAGCAGTAAGGGACTCTGGAGCACAGGTAGTTTTTTCATCAGTCCTCCCAGTCAAAGGGAAGGGGATTGAAATGGCCAGTTGAATCTGGCGAATCAACAAATCATTATGGGACTGATGCCACAGCCAGGGGTTCGGCTACTTAGACCATGGGACTTGCTTTGAGAAACCTGGTCTGCTGGGGGCTGATGGGGCACATCTGTCAGAGAAGGGGAAGAGCAGCTTCAGTCATAGGCTTGCCAAGCTGGTGAAGAGAGGTTTAAACTAAAGTTCTGGGGGGAGGGGAACCTCAATCCATCCTGCTCCTACCAGTTTGATGACAGTGCAAGCAATAGATGCCAGGAACCTGGAGAAGGATCACATGTCAGCAGGAGAGCACCTGAAGAGTGGCAAAGAGGAATTTCAGCCAGTGAGTCAGCTTCATTGGGGGCCCAACTTAAATGTCTCTATGCAAACTCATGTAGCATGGGGAATAAACAAGAGGAGTTAGAGGCATGCACATGCTTGCATCATGGAGATGTGGTGGGATGGCTCCTATGAGTGGACTGTTGGTATAGAAGGATACAGGCTCTTTAGGAAGGACAGGCAGGGGAGACGACGAGGGGGTGTCACCCTTTATGTCAGTGACCAGCTGGAGTACGTGGAGCTCTGGCTGGGGATGGAGGAGGAGCTGACCGAGACCGTGTGGGTCAGTATTAAAGGGAGGGCAGGGACAAGTGACATTATAGTGGGGGTCTGCTACAGGCTGCCTGACCAGGAAGACCAAGTGGATGAAGCTCTCTATAGACACATAGGAGCAGCCTCGCATTAACAAGGTCTGGTCCTTATGGGAGACCTCAACCACCCCAATATCTGTTGGAGGGACAACATAGGAGGGCATCAGCAATCCAGGAGGTTCCTGGAATGTGTTGATGATAACCTCCAAGTGACAGAGGAGCCAACGAGGAGAGGTGCTATGCTGGACCTTGTTCTCACCCACAAGGAGGGGCTGGTGGGGACTGTGAAGCTCAAGGGCAGCCTTGGCTGCAGTGACCCTGAAATGGTGGAGTTCAAGATCCTTAGGGCAGTGAGAAGGGTGCATAGCAAGCTCGCTACCCTGGACTTCAGGAGAGCAGACTTTGGCCTCTTCAGGTATCTGCCTTATAGAGTACTGTGGGATAAAGCCCTGGAGGAAAGAGGGGCCCAAGAAAGCTGGTTAATATTCAAGGATCACCTCCTCCAAGCTCAGGAGCAATGCATCCCAACAAAGAGGAAGTCAGGCAAAAATGCCAGGAGGCCTGCAGGGATGAACAAGGAGGTCCTGGACAAACTCAGGCACAAAAAGGAAGCCTACAGAGGGTGGAAGCAATGACAGGTAGCCTGGGAGGAATACAGAGAAATTGTCCGAGCAACCAGGGATCAGGTTAGGAAAGCTAAAGCCCTGATAGAATTAAATCTGGCCAGAGGATGTCAAGAGCAACAGGAAAAACTTCTATAGGTTCATCAGTGATAAGAGGAAGACTAGGGAAAATGTGGGCCCTCTTCTAAAGAAAACAGGAGACCTGGTTACCTGGGATATGGAGAAGGCTGAGGTACTCAATGACTTTTTTGCTTCAGTCTTCACTGGCAAGTACTCCAGCCACACCGCCCAAGTCACAGAAGGCAAAGGCAGGGACTGGGAGAATGAAGAACTGCCCACTGTAGGAGAAGATCAGGTTCAAGACCATCTAAGGAATCTGAAGGTGCGCAAGTCCATGGGACTGATGAGATACATATATGGGTCCTGAAGGAACTGACGGATAAAGTGGCTAAGCCACTATCCATCATATTTGAGAAGTTGTGGCAGTCTGGGGAAGTTCCCACTGACTGGAAAAGGGGAAACATAGCCCCCATTTTTTAAAAAGAAAAAAAGGAAGACCTGGGGAGCTGCAGGCCAGTCAGTCTCACCTCTGTACCTGGTGATATCACAGAGTAGATCCTCCTGGAAACTATGGTGGGGCACACGGAAAATAAGGAGGTGACCTGTGACAGCCAACATGGCTTCACTAAGTGCAAATGGTGCCCGACAAATTTGGTGGCCTTTTACAATGTGGTTACAGCATTGGTAGATAAGGGAAGAGCAACAGATGTCATCTACCTGGACTTGTGCAAAACATTTGACACTATCCCACATGACATCCTTGTCTCTAAATTGGAGAGACAGGGATGTGATGGATGGACCGTTTAGTGGATAAGGAATTGGCTGGATGGTTGTAGTCAAAAAGTTGCAGTCAATGATTCGATGTCTGGGTGAAAAGAGTGATGAGTGGCATTCCTCAGGGGTCGGTATTAGGACCAGAGCTGTTTAACATCTTTGTCAGCAACAGAGATAGTGGGATTGAGTGCACCCTCAGCAAGTTTGCCAACGACATCAAGCTGTGTGCTGTGGTTGACACACTGGAGGGAAGGCATGCTCTCCAGAGGGACCTTGACAGGCTTGAGAGGTGGGCCCATGCAAACCTCATGAAGTTCAACAAGGCCAAGTGCAAGGTCCTGCACATGGGTTGGGGCAATCCCAAGCTCACATACAGGCTGGGCAATGAGTGGATTGAGAGCAGCCCTGTGGAGAAGGACTTGGGGGTATTACTGGACAAAAAACTAAGTGTGAGCCAGCAATGTACACTTGCAGCCCAGAAATCCAATTGCATCCTGGGCTGCATCAAAAGAAGTGTGCCCAGCAGGTCGAGGGAGGTGGTTCTCCCCCTCTACTCTGCCCTCGTGAGACCCCACCTGGAGTACTGTGTTCAGCTCTGGGACCTCCAATATATGAAAGACATGGTCCTGCTCGAGCAGGTCCAGAGAAGGGCCATGAAGATGATCAGGGGGCTGGAGCACCTCCCTTATGCGGAAAGGCTGAGACAGTTGAGGTTGTTCAGCCTAGAGAAGAGAAGGCTCCAGCAAGACCTTATAGCAGCCCTCCAGTACCTCAAGGGGGCCTACAAGAAAGACTGAGAGGGACTTTTTACAACAACATGTAGTGATAGGACAAGGAGTAATGGCTTTAAACTGAAAGAGGGTAGATTTATATTAGATGTCAGGAAGAAGTTCCCTTCCACTAGGAGGGTGGTGAGGCACTGGAACAGGTTACCCAGAGAAGCTGTGGATGCCCCATCCCTGGAAGTGTTCCAGGCCAGGCTGGATGGGGCTTTGAGCAACCTGGTCTAGTGAAAGGTGTCCCTGCCCATGGCAGAAGGTTTGGAATGAGATGATCTTTAAGGTCCCCTCCAACCCAAGCCATTCTGTGATTCTATTCTATAATATTTATTTGGCAACTTATTAAAAAGTATTAAATATCAAATGCCAACTTGAGGGAAATGTCCTTATTTAGTTTTTAGGGTAAGTACATAACTCCTGGATTTATGCATTTGAGCTGAGTTTTGGGTTTTTAAGCCATTGCTTAAATTGGCCATACTCTGCAGAATTTCTATGAATGCATCACATATTTTGCTATTTCTCTAATAGAAGATTTCCCAGATTTTCCAAGGAAATAAAGTGTAGTCATCTGTAATCCTCATAGTCCATAAGTTCAGCACCTTGCAGAGTACAAATACATAATAGAACATGAATATTCACAGCTACCATCAAAGCCACGGTACGTCACTGTGACATTAATACCAAACAGAAGGGACTTCCCACTGGAAAGCTGGTGCAAGTAGGCTTAGGCAGACTGTTCTTCTATCCAATCACTTGCTGTCATGCGTGTCATGCAAAACTGGCACAACAACTTGTTAACAGGCATAATGTCACTGCAGCATATCACTACAACCATAACTCCAAAACCGCATATGTACACCAGATTTTAGGAAATACAGAAGGCAGACATGTTAGGAACAAAATTCTTGGGCAACACAGTTTATCCTAAACTCACATGTTTATGTATCAAATAATAATTATAAAAACTTTGTATAAGTCTCTTACCCCTTTAAATATCAAACACTTTTACAAAGATTTTTTTCAGCACTAATGAAGGGAATCTGGCAGAGAGATTGGGGTGAACTCTCCAAAGTGGCACAAATCAGTGTCACCACAGATAGAAACAGTCCTGTTCTTCCTGTACTTCAATAAGTTTGTGCTATGGATGTGACTGCTGCAGCTGTGTTGGGGAGGTTGCACCATTATATGAATGGGTACAAGTGAGGGCACAAAAGCTCTGTTGGTCTCTCTTGACTGCCAGCAAAGCCACAGTTAAATAAGGTTGGAAAAGAGTTGCATTTTGTGTTTTTGAAGGTTTCTTCCCAGGCCTTCAAGGTCTAACTCTGAATTAATTAGGTAAAGCAGGATAGTAAAATGCTGTTAAAATACAGCATGCCAAGAAGAAAAGCATTTAACTTCTACGCAGTTAGTTTCTGTGGCAGGCTGAGGGATATCAAATTTATGTTTCTGCAAAACATGGAAATAATACTTTGCATGTTAAGCCCATCAGTGCCAAATGTCATTCCTATAAGACGTATTGAACTGCTGGGGATCCAGCTGCTGCTAGAGTCCAACATGAGGGGACGTAACAATGAACTGTTGAGAGTCCATTCTGCAGTCCATTGCCTGGCTCTGTTCCTGTCCTAGCTTGATCCTGGCCTTCTCCTGTCTGCCTTTCATGCCCTGCTGTTTTCACAAAGGGCATTTTCCAAAAGTAGTGGTGCAGTACCCTAAATTGTCAGCACTTTCTTTTCCTCCTCCATTTCTTCTTTTTTTCCCTTGCCTTTCTGCAGGTAAAACCATGTTGTAACAAACTTGCCCGTCTGTAGAATTTACTGTATTCTTTTTTACCAAAATTAACTTTGGGTTATTCACTTGGCTCTGGCTTTTAAATGAATAAAATGCATTGTTCTATGTTTAGATGACTAAAATGATGTTTCAGTTATTTATTAATAATAGGCAGAGCAAGTCAGCCCAACAAGCTTCCTCTTGACAAGAAAGGCTTTCTCATTCTGGATAAATAATGCAAATTGGAGAAGTAACACTGCTCCTGCATTTTATGCGTAGGCAGATAATGTCCTATCCTTCAGCAAATGCATTAGGCAAACAAGAACACTTTGGGGAAACAGCCATCTCCCAGAATAGAACATTGTGTTCTTGCCATAGGAGAAAGAACTTTCTGAGTAAATTACAGTATTACCAACTTCGTGTTTTAAGGTTTTGATGTGCAGCTGCTTTGGGTGCCTTGCCTTTGCAGTCATGACTCAAGTTGCTGCAGCAGGAGGTGTTACAAACGAATTGTCCTTCTTAGTGTCAGCAGAAACACCTGGCTCCAGAGGGCTCTTGCCATCCCCAGTAGGTAGGAAAACAGGGTGATGCTTGATCCTGATGAAGCAATGAAGTAAAGCTGCAGGGAGGTGCAGAATGTCTCGCAAATATATGCTCAGTACCAGTGCTTGGTTTACTTACTGATAGTAATCTTCCCAGCAGGACCTTAGCAACTGTGATAATGTTCTCTGGAAAGAGTCAAGTTATGCCCCCTTTTACTGAAGAGAGTTACTCTGATTTGCAGGCTATGAATGCCCAGAGGTTCTCACACTCTTCAGGGGCTTAGGTGAGGAAGTCCTCACTGCCTCAGCCAGCTTAGCATATCCTATTTCCCAGAAAAACCTTGTTAGGCTGGTGTTAAAGCCATGAATTTTTATGCATATTGATAAAGAAATAACAGGAAAAAAATGTCCACAAGCCTCACAATCTAAGGCAGGGAATTTCATGGCAATCATTCCGTTATATATTCACAGGATATAAAAGAATATGTATTTATGCAACTTATATGGACGCAACATGCATGCTGCATACAACTGACACATTTTTAGACTCTTCTGAACCATGTAGTAATTCAATTATTATTACTTATGTTCGTTAAGTTACTGCTGTATAGAAAAAACCACACCCAAGTGTCTCTGTTTGAACTATTTAGGAAATAAATGCAGACAAGGTAGGATGTTCTGACACTCCCATAGAAAATATCACCATTTTTCTTTTCACTTTCTTCATCTTAAACACGTGGGTGGTGAAGACAGCTGATCAATGTGTGAGATCACAAATAAACTGGGTCTCTGGGAAAGATCTAAATAGAAAGAAGGCAAGAAGGCAGCATGAACAGAGACAAAGAGACAGAAAACTGGAGAAGAAAATAAAAGTCAGCTACACTGGCATCTTTGACAGCTCCATGTTGAATGTGGGGAAGATCAAATGTGGTCTGAGATGGGCTGAATAGAAGATTGTTGAAATGTGGTTTGAAAAAAGCTTCAATGCATTAGAAAGTTAATTCAAAGCTAAGGTTTATCTTTGAGATGGTATAACATATATGTGACATATACGTGGCATATACAAAACAGAAATAATTCAGTTATTTAAAACAATCTTCCCTCAGGAGTATAATGAGAAGTATGCCTGTGCAGAAAACACCAGAAGTTATTAATGCCCCCAGGAAATCTGCCTCCTGGGTTGTGGTTCATTCATGTCCTGTGAAGTTTGCATACACATTCGCCAAGGTACTGTGTCCCTTCCTCCCCTGGGGCAGTGACTCCTGTTTCCCAGCCATCTGCTCAGTGCCCTGGGTTGTACCGGCTCTGCACACCCAGCCGTCTTACTGCATCTGTACCAGCATGGTCTAGTCACCTACTGGAATTGTGTTTGGGGTCTTGGACTGGACTGCAGCATTGCCTGGTGATAATTTCTTGGCTCACTGCCTAGGCTGAAGATTTATCAAAAATTTTACAAGAATGTAAATGAAACTTTTCAAAAGGAAAATACCCTAGAAGTTCTGACTATAATTTATGGTTTTTGAAACTCAAGTGTCAGAATGAGGCAGAAGAGATTGAGAACATACCAGGGAAATTCCTTCCTTGTTGTTTCTCACTTCATCGAGCAGTAAAGTAAAACTGACCCTCTGTTGCCACAATTTGATTATTTTCTCTGAGTTACTGATAAACACAATTTTCATCCTGACTCTATACACAGTAAGGTATCTGGCTAGCACATAAAAGCTTCCTGAACACCATGTTTATTCCTGAAACACATAGAGAGAACAGATAGGGCCAGCTGCTAGTCTTGTCTATTTGTATTGCTCCAATACTTACTTAGCAGCTCAACCAAATAGTCTCTGCTCATACCCAGCAAGTCAGCGATAGGCTGGGCATAGAAGTCATGTTTCTCCATGCACCGTGGACTGGACTATGTGCCTCAGCCCCATTGTTTTTACAGAATTTCCCCAGCTGAATTCACTTCGCTATGAATTATTTCAAGGCACTACCTACAAGGATCAAAATAGAAATGTAAAAACCTCCATATATAACCTATTCTTTGGCAACAATGTATAGAAGAAGAACCAATGTATGGCCTTGGTATTTTCAATGGGCCAGAATGTTTTACTATTGTACATGTCTTCAGCAAAAAGAAAAGAGTTATACAAGAATGGAACAGTATGCCTTCATACCAATCCTCATCAGAAATTTTGCACTTTTGCACCTCAAACCTCCCTGCTAAAACTAGAAACGAATTTGAGTCTGTCAGCGTGAGTAAAAGTGCTGCAGTTTTCTAGCTTCTGTTGTGCTTATTAACTGTTTTTTTAGTTGCTTTTAAAATCTGATTTCCTGCAGTTAAGTCAACAGCAGGTCAGTTTATAGCATCTTTTGGGTGAAATTAATTAATCTAAAAATATGTAACATGGGTTTATTTTACATGAAGAATTTAAGTTTGGTGAAATAAATCATCTGCTAAAGGGCTATTTGGAAGGGGTAAGCAAGTTCTGTGGCTCTTCTTATAGTTCAACAACAAAGCAACTGCCCTCCCTGTCACAGCTCTCATATTTCCCTTTTGTGGCAGCTCTTAAATACCATAAAATCTACAGCGGTTGCATTTTATGTGGAGCTATAGACAACTGTCCAGGAACATAACAGTAAGAATCGATGAGACAATTGAGAGTAGAGGAAAACATGAAACACCCTCTAATAGCAGAACACATGTTCAATTTCTGCTAAAGCAGAACAATAATTTAATTATAATTGATTTGAAAACTTCCTTATGATACATGGTAGATACACATGAAAGTTATAGGATGGTACTATCCTAACAATTATGAAGAGAAAAAAACTTAAAGGAGTGAGAGAAAGCCAGTCTGAGAACTGGGACTTATTTTGCATTCTGGGCAGAAACACAAATTTTATCATGTCTGTCAAAACTGGTACAAGAAGCAGCTGAATAAAGTAACTCACAAAACATACATGAAGATTCTCTAAAGATGAAACTTTCAAACATCCTCAGGGAATTTTCTTATAAAAAATTCTAGTTTTGAGATGAGCAGAGTTCATAGACAGTTAAAGTGTTAGCAGAGAATTTTCAATATTGTCACATTAATTTTGAATTTTTTAATACCCACAAAGTCAAGTCATGGTAAAACTGTCTATGAAGTGTCTGCATAATTTTAATAGAAGAAATTCCTAAAGCTGCAAAATACCACTGAGCACAGAAAACCAAACTGTAGTGCTGTTACTCATCCTGAGTAGTAGTTACTCCTTGAATAGCCCCTTGAAAATGTTAGGAGCACTTGCAGAATAAACTGCTACTTAGTCTGAGTAACATGTGACTAAAAGGAATGAACAGTTTGTCTAGTCAATCCCAAACCTTATAACAGGTGTACAGTAGTGCAATAGCTGTAGAAATATAGTTTTTTTGGCAACCGTTCAACAGTTCTGACACCATAATCAGCTTGCAGCCTTGGCACTTACAGTGGCCTACGCTGCTGCGAACACCAAGCCTTGTCAACAGTAGCAAATCAAGAGAACACACATCCCAGTAGGGCTCTGAGGTTGGAAAGGTTTCATCAGAGGCAAAATGTACAGCTGTGCCCAATTCTTCATTTTAATCTTTGCCTCAGTACATACTTTGTGCCTACTGAAAGACTCCTGTACCAAACAAGATGCCATAGAGAAGCAATCTTCTTGGAGTGCCATATTAAAATTTAATGGAAAGTAATCTGTAATTGGGGCTAATTTAAAGCAGATTGTGCTTGCTGTAGCCCAGCTGTAGGCTCATAGAGTGGTATACTGATCTAGGAGTCAGAGACTACAGCATACCTGTCAAAGAAGCAGGCTTTCTGCCCACTTGAATGAACAGCTCAAAAATCCAGTTGCTCATAGCCTAAATGATGAGTCTATTATCTCGTACTGCAGTGGCAGTGATGCTAGCATTGTTACAACTAGCAGCAAATTGCTCAAAACAACAAACTGTCTCAGTTTAATTCTATCACTTGTACAGACAACAGTCATGTTCACTTTTTGTAAGTACAGGGAACTTTGGCGATTCTTGCCCTGTCTAAATTTGCCTCAATTCCTTGCTCACCTGGTCTAAATTTAATTCCCTGTGCCTGGTGTTTCCTGATGCCTAGCTGTACACTTACTCAGGATCTCTGAACTTCTGAGGCCAACAGAAAATTTACTGCATGGCTCAGACCTGGAGATTTATGTATCTATTAGACTAACTCTTGGCCTGAGCTTTATGGGGCAGAAGATGACATCTGCTTAGGGAACCTCCATCTCATGTAATTCAATGGATGACATAGGTGAGCCTCTAAAAGAAAGCACGCCATAAACCAGGCATGTGTAAAGAATACCTTTCTTGTGCTTGAGCTCTGAGTGCTCAAATCCACCATGTAAGGCACACCGTGCAGCACAGTGGTCCTGGAGGATAACCCTTGCAAATCAAATGCTCCACAGCAACACGCAAAAGTGTAGAAGTATAGAAAAATCCCTCCCACTTGGGCAATGGCACATGCTCAGTGTCCTGGTTGGAGGCCAGATTCCTGACTAGATCCCAGCTTACACTGACCCAGGGGCTCTGCAGACAGAGGCAGCTCTCAACCCTGCTGTGATCTTTGCAAGCAGACTTGTGTTCTGCATTGTTTCAAATTGTGAGTGAAACAAATACACCTTACTAAATAACATAGAGGCAGTATGTGCAACGGATCATGTATGGCAAGTAAGATCTTTCTCTCCTGATGTCTGTAGCCAGGTAGGGTACTAGTGGCAAAGATGAAGAAGAAGTAGTGTGTAAAGCTGTTAGGTGCAGTGATGATAACCTTTGATTTTGCCTAATAACAGTAGAGAGGTGATGTGAGAGAGGTCTCATATTAGAGATAGCATGTGGGACAATTTCCTCCAATATTCCTTCTTCTTTCTTCTGAAAATGTAGTCATCGCTGTTGTCTGTGAAAATACATTTCTTTCTAAGGAAGTCTGGCTTCCTTAGCTTTCCAAGCACTCACCCAAATCACAAAACCATAAACTGAAGCTGTCTTAAACATTTTGTGAAGTATGTTTTTTTTCTCACAGGGAAAATCCATGCAAAGAGACGATGCAAACACAAACTCTTACATCCTGTCTGATTTGCAGATAACATGTTAAACCTGATTAATATAATGACTTCACCTATGAAGATACCTTCACTTAAGCTTAAGAATATTTTTCAAACTATCATGGCTGCTAACTCTTGTGAAAGGTTATGGTAATTTTTCAGTGCATCTGAAAAACAAGACAATTAGTTTGCTGAGTTACTAAGTTACACATCTGGATATTTTTTCTAAACAGTCTGGTTTTGAAAATCTCCTTTACAGTGCTTTTCACCAACTACTCAAGACTTTGAGGATGCTATGGGAGAGCAATTAAGGATTTACCAACTTTATCTCAATTCAGGCTCAGAGTGTAAGATCCAGGGACAGAAGAATTTTTCTTATTGTCTTATTTTTCCTTCATTCTATCAGTTAACTTTATTTGGTTTCTTTTTACCGAGTCTTCAATTTAATCACATTGCCTTGTTTAGCCCTTCAAGCCTCTTGTTAAGGGGCAATTAGCACTTTAAAAGACAATTCATTTTCATTATTAATTCAGAGAATGAAATGCCCATGTCACACAGATTTGTTCAGGGTCTCAATTTTACCTTTATCACTATACCTACTAAGCTCGGTGGGAGAAATACTGTAGCCATATCTTTGAGTCAGTGCCTAGGTTGTGGTGATACCGCTTAATTTAGGGTTAAACATAATGTATTGTCCTTTAAGGAGGACCATTATTCCATAGTTTCACTATGCAGGCCTGATTACTTTGTATCATACTTTACTAACCACTATGTACTTGAAGAAGGAACTAAAGACTGATAAAAAGGGAACATCCTGCCCCAGAAAATGCCGAAAGCCAGATGATTGCCAAAGCAGCATGAACTGAGGGAAAGGTAAAGGTGGCAGGGGGAGATCGCGACCTCCAACCCAATTATAGGCCGGAAGAACTTGCCCCCCCCACACCTGCAAGGAGCATGCTTGCTAATTTACATAGCAAGCAAGGCTAATTTATATATAACTGACCAATAGTAGATGAGATGGTGACTACTAACCCATGAATGTGAGTTTAGGTGGGTTTTTACTAATCATGTAACAGAATAAACACGTTGTATTTCTTTAGTGTGGTGTGTTAGCTTTGTGGAATTACCACCTAGCACCCATCTTTGTGCAAACATGAAACAAACAAATATCTTGGCTCTGTGTGTAAGATTGGCTTATTGCACATGGGGTATCGAACCCCGCTTGTGGGACAACACTACCATTGATATAGAAGTTGTGTTTTGTTAAATATTTCACCTAGTATGATGGCATGCATTCTGCTTCCCATTGTTGCTCTAAGTGATACATTACTCTCTAAAATCCTCTCATTGGTTCCACTGAACATTTTTTAAAACAAAATAGCAAAAGTTAGATCCAAAGACATTGGACTAAATAACTTGTTCTACAACTCCGCTGAAATCCATCTCCTGAGGGATGAGCTTGGCCAGCTGGTTCAATCTTTGCAGTCACTTGCCATATAGTGGTCCAGATTGCCTTTGATAAATCATAGAATCACAGAACAGCCCAGGTTGGAAGGGACCTCAGAATTTCATCTGGTCCAACCTTTCATGCTTCTAGAGCAGTCTTGCATATTGGAGCAGTCTTGCAAGGATCCATAATTTGATATAAGGTTAAATTTGGATGGTATACCACTGCATATCTGCAAAGCATCCAGGAAAGCATGTCGTTCCGTTCTCGAAGCTGTACTTGCATTTATGAAAATGATATGATGGGTTTATCATCTGTTATTGTTATTATGTCAAAGCCAAGAGATTTCAACCAGTTTGGGATTCCACACAGTAAAGCATTGTGCAGATATGCAGAAAGCTCTGTGAAGAGCTTTGGATTTACATTATTATCTAAATAGAAAACAAAGAGTAAAAGGAAAACACAACAATTTTCAAAATCCATTGTAGCAGGGCCAGGAGTGAGAAGCCGGTTCTTCCAAATTCTGTTCTATGAACCCATCTACCATGCCATATTATCTTAACAAGGTAAGCAGATGAATTTAATATCTTGTCACATGAAACAGCTTCTTCATGTAAATTATATGTGTGTGTCTGTGTATGTATGTATGTGTAGGTGTACAGATGCATACCTACATATTTCCATACAAACTTTTAAAAGTCTACGTGGGTAAATGAGATTCTTTGCCCATGAGCTTTGTCTTTCATATGAAACAGAAATATATTGACTATGTCCTTTCAGGATAAATTGTGGTACATTTTTATCCTTTCTATTTCTTGTTTATTTTCTGCTCCAGTAACTTCACTTGTCTTTGTGTTGCCTGCAAAATACTAAAGAAAAAAAACACTCAAAACAGTAGCACATCAAGAGCAAGCTTGATGCCACCCCACAGATGCACGACCTTTGTCTTACCTTGGTCTATATGTTTTTCAACAGTGTTACACAGGCTCAAACCACTGTATTGCAATTATTTACACACACAGATGTTGTATCACTGCCCTTGCCAAGATATATAGGCATGTGAATACGTCAATTACTGTCTTAGTACTTTTGAAAATGGTGAAGAATTTAGGTAACTGTTTGCATGTTTGGACAATACACAGCTTAAAAATCTGATCATGAGATATCAATACATAATTTCTGTAATACATAAAATGCAACATATAATTGGTGTAATTATAAAAAATATTGACACTTTATCCATGTTATTATTTGCCCTAGGGGAACAATGCCTAGTGTTTTAAAAATTATAATTGGCACAAGCAGGATAGAAACTTTTCCCTTCATGTCTGTCATGATTCAAGAACTTATGAAATCCTCAATTCTGGCTGTTCAAGCCATCACTGGAGATCTGTTTGGTATGTGATGACAGGTAAACTATTTTCAACCTTTTTTTTTTAAGTGCAGATCAATTTATAGTGTTGGAGCCAAATTAAACATTGTTCATTGATATACTGAAGGCACCTAAAATATGTCTACAAAAGGGTAACAACATTCTTGACCCCCTGCCAGCTGCTCTCTCTCATCTCAGCTTCTCTCACTGCCCCTCACCCTTTCCCTGAACTTGCACAAAGGTGAATTTATATGTACCAGTTTTGAAGGGCACACACAGATACTAATGAACTGAAAGTGCACAGACTCTCTTGGCTATGGAGGATGTGCATTTTACCATTCAATATCATGTTTTCTTAAGTATTTACTTAACTTCCGACGACTAATATAACCCCTATATCACCAAGAACTGTTTTTAACGGTATTTTTCCTAGTAGCACATCCCTGAGGTGAAACCAAGGGCCTGCGTTTTTAGAGGTGTTATTCTGCTCTGTAAAACTTTGACAGCTTTTTTCCTTTTCCACAGGGATATTTGCAAGCAGGATTCTGGCACATGTGGTTCACCGCAATAGGCTCCAGAAAAATCTCAGATGTTTCTGCCCACAGCTGTCTAAACCTGTCCCTGTGCCAGAGGCTCGACATCCACAGTGCCGGCAGTAGGGATGCAGGTTTGTGCAGTTCACTGCCAGGTGTGCCAGCTTCAACTGCCGTCGATGACAACATTTACCAGGCTGTGACAGAGGTGGCTCAAGTCTCTGCCAAAACCTATGGGAGCAGAAGCCAAACCACCTCTCAGCATACTCATGCTATAGGGAGCTCTGGTTGCTTGCACATGCACATGCGCGTTCTTGTGTGCACATACACACACAGAGCATTTTTTTCATGAATTCTTACTGTTGCTTGGCTCTCCACCAACTGCAGCTTTGAAGTACCAGTGTTCAGATGAAATGACTAATGATAAAGTAGCCAACACCTGCCAAAATTTCTTATAGAAGTTTACATGTAATTGGCAACTTGAGATCATGTGCAAATCAAGCTCCTGTTTCATTCCAACAGGACTTTAACTTTTGACAAATTTTGTAAGCAATTACCATAAAGTACAACTACCAGCACAAAACATAGCAATGACCATGAAACTCTGTAGTATCCTGTGCTGCTCAACCACTCCGTTTTGCATTTCTCAGAAACATTTGCCATCTGTTTGAAGAAGAGGATCCCCTACAGCATTTTTTTTCATTGCAATGCTGGAAATAGCATAACAATTTAGTCTGATAGCTCTTCTAGTGGCAAACTACTGGCATGTAGGAGCTGTGAGAAAAATTAGGTTTGACACCTCACTGTATTCTGAAGCTGACAAAAAAAAAGACCTTCAAGGCTTTTTGAAGCAAGAGCAAATGGCCGTAAATGATTACACTGGACATGAGCACTGAAACTTCAGGTGTAAAAGCTGAGTTTGAATATCATGCCCACATAAACACATGCTCCAAAACTTTGAATTTCTCCCTTGAGGGCTGGAAATTTGGACTGAAATACAATTGCACTGAAACTCCTGCTATTTGGATCTAGTGAGTGTGACTTATGCCACTATGGTTGCTTCTGGTTTTGGTATGCTGCTGCTTTCTCCTTCTGAGAGCTCTGCTCTGCAGACATGCGCAGCCATTTCACAGGGGGCTGTTACAGTCTGCAGCAGAAGACAGATAGAGTATTGAACCTGTTTTTAATACAATTGAAAATGTTTCATGTAGAAGTTGTTTGCTTATTGTAGAGAGACATTTGTACTGAGAGCAGTGATCCAGATACAGGTATACATGATCGGGTACATCTCCAGCTGAAATGGATTTGGATACCATTGTTACATCTTGTGACTAAAAAGGAAAGCTGCTGTCTCTTATGCTGTCATCCTCTTTTCAGATTTAGAAAACATTAGCAGGAAATTTTAACCAGCTTAGCCATCTGAGAATTTTACATCAAGATTGTTTTAATCAGAAAATTTCAGCAATCTTTCACATATACTTTTTAATGAGAAAAAATACCTTTTTTCTGATTCACAAGAAAAAAAAACATTTTACTGCAAAGGGATTCCGTTCTGGTCATCCATCATGTGTAATGTTTTGTTTTGGTTTAATTTCATTTAAAAATAGCTTTACCAATAGTTTTTTTTCCTGGAACTGGCTATAACTAGTAATGACATAAGAAATGGACATAAAAAGCTCAAACAAACCCCAGAATGTCAGTCTTAATGACACTTAAAAATCACTAGCTTTTAAATAAATGAGCACCACATATCTAGAGTGAAAGCTGGTATTTTCTACTAAGCTGCTGTTGTCTGGAGCTATAGCGACAGGCAACAAAGCTTTCTTTCCTAGGGCTGAGATATGGGTTGAGTTTTGTTGCTGTTGTTGCAAAACACTATCAAATTCAAGGACGATGATAATAGAGAAAATTGGTTTTGAAAAGCTTTTAAGGACAGTGTTAACAACACTCCCACTTGTACTGTCCAGAAGGTTGCTTTGATAACCGTGAAAGCTGAAGCAGCTGAAGATTTAGAAACAGATTGAGTGTTTAGACATCATGTTACATACTTCTTAGTAGAAAACAGTTCACAGTTTTGCCTTGTAGATCTCTAACCGAGAACCAGCTGGACTGGGGATGAAACAGCTCTGAAAAGATACAGAACATCAGAAGTTAAAGGGTTAAAACCGGTGCTATATCTCAACTGTAATGCAACTGTCAGTCAAATGAGATGATAGTAATAATATACTTTGCATTTATACATTATAACTCTGTCCTGGTTTCAGCTGGGATAGAGTTAACTGTCTTCCTAGTAGCTGGTACAGTGCTGTGTATTGAGTTCAGTATGCAAAGAATGTTGATAACACTGATGTTTTCAGTTGTTGCTCAGTAGTGTTTAGACTAAGTCAAGGATTTTTCAGCTTCTCATGCCCAGCCAGCGAGAAAGCTGGAGGGGCACAAGAAGTTGGCACAGGACACAGCCAGCGCACCTGACCCAAACTGGCCAACGGTGTATTCCATACCATGGGACGTCCCATCTAGTACAGGAACTGGGAAGGGGGGGTGGGGAATTGCCGCTCAGGGACTGGCTGGGTGTCAGTCGGCGGGTGGTGAGCAATTGCCCTGCGCATCATTTGTACATTCCAATCCTTTTATTACTACTGTTGTCATTTTATTAGTGTTATCATTATCATTATTAGTTTCTTCTTTTCTGTTCTATTAAACCGTTCTTATCTCAACCCATAAGTTTTACTTCTTTTCCTGATTTTCTCCCCCATCCCACTGGATGAGGGGGGAATGAGTGAGCGGCTGCGTGGTGCTTAGTTGCTGGCTGGGGTTAAACCACGACAAACTCCTTCCCACCCAGTCTCTTAAAAAACTTGTTTCTAATATTAAGGATTTAATATTGCCAATTGGTTCCTGTGTTTTGTTAGTAATATATATGCCTGGGTTCTATGCCATTTTTCTAGCTAGCAGTTCACTATCTCAGATGACTTGCTGTCAGCACATTTTCCCTGTCTCAGGTCAGTGGGGACTAGAAGTAAATATACTAGTGACTTCAGTGAAACCTCTACCCTGAGTGAAGTCTGTAGGGGATACACAGGTCAGTGAACAGTTTGGCCAGGGAGGTTGTGGAGTCTCCATCTTTGGAGATACTCAAAACCCAACTCTGCATGGCCCCTAGCAGCCTGCTCTCAGTGACCCTGTTTTGAGCTGTAGGCCCCTTCCACCTCAACCATTTTGTGACTCAGCAGAGATGTGTTGGCTTTCACAGCTCTGAAGGGAATTGCATGACTTCGGAAATAAATGCCAGCATCTTGGTTGCCACTCACTGCGCTGAGTAAACCTGCAAAGACTCCTACAGCCTACAAGTGTAGATCTTATGTAATGGGGCCCAATTTTCAAAATAGCTCAGCGTACGATTGTTGCCATTTAGGAAACTAGATCAGGAAGCCGCTTGATATTTTCACAAATCCCTTCCCTGTCAACGGCCTGTCTTAATTTTAATGGCCCTATGTTTCTTATCAAGAACTTAAGAAGATGGCATTTTTCTTTGCAACTGTGATTACATATATAAAAAACACTATGTAAATATTTATGTCACTATAAATAACATTGCTCACATTTGTTGTAAAGTAATAGTCCCTGCAATCGCATCCTACCATTGTGTCACATCTGACATGGACCTTAATACATGACTCCTGCGGCACTGTACTACACAGGCTTCTTCTTAAATGAGACTTGTAAATCTACCTAAGTGGACAGTCTCCATTAGCTGTATAGTAAAAAAGAACAATGAGATGCTTATGTTGTGTTTGTGTTGATGGCTTAGTTAAACGGTTACATCTGAGTTAGTATTTAAACACATTGGTTCCCAAGTACACTACTCCATAACAGAGTCATCTCCTCCCATCTTAACAAATACAACGATGTAATAGGGCCTTTGCTTTGACTGGGATACAAAAGCTGTTACATTATAATGGTTTGACTAAAATGATTTCCTTTTATTTTTAAAAATAGCCTAATGTGCAAAGCTGGTTTGAAATGAATGGCACTTCACACATTGAATCAGAGATTGTACTGCATGGACAATAAGACACAGAAATGATAAAAAAGGCCTTTTTAGTAATGAAAAGTGAGCTCTCAGGTCTTGAACAGCTACTGTGGGTACTCCTGCAGAACAACTGGTGCATATCACAGCCTCAGAGTTCTCTGTAATTTCAAGACATGAGCATTTTACAAGACACATCTTGGGCTTCTAGTCTAAGGAAATTGATCAGGAAATCAATGAATTAAAAGTTCATTTTTTGTGCAAAGTGAAATTCTGATGAAGGTATCTTCGTAACAGTAGAAAATTATTTTAATTTACGAAAACAGTGAAATAAGAGCAGAGAATCTGTCCTACTCCTAACATAATAAGCAGCCCATTAAAACTTAAAGACAACAGGCTATCCTCAGACTATAGTCAAGTTAGATCTCAACAACCTGGAGAAAAAAACAGATGGTGTTGAAAAGTATCCTGTGAAGGGAACCTTACCTGCTGCCTACCCCAGGGTGTAATGAGTCTGAATCTGGAGTGAATATATTTTGAGCTCTGCCAAGACTTTGCAGCAAATTAAAATGGAATAACTGAATGTATTTGTCAGTATTGGAACACTCAACCACTTGGATGATCACTATGTTGTGTGAATTTTCTAAATGGTATGTGGAATTTGGCTGCTGTTGCACGAAGTGGTTTAAGGGTTGTTTTCTGGCTTTAGTCCAGTTAAAGTCAAGGCTGCTGCTGCTGCTGCTGTAAATCATTTGAGTGTTATGAAAGCATCTCTGCCAGGCTGACTACACTAGCAGGGCAAAATGAAGTGCTTTAATTGTGAAAGCTCTTCCCCAGCTGAAGAGCAGGAGCAGCAATATGAACTGCCGAAGCAGCCCTGACAAAGCTGCTACTGAGTTGTCTTCATGTTCCTATGAACACTGGCTCCTCCAACAGCTCCATTCTCCTGTCTTGTTAATCCCCATGAAGGTCCCATGTTTTCAGTATTCAGACAATGTAAATGGGTGAAATGTGAAGGCCAGTGGAAGTTCTGCCATTGCTGTTCACCAATACCCCAACGGTGACTGTGTTAAGTTCAGCTTGGGCTGTAGGTTTACACAAATTAGGCACAGAAGCAGAACACCTCATGTCTTGGGGCCTTACGGGCACAACACGTTAGACAACAGATCCTAATAGGAATGACACAAGGCCATAGCCCTGTGCATCACAAAAACAGGCAGACTGGAATGTAACTGAGCCACCAGCTTTAAGGCCACGGCTCTTTCAAGCGTGTCCACAGGTGGCTGGGACTTCATGTCCCTTGCCTCACCTCGCAGATCACATAAGCCCTCTCATCCACTGGGAATGCTTCCAGCTCAGTAAATCCCCACCGTGCAGAACCCTGCTCATCTCCTCTTGGTCACCCTCACCGTGCAAAGGTGCAGCACAGCTCCTGCCTTGGCTTGTGCAACTTTAAGGCTCAGTCTGGCACCTTGCTAAGGAAAATAGTCCAGAATGGGTGTAGTGGAAAGAGTTTCTGTGCTCTGGCTCCTCTCGTGGTCACATTCATGCTGCATCAAGGGTACCTTTGTGTGGTTTAACTTACTCTGCCAAAGGGGACTAGAAAAGCACAGTGACTTCTCAAGACTAGTTAGTCTTCTGGACAAACTCTCTGTATGAAGCACAGAAAGTGGAGAGTCTGGAGGCCCTAACTAACTTTACCAGATAAAAAATGTGGGTAACTGGAGGAAGCATTTCCCCTGCAGATTAGCATTTAGCGGGTTAGCCAGACTCTGTACTTTTTGTTAACTGACTTCATAGTCTAATAGAAAATTCACAAATAAAATTATTTTTTGGAAATTTAGCATTGGCAGTGCTTTTCAGTAGAGTCTCACCAGCAACACAAATCACTTGCACAAAAATTCAATATAAGCCCCTTCATAATATATAAGCCTAAACTCTGAAAAAAAAAAAAATCACAAAAATACTTGCTAGAACTCAAAACTGCCCTAAAATATGCTGCATAATAGTCTATTAAAGATCATTCTGTTAGCCAGATTTTCTGGAATATCACGACATATTGACAATGACTTTCCCCTTGTAAACTACTTTCTAAACTCAATTAGTGTAACTATCCTTTAAAGAAATTCATCACTAAGTTCTAGTAAAAAGTTTTGTTGTTTTTGCAACCATTGTTTTTCATGAGATGATCAGCTTCCTTCAAAATATTGCAATATTTTCACTGCACATATAAACAGAAAATTGAATTTTCCCTCCACTAGTTGAAACAATTTTTGGTTTTCAGTCTTTAAAGAAAACTAAAATTTTCAGTGTTTTTTTTGTCCATAGAATAATAAATTTACCATGTGTTAATAATAGGAGTTAAAGCAATCTCTATAATGTGATCTAATGGATCTTATATAATGTCAGAAATATTCCTGTGTGCATAGTACAAAATGAAATAGTTATTGGTCTCACATATATTTGTGTGAATTCAATATTTCTTAAAAGATGTATATGATTAAGCTCCCTTCCATTTGATTAGATTAGATTGTGAACTTTCATTTTTCAGAGGTACTCATGCTACTTAAAATGCAGAGGACAAAACCAATCAGTGCTTCCAGGCACTGGAATGAAAACAAGAAGCTGATGGTACTGTTTCTCTGTCATTCACTTATCATGTAGCCAATTATATGCATAATGTGATACTATTTTAAATGCTGACAAAATTTACTTTCAAATAATATTTCATAATGAATTTTTTAAAACTGTTTTGAATAAAAATACTTTGAACAAATTCTCCAAACACATAATTAGAGATTCACAGTGACTATAATTTTTAAAAATACATTAAAATTACTGGAACAACAGAACTTCTATTTCAAAGAAGCACTCCGGGAACACATACTAATTATGCTTGCCTGCCTAGCTCTTCGTGAACTTAATTCTTAGCTAGGATCAAATATCTGATCTGAACATGCACTCAAATTAATGTTATTAGCAACTGAGTAAACACATCTGAAAAAATATCATTAATGAAAATGCTCAGTAAAATAAGACAGCTGGAATTCAGTCTAGGTCATAATTTTAAAAACAAAATTGAGTGCACTCTACAATCTTTACGCTATGGGCAGTGGGCAAAAAACAGATTCAGAGAGAAGATTAGTGCTGGCTGCACTGTTCCCATGAAAGAGCTCAGCACATGAAAACCTTGTTTCTCTAGAGAAGATGCAGATGAGATGGGAGGGGATGCACCCTTGAATCAATTAAATTTTGCCGTGCTTTCATAAGGATGGCTTTCCACACAACTCAGAGGTCTGAGCCAAAGTGTTATGTTCCATAGCACTGTCCTTTGCAGAAACTGAAGTTTAGCATGAAAGGGCTAGTGTAACTGGCAGTTCTATTAGTTTTCTTGGGTAATGCATGATTTCTCAGCCTCTCTTTAGTGTATCAGTACCAATATACTGAAAGTGAGCAACATAAAAAATGAGGGTTTTGGGAAGGAGCATATAGCTTAATATTTCTCTGTGTCAGAATGTGAGTAGCATGGATTTCTTTTTCCCTTTCAAGATAAAAAATGATAATAGAATATAACAAGTAAATAATTGAAAAATAGTACCCATGAAATTATAGCACCAGTCTATAAGCATTACATAGATCCTTCTGTGCACAACAGCATGTTCTATTTCCATATAAAAAATGATGACTGTAAAAGCATCACGTTTTCTAGCAACTGATCCCATCCCTTGACACTGGGAAAGCCCCTTTTGGAAAAGTGTGTAAGATCTAATAATGTTCTATTATTAGAAATCTGATTATGTGCTTCAAGAAGCTTAAAAAAATCTAGCAGTGATGGATGGTCAACAGGAGTGTAGAAGGGTTCTTGTGTTCCTAGGGGAAGTTAAAGCCATTATTTCCTCTTTATTTAAAAAAACAAACAACAAAACAACCAAGGGAAGAAAAAACAAAAAAGAACCAACCCTCCAAACTTTCTAGTCACTGCAACACAGTTATACGCATGCTGAGCAAACATGAACACAGCTGTTATAGCTCTGCTGTGCAAAAGAATAAAAAAATCTTCTGTACATTTGTTTGCATACTCTCTGCTCTGACATTTGGTCAGGCCACACAGCTCCAAGCTGAAGTGAAATACAAAAATCGTATGCTGCAGACACGCTCAGTATGAGAGGGCTTCTCCTCCACAGCTGGCATCCCTGCGCTGCATGTATAAACAGACAGAGAACTGAATCCCAATTGACCTGCCTTCATCTTAGCTCATTAACTCCCAGTTCAACAGCCAACAGGCTGAAACCTTCTACTCTCCAGTGTTCTGCTGGTGAGGGAAGGTCATGGGATGTTAGAGGAAGCGTGGCTGGGGAGGGAGTCCCAGCAGAGCTGGCTTCGAAGGGGACGTGGAGCCCTGAGAAAGGAACTGGGGACCTGCAAAAGCCCCCCGAGCTGCACCCTGGCTGCTGGCAGAGAAGCCAGCAGTACGAGCGGGGGAGTATGCATCTTGCTGCCTGCAAACAGAGAGGCAGCACACAGTGGTTATGTGGGGACTCTGGGGTTTTGTACTGCTGTTCAAAACCTGCCCTGGGGCTGAACACCTTGATTTGAGCATTGCCCCTTAAGAAAGGGAGCTCCAGTGCTCCAAGGCTCAACCTTTGAAAGATTTCACTATTTACTTCTCGTGGCTCTTCTGGGATACCTTCATTCTGAAGTAGCATAAAATGGAGAATTATGGTTCCACGGAGTGCAGTTTCAGGATCCCTAAAAATTTCCTGGGGGATGTTGAGAGAGTATAAACCTATTGACTGCAGACCTGCCATCCTTAAGTCCTTTTCTCAGAAACTGTAGAAATAGCCCACAGGTCCCCAGGGTCTACAGACCATGGGTTGAAATTGTGTCTAGAAAACAATAACAAACCCATTCTGAAAAGATTACCTCTACTCATTCATTTTAATTTGTGTCTGTAGGTTAGAAAATGCATGGAAACAAACTTGATTATATCTAGGGCTAAGAATTTCCAGCTACTTGCTATAACATCATGGTTCAGTTATTTAATTCCTGGACACAGTTCAGAGGGAGGTAAAATCAACATCCACTTGGTGGAATTTGTTTTCTTTTCTGTTCATCCCTCCATTGTTTTTCCAGTTCATCAAGATTTCTACAGGAAAACAGTATTTGTTTTCTTTTGGAGTTAACAGAAAGTACAACATGTTACCCATAAAATAAGAGGAGGTCTTACATGTTACTGTTTTCCTTAGCTTCATGAGCCAGCTTCTACCCACAATTACTTATGAGTGATTTGGACCTATACCTTGTTTGTGTATGTATACCACCTCTCGCTATCTCTTCAAATAAATTGACTGTAGAAAGAATAATAGAAAAAAACTTAAGAAAAATGGTCCACTTCTATTTTTTTTCAGATTTGTTTCTGCTCGTGTAGGCTTTGATTTAATTTGCAGGAAAAGGAATGTATAGATCAAAGCAAAACCCAAAATGAAATTCTAATAACATAATGTATCTACCAGTCACATTAAAAATACTAGCAGGAGAACTGAATTTGAATACGCTTTAAGCACTTGTTGATCAGAATATATATAAATATGCTTACATACACATGCTTTTGCCCAATTCCAAGTCTCTTTGAGCTCATTTAGAGAATTACCCCAGAGACTTTGTGGTGCAATAGATCAGATTGTGGTCTAAATGACATCATGCTGGCCAAATGGTGGCAGCGATTAATCTCCAAATTCATCATTAATAAAAATAAAAAAAAAATCATAGCTGAGATGTCAAGTATGTTAAACCCTGGAAGAGAAATTACCTAAAAAGTTGTCTGGAATGTGATGACTTCACCAAACCATGAGACAGAGTCTGTACACAGTTGCAGATGTAGAAATCTGTTCATGGCTTTATGACAAAGTACTAACCTGACCACGGGCCAAGTTCAGACTTGGAGTGAGGGAGTGCAGAACTGATTTAAATGGATGGAGTTGCACCAAGGGGGACTTTCTCCCCAGAGATGCAGAAAGGTCCTTGGTGAGTACCCTCCAGTTAACAAGGCTATGTTCATTCAGAGCCAGGTTTTTCTGATCTTACTCTTGCTGCGTAACAGCTGTTTAGGACACTGGCATCTCACTATGCTTGATGGATAGAGTAGGATAGCAATGCTGGAACCAGCCCCACAGATAGAGTACCTTTCCAGTGCTTGGGACTGGGGGAAGGCACACCTTGCAGCACAGCACAGCCTGGGAGAGAGGCCCAGAAGTTATGTGGTCTACTTAAGCTTCCAATAAAAACAGCTGACAGAATGTAGATCTCAGGACAATAAATGTACACTCTATATAATTAAAAAATATTTATAAAAATCTTTGTTAATGGTGATTTTAATTTCATTTAGTGTGCTTTGCAGCATTACATAATTAATGCCCTACTGCATGCTCAGTAAAGAACTTAATAAAAATAGTGAAGGTGGGAATGATAGAAGAATCTGAAATAACCTGGGGATTATGCTTGTCACTCTTGAGTTGGCTTGAGTCAAGTTGGCTGTTGAAGAAAAGACCCAATATCGATATGCTGAGATTACTGACTGGCTGAGAATTTACACAGTATACACAAGCGTTTAATTTGTCTCTGTAGTTCAGGACTCAGAGGTAAAAGTCCCCATCATTTGGACACAGATTACCAGGCCAGAAGCTATGTGGTTTTGATTTCCACCGTAATTCTATGAGAGTTATTCTAATTGTGCTAAAAATGAAAAAGTGAGATTTAAGTAAGTCTCCTTTCCTTTGTTCAGAGCAACAGCTAGCTGCTCCCCATGGAAATGCCTCACTGTGGCAGTGTCTTCTGCCAACGCAGCCATATCCTCAGCAGGGGTTTCTGCAGGGTGGGCCGTGTGTTAGAGCCTTCTTACCCTCTGCAGAGAAGAAAGGGAAAAGATGGGGAAATTGCTCTGTGACATACCATCTTCCAGGATAAACTACTTCACCTTGAGGCACTTCACAGTACTGAATACAGATGAACACTGTTCTTGCTGTCAGGGCCCTGGCCGCATCCCTCCAGCAGCAAATTTGGCTGTGGGGCTCAGGGCAGGGGCCAGCCCCTGGCCCCAGGGGTTGCTCCATCCCTTGCTGCCCTCCCTGTGCCAGCCTCAGCCCATCCTCACCCCCCGTCTCTGACCCTGGATCCCCTCACTGTGCCTGATTTCCCAAATACCCCCCTGTCTCTGACCCTGGATCCCTTCACTGTGCCTGATTTCCCAAATACCTCTTCAGACAGCCAAAGCCATGGCACTAAAACGAGGTAGATGTTGATAGCTTTCCTTTAACACTTCATAGTTTCACAGAGTTTGGCTTAAATGTCCTTTTACACCACTGTTTACAAATTCAGTACAAAATCTGATAAAGAGAAACAAAGAAAATGAATTCTGCTGTCAAGGAAAAGACAATACTTACTAAATAAACCAAGGACCATAACTGTCTAAAACTGTCAGAGAGTGAAGATTTGATCTGAAAAATATATTGTCTTCATTCTATCATTTCCCTCATGGAGACAGCAGTCCTAAAAGTTATGGTTATGTAATTTCACTGGAAGTAAGAAATATTTAAAATCTATTATTTGTCTGTGGTATGCATACCAAGAAGAGATTCATTCCTACAACTGTCAACACATTTCAAAGATTAGTGCTTATATTTGCAATACTAAGTGTGTAACAATAATAGATGGAATATATGGAACAGAAAGCCTTTTTGCTTCTATCAGTTTAATGGCAGAAGGATATGCCGAAAGACAGGTCAAGATGGTTGGAGCCATTCAAGAGAAACGAAAGGTCCAGCTCATCACAAAGTATGCTCTGGTTCACAGATGCACTTGGAGCCATAGACTATGTTATTTTAACTTTACTTTCTTTTGTCTTTTACATCTGTAGCCCTTGCTTTTCAACTTAAAGAAGAATACAATGTAAATAATTTGCTTTTTAAGTTTTATGCCCCTGATGAAGCTAGTATCTACCTGTTTGTTTTTTTAAATTGTTGTTTGATATGTTAATTATCAAATTCCATTCAAATAGTCAAGGACACTTACACAGCAAAGCAATCATTTCCTCTTGCTGTAAAATCACTTAATCAAATTTACTACATCAAAACCATTTCAGTAGCAACATCTGATTTTGCAAACACAAGATAAAGCTTTTGCTGCTAGAATATGCAAGTGCAACTCAGCTGAATGCAGTGGAGCTCTGCCTGCCTGTGTCAGCAATGGATTTGGCCCCAAGGCTTCATTATTTAGATTGTGAATTCCTGATGTGAGGAACTATGTCTCTGTTTGTTTGAAAGATGCTTCAGATACTTCAGCTGCTTTATAAATAATAAATAAAATCACAACTAGAAGCCTGAAGGAAGAGGAAGACTGATTGTGAGAGGGAGGGACTTTGTACAAATACAGAATAACCTCACCCCAGCTACCTTCCAGGGACTCAGAAATAAAAAATATCTTCGGTATTTATCAGGTATGTTGGCCTTTAATTAAAAGCTTTGGCCAGTGTGTATTTAGGTCTCTAGAGATACTTCAGTACACATGCCCCAGACAGTGAGTTATTCATCTACGGGTGGTCCTACTGCAGCTCGCAATGTATTCATCAGGTTGTGGGGAAATACACTGAAGGAAATAAAGTATGGGAAGATCTTTTATGGTCACTTTGCAGATGTGCTTGGGAGAGGGTTTACTGTGAAGGGTATGGGAAGATAGGCACCTTTACTACCAGCTTCTGGACAATGTCTCACCATCACGTGATATTGATGAAGTCATCACCTATCCAGGCACCATGACCATCCCAGTACCTTCCCAGCTGCAGGCAGCTGACCCACACACAAAGCCACCTTACACAGCCCAATCAAACAGCCAAAAATTTGCTTTGACTCATCAATACCGAACAGCTAAGTAGTGCAGCCCTTAAGAAGTAAGTACAATCAGATTTACAAGTAATTGGGTGAATTTTTACTCTAAATTTAAATAAAATAGAATGTGGAAGTTCATAATCTTTATGATGGAATGGAGGTTTAGATTATTGTGCCATAACATAAGCATTTGATGAATAACCTAGCCAAACAGGCTTTGTCTCTGCCATTGGTAGTACCAATTTCAAATCAGTAGCAGTCTACGCAAGCATCACTCTGTCTTTGAGCATCCTGAGCGTATGGCTAAATAGGAGCTTCAGTAGTGTGATAAATACAAGCAGATCCCAGAACAATGACTTTACAGGACTGAACTCGTTTGAATACTCATTAGGTAAATGTATAAAGATTGCTGTACAGACAAATTATTGGTGGGATTTCGCAAGACGCCTCTTGCTGCAGAAATTGTTGGAAGATGACAATCACAGTATCAATTTTTCAGCACAGACCAACACTATGCCAAGAATTCTATACAGGGGAAATCCTCAGGGCCAAATGTAATTGAAACTTATTCCCACAGAAGATATTAACATGAAATATGTTGCCTATAAGGAGCCCTGGAACAATGTGTACAGTAATAGCTTTGAGACAGACAGAAAACTAGATGCATTTTCAGCTGAGAAGACAAGGACTACTGTGGGATTTCAGGTCCTTCTGCTAGTTGAATCTTTGAAATGACAGGTTCATTTAGAAAATATATTAATTTCTTATTTCAATTTATCTAATCTCAGGAAACCTCAAAAGCCACAGAGATTTCATGTCAGAACTCTTCTACTGCCAAAACCAGTAATTTGAGCTCTCACATAGAGGTCCTCTGTCCATCAATGCATTGTAGAGCTGTGTTAGAGAGATGTGGGCCTCGTTTCAGGTTGTCTAATCTGACACTACTTTTATATGCATGTGTATTTTATAGATTCAACTTTGACGGCACAGGGAAAGAAGTTCTGTGTTTTGGGGATATGAATGTTATTAAAGACTGGATGAATCAGCAACAGTATGTACTTAGATGTACAATGATGAATGAAATGCATTCTTCGTTATTATTGAGAAGGAATTTTCAGTGACTACCAGTAATGATGGTGATTTTACTACAGAACTGATTGAATCATACAATGTCAGGAGTATGATAAATCTGACTTGTTCTCTTCTAATAATGCAAAAATAGGTACTGTAGATTAAAGTGGAATGAGCAACTGATGAAAAAAAAAAAAGCTTGCTAATAACATGTCACTTCATTACTGATCATCTGACCAAATCATCTGCCATCCAAAGTGTTTGCAATATTTCTTGAGACAAAGTAGCCTTTTCTACCACCCTGCAGGACAGAGAAGGTTTAAAAAAACCCCTCCTCTTAAAAAAAGACACTTCAGTTGGGCAAGTATTTTCTTCTATGCATAATTTAAACAGAAGAATGGAATGTACATGACTGTGAGTGGAATAAGAATTGTGTACTTTTCCATAAATTTGAAGACTGTCCAGAATACATTATTAGTAAAGGAGCAAAAAGACCAAGCAATTTAATCAGAGAATTTAGTTCCTTTTTCTGAAATGTCCAAGAACTGATTTTTCTCAAACATATTTAGCTGTATTGGTTCTGTGTGGCAAGGTTTTGGTAGCGGGGGGCGGGGGGGGTGTGTGTTACAGGGGTGGGTTCTGTAAGAAGCTGCTGGAAGCTTCCCCTGTGTTTGAGAGAGCCCATACCAGCCGGCTCTAAGACGGACCTGCCGCTGGCCAAGGCCGAGCCAGTGATAGTGGTAACGCCTCTGTGATAACATTTTTAAGAAAGAAAAAAAGTTGAGACAGACGAAAACAGCAGCTGGAGAGAGGAGTGAGAACATGTAAGAGAAACAACCCTGCAGACACCCAGGTCAGTGCAGAAGGAGGGGGAGGAGATGCTCCAGGCGCCGGAGCAGAGATTCCCCTGCAGCCCGTGGGGAAGACCACGGTGAGGCAGGCTGTCCCCCTGCAGACCATGGAGGTCCACGGTGGAGCAGATCTCCACCTGCAGCCTGTGGAGGACCCCACACCGGAGCAGGTGGGTTCCCAAAGGAGGCTGTGACCCCGTGGGAACCCTGCGCTGGAGCAGGCTCCTGGCAGGACCTGCGGATCTGTGGAGAGAGGAGACCATGCTGGAGCAGGTTTTCTGGCAGGACTTGTGACCCCGTGGGGGACCTGCGCTGGGGCAGTGTGCTCCTGAAGGACTGCACCCCGTGGAAAGGACCCATGCTGGAGCAGTTCATGAAGAACTGCAGCCTGTGGGAAGGACCCACGTTGGAGAAGTTCATGGAGGACTGTCTCCCGTGGGAGGCACCCCATGCTGGAGCAGGGGAAGAGTGTGATGAGTCCTCCCCCTGAGGAGGATGAAGCGGCAGAAAATAACGTGTGATGAAATGACCGTAAACCCCATCCCCATCCCTCTGTGCCACATGGGGGGGCTTGGTGGAGAAATCCGGGAGTGAAGTTGTGCCTGGGAAGAAGGCAGGGGTAGAGGGAAGGTGTTCTGAGATTTGGTTTTATTTCTCATTACCTTACTCTGGTTGATTTGTAATAAATTGAGTTAATTTTCCCCAAGCGGAGTCTGTTTTTCCCGTGACTGTAATTGATGAGTGATCTCTCCTGTCCTTATCTCGACTCGCAAGCTCTTTGTTACATTTTTCTCTTCCCTGTCCAGCTGAGGAGGGGGAGTGATAGAACGGCTTTGGTGGGCACCTGTCATCCAGCCAGGGTCAACCCATCACATTAGCCAATTTAAGTTTGTGCCATTTACTTCAGGGATTACATGGAAGTAAGTTAAATCTTAGCCATTTTACTCGGTTGTTACGAATCAGTGACGTTATAGCAGTAACATTGGTTCTGTTCCCAGATGTGAGAGCATTTCTGATACCAATTATAAAATTCAGTTTTAGGTTAAGCATGCAAAAAAGCAGTTCCACATATAACGTATAAAGGCCATAGCTTATATAAAGAGAAATCCCTAGATGTGTAAAAACTGGTAGGTTTTAGGTTTGAATTGAAATCATCATATAATAGAATTATTATTTTTTAATAGGAGATTTTTGGGGGGTTTTGGTTTAGAGGAATGGGAACAAGCTAATTTTGTAATAGCCACAACAGCATTTTGCAATACAGTTTGGGAAAAAAAAAACAAAAACCCAAACATTATTTTATCAGCAAATATGTATTGCTATATGTATTAGTGTTTCAAATAATCTTCTACAGAAATTAGCTCTATATTCAAGTATTTTAAGCTGAAGTAGTAGCTTTTGCTCTCCCATGTTACTTGTTGAAAATTCTCTCTGCTTCCATTTTGTCAAAGGATGCAAAAATAGAAAAAAACCCCAACCCTTTCATGCCTCCAAGACTGCACTGCTTTAGCAAAAACGCAGAGAGAAGCAACAGAGTTTATTCAATTCCCCAGGGCGCAGTACTTGAAGTTGATTTTGTAGTTGTATTGCCAGGCAATAGGAGGTTCACAGACTACCTCCTGACCTATGAAGGTCACTGCACTCCAGGCTCAAAGGAAGTTGTTCATGGCCACAGTATATAGGCACTGAAGTCTTCGTATCAGTGACACTCAGAAGGGGAAATTTGGGAACAAGAGGCTGACACAGAATGCTGGTTATAGCAATAATAAGAGACCATACTGTGGTTTTGTGGTCTGCGTGCAGGCAGAATGCTTTCTATGAACTTCACAACCTCCCTATATGTAAAATGGGAATAAAATCTCTCTGCTTCAAAAGAGAATGGAAGAATTATCAGGC
This sequence comes from Buteo buteo, assembly GCF_964188355.1. Lineage (NCBI taxonomy): Eukaryota > Metazoa > Chordata > Aves > Accipitriformes > Accipitridae > Buteo > Buteo buteo. The sequence continues at coordinate 28,900,000 of NC_134204.1, forward strand.
TGTTTGTAAAGGACTGTAGAAGTGATAAAACACACACAGTCAATAGAAAACTAAGTTAAATAATTGTACAGAAAATGAAACAGAAATCTTTAGGAGGAAGTCCAAGAAAAAACATCTGGCAAAAGAGAGAGAGGCATAGAAGGCCTGACAGAAGGAACAGAAAAACAGCATTATTGGTTTGTTTTTCCCTTTGTAGATCAAACCGACATGTCAGATGCAATGCAATCTGTTGTTTGTACAGAAAAATTGGGGGAAGAAAGAATGGGAACATCTGAACTAAAAAGTCTCTTAAAAATTGACTGTGCTGTACCAAAAAGTAAATGGAGGGTGTGGATGGACACACAGGGGTACACGGGAGGATCTGGCTTTGAGCACCAGCAGTCTCCCAGGACAAGGATACTGGCAACTCTGAGATCCAGGCTGGGCTGGTATGAGCAATGCTCATGGGTAGGTGGAAATAGCTTTCTGAGTCTCTACACAGAAGTGAAAAAAGGTGGCAAGAGGTCTAACTTATCCATCAGCTTAACTTCATAATACAGTGGTCAGCATTCAGGTACAGCAGTTAAATGAGCTTTCAGAGATCATAGAAGAGACTGGAGTTTTTCCTCTCCCCAGGCTTCCTGTTGCTCTTACTTCATTTTCAGCTCCCCTCTTTCCCTCCTGTCTCTGTTACCTTTCTTCATTTCTCTTGTACTCTTCCTTAGTCATCTTCTGTCCTATTCCTCCTTTTTCTCCCTCTTTCCTCCATTCCCATGTTCCTTTCTCCTTCACATTTCACAGTGTAACTATGTAGTGATTTTTGTGAAGTCTCACCACGTGTTGTTCCTTCAGTAAATAATAGCAATGACAACCGTTTGGCCTTGGTGCTCTTCTCCAGTTCTCTTGCCTGTAGGTAATGTTCCTGTGCCTAATGTTGCTCTTTAGGGAGCCCAAACCAAACTGATGACCCAAAACCTACAGCTACATGCTGTAAAAACAGTAGCACAGAGATACTTTGTTATCCAAAAATCTACACTTAGTGTAAGACAGAAAAAGCAAATGAATACAGTCAGACAGCAAACTACAAAGGAGAAGAACCAGCCTGATGAGCCAAAGTGTTACCAACTTAGCTCTAAGAAAGACAGAGGTTTTTGTAGGTAGCACAGTCAAGATGGTGGGTGATGAGACTAATCTGAGGCAGAGCAGGGGAGCCCCTGAGATGTAAAGAGCAAGAAAACATAAAGCAGTGTCCTGGTTTTGGCTGGGATAGAGTTAATTTTCTTCATAGAAGCCCTTATGGGGCTATGTTTTGGATTTGTGCTGGAAGCAGTGTTGATAATTCAGGGATGCTTTAGCTATTGCTGAGCAGTGCTTACCCAGCCAAGACCTCTTCTGCTTCTCACCCCACCCCATCAGCGAGCAGGCTGGGGGGGCACAAGAAGTTGGGAGGGGACACAGCCGGGACAGCTGACCCCAACTGACAACAGGGATATCCCAGCCCATATGACGTCATGCTCAGCATATACAGCTGGGCTGGAAGAAGAAGGAAGGGGAGACATTTGGAGTGATGGTGTTTGTCTTCCCAATTAACTGTTGCGGGTGATGGAGCCCTGCTTTCCTGGAGATGGCCGAACACCTGCCTGCCAATGGGAAGTAGTGAATGAATTCCTTGTTTTGCTTCGCTTGTGCGCGCAGCTTTTACTTTACCTATTAAACTGTCTTTATCTCAGCCCATGAGTTCTCTCACTTTCACACTTCCAATTCTCTGCCCCATCCCTCCAGGGGGGAGTGAGTGAGTGGCTGTGCGGTACTTAGTTGCCAGCTGGGGTTAAACCATGAAAAGCAGAAAGGGGCTTGTTTTTTTCTAATTGAAATCACTAAACTTATAGTTTAAAAGGCATGAGATCAGCCTGAAAATGCATATAGTAGGCACTAGAAATCCTTTCATCCCTTCCTCCAAAGAATAATAGTTTTAGTGAAATTCTTATTCTACTTCTGTCAAAACCAGATACTTTTTCAAAGCAAAGATATTATTTAATCTAAACAGGATAATTTCCTTTCTCAACATCTCCATCATACTATTTAACATCAAGTATACATGACTCTAACAGCACCTCCTCATCAAAATCCCCAAACAGGAATGTTTGGCAATCATTAATATATATGAAAACCAATAAAGTGTTCTTGTACAAACAGCCTACTTAGATTAAACATACATCATACTGCTCTTTAGGTGGAAATTATACTGAAATGAAACATCAGAAGCAAAGCTAAAAGCCTGTAGTAACTTTGTGGTGTGAGCTTTTAAGTCTCATTAACATTAATTGTATGTATGGTTCAAAGAGACAATATATACCAGGATATTTAACTTAATGTAACTGATTGAAATACAAACCTTACTGCAGGCAATTACAAGTGAAAATATTAAGGGTCTGTTTCTACAACCCCATTCTCATTTAGTTAACTGCCCAGTCATGGTGAATTTACCTACATGCAGGAGGGCTGACTGAGTCAGACCCTAGTTTTCTAAATCAAATATTTGCTTCATAGTAAAGGAAGATAGCTAACCTTGGAATTATGGTTTTGGAAAGATGTTTCTTGGCTATTTTTAGCAACACAGTTTAATCCTAGCATTGTAGTGTTTGGGAAACTTATTGGCTTTCCTTCCATCCTCAGTTATGATGAATGGTAATTAAGAAGAATATCAATAATGTGTCGCACTTACATAATGCCCTTCATTTTATGATCTTTAAGGGATTCATGGACATGAGTAAATCAAGCATTACAACAACAGTCTGGAAGTAAGTAATATTGTGCTATAAGGAAGAAAATGAAGCATGGGGAATGACATGAATTACCCAAGTTGAGCCAGTGGCTGATTGGGAAGCAGAACCTAGACGTCCTGGTTCTTGCTTTTCACTTCTAGCCAATAAGCACATTTTCTGCACTTGATCACTAGAAGTGTTTTGTATTAGCAAAATCAAAACGAAACCCTCATGAAAATACTACAGAAGGAAAATAATGAATCGTGACTCAGAGAACATTCGGATTGTGACAGTGCTTGAGGAGGCTGCCTCCTGAAGGTCCTTCTAGATGGCATTCCCAGGCAAGTAAAGAGAAAACCAGGAACAGTTATTCGCAAGAAAATGTTGCAAGATTCCCCCTGTGGTTTCCTACCTGGCTGCTCTGAAGATATTTTTAAAGCAAATTCCATGCAAAAGTCAGAGGCTTGTCTGTAAGGGGAGGGGGGGAAGGGAATCTCTGCACTCACCCACCCACTGTGCTCCCCATAGATGTCACCAGTGTTCTCCTCACCTCACTCTCAAGATGACTGAAAAGTATTGAAAAATAATCCAGCAGGTCTTTTTTTTTTTTTTAAACTCATGCTTGCCTTAAAACTGAACTTTAAAAGGAGTCCATCTACCAAAGGATTGACTTTCAGACTTGGCCCAGTACAGCACTCATTGCAAGCAATACAGTCCTTTCTCTTACCTCCAAAGCCTATGGCTATGCGTAAGCACTGGAAGATGATGGCAATGTTTGATAATCAAGAAAAAAAGTGTAGTGTTTCCCTTAGACATTTCTTGATATACTTATAAAAAGTAGTCATACTGAAAAGGAGAAAATGGGAGAATGAAATAATAAAATGACAGTGTAGCTGTAGCATATAAAAATGGCTTTGAGAGTAAATTAGTTACCTCTATGACTTTAGCTTGTGATACCATGCTTTGCTCAGAGCAATAAGAAACAATGAAACTGGCTCTCTAATCAACAGCAAAATGATCAGCTTCAAATTTGGTAATTCACCATTGATGTAAAATGTGCACACACATACCCAGGTACAGCTGCATATTGCCTCATGTTGCTTATTTTGTAATGTTCACACTTAGTTTTTTTGGTGGATGGTTTCAGGCCTGTCACATGTTGTGATTACAGGAGATCTGAGCTGAAAAATGAGGGAATGCTTCACTCGGCAAGCACTGATGCTTACAGACTTGAAAAGAGATCTCAGCCTTTACGCTTGGAGGACTCTGTCTTAATACAGGCCTGAAGAGGCTCAAAGTTATTCAAGTAAGGCCAGGCAACACTGAAGAGAAGACCATATAGGGAAGTAAAGAAAAGAAGAGGAAAACACAAAAAGAAAAAGAACATGGAAAAATTCTGCTCTCCCAGTTTCAGAGCAGTGAATACAGAAAAAGTGTTGACTTAGACTTATGCTGAACATGCTCCAATTAACAGAAGGATGTGTTACCTGAGGTGCTCTGAGCAAAATAACTTGGGGTTTTTTTATTCTGACCACTGATGTTGTTTCTCTGGAAAGGATAAAAATGACCTAGCCTTGATTTCTAACATATGTTTCTCTGCATCTCATTTTGATCTGAGATGGAAAGCATTCATCCTCCTCTACACCAGTTTTAGATTGTGCCCAGATTTCTGTGCACAGGTTCATTGAGGAAAGTGTTCTTTAACATCCAGGTGAGGAGGGGGAACTTTGTGGTGGCCTGCGTGATAATAATTGTGGTTAGTATAACCACTGCTGTGACCTGGGACAGTGACAGCAGTAGCCAAACTCTGCAGTGGCCTCTTATTCCTCCAGGGGAAGAGGCTGGGTTTCTGCCACTACTGCTTGCCTCACGTTGTGACCTGCTGGGAGATGTGGCTGCCTTGGAGTTTCACCAACTGCTTGAGCTCCTTTCCTTCGTTTTCCCAATTCTTTTCCTTGCCTTTAGGAGTCCCTCCATGGAGTTATGTTATGTTAGTCTCTGGTACTTTTACCTACCCAGGTACCCACTGGGCTCAGAGCCTGGTTTGACACCATCTCAGAAGATTTACCACAAAGTCTTCAGACTCCTAAGATCTGCATTTGGCCTGTTGCCAGGCTGTACATTATAAGGAGACACAGGGTAATGCATGCCAATGAAGTTTGACATTGTTTGTGAAATGTACAGGCTTGGGACAATGCAACTTCTGATCTTGTTCAATGGAAAACATTACACTGAACTTGACCTTCTGACTGAATGCAATGCTGCTCTAATAACATGTCTTTCTCATTTGTATTGCTCAAGGAAATCCTGCTGTCTGTGACATTGGGTTTTATCTGCACCATCAATCTCTAGCAGAGAGACATACAGAAGCTCTGTTTAGGGGACTGCACAAATCTTTTTTATTATTATTAATGCCGAACATAACCACTTCAGCTTTGTATTCATTATTTTCTGAATTCATCTGTACATTTTTCTGGAACTTGAGAAAAATGTAGGTTTTATGTCTTATTTAATGAACTGTGGTTTGCACCGTAATGGGACTGCAAGCAACTGTCAAATCATAGATAATATGCCATCTGTGATGTTACACTAAGTTGTTGGGCCAAATATTCTTCTGGTATAAGTCAGCACAGCTTAATTTACATCAGCAGAGCCTTTCAATCAAACTTGAAATAACAAATTCATCCATCCAAGTGATCTTTCCTTTTTTCTTATTCCAGAGCCAAAGTGCAGATTTCAGAAGTTGGGTTATAACCTCTAGGAGTGTGAAAGCTCTACAGCAGTAAAGCAAACAAACAAAAAAAGCAAAGCGAACCAATCCTTTTTAGAAGAAGTTCACATATATCTTAAATACATATTATTGTGTTCTGTCTGCCTCTAAACACTAAACTGGTCAGTCTATAGCGGAAGTTTTCCCTCCAGTCCTCAAAAATCAATGCATAAACTGAGCCTTTTCATTTGTTGGTGTTTAAAGTCACTGTTTTTTTCTTGTGAAAGTGGATATTATACTGGGTCCAAAGCACAGTTATACCTTGGCTCTTTCACCAGTAAAATAAGCTTTCTGATTTTATTATATTATTCTTGCACAAATACCTGAGGTACTTCAATTACCTGCAGCAGCCTGTCTGGAGCAATCACCTTTGCTTTTCAATAAGGACAGAATGTCACTGTAAAATGGCTACTCTGCCTCCATGCTATTTCTTATCGGCCTAGCGTGAGTCCCTAAAAAAAGTAATGTATGAGACTTACATCTCAAGAAGGGGCACTGACTGGGGCTAGCTGCCAAAACACCTTCTCTACTCTGTAACCTGCCCCCCACTGCCCTCTGTGCTGGGGATCTTCAAGGACAGTCAGGGAGGTTGCTGTGGGCAGACAAATTGTTCAGACAGCCCACAGACAGCGTCACGTCCCCTCCAATGATGGACATGTTATGTGACCAGATTTGCACCAGACACATGGTGGGGGAACCAAAATTTTGGTAAACGCTAACGGCACTTTCAGTCATTGGACAAGAGAGAACATAGCTTCACAGTGTCACCATAGGATGTTACATGACCTGTCCTTACTGTAACATTTTTCACCCTGCCTTAAAATCATATAGAGTCACAACTATTGTCGTTATAAGGCATTGGCAAGGGTAAGCACAATGCAGATGCTGTGACTGTAATGCCCGTGACATGATGAGACAAGAACCTCAGAACAGCTCAGCGCCTGGGCAAAGGCACAGACAAGTAAGAGAGCAGCAGCCCATGAGAAAAGAGCAGCACAGCGTGTTCCAAAGTTTCCCAAACTCTACACTTTACAGCAAATTGGAAAAGATAAAAGCCCCAGCAATTTTACAGGAAAAAAATCTGATCTAGGACCTTTTGGAAAGACAGAGCAATAGTTGCAGATACACTTACAGTCTGTTTAACACTCATCGGCAATAAAAGTTCTGGACTAAGAGAAGGTGAAAGCTGAAGCTCTGCCATTTTTACCTTCTGGAATTAAAATAACTTTCCTTTCACCTTGCAGAGCAGCAGCACAAACAGGGCTGTCCACATCCAAGCAGTCAGAACTGCGTTGCCAACACTCAAACACTGTTTGGTAAACAAGCAGCTTTGGGAAAGAAAGGATGGGAAGATTTTCCACAATGTTTGGGAATGTTTGGCATGCAGAAAACCTCTGCTGGCTGCCTGCCGGCCTGCCAGGGAGCCAGTGCACAGAACTGCAGATTCTGCTGATATCATCCAAATGTGTTAATTTTGCTGCTGCTTTGAGTGTTTTTCATCACCCCTGTCCAAAGCAAAAGATAGACAGGAGGGGCTTTTTCCTGCTCCCTTTGAAGCCCGTGGCAGGTTTCCCTTCAACGGCAAAGTGCCAGGATCTGTACTTGACTAAACAATTTTGTGTTTCTGCAGCTGACTGCATTTCCCTAAAAGTGTTTGATGTGAGCCATGGTCCCCAGCCAGAATCCCATGACTCCATAAAGACAGATTTTGGCCCTGAGCTAGTACCAGTGCAGATGATGCTCCTTCACTTAGTGTTGCTCTCTATAGAGAACCCGGGCTGTCCTATTAGTGGCAACTCCCTCCCCTTGGTCTGTGGGGCTGTGCCTTCCCCTAAAGCCATATCTTGGCCCTTCTTGTTTTTCACTTTCTCACTTCAGCTCACACTAGGGCAACAGCACTGGCCCTATTAGCACCTTCTCAGGTCAGGAGACTTTACCAGGATGGATTCTCTTCCTTGCAGTCCCCTCAGTTCTGGTCCTGCAGCAGAGTGTTGCCTTGCAGGGGAAGCCACCACAAATGGTGTCCTCGGTGACAGGTCCCTGCTCTGGTTCTGGTGCCACAGGCAATGGTTCCAGCAGGCACAGTTTGAGAGATGTGACCCTAAGGAGGCAAAGGGTACCCACACACATCACGTACACCCACAGTGAGTTTTATCTTCAGACAGAAAGGACACTGGTTATATTAACTGGAAAAATAAACTCCAGCCTTGAAGACTGTGCTTACTCTGGCTGTAAGCACAAACTGGTTCACACTCATACACAAGGTGTGTGCACACTCCTGTGGTTCCTTCCTGCTTGTGGCAGGAGGGATCCAGGAAAAAGCTGTAAAGGTGAGTAAAGAAGAGAGCCTTTAAAACATGCACCATCTACTTTTCAAAGTAACAGTCTGGACCTGGTCCCTGTCTAACTGCCGTGGGCAAGTAAGATGGGAGCAATGGAAAGTGGTAGCACTTCATGTCTAAGCTCAAAAGCATTAAGAGGAGTATAGCACTGAAATTAAAAAGAATATCTGATTTCTTCCTCCAGGAGATGCCTGCTTTCCTACCAGGGAGATCAAATTTGAACAGGCACAAAGAAACATTTACATAACAGGACTGTAAGAAGCAGCATACTGTAAAAGCATTCTGTAGGCCAGAACTGAAGTGGTAGTGATTTTTCTGGTGATAGCAATACTCAAGTGAATAAACCATGGGGCTTTGAGAGATACACATTAATGCTTAAGGCAATCAGATGAGAGCAGAAATGAGTCTCTTGGAGCTATTCCATATCTAAACAAGATGCAAAGTAGTAGAGATTGCAAGATGCTTGTGTGCACAGAGCTGACAAACACAATCAGGAAGCAGGAGGCCCTGTATTATGTGTTTTCACAATACAAGTCATACATATTGCTTTACATCATGATGTGATAAATCATTTGTTTGTATCCACAGCCTGACATACTTTAAAACAATCAGCAAAGGACTGCATTGCAAGCCAGCTTGTCACTGCTAATTGTCTAAGCTTTCAGTGACCACTGTTTTCTCTGTATAGTTACTGTTTGTCCTTTTAAAAAACATGTGGCAGTATAGCAAGTATCAAAGCGGGAAGAAAGGAACACGGCTAAAGCAGTAGTTTAACCGTGTCCATCCTTTTTCAAAGCAGAGCTGGTGTTAGACATCTGCATCCTGGATGCGAAAGCACTGCACCTTTCCCCTTCCCTTAACAACATGCAACTTGGCAGTGTTAACCTAATGGCCTTGCACACTTCTGCAGCCTATGTTCCCTCATCATGCCTCTGATTGTTTAAACCAAATAAAATATATGTAGATATTCTCTCTATCTTGTCCCATATTTAAAAAATAGTAGGTGGCAAGTCAATTTTATTTTGCTTTTTATCCAAAATTTCATGCAGCTTTACAGACAATTGTTAAACCTCACAAACCTCAAACAAAAAAATGTGTCTGTGCATTTTGTCAAGGTGGAAACAAAAGAACAGAGACATTAAATGACCTATTGAAAAGCATACCAGAAAATTAGCGGCAGCATCAAGTATGAAACGGAAAGAAAAAAGTCCTATCTCACCATTTCTTGTACTAGCCATTGTACCATACAGTCTTCATCACTGTCCTTGTAATGCAATGCACAGCAGTGTGTGACTGTTTCCACTGATGCTCCACCATTAGCAGCTTCATTCCTTAACATTTTCTTTTTCAGCAGAAATTTTTCAATATAGATTATTCCCTGCCTGTAACAATTATTAATAAAATCCTCATGTGATTCTTTGGTGGTTTGTGCTTTGAAAACAGTATGTCTTCAACAATTTTCACTGCACAAGCAGGGATAATTTAGTGTGAATTTTTGGGGGGTAGGATATTGGGATAACCAGAAAAGATGGCCCTCTTCTTGAGGGAAGTCTAGTAAGGGGCTTTAATTTTCTTAAATTATTGCCATCCAAGTTGAACACTAGGGGTCATATTTAGATAACCACTGACATACTGCAGAGCACATCGAGGAGAAAACGTAGCCACATGCTCAAAAATGACCCATGAATGTTTAACAATTTGCAGAGGAACAGCAGTGATTTTCATAGTGTACAGCACAAATGCTGATTTCCTGTGAAGTGCTGGGCTGACTCCTGTATTTCTGTGCTTTCAGCAGGAGTTTGGAAACAAAGTGGGAAGGCTCACAACATGCTCATAACATCAGATGAGCTCTATCTTTTCCCCTAAAGGGGAATGCATCTGCACAGATGTCTGACGGTCTGTGCTCTCTCCCTTTTGTACTTTCAGTGTCACAACAATTCCAGTTCAGGAAAAGTGAGGCACAACGTTTTTGTTGCTGAGCCAAAGTGCTCTTGGGAAACCCAGAAAATTCATTTAGGACCCAGATTCAGAGGCAACACCTCCAGTTGTTCATCAGTTTTACTAAGTTTTGCATATTTATGCACTTCTTGATGTTAACTTTCACCAGCTGTAATCCCTACACAGAAGACAACTGGCTCTAAGCAAAGTACCTTGACATTACATAGATTCCTGGAAGTCAAGAAAATGCCCTTGTGAGGAACAACCATAGCATAACATTATTTTTCCACCATTCTTACAGTAGTAGAAAGAGACTGCAAGGAGATACATGCTTTTGTGGAAATGCAGCTCTACTGGTGCTGAGAGACAGACATGTTCCCTCACACCGAACCAGAAATGCTAGAAGTGGCCTGGAAGATGTCTTTGCATTCCCACTATCCCCAGCTGTGCCATGCGTCCCTGGTGGCTGTGGAGGGCTCTCGTGCTTATGCTGTTATGGATTGTCGTAATTCTGGGTTGATGTCAACTTGCAGCATTGTGCTGCTGCAGCTCCATATGATTAAATGCAGACATAGAAAATAAGCATTAGCTCGTGCCTAATGCCTTTCTGTCCCCATGGTTTGCCTGTTTCCTACGTTATAGTTTCCACTGTGTTGTCCAGTCTCCTTTAAAAGTCCTAAGCACTGGAGTTTCCACTATTTCCTTTAGGAGACTATTTCACAATTTGAAATGTCTTGCTGTCAGGGAGGTTTTCCTGACATTCATCCTAAAATTTCCTTCTCTTAATTTCATCTCATTATTCCTAATTAAACACCCATGTAAAGAATTCCTTCCCACAACTAGAGCCAGATTGCGGCTGTTCTTTCATGCACATGCAAGCTGAAGAAGAAAAAAGGAACCTGAATTTACCCCTGCCCTGCGAGGTGAATGCAGAACCAGCACCAAGTGACTCTCTAAAAAATATTCTTTCAAATTGAAGTGATGAACATTTTAATATATACAGTTAGTTTGAACTCAGAAGCTGTAGAAAATGTGAATCAGAACTGAAAATAAATAAGCAGTTCAAGACAAATAAAAGATGTAGTGGATTTTCACTGACCTAAAGCTTTTTTAAGAACATTTACTGCTATTCCATACTAAAGATACAGTGTCACATATATTTCTTTCAATCTTTCTTTGAAAATGTACTGTCACACTTAAATATCCCTGGTGTTTTGTGGAGCTTCGTGTGAAACTCCCTGACCACTACAACAACTCTTTCTTAAGTGGTTAACAAGTTACTCCAAAGCCTTACTGCTTGTAACTTAGTAGTAGCAGGTTATCCCTCAATGCAGGGTTTCATGATCACGCATGGTGGTAAGAAACTCTGGATTCACAGGTTTGACTAAAACTCATCAGCACTTTGGGCAATAATAAGAGATTAAGTCCATGCTGTCGTGACAAAATTCTGATTTACCTCTCCTGTGCTGACATTTAGTTCTCCTGTAGTTTCAAACTGAGTGTGCTGTTTTTAATTTCCCTTCTCAAAAATGGTTGCACAACATTGTTAGTACACAGCAGCTCCTTTGGTTACATCTGTCTCAGGCACTGAGCCTCACACTGAGTGGAATAACTGGTGAGATACTTCAACCCCTAAATTTTCTGCAGGAAAACGAAAAGTTCTATCCATATAGAAATTTAGCAGTATAGACATTTTTTGTTAAAAATGCATAGCTGTTCACAAAGTTTGCTCTTCAGAAACCCATGTTTTTCCTTGCATATATCAAGTTTACCTCTGGTTTGATATCAGAAAAGTCAGAACAGTATCAGTGGAGACCCAAAAGGATTAAACCAACTTTTAGCAGTCAAAACCCTACAGAAATAAAAAGGAGTTTTAAAAAAATGCTCCAATTCAAATAAAACAACCTACATTTAAAGTATTCTTGTTTTATTTTAGATCCCTGGGAAGAGATCAGCTTGTCTTAAGAAATGGCTTAGCTTTAAAAAAGCACACCAAAGCACACCAAATACCAACTATTGAGACTTAGGTCTGTTGACCAGGATACCGAAAAATTATGTTACTTTCATGCTTTTTCTTGCTCGGGACAGGGAAGCACCGCACAACTGAGAGCCCAAGCAAACATGGCTTTTCCTACTCTGCATGGCTGGATTTTTGGGTTTGTTTTTAGCACTTGGGCATGCCATGGTGTGTTGGGAATCTAACTCTCCCAGCTTGTCTCAACAGGGTGGATTTGATCTGAGGACGGGCAGTAACGTGACGCTGACCCTGATTTCAGGGTGGACGAGTAGAGCACAGGTCCAGCTCATGGTTCCTGGGGATGGGTTGGGGCACTTCTGTGGATTGTGGGTGGAAAGCCGGCTCCTGCTCTGCTGTGTTTTGGAAAGGGCCTAGTCTGGAGAAAAGCAAAGCAGGCAGGGTAACAGAAATAAAAAAAAATAATCTGGTTTCTTTGAGGTCCTATAGACAGATTGGGTACAAAACAGGTATAGTAATAGCAACATTTTTTTCTTCCTTGGGTGCAGCGCAACAAGGGAAGTGTGTAAAGGCAGAGGGTAGTTGCTGGCACAAACTGGCTTCTGATGTGAGTCTTCACAAAGCTTTACTGGTAGCGTTTTCATGCTGGTAGGTTTTAAAGAAGTTGTTACAGTCTATCATTATGACCCATTTCAAATCATAAGGGGTGCCCTGTTAATTCCATAAAATGTCATCCTGAAATGGGGAAAGTTATACAGACTGTCAGAAGTTCTATGTTTTGTTACTTTCCAGCCTCAGAACCAGAATTTTTAGAGGAGGATTTTTTACCCCCTCTCTCATGCTATATAGAAAATGATTTTGAATGTGTAATTATGTTTATTTTAGCGTAATCTGTTCATAAAATCAGATGGACTATAGGAGAAAAGTAAATATTAAGTTACAGAGTTTCTATCCAATAGCCATAGAGGACTATCTTTATCAAATATGTCACTTTCAGACAAAAGAAGCACCTGATGTATTAAAGTAAAGCAGATGAGGCAACTCATTAGAGGCAGGTCAGAGGCTGGAAGAATTAGCACAGGAGTCTTATACAGATCACTTCTGCTTAATAGGTTTTTGTATTCCAATAGTTAATCACATAAATTTTTGTGTTGCAATAGGTAATCATATAAACATCATCTGTGTGCTTAAATGTTGGATTTCGCATTTCAAATTGCAAACTGGACACCTTTTAAAAGCTGGTGAGAAGGAATTAGCTTGGGAACCACAGGTTATGCAAAACACTCAAGCATGGTCATTTGCTGTGGAGATGAAGACAGTGGCTTGTCTTTGGGGTACTAACTTCAGGAGTTGACTCTTCAAGTAGCAGTTTCCCTTCTTTGGAGTAGCAGATGCCCCTACCAAGCATTGGGCTGAACATCTTCACTTTTTCTTTCCAATGAGGATTGGGGAATTCAGCACCTTGTAAGAACCTGGTAATGTTTAGGGAAATACAGTATCATGTTTTGCTGTAATTTCCTGTAAAGTTGAGAAAACATTCCTTTGGTAAATTGTAGTTGGACAATTATTTAAGCATCTTACAAGCCAATTTTTTGATGTTTTAAGTACTAGGTCTACTTTCTGCAACCTACTTATCTAGGGTTTTACCCAAAACATGTTAACAAAATTTACTGATTCATTAGGGAATGCACCACAATGCACAATGCCCCACAAGTACATCTTGACAAAATGTAATTTTTTTGCTTTAGTAAACAAGGATATAAAAGGAAAAGACTGTAATATATGAATATGACCGTATTCACTTAAGAGCATGCTTTTCAAAATGTAGGCGTCATAACTATTTGTTTAATGTTGACAGTATGCTTGCTGCTCTGCAACAGCAAATGAAATCATATTTTAATATCTTTGAGCCAACATAACAAAGAACATACATGACAGAAAGGAATGAAGATACTAAAATAACTACTTTGAGTTATTGCTGTTAATTTCCAATTTTATGACTATTGTAAAAGAAATGAGTTGTCAAAATGGATTGAGTGGAGAACTCTAACTTTGGTGAGATGAAATCAGGAGGATTCAAAGTACAGTTGCCAGACTATGCTGTTCCTGTCATATGGTTCAGGCAATGGTCGTGCCATGTAGTGGGCACTGTATTTTAGAATACTTTACCTGAAATCTACCCTCTCAGAATGCCATATAACTTCTTGAAATAATACTTAGCTTTCCTAAAACTGTGAGAGAGATGTTGCAAAGGCTGAACCCCACCATCCTCAGGTTGTTTTCTTTTATCGTTTCTAGATAGATATAATTTCTAGGTTTTTTGTCTAGACAAAACTACAGGCGAAAGGTGAATATCCATTTATTTCCCCCCCGCCCCTTTTCTTAAATACACATCATACAAAATATGGTGTGGAATTTAAATCTGGTTTGGCTTGCAAGAAAGCCCATTAAGGTAGCTGGAATCCAAAATAAGGAATACATAATATATATAAATATATAAAAAAATAGATAAGGAAACCTTCCTTTATTTTCAGCATCTGAAAATGAAGACCCTGAAAAAAATGAGGTTTGAAAATATGAGCAGGAAGGGAGGGGAAGTCCCTACATTTCTATGGGCTGTGCCAAGACACATAGCAGCAAACCAGGAAGAAATCTCAGGACAGGGGTAAACAAAGACCAGTTCACTCTAGCCTTGCCTAAGGGAGGAAGAGGGTCGGGGTCTCTAGCTGTCCTAGGACAGCTCTCTTCACTGAAGAGGCAGAGGAGCTGTCGATGCAAGAGCTCTGCAGGACGGCAAGGTGGCCTTTGGATGAGGGGCTAAAGTGTCACCTTTCCCCTTGCTTCTCCACCCACCTTTCAGAAGGTGGTTGCTGCACGAGTCTGTGCATGCATGACGTTCTGGTGACAGAACCTGTTCAAGGTGCTGCTGTCCCTGTTCCCCCACCCTGCATACATCGCGCATGACAATGCTGCGGTTTCTAAGTGACCTGGCAAACAGAGACTATTCCTTTACTTTGGGACGGATGGATCATTGTGCCAGATGGGACTGCTTGCTCACAGGGTCTCTACACCTCAGCACTGCCTATGGGACCCTCCCTGCCCTAAGCGCTGCAGCTCTGTCCTGGTTTTTCATTCCCTCTGCCACCAGTAGCTCATTCCTGCCCCTCTGCAGCCCAGCTGGAAGAACGACTGCCAGCACCAGGGAGCCTGCTAGGAAGGTCACATGTGTGTGTACAGCAGGTTCTCTCATGCTCTTCCTCATATTCCAAGGGGTCCCAGGGCATGGAGGCATTTTAGGGCCAGTTGAAGAAAGAAGTGAGACAGCCATGAGAAAAGTGGGGGGCTTTCTGTGCCCAGCTTTTCCTTTGAACTGTGATCAACCCCTGGGATGCTTCATAAGACAATTAGAGGTTATCTGAGGCAACATTAACCCCCAAGAGATGTATTCACACTGTCTAATTTCAGATGTCTAGTGTATGTGCTCTGAATAGTCTTCTGAACAGCTCTGTCTCTCTCTCCCTTAACTCTTTTAGGAGCTCAGGCATCCAGTCTCCTCTCTTCTGCATTGCCTCCCACTCTATAAGCCCAAAGTGGCCCAAAATATTGAGACCACACAGCTGCACAAGCCAAAGCTCCTCTTTCCTGAGCTCAAGCACCAGGAGCTGCTAGCTGGTGCATGAAGAAGAACGCCCCCAGCATTTCTTCTCGTGATGGACCAGTCCCTGCTGTGCACAGGGAGGGACTGGGGGTGAGGAGGTCTCCCCATCAGCGAGCAACACACCCACATGTCCTCCATGGTGCTCACCTGGACAGACTCCTTCCCCATGAACAGCCATGCTTGAGCTTCCTCTGTCTTCCAGGGGAATGGCACAGGGACTAATGAGGCTAGGACTGTTCTAACGAAGGCACACAGAACACAATAAAAAGCCTAGGAAACCAGCATTTTTAGTCTTTTGCAAGAATGGGTGATATTTTTATGAAGTGCTTAGCTCCCACTTTGCTCTCTAACAGGATGTGATCTGTCTTGCAACTGCAAAGTTCTTCAAATCTTATCCTTTACTGACATTATGTTTTATGAAGCCTGTGAAAATGATGAGACACACCAGAGACTGAGGATTGTTTGCTTAGTGGATTACAGGAGCAAATTATTAGTGCTAACACACAGAGGATCTTTGTGTGGATGATCTCTCCATGTACCTGGTTTAGTGACAGCTGTTGACAAAGAAGATGAAAAGGGAATCTATGTTATAGGCAGCGATGGGGGAATGAAAAGAAAAGAAAAATGTCTTCATAGTCTGTGAGTTGGCTTTTTATTAGTGCATTAGAGAAGTTTTAGGAGAGTGGTATTTGCTAGTCACAATTAAACGTTAAAAGTAACCAATATGTAGTTCAAGTCCAAATTTTACTGCTCCCAAAACTGATAAAATAAAGGTTTACAAAACCTAAAGATTCAACTTTCAGATGATTGTGTCACCATGTTTTTTGGATTTTGTAAAACACCAATAAATGATACCAAACCTGATTTATAAGAATGTTATATCTGATTAATCTTATTTTTCTGAACTGAATGAAGGCAAACACTGAGCAAAAATGAAAAATCATGAAAAAATATATGGACTTGAAAAAATATTACTGAAATTCAAGAATCAAATTCTAGATATGCCAATGCAAAAATGGTTAACTGAACTTGCTATGAAAATGTCTGACTGCCCCTTGCTAGGGAGCAGGGATCCTCATTTGCACAGACACACGGTGGCATTCCTGTGACACCTGAGCACGTGCTACTTTCCACCCCTGGCCACGCATGCTAAGGGAGTGGTGCAGCCATTGTGCAACGTGGATGCAAGGAACTAGTGTGGTGTGGGCAGCTGTCTGTCAGACACTATGACCCTTCATCCCCCACCCACCCTGTTCAGCATGGCACAGAGCTCATCAGTGATTCTAGCCACTGGAAAAAATAATCACCTTCTTTGAGTGCTTTTTTCTTAATCCTGTGCTGAATCACATTCAGTGTACATTCCTGAAAATGTCATCCTGTGGAAAGAGATTCAGATCATGTGTTCTTACAAGGACCGTCTCTCTTTCCCCTGAAAAACTTGCCTCATCTTCGCTCCCCCCACCCTTGCAAAATGTCTTGATTTGTATCTGATTTAAAGATCCAACTCTGATATTTTTCTTTAGCTACCTTGATCCTGCAGATATTCAGATGGTATTGTGGAAACTAAAATTTGATCTTGTTCTACTTCACTCAGATTTAGGGTATATTCCGTGCTGTGCTAAGTTGCTATGTGACAATTTTCACTCATGTAGAATCTGTTTCCTAGGTTCTGAACCAGAATCAGACCCACTCTAAACAATTTTACCTTTTATTTCTGTTCCTAGCAGAAATGTCCCATTCCTGTCCTGGGACCTTCCCTCTCCCACATGTGGGCCATTTAAGGCTCCAGGTTTTTTCCAGCACGACTCCAGCATTGCACTATTCACTTAGAGAGAAGAAAATCAAGACAACCAAAATCTGGCATTCAGTTTCGGATTTGGTTTCATCCTGAAAGCAGACTTTGCATGAAAATCAGCCATTTCAGTAAAGCCAGCTAGCTTTTTCAACATACTCTCTGCCTAGGCTAGCAGTTGGAAAAGCCAGGTGTATTGCTCTGAGTAGTTCCTAATGCACATACGAACTGGAAGATACTCAGATTAACACAGAGCTTTTCAGTGAGCTCGATCACCATGAAAAGCAGACATCTAGACTGGTCAAGCAGAGATGTGTCATAAGCCTGCATATACATTCCTCCTGCACACAAAATCAAAATTCAGGCTGTTGGTTGGAAATATACATGATATAGGAGATGAAGCCTATATAACAACTCTGAAATTTTAGAACTATATGTTTTAGCAATTTAAGTTTAAACTTTTGCTCATCTTAGACTTAAAGACAAAAATAATGAACAGAAACAATTTCTTAAGTGATCTAACAATTTTCCATTAGAAAGCAATTAATTCAGAAGCCAAAGAAAACGTGCATTTATTGTTATGTTTTTTTCTGCAGTATAGAATAGGTTTCTAATATCCATAATTTTATGTTCTTAAAATGTGGAGAAAAACAATGATTACAAGAAAAACAATTGGTGGTGGTTTTTGCAATGCTCTAGCAGCACAGTAAATCCAAAAATACTCAGTAAATCCAAATACTTTGGTGGACTTCACAGGATTCATGCTGGTGTAAGAGATTAAGATCATCTTCACAGTTGTGTAGGGCAGACTGGAACCAATCTTGCCATGTATTATAAAAATCTTAATCCACTTTGTAACCTTACATGTGGAAAATTAGTAAACACAATATTGCAGCTGAGCCATTATGTCACTACCAGTTGCACCCCATTGACAGCTATTTACAGGATTGTCTTAAGAGTGCTGATTCACTCCCACAGGCTGAACTGTGGTGTTAAAGTTATGAAGAAAAAGAACAGAGAAGAAACTAACTCCTTATGTTATTGCTATTTGTTAACTATCTGATTTGGAGCCACTTGGGCACATACTGTTCAGATATAAGCCCTGTGGATGGGACTGCTGCCAAGCAGAGAACATAAAATCTCTCCTTCTCCTCTTTTCATGCTCCCTGCCTGGTGAATGTAGGTTGCCGCATTATGCGAGCTAAAAACCTTTGCAACGTAGGTGGTTTCAGACAAATAGAAGAAAGGCAAACAGCATGTCTGAGAAAGGAACAACAGGCTTGTCTGATGGCGTCCTCACGCTGAGGGATGATTCAGGAGCTGATTTGGGTTTCTTTTCTCTTTCCCCAGCTTATTAACCTACACACTGTCAGACGCCTTATGATAAACTGAAAAGGACAGCACTGTATGTAGACTGATTGTTCAGCTTCTAGGTAGCTTTCCCCAAGCTGGCACCTACTGGAGCTTGCTGCAGTTTCTGTCCAGGGCATGTGTCTGTGTTCACTTTACTGCTGTGTTGGGTCTCAATCCTAAGCAGAAAAGCAATACAGGCAGAGTGTGCCAGGGCCTGGGGAACACCCTCTGCAGCTGAGGGTGGAGGCGAGAGAACATCTGCAGCCAAAGAATTTGATTTTCTCTTGTTCTGAGACTTCAGTATTACTGAAAAAAACCCACCAACCACAAGAAAGGGAATTATGATCAGACATTGATGTCTAGGTCTGATAGTGTTTTAGACTGAGAAAGTCTCTCAAAGGGACAGTCTAGTGAGGAGGAAACCATACAGCAGTGCTAATGATGCTTTAGTGGTCTAATCCAACCTTGGGAAAAGGGACCAGTTGTGATATACATTAGTGAGAAAGGAAGAACCAGTCCAATGAAGTTAGGAGACTTGGAACAGCACAAAGTAATTGGATCTAACAGCAACTTTTATGAAGGATTTCTTCTTGGAAGAAGGCAGCAAACAGTATGCAGATGGTCACTGTGAACCATTGTCATGAATGGGTGATTTAGATTGCTTAAAGAATCACTGCCAAAAGTATTAGCAAAAGTGGTTTTAATATGATGTTGTGAAAGTGCAACTTAACAAAGTTTGATGGCAAGGTTCACTCTGTTACTATACGGCACAATCATTTGAACAATGATTCAAAACTACCAAGACACAAATCAAAGTTACCAAGGCACAAATCAAAGTTACCATACTACAAGGTTATGCGCGATATCGGTTGCTTACCAAAGATCTGTTGTTGGTAAAAGGTCTCTCTGCCTTGAGGAGCAACCTTGAGAGGTGTCCTAGCTCAAGAGGGGATCACCACCATGCAGTCATGCTGCCTAGTGGGGAGAGCTCAAAGAAGGCTCACTTAGGCTGTCATATTTATGGAATAAAGTGGTTGGCTCATAGTCAAATAATATGCGATGGGAAAGGTATGCATGAGACTCCTTGTACCCACAACTTTCTTTGTTCCTTGATAAATGAGTCTTGGAAAAGCCACCTGCTATTCATGTGTTAATCGCATGATTGGTGTTCCAAGCTCATATGCATCAATGCTCACTGTGTCACTCTGCTCCTCTGTGGGTTTTCAGAGAAGAGATTGAAACCAGAGGAGTTCTTGGCCTGTTAACAGCTTAGGGCTTTACCTCCTTTGGAGTCTGTACCAAACTACCACTAGTTTGGTTAGTGGGTCGAGTGCACCCATCACAACAGTCCTTCTAGCTGCTGTCCATTTCCAATGCTTTACCTCAAGCAGCAAGAGAAAATGTCCAGAATTTCAAGTCTGTGGTTGGCAGAGACAAAAAAACTGCAGAAAATTCAACACACAATCATGCAAGTCTAACAGCCCAGAGATAATACATGTTCTGTAACTGCAGTCTTCAGTTCTGCTCCACGTTGTTCTTCCATCCTCCTTTTTAATGACCGTTGCCTAGGACCAAGTGTTGCCAGTCAAAAACCTCAAAGGACTTGACTTAAAAAAAATAGTTAAAACTGCCTTACAAAATAGCACCGTCGTCAGTCACTACACAAACAGAGCTTCTCCAGAAATATTCAGGAACCATGCAACACTGTTTACTGAGTAATAACTTCTTAGAAGGGATATTCTGTCATTATGCATATACAGAATGACCACCAGCAGTGTCGTGTCAGGCTATGCTTTTGGTGTATGAACCAAAGTGAGCAGCCTTGATGAGCAAAAGGGAAATGTACAGCTGAAGAAATCCCAATGGCAAGACTTCTAGTGTAGTCTGAGGTTTTTCCTGTAAACAGGGTATTTTCCTGTGCTTTAAGTTATAACCAAATGCTTTTCTACAAAACAATAGAGGCTCAGCAAAAGTGTTTTGTTAAAATAAAAAAAAAAACCAAGGACAAAAACCAAAACCCATCTAAACTTTTTGAAGAACAGAGGAAATCTAACAGACCTAAGACCTCTGCTTTTCTTTTCCCATAATTACTCTTGGCTAGATGTCTTAACACCTACTTTTTATTTATTGATAACTGCTTTGAACTCCTGTGAGCTCATGTGTCAATCCATATGCTCTGTCACATGCAGTCAGTCAATTTACGTTGTGTGATTACTGGCTGTAGCCTTTAATGTGAGTTGGACCTCACACAGTATCTCCAGGTATGGGGAAGTCTTACAGCGATCAGTAAGGCCATCAAATGAATGAGGACTGCAGGAGTACAGCATTTGCTCTGCCTTGTGTTTCCCAAGCATCAAGGTACAAAACAAACCCCAAAATACAAGCAAATCCAAACCCGAACCCACAATAAAGAAAAAAATACCCCCAAATCCTAACCTAACACAAATAGAAGAATCCTCTTTCTCTCTCTCTTTCTTTCTTTCTTTCTTTCTTTCTTTCTTTCTTTCTTTCTTTCTTTCTTTCTTTCTTTCTTTCTTTTTCTTTCTTTCTTTCCCTAAAGCACAGAGAGTTAAAAAAAGCCTTAGAGACACACTTTACCATTCACACAGGTGTGGAGTACTGATTTCCCAAGAGTTTTCTTGGCTCAACAGCCCAGCAGCTATAAATCAGAGGTGCACTACTTGGTAGCAGCCGTGGTGGGTTTTCACTATCTTTACTTTGGTCCCAGAAAGGGACTTTTTTCAATGCCCACAGCACTTCAGCTGTAGCACTATCACTGAATACTTTGGAAAAATATCACAAACTAAAGGACAAAGACATATCTCAAAAATTGTTACTGCTATTTACTTCATATAAGACAGAGACTACATCAACTAAGTGACTAAAATAATTAAAATGAAAATGACTGCAATTGCAGCCTGATTACAAAAATTAGACTAATTCATATTTATTTTGAATTCGTGTTGAAATATACTGTCAGGCTTTCAGAGGAAACACTGTCATATTATCAGAGCTAGCAAGGTAAGAAACATCACTGCACAGGGAAGAATATGCAAATATGCCTTTTCCTGGTATTTTCTGAAGAGTGATACATTCTACAACATTAGATGCCTAGCTTAAGCCTGTAAATATGTTAAGTAATTTCAGCAGTTACAGTACCTATAGTGGATATCAGACTACATGGACATTCTTGATACTTGATAAAGTAAGATCACCAAGAAAGACCAGAACAAATGCTGGATTAATTTCCCAGTCTAAGTGGAGGTAAAACTGCAGGCTTTACTGCTGTCAAATGGTCAGCTTTGAGAAACCACCAAAAAACTTGGTGGATACTTTGGCAACCTTCCACATGTTACAGATCTTCAAACGTGACACCAAATTCAAACATACTGACCAAAGCCAAGTTCTTGTCCACCTCTGACATGAATAGGGCTCACAAACCTGTTCACATAACTTTATGTATGTTAAAAGATGAAAACACATCCTCTTAATCATACCATCTTATTTTAAAATAGCTTTTGATGGTATTGTTTTAATAAAGGTAGTTGTGATGATTACATACAGGGTACAGGAAAAGCCTGTCTTTAAATCACTGCAGCCAATGTCATTTACCAGAAACGAGTTTATCCCAGGATGAGTTATAAAGGCCACTTTAAATTATAATAAGGTGTTTATTGCCAGGAAACTCCTCTCTTTAATACAAATTCCCACTTTTCTCTCCCCAAAACAACTGACAAATGTAGTTGGTCCAAAGGTTATAGTGTGCAAATGCTAATAGTTCATTAATGTGGTCATTGGATATTACTTGATTCAAAAGTAAAAAACATGTCGATGACATAGTAAATGTAGCTGTACAAGCATATACTGAGACTACTCTGAACATACTACGATCATGAAAGGCAGGTAGTAGTGTAAAACCTTTGGAATATTTTCTAATATTCTCTAATCTGAGAAGCTAAATGAAATACATATAGTATGACTGCAATAATTAAAAAAAAATGGAGACATATTACTTTGTAACAATGTACGCAGGCTTGATGTGTAGAAATACAACAAATTGCAGTACTTAACAGAATATTGGTAACCCAAGCCATGTTCTCCACATGCTGCAGCACAGAAGGGGAGTCCTTCAGACTCAGTTCCACTTGTCTCCAGTCCCATTATCATTCTGCAAGCTTGTTCATGAATAGTCTACAGTAAACATGCAATGCAGAAAAGAAATCAGGAAAGCACAGCAGAGTGACTTAGGGAAAACAATTAGGTGTCCTTCTTTTTTTTTTGTCTCTAAGTGAGAAGTGTATTATTTTTACTCAGTTAAAATGCCACAGGTATACTATAGACTGGAAGGAAGATATTAATCTTATTTTTCACAGCCAGTTCAGATATATATGGTTATTGTCCTAAAGCAATCAAACAAGCCAGTAAATGTCTCTGGTTCTTGCCTCTGGTCTCATTTTCTGAGGATGAAGTGGAATACTATTGCTGCTGCAGTTACCTCTGTGTTGTCTCCTATTTATGCTGGATAAAGGCTCAAATTATTTTTAGCAAGCTGAACTTGTTTATTTCATTCTTGTTTTGAACATATAGGAAAGCATCCTTGCTGTCATTGGAAAGAGCATGTGAAACACAATTTATTCCCTACTGGAGTTAAAAAAATAAGAAAAAAGAAGAAGAAGAAAAAAATAGAAATCAAGGCCTTAACATCATAGATGTCAGTCTGGTTGAAGATCTAGTCTGATCATACAGATGGGTACTAGAGGAATCTTCCTGGTCACAGTACTTACCCTGACCATGACCACAAGAATGTTTTTTTCCTGGCCACTCCTTACACTGGACCCAGGAAACACTTAGACCTGAAGTTGTTCACTTATCTGCCTTGAGGCTGGCACTGTACCTTTCTGAATTTGTATCAGTGGCTTCACTTTGACAACAATACAGTGAGAAAAGGTAAAAAAAAAAGGCGGCTAACATTTCTTCCAGAAATATGTTCTGAAAAACAGATGAACTTGTCCCTTAAAACTTGGGTAAATATCATAAATGGTGTCAGCTACTGTGACATGGTTTTCATGACTGTAGTAGATACCAATGATTATGGCCAAGTTTTTATTCCTCCACAGTCAGTAATTGCACAGGCAATGACCTCACGAGCTATTTTTCTGGCATGAAAATCAGAGTTTCAGTGCTTCTTCCTCCTCAGGTTGTGATTTTCTGGCAGTAGTTGGGAGAAATTGGCAGAAGTAAGAGCAAGTCAAGTACTACAGTGGCTGCATGCTGGGTAGTAAGATTACTCTACCTGGCATTGGATGGGGCAGCTAAGTAAGTCCTGACCACTTGGGTGGCAGAAAGGCTGCTGACAATGGGATGTGAGGTAGGATGAACAAAGCCCTTAAAACTCTTGCTCTCCTTGCTGAAGGTGTGTGTGTGGGTGGGTGGGGGTGCGGGCGGGCCAGTGTCTCACAGTCTCCTTCAATAAGAATAGCGAAGTCTTACAACCTGTTGAAGATGTCACATGGATGTTTGTGACCAGCTTCTTAGCTTTGCAATCCTCAAGAAAGGGAAACCTGCTATCTGAAGAAGTATAGGACATCTGTGACAGTCAAGTCAAGTCCTTCACAGAGGAGGAGTACACAGACTATCACATTTCATCAGCAACTTAGGTAAGAATGATCCTAACTTGGTCAGTACAGGTTTTCAACTAAATTTCTGCAATGTGTTCCCAATTGAGAGAAACAAAATGACAGGTAATGGCAGTCTTCGGGGTCTCATTAACCTGGCAAGTATGGCAAATAAATAACTGAAACAAACTTAAAAAGCCTGGAAGCTGCTACCATCTTTACGATCTTGAAAAACAATTTCAAAACAAAATCAATTGTTTTTCGCTATGAGACTGACCCCACAGGACAATGGCTTCCCATGCCTCTTTACTTTCCTTATGCTTGGTATATGCTAGAGATCTGTTTGATTAGGCCCTCCATTACCAAGGGAGTATCAAGGACTTCATCTGCAGTATATACCCTAAGTGCAGTGCATTCTTTTGCTTTTAAAATTCACCCTCCTGTTAAGCTTTCGCCCCTTCCAGGAAACACTGGTGCTGTTGTAAGGCCAGAGATCACTTGTAGCACCTGCACTGCTCTGTCAACTTCTTATGTCCATTATCAAAGCTTTCAGTTTCTGAATATTAAAATAAAAGCCTCTCCAGCCAAATCATTGCTAGAGGTCTTCTGGAAATAGCACCAGGAACTGTATGAAGGAACACAGGTGCCAAAGACCTACTTCCTATGTTGGTTTGCAGCTTATCAATTCTCATTCTTGTACAATAAAAGAAATAATAATCTTTACGGGATAGCGTACCAAAACTCATCCTCACATTAACACTGGATTTACCAGAATAACTCAATTTACTTCAACAGCATTCATGTAGCTAGTGTTCCCAGAGCAAAGTTTGGATACACAGTTTACAGGAGAGGGCCATTTGAAATGGCTTTGTGTTTTGTGTCTTTCACAGAATTCAACCCTGAATTGCTTGTCAATGAGCAGCCCCGTCTTTGGGACCACATTACAAAGCTAACTGAAAACACAATCCCACTGACAGTGTGAATGTGTTTACTGGCAGGAATATTAGAATGAAAAAAATTTGTGTGAAAAAAAAAGGGAGCATATAATCATTATAAGTGGACTTCAGATAACGGATAAAGTTAGAGGAAAACATACAAGCAAACAAAAACACAGTGGAGCACAATGGACTAAACTTATCCCAAGTATAACTCCAGCCAACTGGCCAGTATCTGGTTGTCAAAATATGTTTTATGGGGAAAGAAAGAAACTAAATAAAGTATAAAATCTGTTCTAGAACATAGCACATTGGTTTTGTTTGAATAAATAAGGATGCCTTCTATAATGCAATACTTTGAGATAAATTACTTGTTACTGCAACTCGAATATCAAGCTATGATCCTTACCATTTTTGTGAGCCCTTTTGTCCCCCTTTTTACTTCACAGCATTCTATAAATATCCAATGTGCTGTTTTCTTGTGATCACAGTAAAGAGGGGGTTTAGGAATTTTTGTACCTATATCACTGTGGCAACTAGATATGTGAAAACATTTATGACTGCTCCTTCTCTAGAGTAAAAGCCTGCATTATCTGTGCAAGTCATAGCTAATTGTTCTGCATAAAATATGGGTTTCTTATTACTACCCACTACTTCGGAAATTCATTTCATGTAGTTGCACATAGCAAACTGTAAAGTAGGTTTTATGAAGCCAATAATGCAGATATAATACTTGAGGAATTCCTTTTGGTTTGGATATATTTATTTTTCCAAAGATTTTGTTTGAGAGAAAATGAGATTGCTATCTGCTGTTTCCTTATTTTTTTGCAGGAAAGCAAAGGGTTGTTGACTTCCTCTCCCCTCCCTTCCTTCCTTCTTTCTGAAGGTACTGTACTCATCTGAAAAAAAGAGAACGAAGTGATTGTTCCTGTTCTCTTTCTTAAGTCATTTGAAACACTGTCCCTGCTAGTTTTCTAAGTTTACTGCAATCTCTGCACAGGGGGAAGGAGAGAGAGGGAGAGAGAGTCAGAGATTACCAACATGAGAGCAGGTAGAGAGTTTAGGGCAAGACTCCTTCCAGCTTCAGCAACTGGTAAGTTAAGTAAAAATGCTTTTATGGTTAACTCTTTAGAAGTGCAATATATATGATTTTGTATTATGAAAAGGCATTAATCAGATACACATTTAACTGTTAAAAAAGATAATAACCATATGCATTGACAAGCATTATATTTATGCTATAGATACCTATAGTCTGGTTTTTAGATACTGGTGATAATAGCATACAGGTTAACCAATGCAGACAAGAAAGTGTTTTCCAGTGAGGCTGATAATATTCATAACATAATCTACTGTGAATTTTGCATATATGGCTTCTGCTACATGAATCTTGTTACAGGCTTCACTAACTTTATCCTGAATATTTCAGCAAGATTCAGTGGGCCGTTGCTGAAATAAAGAGAGAAGCTCTGTCATATGCAAATTGATGTATTTCATGTATCATCTGCCACTACTGAAGTCTGCTCCAACCCACCAACCTGTGCTATAGTGGGAGAAGAATTACTAGGGCTTTTTTTTTTTTTCTTCAAACTGTATTGTGTTTATGATTACACATGTTTATCTCTACTCATCTATGTATATGATTAGTCTAGGAACAGTGACATTTAAGACATGGTAAGACAGTTCCAGGTTGCCACTTGAAAAAAAGCAAGAGTTCATGTTGTGTAGTATATAACAACACCAGGGCTGATCACCAGCATCAGTAATAGGATGGACTCAAATGTTTATTTGTTGTTTGCATTGTTGGAGATACCAGTAATATTTTTCATGTTGGGCACAAATGTATCAGAACAAACAGAAGTGGCATGTAAAATGAGTAATTGAATGCAAGAGTATGTTTCAAATATTGGAAGAGAAAAATCGCCCTGCATGCCTTTATAAAAGCAGAATACAGAGGTAGAGGAAAGAGTTAGGACAAGTGTCAATTTCTCTGCAGCAGGAGAGCTCGGTCATCTTCTGATCCAGTATTTCTTCAAGCTGCAGCTCTCTGAAGCGCAGGGTCCTCTGCAGGATGCCCGGAGCCTGAAGAGAGTGGCTCCAAATGGCGGGCAAGCATCACGGAAGGCCAGCAGGCAGCTTGATCTGCCCTGCTCCCGCTCCCAATCCCACTCCCGCTCCCAATCCCACTCCCACTCCCGCTCCCTCCAGGGCACCTGGGCTGTGCTTCCACCCTGGGACAGCCCTCTGCTCCCACTCCTCGCTGAACCAACTAGAGGAAAGGATTTTCTTCCCCTCTATCTGGTGTCTTTCTGCAAGTTTTTCCTTAGGAAGGAGTGATCAGCTCCAAATTCAGTACGATTTCTGGGTAAGTTGTGGATACCCTTTGCTTTAGGAGCAGCACATGGATTCTGCCAAAGTAGGTGGAAATAACTTGTTTCTTGAAATCTGTAGCTTAATGTTGCAGCTCGGTCTAGTCTGGTACCAATTATTAGGTTTATTTGGTTATACTTAACCCACAAAGAATTCTCTGGTAATTGCAAGTAAATGCCAGATGTTGCCATGAAAACCACTTGCCACATCTTTCGCTCGGGATACCTGGATTTATGTTTTGTGTGACTAAATACTGATTTAAATTAAGTAGATGATTTGGACAGCTATTTTGACAGGTACATATCAAACATCTGGAAAACCACTTTTTACTTCAAGTGAGAAGCAGAGGAGTCTCTGAAACATTAAAAAAATACACAAGCTCTGCATTTGTAGTGGTATTTGCTCAAAATGCAGAGTGTTAGTCTGGATTGCAATCACATGCAAGTTTTGATCTGGTTAGTTCAGAAGTTCAGTTTACCATGTAGGTAAGAGCCAGTTGCAGTCTTTAGGTATAGATTTTGTTTCTGATGATACTAAACATAAATGTATTCTTGATTTGGACCATGTATATGATAAATTCTTTCTCTGAGACATTGTCTGAAATACATAAATAAGAATATGTGTGTTCATATTCATAGCAGGTGGCCAAAAGCAGTACATGCTATTTTTAAACGCACTCCCCAATAATAAGCACACAGAAAGAGCATTTTTAAATGAATGCTTAATAATTTGACAGTAAAAAATAGACTTTGAATTTTGAACTTCATTCTTAGATTTCACCTATCGGGTTTACTTTTCCTTCAAATAATACATCTTTGCAATCATTTGGAGTTTATTTTTTTGATATTGTATAATTTATTGCTGGGATAACTGTAACATGATTTAGCATAATGGTAATTGTAACACAACTAATATCTTTCTCGAAGCGTCAGGAAGTGGAGATTTTTGGCTGATGTGTTATCCTTGTCCCACATCTCTGAGATATTTACAAGCAGAGAAGGTTATGTTCTGAGGCTGGATTGGGTACAGATCTGGTACTAGCTTATGGCACAAATTAAATGTTTATGAAATGAATTTTCAGTTACCTCAAAGTTATATATATATATTAAAAAAAAGATAATATTGAAGCAATAAACCAAGAATAAAAAGAGGCTGTTAGAGTCATATTTATGTATATAGCATATATAAGTAAACAGTCAGTCAGTGTATGTATTTTCCCAGAGAATTATTTAAAGCTATTATTTCCATTTGTTCTGAAAAATAAAAACAAAACTACACCAATGGTGGCAAAGATGTTACAGAAACCAGTTGTCACCCATGGAAAGCCCAAGTTCACAAGTCTGATTCAAAAAGCATAGAAACTGATAGAAGTCTTTTTGTAAATGTCATTGCCTTTTTATATTTAGGACCAGCTTCTTTAATGTTGAAAACTGTTCAGAATGTGACTTTTGGAAGCAGATAGTAGCACTGAGTTACATTCCTAGTAACATTTTGGCATTTCTAATACAGATTTTAGACCAGGAGATAATTTGAATCTTTGAATTTTAAGTTTTTTATTGTTTTTGAATTCTTTCAAACAAGAACATTGATAAGAGCCTTGCCCTAGGACTGTCTGGATGTAGAGCAGATACTGGTGGACCGAGAGGCACGGTGTGCATCTCACATGAACTTATTGGCTTGTCTTTTAGGTGTCGTGTCTAGTAGGACCAGATAGATATGCAGGATTTAGAATGGGAGAAGCACAGGGTGATGAATCATGGTAGCAACCCAAGACAAGCCTCATATAGAGGCAGAAGAGTATGGATTACCCCAGACAGCACTTATATTGTTTCCAATCTTTGATACTGCAAAGCCTCAATGAGGCAGAAAGACGTCTATCTGAATGAACCATTCCACTCAGCCAGACATGTCAATGGAATACCACCATGAGAAACAAAAAAAGTAAAGGCTGCATAAGGTAATAGGGTTTTTCTGTGGCCGTGGTTTAGGGACACCAGTCAGGCAAAGATATATAAGGAAAAGTAGCTTCTTATTAGTTGATAAGAAATGATCCATAGCTTTTGAGCACTAATGCATGTTCCCCAGTAGTAATTGATTCAATGAAACAAACTGCTCCTTCAAACAGACCTTATGAGTGCTGTGTAGACTGCTACAGATAGTTGTAAAATTATTCATTTGTATGATGGATTAATTATATAACCCAACTGATTTTTAAAAATAGACCACCTGTTAAAATCAAATGAGCATTTTCTTCTTAAATGCAGTAGTTTCCCCATTCTAGTTTACTGTCCCAGAAGATCACTGAAAAGGAAGGAATGTCAGCTTGGAGAAAAAAGAATTACAGAGAGACAAATCACGTGAAGCCTTTAAAAAGAAAGAAGCAAATCTGGAAAAAGATGATTTGGGATTATCCTTTTTTTGCTGAAAAGCTGATATTCTGAAACTGCGACCACAGCTCTCCATTGCTGTTAAAATGCAGTGGAATTTTATGGTTGATATTCAGATTTTCATCCAATGAAGAGGCCTAATTTAATACTCACTGGTTATTTAGAACACATATTGAACTTCATGGTGGCTGTCTGATTTTTCTTTATATCTATCTGGCAGAGACTGGTCCTTCTTGCCTGGCTTCTAAAATACTAATGATCCAATGAAAAATATTGTTTAATCTTTGTTTTAGTTCCTTCCAAACTTAATACCTTTGTGACTTGCTTTTTTAAAACAACTGGTTTTATACTGGTGTCACCCTGATCTTGAAAAGCAAAATACAGCATTTTCCTTCTAAACCAACAATGTTCAATGCATTGTAAAGACTCCTAATGTCATTGGAAGTAATTAAGCTAAGTAATCATATATTAAAAGAAATTATTTTCATGCTCTGAAGGTTACAGGAAGAAATTATGTGAATATTTGCTTTTTTTTTTTTTAACTTTCACTCCTTATTTCCTGCTTTGTATGTTAGAAAGGCACATTATTAATTATTTAAATGAAGGATGAAAAAAAAAATTATTCTTACTTTCTCTCCCCTCCCTCTTTTACTATGAGTGCTAAAACACTGACACATTTACATTCTACTTTGTGGGTGTGCGTGAATTCATGCAATTTAAAAGAAAAAAACTTAGGATGAGAAGTGTATTTCTTGAAAACCTATTTTCCCCTTGCCAATATTCATAAAAAGTAAACCTGAAACATTCAACTTTCCAGCTGCTTATACTCATTAGCAGCACTAGAATTCAGACAACACTGAAAAATACAAAATTCATTGAATCTGAAGGTTCATTTAATTACAAAATGCTATAGGGTAAACTGAATCTCGTACATTGCTAACATCACTTTTCACTAATGAATTAGGGAAAGGTACAACTGCTTTGAAATTGAAATCAAGGCTATGAGAAGGGTCATACGTTTTTATTTGTTGTTCTTAGACAACTGTAGACAGTTGTACTACGAGGAATACTAATGCACAGCAAGCAGGAATCATCCACACAGTCCTCTGTCTGGAGCCCTGATGAAGAATAGAAACCACCTAATTTCTCTGTATGGAAAGAATTTTGCAGGGTGGTGTTCCCAGGGCAGAGGAGCAGGTGTGGTGGCTCTGGGATGGGAGCACATGGCTTTGCCCCTCCTCAGGGAGCAGCTTATTCTGACACCAGGCCCTCTGATAAGCCACAAGTGTGTTGGCTGGAAGGGACAAGATGACTTCCAGTGTCCCTCTTCACTGGTTTGTTGCTGTTCCTGACTGTGCAAAAGCCACTTATGCTTTAGTCTTCTCTGTTTAGGGCTGCAATGTAACTGTTAGGCTCTTTTTGCAGTGATGAAAGACATTTTGTTTTGTGGAGGGCTCTGTGCTGGACCTGCTACTGAAGACTTAGTAAATTGGAAAGGGTATGTGCTCTCACCAACACCCAATACACTAGATATAAACCAAACTTAAATATGCCTACTCTAAAGATATCCAGGAAGAACATGTTAGAATAGAGTTAACTATTTCAGGTTTAGTCCTCTCTCTGAGGTGCTTTCTAAAGCCAGTAGTGTTTCAGCTAGGTGTTTCAGCTCCAGATAAGAATTATTTGAGAACTTTATTTGAAAAGGGAGTGTCTTTCATACGGTACTGCCACGTAGCATGGTATTTTTCTACCTGTTTACTTTTTCTTAAAAGTATTTAGAATACATGTATAATGAAAACAATATCAACAGGTGAAAAGGAAAGGGATGACCTGTTTTTTTAGAGCATCTGTCAGCTTCTAAGGAACAGCAGAACTTGTTTGAACCATCTGGCAGGCACTAGCCCATGCTGGGTTGGTTCCTTACTGCAGGTTTCTGAAGCTATGAAGTGTCCTGTATTTGTCCAAAACCATTGTCTGAGATAGAAATTCCAGAAAACAGTAAAGGACCTCCTAGAAGAACAAGCTGACAACAATGCGCTCATAGGTTTACCAGAAACAAAATCCATCCGTTTATAAAGGTGCAGGAAAAGAACATTTTTTCTGCAGCACTGTAGCAAGGAATCACACCAGCAGGAATGTTATATCAAACAGTTTTTCTGCATAAAGCTATACCCACAATATGAAGTCACCAAGGTTTCCAGAATAATTTTTTATGTCTGTAGGTAGCATTTTGTCAGGTTGCTACAGAAGCAGACACATGCATCAGAGAAATGGCGCTGACCAACTCCTCCTCCGTATCTCCTCTGCCCTCTGCAGAAAAATCAAAATACTAACTAAAGCCTTTTGATCCCAAATATATTAATTTCTTCTTTCATGTCACACAAAAAGGGAACCTCCCTGAAGCTTAAGCCACAGGTAAAGAAATGCAACTGAACAGATGTCACTGGATTCTGTAGGCAAATGATCAGGACTCGGGATCCCCTCTAATGACTGCAGAGAGGATTTTCACTAGCTCGTTCACTACTAGACAGAAAAAAATGTGTGAAGAGGTATCCAGTGGAAGGCACTGAATGTAGTAAGTCAGAACAGAATTCATAGAACTATTTATCCTCTGGGTAATGTCCCCCTGCCCATACCACAGCCTTGCCTGCTATTCTTCCCAAAACACGGCAATAATTTCTACCAAATCTTCTAGGTTTTTGTATGAGGCATTCGGCGTTTTTCCAGGGAAAAAGCCCTGAATAGAATGATTGGGGAAGGGCAAGGGAGGGACTGAGAGAAAGAGTTGTGTTAATATATAAGGTGGTTTCTTACAAAACTTCATTTTATATTGCTAGTTGTCCAGTCTTAGTCATGGAGTAGAGTCACAGTGATTTGATGGTTTTTTTGGTTTCCTTTTTCTTGTGATGAAAATCCGAACTGAGTTAGTATGCAGAATGAGCCTTTGGCATCACTAACGGTGAAGGATTAGTACTAAAGTGGTTTGGGAAATGTTCAGGATTTTTTTTTTCTTTGGCAAAAAGTAATTTATTTGTTTGCAGCTCTAGTCTCTGTTCTAGTGTCTGCAGATGACATTTGGCTGAGTCTGAGCTGCCATTCCCACTCCGTATGCTAGTTTCCTGAATTCAGTAAAACTGTCATTTTAAATCTGTTTGCGCTGGTTTTGGCTGGGATAGAGTTCACTTTCTTCATAGTAGCTAGTATGG
Organism: Buteo buteo; assembly: GCF_964188355.1. Taxonomy (NCBI): domain Eukaryota; kingdom Metazoa; phylum Chordata; class Aves; order Accipitriformes; family Accipitridae; genus Buteo; species Buteo buteo. Next base: position 28,933,085 of record NC_134204.1, read on the forward strand.
GGCTATATTTTGGATTTGTATGCCGAAAAGGACCGTTGTGGTTTAACCCCAGCTGGCAACTGAGTACCACACAGCCGCTCGCTCGCTCCCCCCCCCCCCGGAGGGATGGGGGAGAGAATTGGAAGGGTAAAGGTGAGAGAACTCGTGGGCTGAGATAAAGGCAGTTTAATATGTAAAGCAAAAGCTGCACATACAAGCAAAGCAAAACAAGGAATTCGTTCACCACTTCCCATTGGCAGGCAGGTGTTCGGCCATCTCCAGGAAAGCAGGGCTCCATCACCTGCAACAGTTAGTTGGGAAGATAAACACCATTACTCCAAATGTCTCCCCTTCCTTCTTCTTCCAGCCTAGCTGTATATGCTGAGCATGACGTCATATGGTCTGGGATATCCCTGTGGTCAGTTGGGGTCAGCTGTCCCGGCTGTGTCCCCTCCCAACTTCTTGTGCCCCCCCAGCCTGCTCGCTGGTGGGGTGGGGTGAGAAGCAGAAAAGGCCTTGACTGGGTAAGCACTGCTCAGCAATAGCTAAAGCATTCCTGAATTATCAACGTTATTTTCAGCACAAATCCAAAACATAGGCCCATACTAGCTATTATGAAGAAAATTAATGTTATCCCAGCCAAAACAGGCACACTGTTTCAGTTTAAAATAATTAACCTCAAGAATTTTTCCCTGTTAGTTGTTTTACATAGAGATCTGTTTTCTAATTGATCAAAATCACAGAAGCAATATAAGATTTGTTTTAAATTACAGACATTTTTTAGTTGGGGCAACAAACTAATGCTTATTTTCAAAACTTTCTAGAAGTTAACGAAATAGTTAAGAGCAGTATGCAGGATGCATTTTGGGGAACAGAGAGGGAAAGCATTTGCTTTTTGCTGTTTAGTCAAGGAGAAGATTCAAGTTTGGCATCACAGGTGAAGGGCAAAGCCAGAGAGGAAGTTATCTTAAATTACTTCCTTGCAAGCACTTCATGTGATCAGGCAAAAATACCATTTTATGCTGGAAATGAAGAGCTAAGAACATTTCTCTTTAAACAAAATAAACTGATTATAAAAAAATGAACCCTCATTTGAATGCTATTGTGAGATGTATGTGAAGGTGATAATTTTTCTGAACGATAAATACATATTCAGCACAGTTTCAATGCTTTAACACAGATTTTATGCTCTGCTAGTTTGGAAAGCAGAGCTCCCTAATCACAGTGCAGATATATCAAAAGTAATTTCCTCCAATGCCCCAGTAATTTGCCTTAAGAGTAATTTTTAACTCTATCTCATTGCTCGCAATTATTTTTTTTTTCTATTTTTCTATTTGGGTATCAACAGAATAAACACAGTGGCATCCTAGGAGTGTCACTGACATCTCTAATTCCTTTGCAGTGTTTCCTACTGAACTTATATGCGGAGGGGAAATGTCTAAGTCACTAATGAGCCAGATTAATTGCAAGTTAGTAATAGAGGTTAACAGGGATTAATCAGTCTCTTCAGTCAAGCAGCTTTGCCAGCAAGAAATTAAATTTATTCATCTTTCCTAAATGATTAGGAAAGCATCATCTAGTAAATATTTTTAATGAACTGGACACCAAGAGAAGTGTTCAGTAGCAGGTACATTTTTCCTAATTCTGACAGTTTCTGGATGAAATCCTCTTCTTTCAGTTCCTGTAGGATATAGCATGTCTTACTGGAACACATGATACCTACCACTTTAGCAACCTTCAGTTTCACTGTGAGTTTTGAATTGTGTGAAACAAAGAATTGAATGCAAAATAAATAAAAAAAGCAATGGTCCTGCTGAAGTCTAATAACACTCCCCCATGTTAAAGTAAAACTAACCTTTCTTTAAAAAACTAACCTGCTTTGGAGACTTTATATGAAAACTCTCTCATACAATCCTCTTCTCCCTTGGCCCTTCTCCAAGCTTAGGCACACATTTTACCTGGTGCTTTCTTTTTTGAGGTACCTGTTGCTTTACACATGCAACGGCCCGAAGGTGCAATTAACTGCTGATGGTGTAGGAGGGTGCCAGTGGGCTGACTTGAAGAACCAAGGCTGAGGGTGGCCCCTAGCTACCCTCTGAGATAACAAAGAGGTGGGAGGAGACCAGACCATCTCTCTGGCCTCCATAGAGGTGATAACGACACTGGGACTACAGTAGGAAGGAAAGCCCAATCTATTTCCTTTTTAAAGGTCATGAATGCCAGTGGAAGGTTTACTTTCAAAACAACAGCCCAAGCAGGACAGCATGAGGGTTATGGAAGGGCATGCTTTTTTGATCATTCTAATTTTGGGTGTTCTGCATAGCTCTGTTACTTGTTTTAAAATAATACTACTGTACAGCTCAAATCCCCTCTATCTCCACTTCACTGTATAGAGTTTAATGATTGTGCTTTGTAGGTGGAAAGATTATGTCCAAAGTGTTCTTTCAAGGACTCCACACTATTCAGTATTACTATTTTACTACCAGATCCTTCCTTATACTATTTATTTGTTCTTCATTGACTTTGTCTGTTATAATATCTGTATGGTGAGAAAAAAAATCCTAAAATTGCATTACTGTTATTGGATAATTTTCCAGAGGAAAAACTGTTTAATACATAGGATTCCTATGCTGCCAAAAATGTACTATTTTTATTTGCAGTGGCAGATATGGAAGTAGACAGGAAACAGGGATGGAGTGATAGGACTTCTATAAACAGTGATTAAAGTGACTCCACATACTTTCTAAAGGCAGGGGCAGATCCATGGTTCCAGCCTTTGACATGAGAGCTCCTTATCCCCTTAAGAAAAGGAAGACATTTGTCTTATTGGCATCACCTCATAACAGCCAAATCCCAAATCTTGCTCTCAGCTACACCCCAGATTTTCCATAATGATTTCAGTACAGCATGGATGATGCCAGGGAGGGAAATAGGACAGTTACTTAGGATGAATTATTGCCATTGTTTAATTGAGTAATTAACTGAGCTGGCCAACCCATCGTTAATTCCAATAACTAGTGAGGGCAGGATCAAATTGCATTTCCATCCGGTCTGCTGGCACCAGTTAAGCTTTGCACATTTGAAGCTCTGCTACTGTATGTGCTCTCTATGTCACCATCATGGCCAATCTGGTCTTGTCAGCCCTGAACTCTGGGCAGGGTCTGGAAACTCAGTATACGTATGCCCAAATGCTCTTGGAGACCCAGTACTGTAAGACTATTTATATGAAATTGAATATACACCAACAACATCAAATTCAGTGCAAAATATAACAGCCACAAGGTGGGAGACTTTGATTTATTTCCCTCTTCCCCTCTGAGGAGCTTGGACCCACATCTCTAGCCTCTTAAGTGAGTCCCCTAACTAGAGCTTGTGAGGGTCTCCTTTGGCTGGAGCAGGACCATTACACAGACAAAGATGCAAGAGCCAAGGAGCAGGTAGCAGGGAGAAGTCGGAAGAAATTGAAACAGGACAGGGTCAGCTGTTCAGGGAGATGGTGGGGAGATGGAAAGTGGGGCATGAGTGAAATAACCTACAGTACTTGTGGGTTTCAGGGGACTAAGGAGAAGAAATAGAGGTGTTTCAGGGAGAGGTAGACTGAGAAGAGTGGAGGTGGGCATCTATCCTCCGGCACCATGCAGGTCTCACTGCCCTGGCTCCTTTCTAAATCTCCAGAGGTACAAGACCCTCCATCAAAGCACTCAGAGATACCTCACTTCCCCAGGACACAGTACCTATCTCTGTATGCCCCTCAGCCCACAAGAAACAGTTGTCTCTGGATTTTTATATTAAATAACTTTTATCCACATCCATCCTTCATGGAATAAGAAAAAAAATCAGAATGCAACATCTTTGGGTCAGGAAAGATCTGAGCTACAAACAACTGGAGGCCTGAAGACAATGCTGGAAAATTGTCATGATACTCTCTCCTGTTTCCTATATTCTTCAGAAGACCAGTATCTTGGGTTAGCTACACTACTAGCCTGAGCTGATACGGCTGGACCCAGAGGTAGATATCTGCCAGCAAATGATTGTTCCCTCTCCCCTTCCTTCCCACCCCAAATTAGCCTTGAATTCCCTGTTGGTACCAAAGAATCAGGCAGGTGGATGTGCTTAGCTGAGGACATATAATCTTTGTCCCCTTACACACTTTCAGACTGGATAATTTGCTGTGCCTTGCAGGGTCCCACCATGTGTAGCTGTGGTTTGGGGTGACTTTGTGTAAACAGCTAACACTTCAGAGCCAGCGGACTTAACATCTACTTCGTTATCCAGGTTATCTATGTGTTGCTGACCATTTTAGCAGACAGAATAGAGAAGCAGAGAGGGATTGAACCACAGATGGAATAGAGAAGTGAAGAGGGAAGGAAACGTAAGAGAAGAACTAAGAAAACTCACAAAGAGGAAGAAAAAAAGAGAAAAAAAGGAGAAAGGAGGATAAGAAAAAGAGAAATAAAGAGCCAAAATAGCAGCAAGCCGAAACTGTACTCAAAGCACACTTTGTATGTACATTGAAATGCCTAGAGACAATCCATGAGTCTTAAGTACTGCTAGGTACATTACCAGTAAGGCCCTATTGCAGATGTTCAGTGGTTAACCCAGCCATACTGCTCTGTGACCTCCACCCACCATCTTCTTAGGCAACAGAACAGTAGTGAGAATAATAGCAAATGTTTTGCTAAACTAAGGACAGAGCACACATAAAAGCAACAAGAAGGATAGCAAACCATTTTGCTAAACTGCGAACACAGCACTCATACTGGAGAGGAGAAAAATATCTACAGCCACCTCACTACAGCACCAGGCAATTTTTATCTAATCAATGCCACCATCGAAAGCAAGTTATGCCATAAACCACTCTATAAGCACACCTGATGCCACAAACAGTGCCCCAGTTTTGGCAGGATTGGTGGTGGGACTGATCCAGACTTTCAGCAGAGGAAATCTCAGAATATAGTTTAACACTTTCAATAATTATGAAAACAAAACTTATCTATAAGTTATGGAAAAGTGAATATGCATTCATTTTTATACTATTTTAAGCATTTTTTCTATTACAAGAAATACTAAAGTAACTATACTTCTGTAAAAGTGCTCATAGTGTCTTGGTCCCTGAAAATTGAGTACAAAACCAAGTTGCAGATATATCTGAGATGATTCTAAAAGCCTCTGTATAGGCAGCGCAGGCAAATGGATATGTTTCCTAAACTTCTGTATTTTCCAGCCAAAATAAAACAAAAATGATGTAAGTTAAAATGTTAAAATTTAGGAATAATAAAGACGATGCAGGGAGGGTATTTCTGTTGCACATTTTTCTGAGAGAAGACCCGTTTCTTTGTAATGGTGTCATCTCCCAGACAATATTAATGCAGCTACACTTCATAAAAAGCCCTTAGAGCAGAAGGAATGTCTAAAATGATCAAACTTCACACATGAAGCAAGGAAGACATGCCAAAACAGAGTCAATGAAGGAAAAAAAATATTATTTAATATATAAGATACCTTTGAAAGTTCATTGCTTGTTGCATCTATTTACTGTGTCATGTTAAGTTGTTTAAATGTGTCAGATTTTTTAATCAATTAAGTTTCTTAGGTTTGTGATTGTATGATTACCATTAAGTCTGCCTGCAAAGATTACTATCTGTCAATATATTGTCTCAGGATATAAAAGGGGTTTTTTTCCATATGTATATAATAGATTTGTCAAAAGTATCAAATTTTGCTCATGGCATAGATGGGTTCATATCTCATTGGACCACAGAACCCATAACAAATAACAAGGAAAATTGTGAAGGATTAGTTTCAGAGTTCATTGGAAGTCTTTCCATAAGCCTTAGTGAGTTCTGATTATGCTCTAAGAAGAGCTACCAAGGTTATCAGTTTTCCTTTACCAAGCATTTGCTGAGAAAAAAACCCACATTTGTTGATGGAAAGAAGAAGTTTTATCCTGAAGGTTGATACCAACAGAAGAAGGTAGTTTCCGAGGGAGAAGTGAAAAGACACTGAGCTCTCAGTACTATCATATTAATGTAGGAAGAAAAAACCTGATCTGGTCCACTTCTCATTTTCAGTCATTCCAGATCATTTTGATGAACAATTGTTTACTTGTTTCCAATTCCGATTATATTAATGATGGTAATCCAAAAGGAGAAGAGAAATATTTATGACAATATCTTTATCTTGATAGCGTTCTCCAGTTAAGCAGACATATCTGTCTCATTAAAGACATGGAACAAGAAGGTTTATCTCAGAAGACAATTAAGCTGATGGTTAAATCATGGACAGGTCTACATGCATATGAGAGAGAGAGAGAGAGAGAAAACAAGTGTTTGTAGAAGTAGTATTGGAAAAGATTTGATTAAACTCCATAATGGCTATTATTCCCAGCTCAGGCCTGTTTTTTTTAAGGCTTCCCAACATTTGTGTCTCCCTAATCAGTATCTGTATTGATTGATTTTGGATACTTTCCCTAAATCCATGTTTATTTTTGCAAGGTATCATTTAAAATGAAAATCACCTTTTAGGTTAGCTTCAAATAATGTAGCATAAGGACTTTAAGGCTGATTTGGGTCTATTAATATATACTCAGTTTATATATAACATGTACTTAGTTTATATACTCAGATTGAGTATATTATCATAAACTAAGTGTATGTTAATGGAGTCAATTTTTCAAATTTGTGTGCTTGAAATGTGGATATTTATGCCTGGAGAACATGAATGGAAAACACAACTCACATGGACTTCTCTAGAGAATAAGAGGGTAGGGTTGACAGTGATTTTAGAGAAGTTCTGGTATGGGTTTTTACCTTCTGCCCTCCTCTAATGACTATAGTCACTCAAGCCTAGAGTAAATAGTATACCTTAATTTGAAAAAAAAATATACAAATAATCCATTATTGAATAACAATGGCAATTTGAGCCAATATCTAGTGAACCTAGTATTGAAATAACTCTAAATCTTTTGAGCATGTTTAGAATTTCTGCATCATTCACCAAGGCAGCACTTACAGACAAAAATTTGACTGTATAAATGACAGGCAGGTGCATGGATTTTACAGATATGGAATGTTATTAACATCTAGTTCAACTTCATACTCAAAACAGACAAGAGACACTTGAAAATTACAGGTTAAAAACATCCACATTGTTGTTTCCCAATTCTATGAAATTATGATATTTGCAATGAAAAAGGAAATGAGGAATGGCAATATTACTGCATGACTTCACTCACACACTGGAGGCAGCAGAAAAGAAGTGGAAGAGAAAGAAAAAAGGGGTTTATGGAGGCTTCATGCTGCCCTTGAAGGAAACTAGCAGGGAAAATTGTAAGGAGGGATCAGATGTGTACTAACTGAAAATACTTGGTTACCAGTAATGGATACCTTCACGTTTGTACAGGTATTCCTGGCATTTTCAAAGTCTGACAAATAACTCAAAGCAGTGTAGATTCAGTAGGGAAAACTGCTTCACTGCTGAAATGAGATGAATTCACCATATTAATGCCCCTTTCATCAGATCCTGAGACAGACGCAAGTTTTGCATAAATAGCAAATGAGTGAAAACTAAGTAAAGAATTTGATGCTTAATTCAACAGCTGTAAAATTGAATACATTTAAAACCAAACCCTATTTGGAAGTGTTAACTGAAGGAAGGAGATCCCATTAAGCCTATTAAGATGACCATAACCAACTCTATAATAAATTTACAAAAGTCAGTGATTGAAAAAAACCCTGCTGGTTGTTCAATAAGGCTGAAGCTGTCCAGCTGCTCAACTTTAGTTCAAGAAATGTAATAGTGTGTCATTTGTCACTGATCCTCACCACACTGAACATGGAAACAGCTGTTTGGGTTTATTCTTTCCTTATAGATGACAGTATTTTTGGCCCTGAGACAAAAGCAGAAGTGCAGTCTTACAGGGCACAGTTTCTACAGTCATACATGTTCAATTAAATGTGAAATTTCTCTTCCAGCTAAGAGAAGCTGTTCGGCCTATTCAACTACCTTTAGACTTCTTAAACTTCCCTTTGTTTCATCTTCTTCAAAATAGCAAGCACAAGTGCAAACATCCTAATAAAGTAGCCCATTTCCCTTTGTCAGAGGGTACATATCACTTTAACTCGTCTTGGCCTCATTTCTTTTTTACCGTTGTGTTGCCCAAGAGCAAAATCAGAACAGTAGTAGTCAGTGTTTAAGTGTGAGAAACCTCATAACCTCACTTTTTTATGGTTGGGCTTATTATTAGTCTGTAGGCAGAAGGCACTTACTTTCATATAGGAAGCAGAATCTTGGTTCTACTGAATTCTAAAGAAAATTTGCTGTTGACTTCAGTACAGAATATTAACTAGACACTGTAACAATGTGTACGCCTGTAGAGTGAATTGCATGATTTAAATACTTTTTTAATCCTTTGTAGAAATATGATGAGTGGAAATGAGAAAGTAAATGGTGATTCATATTCTGTATTAAACTCTCTTCCTCCTTCATGGAAGTTAACATTATTAGCTGCTGCATAGATATGTTATTTTGGAAATACCTCAACAACTACCTGAACTCACTGTAGCCTTTCTTTTCTTTTTTTGAAAGGGCAGGGAGAGTTCTATTTTTCAAAACAGTGTATTTCCAAATATACTTATTTACATAAAGAAAGAAACTGTGAGGATGCTTGTCTGTTCTAAAGAAATTAACTTTTTAATAAGCTCTGGAGTGCTGGGGGGGGGGGGGGGGGGGGAGTATGTTTAAGTGCCAATACAGCATGGAAACCTCTGTCTCAGTGAGGTTTCCTGACCAATTTTTCAAAAGTGAGGAGCTAAAATGCTAGTGATAAAAGCTAGAATTTTTAATGTCTCTCCAGGTTTAAACGAACCTCAATGTTTAGCATCACACACCACTGTGCTGCATATCATTATATTTTAAGTATTAAGTGCTGAAGAAAGAAAGAAAGAAGTTTTAAAGTGCTTATATAGGAAACACAAAAAGTCCCTAGGAGATAATATAAAACAGAAATTTTTCAACTCATACCCCTTTTTTTATTGTTGAGTATTAAAATGACATCAGCTACTCCAGGATCAGACAGAACAAAATTATGGGGCAACTGTGTTATTAAAAGCTTTAAAGTTCTCTACTGAAGTTATTTAAAGAAGAATGGACTGCTCCTTAACTATTTCTTGCATGGTGGTCACATCTGTAGTCTCTTCTACAGTTTCCTCAGGACTCACATTTTTATGGAATTAAGTTCTGGTCTAGGTGAAGATCATGCCTCCATTCAAATTAACAAGGATTTGCTACCAACATGAAAGGAGATGAGAAGAGTGGCTACATTTAATCTTTCCTCAATTAATTCTTACATCATGGGGTTTGGCAGATTGAAGGGGGAAAAAAAAGCAGCAAGGTGATCCATATTTAGACTGTAAATCTGCTTTCCCTCCCCTTTTAGGTGCTCTTTTTTGGATTATGTAGCACCTCTCTGATTGTGCTGGTCACTGACTGTTTAAACACTTTCCCTTGTAGGCTTGGTCCCATGATGTGTGTAGCTGTGAACAGTGGAATAAACCCATACGCTCAGTGAAAGCGGCCAAAGGTTAGTAGTGCAAAGAAATTCTTTCTAGTAATTTCAAGTAGTTATACAGCCTCTGCCATAACGCTGTTTTCCAGAAAGTTTGGAATTTTGCATAAAATGGGCTGTGGAAGAAGGGAGTAACTGGTAGCCAACAGACAAGAGAGCAATTAGGCACAACTCACTGTCACTTCTGTGTATTTTTGGCAGCATTTCAATAATCTAACAAAAGCAGTAAATAACATAGATGAGTTCTCAGTTGCAATGGGTTTTCTGAAGCATTTTATACCCATACTGCTGGGAAAGAATCAGATACACAAGATGAAAGACATTTGAGGGACAGGCTTGTACTTTGAAGGGAAGATTTTGGTCTACAGGCATATTTTATGTCCAAATTGTGTGAGTTAACTTTGCTTAAACTGAGTTTTGAAAAAAACCCCAACTTTTTCCCTTTTGGAAAGAAGTAGAGTCTTTTTTGGTATTCAGAGGATTCCCTTCCCCTTTTCCCTTTTAATAAGTCAAGCCTTTGTACCCAAAGAGTCTTCAAGGTCTAACTTCCTTATTTTGCCCAGGGAGTTAGGGTGACAAGGAAACACAGCAGAATGCATACTCCCTAATAGTACTCTGTGATGGAACATACACACTTACACATACTACAGATATATATATACATACACACACACACAAATATAGCATATATGTATAGTGTATATATATAGACACCATTTCCAGTGAGTGAGCTAGGGACTGAAAGTCATATCCTGGTATAATTATTAGATACTTGTCCCAGTTGTAAGCAATTTTTTTTTAGCCTTTTCCACTATCACAGGTGGGTTTTGAATCATCGGTTTAGATATCCTACAATTTTTGCTTCAATTACTCCTCATCCTTTGTGCATTGATTGATCCCTTTGTCTAGATTTTCCATCTTAAATTTTTGTCACTGATCCTTTCGCTTCACAGAGTATCTCAAAGATAATTCCACAGTCTACCCTGTTAGAAGGAGGTAATCTGTTTGCACTCAGGTTTTTAAGATGTCTTCTCTTGTCCAAGCCTAACTAGGTCACAGAGATGTGCTTTTATCTATCTTTAGAAGCAGGTTTATCCAGCACAGAGGTTCCTGAAAAAGAAACAGGACTGTCTTTAGTACTTCAACCACTTTCATGCTCTCCACCCAGCATTTCCAAGAACGGTGTTATAAATAGCATCAACATGTCACAGGTGACAGAGGGAAAATATATTTCGTGTTCCAACCTATCCTCTGCCTGGCTGGATAGATGCATGTACACAAACACACGCACACATTCAGATAAGTGCATCCCTCAGGAGGACTACAAGGATGTTGTGAGGTTATGCAGGGAGAAAATCAGAAGGGCCAAAGCCCAGCTAGAACTTAATCTGGCTACTGCCTTAAAAGACAATTAAAAATGTTTCTATAAATACATTAGCAATAAAAAGAGAGCTAAGGAGAATCTCTATCCCTTATTGGATGTGGGGGGAAACATAGTGACAAAAGATGATGAAAAGGCTGAGGTACTTAATGCCTTCTTTGCCTCTGTCTTTAATCGTAAGACCAGTTGTTCTCTGGGTAATCAGACCCCTGAAAGACAGGGACAGGGAGTGGAATGAAGCCCCCATAATCCAAGAGAAAATAGTTAGTGACCTGCTACACCACTTAGACACACACAAGTCTATGGGGCCGGGTGGAACCCACCCAAGGGTACTGAGGGAGCTGGTGGAAGTGCTCACCAAGCCACTCTCCATCATTCATGAGCAGTCCTCACTAACAAGGGGGGTGCCAGTTGACTGGAGGTCAGCAAATGTGACACCCATCTAGAATAAGGGCTGGAATGAGGGTTTGGGGAACTAGAGGCCTGTCAGTGTGACTTCGGTGCTGGGGAAGGTTATGGAGCAGATCATCATACAGCACGTACAAGACAACAGGTGATCAGGCCCAGTCAGCGTGGGTTTCTAAACAGCAACTCCTGCTTGACTAACCTGATCTCCTTCTATGACAAGGTGACCAGTTTAGAAGATGAGGGAAAGGCTGTGGATGTTGTCTACCTAGACTATAGTAAAGCCTTTGACACAGTTAACCACAGCAGTCTCCTGGAGAAAACGGCTGCTGATGGATTGGATGGGTGTACTCTTTGCTGAGTAAAAAACTGGATGGATCCAGCTAGCAGCTGGTTGGTTACAAGTGGTGTTCCCCAGGGCTCGGTACTGGGGCCAGTTCTGTTTAATATCTTTATCAGTGATCTGGACAAGGAGATTGAGTGCACCCTCAGTAAATTGGCAGACAACAAGAAGCTGGGTAGGAGCAGTTGATCTGCTTGGGGGTAGAAAGACTCTACAGAGGGATCTGGACAGGCTGGATCGATGAGCCAAGGCCAATTGTATGAGGTTCAAAAAGGCTAAGTGCTAGGTCCTGCACTTGGGTCACAGCAACCCTGTGCAAAGCTTGGGGAAGAGTGGCTGGAAAGCTGCCTGGTGGAAAAGGACCTGGGGATGTTGGTCGACAGCCAGCTGAATAGGAGCCAGCAGTGTGTCCAGGTGGCCAAGAAGGCCAACAGCATCCTGGCCTGTATCAGAAATAGGGTGGCCAGCACACAGGACTAGGGAAGTGATTGTCCCCCTGTAATCAGCCCTGGTGAGGCTGCACCTTAAGTACTGTGTCCAGTTTTGGGCCCCTCGCTACAAGAAATACGCTGAGGTGCTGGAGCGTGTCCAGAGAAGGGCAACAAAGCTGGTGAAGGGTTTAGAGAACAAGTCTTAGGAGGAGTGGCTGAGGGAACTGGGGTTGTTTAGCCTGGAGAAAAGGAGGCTGCGGGGAGGCCTCATCGCTCTCTACAACTGCCTGAAAGGAGGTTGTAGCAAGGTGGGTGTTGGTCTCTTCTCCCAAGTAACAAGTGATAGGACAAGAGGAAATGGCCTGAAGTTGCACCAGGGGAGGTTTAGTTTGAGTATTAGGAAAAATTTCTCCATGGAATGGGTTGTCAAGCATTGGAACAGGCTGCTCGGGGAAGTGGTTGTGTCACCATCCCTGGAGGTATTTAAAAGACATGTAGATGTGGTGCTTAGGGACACGGTTTAGTGGTGAACTTGGCAGTGCTAGGTTAGCGGTTGGACTTGAGGATCTTAAAGGTCTTTTCCAGCCTAAATGGTTCTATTATTCTAATATTCTATAATTTTACAGAGCCAAGGCACAAGGTAGCAGCCTTATTTAAGATGAACCAAAATTCATAATCGATATTTTACTTGAGCCCCAAATTCAGAGGAACCTCCCTGTATGATAGTGGAACATAAAATTTTGCCAGAAGAAAATTATTAATCTGCCTTGTCACACTGTACCACTAGAAATGCTCAGAGCATTCTTAGGTGTCAATTACTCTGGAGACCTGGGGGTTTGCTGACATTAATTCTATATTTAGTTTTATAGTGGAGATTTTGCCCTCCTATTTAGAAACAACCCCCCCCCTAGATTAAGTCTATAAAACTGAATGTAGTTTGGAGAATCGTCAAAGGTCTTTCTTCCCCCAAATCTGCCAGGTAAATATCTCTGTGATTAAAACAAAGAAAATAAATTAATCTCCTCCTTCTTATTACAATACAAAGTGAGAGAAGCCAGGAAACACGGCGCAAAACCTGATGGTACACAGTGTCCTTAGATCACTTGGCCATTGTTTTCTCTCACAGCAGCACATGTTAATGATACAAAGAAGTTTAACATTTTTTGGCTTTGGCTTTTCATGTCACAACCATAATAAATGTGCACATTATTGTTTGTATTGCCATATCCTTTAGATGCACCGCCAATTTCTAGAGCCTGTGCATGCACAGCCAAGGACAGGATTTTGCCCACAAATAGCCTGGCTGAATTACATTAAGCAGAAACATTGCTATACTGTCAGCTGCAAAGCAGTGTGTCATGGTACAGCATGTTTATGTTGCAAAGATGTTGTACGGGTCAAACTTGATTTAAACCATCAATTCTACCACAGGAAGACCAAAGCTTCTTTGTTCTTCACTAACCAATTTAATTCTGCTTTAAAAAGCTTTTGTCTTATGTGGGCCTAAGACATCCTTATTTGCATTTAGTTAAAAAACCCAACAACCTCCAAAGCAATAAAATAGACAAGAAACTGTTAAACCCAGGAGAACAGGAAGAAATAAAGAGATTTGAATTTTTGTTTGTTTTAAGGAATTTGGGCAACACAGAAAAAATCAAATATGATGAAGAACGAAGAAACAAGTTTTAATGTGGACAGTACCCAAGCCTCTCCCTTCTCCCGCTGCCTGCAGCCACTGAGCCCTGTTACAAAGCCACACAGAACAACTCCATTTGGTGAAGAATTCAGATCTCACCTCTCACATTTCCGCTATGGCCCTCCTTCCCTGGGAGACATGGAAACATTCCAGGGGTCCTTGGAAGGAGGCTCTCGGAAACGCAAGAGCATGCCAACAAAAATGCCTCCTTCTATCACCCTCGAGGGCTCCTCATCACCACCAGACAGACCTGAAGATCACAATGGCATAGGCTCTTCCAGTCTCCCCTTGGTGTTCCAACAGCCAGCACAGACCAAGTACAGTTCCCAGATGATTGACCTCTGCAACTTTGGTTTTCAGTTCTACAGAACTCTGGAGCACTTTGGAGCCAAGCCCATTAAGCAAGAACCAGCAAAGACTAACATGGCATGGCCCAGCAGCCCAGCATTCATGCAGGCTCCTTACCCTTATTATCCTAAAGTCCACTCTGGCTTAATGTTTCCTTTTATTGTGCCACCCAACTTTCATTTCAGGAACACCTTTCAAATGAAAAGACCTCCAGAGCCACCCTTCAGGAGAGCTGAAGTAAGAGAAAGTGGTGAAAATAAACAGAAAGTGGAAAGAGTAGATGTCAACCTTCAGATAGATGACAGTTACTATGTTGACGTGGGGGGTGAACAGAAACGCTGGCAATGTCCCATGTGTGAGAAGTCCTATACATCCAAGTACAATTTGGTCACCCATATCTTGGGGCACAGCGGCATTAAGCCACATGCTTGCACCCGATGTGGCAAGCTTTTCAAGCAGCTGAGCCACTTGCACACACATATGTTGACACACCAGGGCACTCGGCCACATAAGTGCCAGGTGTGCCACAAGGCTTTCACTCAAACTAGTCACCTTAAGAGACACATGATGCAACACAGTGACATCAAGCCTTACAACTGCAGGATCTGTGGCAGAGGTTTTGCCTACCCCAGCGAGCTGAAAGCACACGAGTCAAAGCATGAGAGTGGCCGAGAGAACATTTGTGTGGAGTGTGGTCTGGACTTCCCAACCTTGGCCCAGCTGAAGAGACACTTAACAACCCACCGTGGCCCTATACAGTACAATTGCACTGAATGTGATAAGACCTTCCAGTACCCGAGTCAGCTGCAAAACCACATGATGAAGCACAAAGACATCCGCCCGTACATCTGCACTGAATGCGGCATGGAGTTTGTGCAGCCCCACCATCTCAAACAACACTCCCTAACTCACAAGGTAAGCCAGAACGGGTTGCGCTTTCACCTTGCATCGGAAGGTAGCACAGGAATTACAGGCTACTAAAGGTACACGTATGCACCTCCTCAGAGAGAAGGTAATCGGTCTGTAGTGTGTCACGCTGGTCCTTTGCCAACTGGAGAGTTTTATGCAGAGCAAAAGCCCCAGCAGCACTGGCAATAATAGAAGCTAGACATGTCTGTTAGTCTTAGGAAAGCACACACAAAACCCGCTTCACTATAAACAGCAGTTCAATTAAGACACTGGTATTACTTCCCAAAACTGTATTCACATCTCTCTGTTTCTGTGTTTTATCTTCAGAATGACCTTCTGTAACATAACAAATTTGTAGACCTGTATAATCTCCCTGAAATTTTAATAGAAATTTGCTACTGAAAACCAGTTTTATTGCTTTGCTCCCTTAATTAGGAAGTAGGTGGATTTGCAGTAGACTATGTATGCAGCAAAAGAAAGTGTATTATTACTCATCAGATTTTGAAGAATCATTATAATGAGACATTTAGGGAAAAAAACAACGTAAGAAAAATTCCCCTTTGCATTTAAGTTATCCAGAATGCCAGCTAATAAAAGTGGACAAGCAGGACCATAATCCCAGCCAATTCTTACGAAGTAGCAGTCTTGCCACTGCTGACAGCAATGACAGCAGGGTCAGTTTAGGCTAGGTGCGGGCTTTGGAACACATTCAGAAAGATCGCTTTCAAAAATAGGAAAAATGTAACTGTTCCTTTCAAGAATGTCTAAAATTGGCTTATCCACCTTTACAAAAATGTTGTTAAGACATGTCAAAACCCCACATATTTTATAAAAATTTGCTTCCAGCTTTGCATATTTTTGCTCTAACACCTCAATTTTGGCTTTTCTATGAAAAACATTAAAAATACAGATAGCTGCAGCCTTTCAGTCTTACAGACACATTGTCTTTTAAAAACCAACAACCTCTACTTCCACATTTGCTTTTTCTTCCCTACTACATGATTGTAATTTCTGCTCTTTTTGGAGATTCCCTGGTCTTTGGATTTACCATGCGAAATTCTACTAACTTAAGGCTTGGAAGTTTTTTGTCACCGGAAACGCAATGCCCCCAAGCCTTTAAAGAGCTTCTGCTTCTTTGTCCACAGCTGCAGGTGGATTCAGCTGTGAACATAATTAACAGTAGTTAGCTGACCAAATGCAGTCTCACATCAGATAGGCAGACACTTAAAGCCGCTGTTGGTGTTCACAGTTCTAGTTTTGCAATTAACTGTGAAAACCACTGGCTGGCACGAAAGTAGAGATTGTTTCAAGTCTTCTTTGTAATGGGGGCCTGCAGGAGGAGTAATTGCTCTCGGCACTTCACTAGTAAATCCTCATTACCTTCAGCAAGTTATACTCAAACTCTTAAAGGGTTTAGTGGTAAATTCATTGATGTTCACAGCATCTAAATGACTTTTTGAGGAGCTGGCAGATAGACCACATGGGTGTGAGCAAGCATATTGAATTATGCATTAGTAAATTCACTGGATGGCATAAAAGGTGCTAGAAATGCTCTGTAAACACCAGATAAAATGAGATCAATCCATTAGGGTTAGTGCAAGTCCCACTAAGAGTGAACGGTTTTTTCTCTACATTGAATGTAACATGTATATCCTTATTTGGTGACATTGCTTGACTAGATCTCAGTTACTTCAGATTATTTTATATAGCTTTCTCCAAAACAGGGCTATGCCTTTTTTAGAAACCAATGAAATTAATTTATCAAAAGCAAGCACTACTTTACTGTCTTACCTGGTTAGCTTTTATTCTTGGTTTGATAAGTCTACACATTTGACCAATACTTTACTTAAACAGCAGAGTAGGACAGAGAAGCTCTGCTGCTGACTATGTCTTATTGATTTGTAAACCTACTGCTGGAAACAAAACTCATTATTTCATTAAGCTTTTATTTCGTTTTCCTTCCCTGCTTCTCAGATTCTTGTAAGAATTTGTCAGGAAAAAAATACATATGTATCTATTACTTGAGCAAATGATGTTAAAAGTGAAATAATGTATTACCTGCTTTGCTAATGAAGAATGAATAATTCATATATTGCTGTACTGAAGATCAAATGATCTAGAAAATTTTCCATCTACAGAATTTTCTGATTTTTTTTCTTTTCTTACAGGGTGTGAAAGAGCACAAATGTGGAATTTGTGGCCGGGAATTTACTCTGCTGGCCAACATGAAGCGACATGTCCTGATCCACACCAACATCAGAGCCTATCAATGCCATTTGTGCTTCAAGAGCTTTGTGCAAAAGCAGACTCTCAAGGCCCACATGATTGTTCACTCTGATGTCAAACCCTTTAAATGCAAGGTAAGTGCATTTGGTGACAGAGGCATTAACCTGCTGGATATTTCTGTAATATCATCATCTTGTGATATGGTAGAATTAGGAAAAGAAGATTTGTTAACACGTACTGCAGTTGCATTTAAATTAGCATAAACCAGCCTGGTTTTCTTTCTTTGTCCAGGTTCTGCTTACATAGCACAAAATAATGGAGGTAAATATCTGTGGTTTACTCCCTTCCCCTTCAATATCAGTAACTTTCATCCTCAGATATTTTTTTCTTCTTCATGAGCATTTAAGTGCCATGGCAGCTTGAGGACAATAAACATACCTGACAATTGCTTAGTACAGCCATCCAAACAGAAGTCTAAGTGTTTAATAGCTTAAAACACTGACTAAAACCATAGATCAAGTTGTGCACCCCGCAGAGGACCATGGAAAAGCAGCAGCCATGACTTCACACAGTGATGCTATGTGACAGTTCAGGGAAAGACTCAAAGAAAGTCACAGCAAAATACAACTGCAGAAGGGATTTGAATAGGCCAAGTACAATTACCAGATTGAAATTCAGGGCAGGACATCAGTATCCTAACAAAACAGCCTCTGAGACCATCTGGCCTTTTTAGGATCCTGTGCGAATTCCAGTTTGCTGCCTCCATCCAGCACGTTGGAGGATGACATTCCATTTCCACCCTCTCTTCTCCTCCCTCTCTGTAAACCTTTGAGGCTTTGGCTTTCTTGACCATGCTCATCTCATATCTTCCTTATGAATTATTCATGTTTATGTTCTTACTCAGTATTGGACACTACATCTGTTTCTTTTGCTGCCTATCTGGTTCATTACTGTAGTCATACCTTGTGAAGTCAAAGGCTGTAGGTTTTATTCCCACTTTGATATCCTCTAAAAGGGCTATAAATACAAAGTGGAGCATATTACCAAGTTTATGCCTAAGTAACTGCAGATTGATCTGGAAGCAATTTCTAGAACTCTTTCATCCAACATCTTTATGGAATTAAATATTTTCTTAAAAGGAACATTTCATTGAGAAGCAGAACTAGATGAAAAATTTTAAATGGAATTATTTTCTCTTGAAAAAAGTAGAACTTCAAAATGTCATAGGAAAATATGGCATTCAGTGAAAATTTTAATTTGAAAATGTCAAAATTAATCTTTTTTACATCCTCATTTTGCTTTGATAACTTTGAAGCATTTCACTTTGAAAAAATAACAGCAAAGTCTTTCAACTGTAGTGTTTTGTTTCATTTTAATTTATGTCCTATTAAAATGTTATTTTGTATACTAGGATTTATGTTATTCTATATTGATAAAATAATTTCTGTGACTGAAATGCTTGGGTAGTTCCATGTCAAGTCTGCTGGAGACTTTAATTCTTTGAGAACATCTGCAAACAGGTCTTTTTGTTCCCATTTGGCTAAAGTCCTCCCCTGACTGCTCAAATTTCAGAAAAGAAACTCAATTGTTTAATCAGCTGCTCTGGATGCAGTATCTGGACCCACAATATTTTTTAGGTATGTGCAGATTAGCTGGAAGTTTGTGTTCAGGTTAGGGTTTGATGATGACAGCCTATTAAAACTTGGAGGTGGCAATAGTTCGAACTGGGAACTGGAGTACCACCAGTACGTTTTCCAGTCAGTAACAAAAGCTCTACAGGAACACCTGTTTTTCTTATTTTTTTTTACTTCTCTGTCCCCACCCAATGTTCCTAGGAGGAGAGAAACAAGTAAGCACAGTGAACCAGTTTCTCCTATGTCTGACGGGGCATGAATCAACATCAGTGCCCCTAAAAGGAGCAGAGATTGTAACAATATGCAAAGGGAGAATCAGGAATTGCTCTTTGGTGTTAGGAATATCCCTTGCCTCTCTGGCAGAGCCCTTGAAAGACTTGAGCAAGTATTTCTGGCTGGTATTCAGAGGGTTAAGGCAATGACCAGATAGCAGCCTTTTGGCACCAAGCTCCTCCTCAGCAGAAGGAAGGATATAGCTGTATGAACAGCCTGCTTAACAATGGCTCACATGTCCCCAGGGAACCGCCTGCAAATAGATTTCATCTTGCTTTCTCTTGTACTTTTCAAAGCTTCCTGTTTTCTCACGGTCCTTTTGGACAGTTTACAGTCTTTCTCCCTCTCCCTCTCTCTTTGAGGAAAGGAACACCCTTCTTATGAAGAAAAAAAAAAAAGAAGAAGAAGAATGCAAGGGAAAGAGAGCACAGCAGTAGCCTTTCTACTTCACCACATGCAATGGTTTTCTTTACCTTTTTCTCACAGCAAAAGAAAACATGAGGCTTTCCTATATGTCTAATCACAGCTAAGCATAGACTATCTGAAGTGACTGAGTAGCAAATAGTTGTCCCTTCTGCTTCCTCATCCAGCTGCAGTCTGGATCTGTGTTTGATTTTTCTCTGAAGAGTGAACTTCTCTGTAGTGTTTAAAGGCCTGAGCACGTGCTGCCTTGTTTATTTCTGTTTAAAAAAAACCCACTACTGAAGAGTTCTGAAGTAGTTGCGCCAAATAGTGCAATATTGCTAATTCTGATTTGTAGAGGAAGCTTCTATGAAACTTACAGTTGCTTTTAGTGCTGAAGTAAGCAATGTTTCAGACCTCCAATAAAGAATGCAATGAAGTTTTCTCCAGCCCAGCCAAATACACTTTGCAGCAGACGTTCTGAACTCCACTTTTTTCCCATCTAAAATCATGGGTTTAGATCAGGAGTCAAAACCAAAGAAAATGTGAGAGGAAAGTCCTTTGGGAAGAAACAAAACAGACTTGACAATCTAGAAAGGTGATACTTCATGTGGTGGCTTAGGAAGACAAAATCTAGTGTTGAACTAATTCAACTTTTCTAGCAAACTGCACTGAAGTCCATTTCACCAGCCAGTGCAACAAAGTGTGTTCAGCAGACTTGCAGCTGAGGTTTTCTCTTCAGGGCTTGAACCTAACAAAGGTCCACAAATAAACCATGTTGTTTCTGCTATCCCAAGATCTCTTGCATGAGCTTTACATCTCCTCATATGCTAAGGTCCTCTGTGGTGAGTTCTGATGGAGCTCCATCCCAAGCAACTGGCTCCAGGTCATCTTTCACACTCAGTTCATCAGTGCTTACACACTTGCCCTCTCACAGAGAAAGAAAATCTTGTACACCTTCCTAGTTTGGTCTGCAGACTCAAGCTGTTCTTTAAGCAGTAGCTGAGAACTCCAGCGAGCTCTGAGTTGCTGTCTTCCAGCACTTGAGACCCAAACCTCCTCCCTTCACCCTCTGGATCATGGACATTAATCTGAAAGTTGACTTGTGCCTTTTGAAAAGGATAGGTTACCCAGAGACTATGCCAAACAATGCCATCGCTCCGAAAAAACAATTTTCATATCTGAATTTCTTTCATTTTCCTGCCGCACCTCTCTACTCTAGTACCATTTCCTCACATCCCCAGAGGAGATTTCAGGAGAGGAACACATTACACATCTTTAAGACTGTGCATGACTTTGGGAAATGGAAAACCTACCCCTTTTATTCAGAGACACAAAACTTTTATGCTGTAAGGAACTATTCTTTATGAAGTCCCCTGTCTTTTCATTATGAAGAAAGAGAAATAAATATTGCCTTGACAGAAACAAAATAAATGTTCCTACTAGACCCATTTTAATACTCAAGATCCTATAAAGATATAGATTTGTATGAAGTACTCTAGCCATTCACCTGTTCAACCTGATTTTCCTTGATTACCAGGTTAGATAGGGAATTAAAGACCTAGTTATCAGAAAGCAAAAGCTGGTGAGAACACAGGTCACAAAAAGCTGGTGAGAACACAGGTCAGTCACAATACAAGCAGATAACCAGAAGCCTTCTGCTAAGAGGTATTCGAGAGGTATTATTATTGGCATTCTTGTAGCCAGAGAAATATTGACATGTCATAGGTTGTTCCAGCAGCTGTCAAGATAAAATCAGCTTCTGTTCTTCCTTGCAAATTTTCTGTGCTCATCGGTGCTTCTTCTCCTCCTTGCTTCTTCTCAACACTTTCAGAGTGGTTTTCTGGTGCATTCATTTCCCTGAATATAAGTCATCCAGCATATTAGCTTTCTTTGAATACAAAGAAAAGACAGTCCTCTTTCCTAAGTGGATGGATGACCCTTGGAATCAGATATCTTACTCTTACAAATTAATAGCTCATTTTCAGTTGCTCCCCCTCACACACACACAGTCTTGGTGAATGTTTTGCTGATAAATGTATTTGCTAGAATGTTCATTTTAGCAAAACCACAGAGAGCAAATCACAGAATAGAACTTATGCAGCTGAAACAAGTAATTTTTTAAAAGTGAGTGAATATTTCCAGACTCTTTCTTTTTGCAGCATTGACTCAGCTCTAGTTTTTGTTTAAAAACAATATCCCTGCAAATTTTTATGTTAATGAACTACTTCAATTTTCCCTCAAGAGATGGTTTAAAATGCAAAGGATACAGTACTATTTCACCAAGGATCATTCCATTATCTACATTTCATCCAGATATTCCAGGTCATGGCTTTGTGAATTCGAATCAAAAAGTACTGTAGCAGACTTTCTGTAAAAAAGGTAAATTAAATCAGAAGTCAGATTAGACCAAAAATTTGGTGAAAACTCAGTAACTGCTTTTTAGTAATTTTCTCCCAGATCAGTACACTGCTTGATGGAATTTTCAGTTACTCAGTAATCGTGATTCTAGCTCATATAGTAATAAAGATCATAAAAAAAAATTTGTCTAAAACCATTAAAAAATAGCTGAGGTAGAAAGCAAACACAGAAGTTTGCAGAGGATGGAAACAGCCACTTGAATGTGAATAAAATTATAAATGTGATAATGAAAGATCAGAAGACAATAAAACAAGAAGCTTGTAATAGTAATGTCAAACTCTCATGTGTTGAGAATACATTTGATTTATAAGGACCAGACTACAAAAGGACCCATCTAGACAAACAACAACGAAAAAAACCCTTATTGTTTCATCAAAGGGAAACTTGCACGATCAATGGCTTCAGCTGGCAGGAACAGGCTTCAGGGAAAGCTGAGTCATTCTTACAGCCCCATGACTGTTTAAATTCCAGCTTACTCACCAGAAACACTGAAACACAGAAGTTGGTAAACAGAAGATAAGAGGATCAGAGAAAAATGGGGGAGGAAGAAACAAAGAAATAAAGGAATTGCTTTTTCTAGCTTTAAGCAAAATATGCAGCCATTTCATTTCCACTTAAGGAGAAGTGATATTCTGCTTGACGGTTTCACAGAAACCCTTCAATGGTTTTATTTTGTATCTCCATCTCTGCCTGGTGTTGTTCTTGATTAAAGCCTAGATTTATAAACTACAGGTGAAATGGTTCACTAGGGCAGAAAGTTATACTTTTAATTTCATTCAAGTTAAGAGCCTTCCAGGTTACACGCTTAAGCCTCTCCCCTCCTTACAACAACTTTCCCTGCTTTTGGGGGATCCTTGACTGTGTGTCCTAGTCACCAAATTTAAAAAATTGCAGCAGTGCAGAAGGCTCTAGAGAGATCAGACTCAACCACGTAGTCTTGTCTGTAGGATTTTTGCCTGTATATTTGAAAAACAAATTGCAGCCAGAAGCTACCAGGGTTCAAGTTGAGAAGAGTAGGCTCTATCTCCTTTTAAGATGTTCTCCTTGGAATTACCTCTTTGAACTAATAATTTTCATTTTTACTGTTTTTACAGCTGTGTGGAAAGGAATTTAACAGAATGCACAATTTAATGGGACACATGCACTTGCACTCGGACAGTAAGCCTTTCAAGTGCCTCTACTGTCCCAGCAAATTCACCTTGAAGGGGAACCTAACCAGGCACATGAAAGTCAAACATGGGGTCATGGAAAGAGGATTTCATTCTCAAGGTAATATTTTTCAGCAAGGTTATTCTCTGAGAGATTTGAAGATGCATATCAGTAAACCCAAATGTGCTTTATACCACAGATCCATGATCTTGTACCATAGATTCAATACTATTGGAAGAGATTGAATCCCATAAGCCTGGGAGGTTGTTTGTAACTATCTGTATCACTCCAGCACTACAGATCAGTGATCCCCAAGGTAGTCACCCTTGTCTCAGAGACCTGTCAGATTAGTATCTGATGACACAGAGGTACAGACTGAGATGGAGGAGTAGATAGAGACAAAATGAGACAGTATTTATGAGCATGAAGGAAATAATTTTAGCACACGAAGTTGCTGTCATCAAGTGTTAGGGAGAATATGGACAGTAGCGTGAGAGCAGGGGATTTATCAAGCCGTACCAAACATTCTAGTACTTAAGCCCAGGGCTCCCCATCCATCACTGTAAGAAGATGCAATATCCACAGCACCACAGAGCTTCTCCCAGTAAGTGGGTACCACAAGACACAGATGGGAGTGAGCTGGTGGAGGCTAAGCTGTAGTGAGGCTGTTGCACATGTAGCTGGCCAGGGGAATGATTGCATGACATGATCTCCCCGACTGAAGGTGTAGTTCCATTATTTTTGAATAAATGTTACAGTTTCAAGGGGCTTGATTTGCAGAGGCTGACAGACCACAGCCTAGCCACCATGGGCAAGCAGGGATTTTTCCCTGGACGCATTTGGTTAGGAGTCCATAGTTTTTGTCTCATGTTTGAGGTACATCATGAATCATAAATTCATTCAAAGCTGACAGAAGCAAAAAATCTAGAGGATTTCATGGGTCTTGCTCACTGCTTATTGGATTCATATCTGGAATGGGAATGGAAGCCTGAATGGCTCCATGTCCAGGAGCCTTGGTTATTCTGTACCACATTGACATGTTACGTGAAGGCCATAGGCTCAGGACACGGTTTACAACGAAGCATGTGAAAAGGAGGAGACATTCCTCCTCCATCTCAAAGTATATGGATTTTTTACTACCCAGGGTGTCCTGTAAAGCATTTCCTATCACCCACCTAGCACATACACTTCCTAAAGGCAGACTTATGTGTGCACACATCCCAATGCTGTCTAAAGAAGTGGAGAAATTAGGGAGGATTGTTTTGAGAGTTTGGGTATCCAAGATATTTTGTTTGTTAAGACTTTCTGGATAAATAATTATTTCATGGGTAAGATTTCTTAGTGTTCCTCAAATTCAAGCTTTAGGACAGCTTAGCACTTATGTAAGACACATGCGCTAATGATATTTAGCATAAAATTTACAAATATCCTAAAAGGTAATGAAATAAATGGCTCTTTTTTCCTGTAAATCTCCATGCTAGTTACACAATTACCTGTAATTGAAGACAGCCTAAAAGCTTTTCAGTGTACAGAGATTCTTCAGCCCTTGAGGCTTATCAAACACACCACAATTCATAAGGGCTGCCACCTGGTCATGAACCATTTTAACAAATGTAACCTGTTACAAAGTAGCAGCTCTATCTAGTGAGGCAGTCTAGATCCTGTAGAAACTGGATTCAGTTACTGAGGGGAAAAAAACAAAACAAAGCAAGTAAAATAGTGGCTTTTGTAGATATTTGCTATTGGGTGAAATCCTCACTGCAGTACTGTCACTATTCTTTTATTTAAGATGGACTATGCCTGCAGCGTCTGAATCTTCTGTGCATCCAAATGCTTAGAGCATATTTGAGTCCACAGATGCCTCCCGGGTAACGTCTGGATTTCCAGCAACAGAGGAGACACTCTGACATATGTTAAGACAAACCAGATCCAGGACTAAACTCAAACTTATATTGCATCACTCAAAACCATAATTTGTTTATAATGATTTCATCAAGCTGAAGCACTATCCAGTGCATAGAACTTTTCAGTGGCATGAGTGACTTCTCAGTGGGTGAAAGTGGAAAAATTAAGGAGAGTGGAGGTTGTAGACCGCTGAGACTTGATTGTCTTTTCATTTTTAAAGTAGTAACTTTGAACCAGAGTATCCATAGGACAAACACATTAACATGTTTTTAATCTCTTCCACTCCTCTGGAAAAAAAAAGTACAAAACCTGGGACATTGATTATGGCCTGTAACAGTTTAGATCAAAGTTTTCATTAAAAAAAAAAAAAAAGGAAGGAGGAAGTGGGTAGATTCACTAGCAAAAATAGTTTACAAGACACCAGGCCACTTCACTTTTATTCCTAGCTCCCTCATCAAAACATCACAATGTTTTGTGTGTCCTGACCTGGCTGTGAAGTGTATACAATAGCACTTCTTTTAACAGCATCTCAAAGGAGATGCCATGTGATATAAACAGTAAAGTACTTCGAGATAGCTGGGTGGAAGACAAAGGTAAAGTATGAAATAGAAGGCCACCTCATATTTTGTTTTTAAACCATGTATCATGTAGTAAAATTTCCTATATATAAATTGTTCCTTTTCTCCTCCCCTCAAACCACTACAAGGTTTTGGAAGAGGAAGAATTGCTCTGTCCCAAACAAATGTCTTGAGAAGCCTGGAACAGGAAGAGCCCTTTGATCTTTCCCAGAAAAGCCAAGGGAAGGGAATCTCATTTCATTCGGATGGTGAGAGTGCCAAGGGAAGCTCATGCCAGGAAGAAGAGGAAGACAATTGCTATGAGGCAGAGCGGTACAGCCCTGCCATGTACCACTATGATGACAACAAGCTGTACGTGGCTCAAGATCTGTCTGGCAAACCTGAGTGCATGATAAAGGACTTCAGAGAGTCCTACTGCAATGAGAAGGAAGAAGTGCTAAGTGAGGCAGGACTGGAGAAGAGGATAGGAAATTCAGACAAACAGGAGAGCCAAGGAGAGAGAGACCTTGCAAACAACAAAGAACACCTCGGCTTTAGATCTTTTGAAAAAGCCAGACTTGGCCACACTCTCTCTGATTACCTGTATTTCAAGCACAGGAACAAGAGTTTGAAAGAATTGCTGGAAAGAAAAATGGAAAAACAAACAATGCTTATAGGCATTTAAAATGGACATTTTAAAACAGCTGAAAAATGGGAACCAGATAGCTTTTAACATGAACCGTAATTTACTAAAGCCTGGGAGTTTGTAGTAGCCTTTAGAAATAAACAAGCCAAATTAATAAAAATAATTTAAGGTAAAACATGTACATTGAAAGAATAAAGCAGTTGAAGGTCACCAAGAAACGCCATAGATGTTGAACAATAACAATTTTATACTTATTCATTTGATGTATAAGCAGGCAATCGGGTGGGTACAGGCGTTTATTTTCCTTTATCTGGGGTGGTAGAGTCTTATATGCAATTTTCTAGTTATCAAAAAGCAACATACTTTAGTGTTTGATTTATTATCTGAATAAATATATATGAACACTTCTAACTATACATCTCATAAAAGAATCTGAAAATACTAAGTATTTCAGAGTATAAGCAAGAGTGCTATTAGATATGGTGTGCATGAAAGTGTTGTCACTCTCAGAACTAACACAGTCCAAATACTTTCATTTACTGAATTGACTGTTAGTTCAACCATTTACAATGAGAAATGGGAAAGAAGTTAAGAAGAAATACTAATGTCTTGTGAGATAGTGAAGGGCAGCTCTGTAAGGCTTTGGAAGGACTGGAATTTATTACAGTCACAGAAGCTTTTCCTCTGGCATAAGGGATGTTCATGCTTTGCTATGTTTCAGTCAGTATGGGAGTATTTGGCAATTCTTCAAGTGAAATAGCATGGACTATGTTGACATTTTGTTCTACTGTCTGCTCAGACCAATACATCTAATAAGCAGCAGCATCGTGTAGTATTTGCAAGTCTTGCTGTAATTACACATGAAGCAATATGAGTAATTTAATTAAGAAAATGATGCAATTTTGCTGTTTATCTCTTCAGTTTATCTAGCAAGGATGATTTTGAAATGCACAGCTCTCATCAGATTTTATTTGAGAAAGTATACCAAAAAAGAGCCCTTGCAGAGTGAGCAGTAACTCACAGAGGAAAACTGGTTTTGGATTTCCTCTTATCGGAATCAGAAATTTTCCCTTATCAACTTGGCTTGAACAGTAAGCTCCAGGCCTTTCAGAACAATTCCACTCACACTGTTTTTAGTGAGTCATTCCCAACGTTTCATCCTCTGATTCCCATACAATTGTATGTTCATAACAAAGATGCTAAAAGCACATTCCATTAAGCACATTCCATTAATTGCATGAATATTTTGACCAGTGCTTGTTTCCTACATCTTCAAGATAGATAGATGACAAACAGCCCCACACCATCCTATTGCTTATAAGGAAATAAAGATTTAATAAGTCATTTAATTAGTCCTATGTCATTCTGACATCCCAGCTCAAAAGGTTAAAATCCATATACATGGTACATCTTTTCCAAATATTACTACCTTCTTCACTTACCTGCCAAGTTCTTGATTTGAAATACCTTGCTATCATGCTCAATATATAGCAAGTTATAATTAAATATAGTCATATACTTGTGGCTTGCTAAGGCTAGAGTCATGCAGCTTCAGCTCTCTGCCATAATAAGAAACCACTCACCTTACAGAACTGATGATTCTCACACCTACTAGTTAATCAGCATTCACAGGGCAGCAGCCCTTATTCATCATATAAAACTGGGTTTGTGTAGTCCAAGGTTGCAGATGGTGGTTTCATTTTTCAGGGCTCAAACACAGCATAATAAAGATTCTTAATGAAGATCAGAAATAGCTGTTGATAAAAGAAGCTGTAACATACGGGTGACTCTTCTAAATGTACTTAACTCTATAGCTGATGTACATAATTTTTTTAAAATAAAAAGAGTATACCAAATTGAAGTGGAATGTAGGTCATTTTAGGCCTAGAATTAATGATGTCTTTCAAAATGAGGTATATTTCAGAGGTACATAGCCATGTTTTTTCAGTGGTGAACTGTTTTATCATATACTCAACTTCCTTGCTTCTACTGCAAGATAAATCCTGTTGAAAAAGGAGCCATCTTTCTTTCAAGGAAGACATTGTGGCCAAGAAGAAGAATCAGAAAATTTTCAGAGTAATGTGTGTAACTGCATTCTTTCTTAGATGAGAGGGGAAATGATCAGGTAGAAATTCAGCATGGGCTAGGATATAGTCTCTTGGGGAACAAGTCCTTTGGTTACTGTCTTGGCAATATCTTGTCTCTGCCAGGCAAAATGTTTCTGAAAGAACATATACAGCCAACAGCTGCAAGCTACTGACTCTTAGAAATGTCTCCCTCAAGGTGGTATATTTTCCAGCTGTGCATGATTCATGATCTGTCCACTCCACCTTCGCAGCCATATTAGTTCCTATGGTAAGAGGAATGAGCAACGAATCAGGAACCTGGTTGCAATTCCTAAAATGGTGATCATGCAGATGAGTTGAACTTAGCAAGTCCCTTCACTTCTGTGGTGGGTAAAGCAGAAGGCATGCAGCCTTTCCATTGCACAGCCCTGTTGTCTGTGCATTGGAGACTGTTATGGAACAGCTAGACAACACTTATCAAGAAAGAGACAAATGATTACATATCAACAGCACTCCAGGCAAATGGAGCAAAGGAGACATTTTCAGCAGAGCTCATCTCCCAGTAGATAAAATCATAACCACAAAAAAGATGTCTACTGGAAGAATGCAGTCCAGAGTTCCCTTACAGGCCTTATAAGGGAAAGTGACAGACATGTCCTTGGGAAAAGAAATCACTGCAAACAGTTCTGGATCATTAACCCAAACACTTTCAAGCACACTGTCACTGTAATTTATCCACTTCTACAGTCCCCCTTCTCATTGGAGCAAAGGCAACTGCCAACCACATACAGCCAGGTGGAAGGGAGTAGAAGTCCCCAGAATAGCAATGCTATTTGGGAATAATTCATAATGTGAATCCCTTTTCTTGCATTCTTCCTAGAAAGCGGAGAATATTCCATTACAATGAGGCCTTGAGACGGTGCCCAGTCACATAGTGACACCAAGCTAATTCACAAATACCCAAGGCTAATTCATGTTAGAATAGTAAAGAACTCATCTAAAACTGTAAGTCACCAGTCAGAGGAATTGCAAACAGAACTATGACTGAGATAAGGAGACAGTGCCAAGTGACCCAAGCAGAGAGATTAGGAGATGATAGTCCTCCCTACTGCAGAACATAATGCAGCTGGGTCTGAGATACTTGTTACAAAGAGGCCCCAAGGGACAAATAAAAAGTGAAATAACAACCTTCATTGTGAAGCACCTTGCTTTTCAAACATAAGTTATTTTCATGCTATTTACATTGGCACCGTTTTGGGAACAGACAGTAACTGCCTTTGCTTTTTAATAGCTTTGAAAATGCTTTATAGAAATTTGGTCTCATAA
Organism: Buteo buteo; assembly: GCF_964188355.1. Taxonomy (NCBI): domain Eukaryota; kingdom Metazoa; phylum Chordata; class Aves; order Accipitriformes; family Accipitridae; genus Buteo; species Buteo buteo. The sequence goes on from NC_134204.1 coordinate 28,962,747, forward strand.
TAAAGTTATTTCCCATTTCTAATTTTCAAGGGATTAGCTTCCTTGTTTTGCTTTGAATAGAGGTTCAGAAGTCCTGTAGAGACATTGCCTGTGTCCTGGACCTTGGTGGACACATTTTCTTTTTTTCCTCCTTCCTAATCTGAGTCTATCTACCTTCTTCTTGCTATGGTGTGGGAAAAAAAGTATTTATCTGACACTTCTCTGCTATTTGGGTTTTCAGCTTGTGGTAACACATGAAGTTAAAGCCCAGTCTCCACCACCTCTATATTAAATTACATCCATACCATTTCCCTGCATTATTATATGAAGCCAAACTTCATCCTCTTGGAGAGCATCAGAGCAATAAGAGTGGCCACAAACTCATATAACTGACATGCTTTCCAAATTCATACAAATCGAGATGCTTGAAGAAGCCATGCTGAGGAAAGGTAAATTGGCCACAACATTATGAGCCTGGGCAAGTGAAGGCATGTGGTTTGTTAAATTAGAGGCTTTTCTGCTATTAAGGGCAGCAGGGAGAATTCTGCAAGACTGTACAGAACAGAGTGGGTGGATGAAAAGTCAAAAGTTGGGTTAGTAAAATTTGAGGGTAAAGAAATACAACATATTTACTGAGAAAGTGAAGTTGTAAGTAACCCTGGAACAAGCGGTTTTGACTCTGGGCACGAGGACTCAGCCATCTCCTTGTGAACCTGAGTTCTCCTGGCTGCTGGGCAGCCTCCAGTCTATGAAGGCAAAGACAAGTGCTCTGTGTTCAGTAGATCAAAGGGTAAAACACTGTATGATAATATTATAATAGGAGTTTATCCTGTGCTGTGTCCTATAAAACAAGTTAGCGGAAAGACCAAGTAATGCTACTGCACCTACCTTTTTACAACTCTGTGTTGGTCTACTGGCTATTCTCTGATTTCTCTCTTCATATGCTGCTGCTGGACTCTGCTGTTACGAGTGTGCAGTTAAAGAATATAAGTGCTATACTTACTATTCCAAGAAGTTTTTAATAATTATTAACAGTTTTGAAAACAAGTCATGTCTGCTTAGCTGAACAAGATGTAACAGAGCTAACATTTTGTACTCCTAACAGATTTTGCAAATAATGTGGTGTATATTTATTTCACATAGAACACTGGGTTCCTATTTAAAACCCCAATTCAAAAAATGGACCAACTATCTGTGAATGTTTAATTTCTGGCTTTCTATCTCAATAGTAAAAGCATGTATGATGTATTGTATTAATTTAAGCAAATAAATATGTACTGCAGAAGCTGCTGTACTTTGTATTGAAATGGATCTGGAGTTCTTGGCATGCTAGCTATTTTATATAGTAAATGCATGGGGCTGGTCTGACAAGGTCATACTTCACTCAGCAGCACTGAAGAGTGGTCCTTGTAAAGGGAAGGCTAAATCAGTGATGAAGGACTAGTTAGAAGGCAAGGGCAGAAGAGTTTCCAGGTCCTCTGAGGTAGAGAGATCACTTTATTATCACAGACTGCAAGGACGACATAAAGAATGCCCTGGAATGATTATGGTATTTGTTAACTTGGCCTCAGACAAGTTAAAAAGAAAGATGTAATCCTTATCTTAAAGAAGTTTCAAAGATCTGCATCATGTAAAAAGAGAGGAAAACCCAACCAGACATGTTATAAGATTGAAATTAAGAAAGTAGGAATACCTTTATAACTTAAGGAATAAGCAGAAGACTCTGAACGCAGAGGCTCAGAGTTTCTTTTTCTAATGAAAAACATAACTTTTAAGTCATGAGTAAACTCTTGGATTTGTTTGTTTTAATGAGATCCTGATGGAATTGATATCACCAGACTTCACAGAGAACATTTTAAGCTGTTTTTGAGCACAGAGAGAAAGCTACTGGAATGCTAGCTATAAAATAACTCAGGTGATAAAGAAAATAGAGATTCAGTTTCTAATTCTCAGAGGTGTATACCTTAAAAAGTGCAAGAAGGCTTATACAAACACTAGAAATATATGTAAGAGGCTAAATGAAACAGAACTAAGCCTTTTTTGCTTTCCTGTTTTCTTATTGTCTTTCTTTTCCCTTCTGTTTTGATTGCAGGTAACAACCACTATCAAGATTATAAGCTACTTCTACAGGAGGAGGAGGAGGATATGTTGGGCAGTGACTTTTAGTTTATTCCCATGTGATTCAGTATCAGTGAATCTCAAAGTTTCCCCTTTGCCAGTCACAAAAATATAATTTAGAAAAACATGTTTAGTCCTTTCACAAATTTCCTTTTCATTTTTGTTGAAAACTGAGCTATGCTCACTAATGTCTTCAAACAAGCAGAAATGAAGTAGAAGAGAAAGAGGGCCTCTCAGATGTTCTGGGGGGCCTTTTCTGTGCCTGTAGTGAAATGGTGAAAGGCCCAGTATATCTAAAGTATTTTCATGGAGAGAGCCAAATTAGTATCGATGATATAACAAAAAGTGGTGAATCATTAAAAGGAAAACCAACCCTAGTTAGATACAAATGATATGGGATATCTCTGAGAAAAGCAAGTTAGTCTCAAGTTGCAGTGTGTTAGACTTTCAACAAATTAAAATCTTACTTCAAGTAACAAGGTGGAATACACAACCTCTTGCCAAATTTGTCCCAATAGTACACTCTATGGCTTGTGTAGTGTGATACAGCTAACTGTGTTTGCCCACTGGTTCATGATGCAAAAAATCTGATCTAAAAACACATGCAGGGTGTCAGTCATTACAGCACTTGTAAATGATGAAACACTAAATAGGGATCACTACTAATGCTTTTCCCAGATATGATATGATGGTGTGTTAGATCATGCAGCATAAATTTCCCTAGTGATCAGCCTGCAGTGAAAGTACAGCTGAACAGAGAACAGCCACTTTGTGAATAAGCCTTCTGGTGTCCTATCATTCTGTTTACCCTGTCTGAAAAAATACTGTATATCCAGTCCAGTTGTATAAATGATTTAATTTGGATGGAGCCAGACACCATTCCCTTTCAGTGAATTACTTCCTGAATTGAAAAATCCCTTGCAGTGTGAGCATTTTTGTTCAACAGATCTCTGTCAATTTATGTCAGCGGAGAATCCTGGTTTATGCTTTTGGAGCTGGGATTATCTATTTGTACTGTACATTTTTCAGTACTTAAGTACCCTTACAGTTCTGAATGGAAAATTGTTAAAGAGTAAATTATGACTAAGACACTAATTTGCCGACTAAAAGATGGGGTGCAGTAAAACGAGAATGATGGAGCTGTGTGAAAACAAGAAATTTATTTCTACCCTATCAAGAGCTATTATAAAATTAACGGAGATGGGAACAGTATAAAGATGACAGACAAGATGTCACAGAAATGTCTCTAAAAGAATTACAGTTTAGCAAGATAAGTGGCAGATATAAACCCAGAAAAATATCTATCAATACAGAGTGATATCTTGCCAGGAAATTCTGCAAGCTCCTTAATTCTTTACAGACCTTGCCATTTTCTACTACAAGCTATAGGACTTTTCTAGAAACACTAACTCTTGATCTTTTTTATTTGTTTCATAGGCCAAGATGATTTTTTTAAATCAGTATATGAAGCGTTTGTACAAGAGAGAGAATCAACTCTCCAGCCAGCCACATAAATATAACGAAAACTGACAACAATGGTGAAGTCTTGCTGTGAAGAAAGTTACACTAAAATTGAAACAGGATTATGCTTAGTATAATCTATCTTGGAAGTCTATGGAAGCAGCACCAAGACCAAACAGGTCCAAGGTGGTATAGGTCTGATAAATGCAAATGCAAACACTGCCTGGGAGCTTAGAAAGAAATGTGATCTTACTTATGAGAAAAAAATTAAAAGTCGTCCCCTAATGAGAGTTTTTTTTATACTGGGATTAACTACATTGCAAGTTCTAAAAGGATTCTATGAGGCAGATTTCACATGAGCTATCAGTTGAGACTACACACCAGCAAAACTAATGCTACTCTGAAATATTTCCTACAAAAATGTTTAGGGTAGCTTAGGATAACAGTAGCTCATACATGCTTGTTACCATCACTCTGCAGGAGGCAACCACTCCACAGCCAACCAGCAAAATGGATCATGAGAGGACTGTGCAAGTGTCACCCACTCCAGTGCAGTTAGTCCATTTTTATTATATTATCTCCTGGTTAAGCAAACCTCCATAATTTCATTCTGAAGGGGATGAGGCATGCTCGTGCAGCCTGTTCCAGTCACTCTTCTGTAACACGCAGCTGTGGGACAAATAAATTTTAAATAGCTGCATCCATTTTACTGATGAACATCCACTAACCTGTCTGATTTCAGCAGTGGGGTCAGTGGTGCTTCTACCTGAATTGTATTAGCAGATCCAACCCCTGTGCAGCATGAAACCGCCCAGCTACACATACTCTGTTGGATAATGTAGTGCTTTTTCATGTCCATTGCCCTAGTGGTCTCATCGTGGGACTCTAATAACCTTGCAGATAGTTTGACCCATTTCCTCAGTTTCTTACAATCACATACTTCCAGGTTCATTTTTCCACAGCTTTAGTTCTTCATTTTTAGGCTTCCACATAAAACCAATTTTTGTGTAGATCTTATCATGCATACTGAGGAAAGTAAGTGCAAGTGATTACTTGCATGCATTTTTGACAGATGGTGGCAAAGTAGCAAATTATATTTTCTTATGCTTCTGCTTTTTTATTTTGTATTTTTTAAAAATGTTTCCTCTTTTTCCACTTTAATTTTTTTTCTGATTAATTCTTCAGGACCCTAGTGCATAGACCACTGATCTGCTTCCTACAGGGGACCGTAAGTGTTCAGGGTGATCTACTCTGAGACCACTGCTGCAGAGCCATTTCCATCCTTTTCTTATGAAATGCTTGAAAGAAAAAAGAATATCTCAGTGTGATAGACAAGCAGACAGAATCACAGACTCATGTGCACTTAGTGTAATTTCCAAGAGCCAGCACCATGAGTATGGCACATTAGTCCTTGTTTCTAAGCAAAATGCAGATTTAAACATTTTTAGATTAATTTTTAAAAATTATTTCAGTATTTCGGGGTTTGCACTTTTCAGACTACGAATGGAATATGTGAGTAATAGAAGGAAATGGGAACATACAGATTCACTAATAGTGGACAAAGATTATTAATCACCCTTTTATCTTTATATCCCATGAATTAGCAGTCTAGTCAGCCAGAGTATATTTATAATGCATCTATTTCCATATGTGAGTTCTTTCAAAGGCACCTGAAAAAAATCCCTTTGGATTGACAGCAACCATAAAATCCTGCCAATCAGGATATGAAGGGTGGTCTCATCCTGTTCATGTCATTCCAGAACAACAGTTTCACAAAGCAGCGGTCAGCAAACCTAGACTTGCTCTTGTGCAAATGCGGGTTTGTAAGTGCACAGTTAAAGATACCTTTGTCAAAAATAATCTGCCACCTTCTCTTTTCTGCAGCTCAAGCACGTCAATTACAGTGTTGTCAAAAGGAGAGGGGCATTTGTTTGTACATTAGAATATCTTCCCCATTTTAATTTTTTGTTTTCAACTGTCTTCACCTTTTGACCTTAAAATCTCAGCCTGAATTGCCATGAGACATGCAAAAAAAAGTTAGGGGAGCAGGGGAAGACAACATAATCAATCTGGAGATCTAGACTGATTAAAAAAATAGGTAATCTTACTAATATTAAACACCTTCCAACCTGTATATTAAATATGCCTAAAATTTCTTTCATTTTAGAGCTTCTTCATGATGTTAACGTGGAGAAGAGGCCTAGTTGCCCAGCAAGTAGAAAGCTATCCTACACTGTTAAACATGAAAACCCTCCAAAACCATTTAATTCAATATGTAGGTTTTCAAGCCCTACTCTGCAGGGTTTTTTGTTATATTGTACTTCACATTACTGACCCTCCTGCTGCTTTCTGAATCAGTTACATAGGAGCATGCCCGGAGGCAAGGCCATCAGAGCAACCACACCTTCCTTGCCTTGCAGCCCTGACCTCTCCAGCCAAGAGGTCTCCTCGGCTGGTACCTCCTGACCATTGCATTTGACAAACTGGTTACTGAGGAAAAGCTTTCCAGCTTGTTCTTGTGGGATGCAAACCATTACAATCGGTTTTACAGGGGAGATGTGAGGCTTTTCCCCACCATGTTACAAGGTGACAAGCTTCAGATGGACCCAACAGCTCCCAGGGCTGAAGTGGCTGCACCACAGCTGCAAGGTTGCCCAGCGGCCCACAGCAAGGTTGGGGCACTGGGGTCAGCCTCCTCTTAGTGGGAGAAAGGGACGCAAAAGTTGTACAAAAAGGGACTACACTACGTCTGTGCGTCACCCCTACCATGAGTAACCACTTCTAATTTCTCCCATAAAACTCAGTCTGAGTGGATGCAAGAGACAGGGTCTTGTTTTGACCTGCTCTGCATTGGCAGGAATTATTTTAAGAAACATGCCTTTCCGGAGAGCATGAATACTCTCAGGAGCAGCCAGCTCTGTTGAAAACCAATCCCAGAGCTCATCAGGGGAGAAACATGCAGTCATAACTGAGATGCAGTTGTGTATTTTACTTCTTCTAGCTTCTCCCTGCACTTAGCCCTACCTCCATTTTCTGAGGTCCTTCACCACTGCAGGGTACAAGCCCTTCTCGTAACACCTCCAGTAACCATCTGACAAGGATAGCCAGTCCTTACGCATCTCTTCTCATTTTCATTACAGGTTTCCAACACCTTTAAAGCAAAGTTACTTACCAAAAACCTCAGTTTTTTCTCTGAGCACTGGAGAAACAGTTCTTCCTTCCGGACCCCCTGACTGCCTCTCTCCACCTCGCTGCTCCCACTGATGAATCTCCCTCACTGAGCGGGTGAGCTCACTTGGTTTCCACACTGATGGAGGTGCTTGAACCCATTCCTCTGCTGGTCAGAACCCTTGTCCTCACACCTTCTCTACTTTGTTTTCTGCCAACCTTTGGGTGTTTGACTTTATAAGCTGAATAAAGTTCTGTTAGAGTATACATTTTGTCATTATGGAGCTCTTCTTTGCGAGAGGAGGAATATCATCACTGGCCTCAAGTGCCATCAGACTGTGCTCCATGTTTTTTCTAGCAACATTTTTTTTCCCTTCTGCTCTTTCTTCCTTTTGCTTGTTTTTTATTTTTTCCTCTAGGCAGATGCAACTGGCACATTCTCTTTTCAGGTGCGAAGCAGTAAGTGGTTATGTTAGTCCCGATGAAAATATAGAGCAAAACTGCATGCTGCCCTAACTGTGCAGCTGAAGCACATGTTAAGGTTCACTGTGCAAGAAAGTAATAGTAGCTTTTTATTTATGGCAGATGCAATTGCACTCTCTGCCTTTACCTGAAAGTTTTAATTCTCTTGTCTTTAGCCATCTCAGGGAATGTTTTTTTTAAAGGGTAAATTTTAAAACCATGATCCACAGGAAAGTTGAATTGACTTTCAGAACTTACGTTCACTTTACTGCAAACCAATTGTAACACATACTAGAGTAAAGAGGACTTCATGGAGCCAGTTCAGCACTCATGAAGAGCATCCCAGGTCTTTTTCTTGTCTTTAACGGGCAGCAGATTGGGTGTGACAGCTAGAACAGAGGTCGCCTCATCCACTGGCAATGACAATATCCACCCAAGCTGTGTGCCCATAGGCAGGGCATACATGCAGAACTTACAGATCAATGTAGTCCACCACACAGCTGAAATGGAAAACAGTCAGTTGGGGCTGCTGCCTGATGCTTACACTTTCAGCCCATTAACTGAGGAAGGGATGTACCTAAAGCAGGTGCCACTAGACCTTTCAACTTTGAATGCCTGACCAGCTGCCAGTTGGCTATTTACAAGAGAAGATAAAACAAGGTTTCTGACAGCCAAACTTCCTTTGCTCTCTCTTCCTCCTCTCATAGCTGAGCAGACTGATCTGAAAATGCTCCTGTGTCAGTGTCTGACTAGACAGCTTTACCCTGGTAAAGTGCAAACCTGACCCAGTTTGACTTGGCTGTTCAATTTTGAATGGCACACAGCCAGCTTGCTACCAGTTGGGTTATTCATGCTGCAATAGGAAGCAATCTTCCTGACATGCAAACTTCCTTCTTCTTCTGCCTAAGCAGCAGTGCAGGGAGTCAAAGATGTTGAGCTAGATAAAGAACAATTTGACCCTGTAAAGATATGGGTCTTGACCCAAGGCTGTACTTCAGCTTCATTGTGCTAGCCAGCAGCAAAAACATCATTACCCATGGCAAATCCTGGAAAGACAGAAAGGAGTTCTTGCAATAGAGAATTGCTGTTACAGTTTCTATAGCAGCACTTACCCCCTATTCAGATGCAAATGTGTGATCTAGAAGTCCCTGGTAAATAAAATGGGACATGGGAGGTGGTAATCTAAATTGGAATTCAAGGTGCTACTGCAGAGTTTGATTACATTCATCTTGCTGTCAAGAATGCTAACCTGTTAGAAAGGACATCATCTGTGGGTTAAACTGGTTATATGAGATCACTTTCTTCCTCTCCTTTTCCATCCTCACAGAAACTCTTAAACTTATTTTAAAAAAAGGCTACATCAGCCTGCATTGTGTTTTGTTTGTCTGGTCACTTAGGCTGATGCACAATATTCTTCCTGGAGAACAGCAATTTAGAAAAGCTACCTGTCCCATCTAAGAACACCAAGGCACCAATACAAGCCATGTGTTTGTATAAGGATCTCCTTAGCTCTTTATCCGAAGGGGAAGGAAAGGCTTGGAATAGGAGGAGGAAAGAAATGAGGAGCCTATATTTTAGTTTCCAACTGAAACAAAGATGTTCTGTTACCACTCATACCCTCACACTCTCGTAATTTTTACTCATTCTCACTGTTTGTTACACTATTGTATCATGGGTATAGTGTGGGACTGGTTTACACTCCAACCCTGAAAGCAAGGTGGTAGACACTGGAGATCTAGCGTACTATTCAGCTGAGTAACTGGAAATCAAAGTCAGTGATAAGAAAGCACTTAGGGAAGTTAAAATCATTGGAAGTTCGTTAATACCCAGTTGCAGGCTCTATGGTGTACAGTATATTCATCTAAGCCAGACAGATAAGAAATCCACAGCAGAAATAAAGAGTATTCATAGAATAATATCACGCTTCAGGCAGAAAATGTTCCCCTCCAAGCTGCTTCATTATTATGACCTGGTGGTTTTGAGTCATGGCCCCATGAGCAGCTTTCACCTCTTGTTGATCATTTCCACTAGTTTCCCAAAAGGCTGAGAGGTGAGTTCAGGCAAGGGGCATTCTCACAAAGCTGCTGTGTTGCAGAGGAGGATGTGGGTTCACATTGGCTGAAAACAGCCAGGCCAGCACCCAGGGAGCTTCCCCCAGGAATGAGGACCTTGTGCTAACCATCCCCTCAGCAAGTTCGCAGAAGACACCAAGTTGGGAGGCAGGGTCGATCTGCTTGAGGGTAGGGAGGCTCTTAAAAGAGATCTGGACAGGCTGGATTGATGGGCCAAAGCCAATTGTATGAGGTTCAACAAGGCCAAGTGCCAGATCCTGCACTTGGGTCACAGCAACCCCATGCAGTGCTACAGGCTTGGGGAAGAGTGGCTGGAAAGCTGCCCAGCAGAGAAAGACCTGGGGGTGTTGGTCAACAGCCAGCCAAATACGAGCCAGCAGTGTGCCCAGGTGGCCAAGAAAGCCAACGGCATCCTGGCCTGTATCAGAAATAGTGTGGCCAGCACACAGGACTAGGGAAGCGATCGTTCCCCTGTACTCAGCACTGGTGAGGCGGCACCTCAAATACTGTGTTCAGTTTTGGGCCCCTCACTACAGGAAAGGCACTGCGGTGCTGAAGCGTGTCCAGAGAAGGGCAACAAAACTGGTGAAGTGTCTAGAGAACAAGTCCTATGAGGAGCAGCTGAGGCAACCACGGTTGCTTAGCTTGGAGAAAAGGAGGCTGAGGGGAGACCTTATCGCTCTCTACAACCACCTGAAAGGAGGTTGTAGCAAGGTGGGTGTTGGTCTCTTCTCCCAAGTAACAAGTGGTAGGACAAGAGGAAATGGCCTGAAGTTGCACCAGGGGAGGTTTAGTTTGGGTATTAGGAAAAATTTCTCCACGGAAAGGGTTGTCAAGCATTGGAACAGGCTGCTCGGGGAAGTGGTTGTGTGACCATCCCTGGAGGTATTTAAAAGGCATGCAGATGTGGTGCTTAGGGTGTGGTGGACCTGGCAGTGCTAGGTTAGCAGTTGGACTTGAGGATCTTAAAGGTCTTTTCCAACCTTAATGATTCTATGCCTTTCTGCAGGGGTGCTCTGCATCGCCAGGGAGCAGTGCAGGGAGAAAAACATATAATTACTTGTTCTGTTATTTACATCAATGCAAAATATGCAAGGAGAAAAAACAAGTAGTGTTTAGATTCTTGAATAGACTATTTTTTCTGCCAAAGATTGATAGCCACTTGTAGCTGTGCAAAAGAAACTGAGGAATAGAGGTAACAAAGGCAGTGGATTTTACAAAAACAGTAGCTATGAACCAAGTATCAAGTACCCCAGGCACATAATTTTGCTTTCAGCCAGGACTCCTGATGCAAAACATGTAAAAGCTGGAGAGTTTGAGATTTAGGGGGTGTGTTACTCTCTATTTACAAAGAAAGTACACAGAATTCTGTCTCTTTGAATACAGTAGGGACAAACAACAGGAGGCAGTTTCTTTGTTCGGAAAATCAAATGTTTTAAGCCAGCATTCTGTCCAAAATTAGAACTTTCTCTCCCTCTTTGGATTTCTTCCAGGGCCATGCTGCTGGTACTTCCTTGGCTGGCCCTGGCTCTTTTTGGATTGCATTTTTGTTAGGTTCATTTCACACTCACACATATGTACCTTTATGATCTACTCTGAACACGTCACCTGTGTTTGCAAAATGTGGCAGAAAAAGCTTTTTGATTGGTACAGTCTAGGCTTTCCTTAGCACCTTGCTGGTCTGTGACTTGGGTTGCAGTTTCTACTGTTTCACTTGTTGCCAAGCCAAAAGGGTATTTAATTATTTTTTCAGTGAGGTTATACGAGAGTCTACTAGACAGCTATACTGAGAATTGAGATCACGAATACATCAAAATTATGAACCGTGACAGCTACCAGCATCTTCCATCCTAGAAGTGTGTAATTATTAAAAGAAAACAGATTAGAATATGAAGGAAATTCATCTGGCAAGTTGACAACATGGTCAGAATTGAGAAGATGAATCTGAATTATATAAAGGTGTGCATTTAAAGCGGAGCATTCTTCAGCTTTAGATTGTTAGGTGCTAAGGTGGTGTGAATTTGATTTGATTAAATTCCCTTTGAATTTGAATTAAGCTACATAAAAATTTAATTCTTAAAAACACTATACAAATGGGAATTACATGCAGTTTACCTAATCTACTTTAAAATTAATTTGGTTTCACATTCCTGAGGGTCACCTTGTATGCTAAACCATAATTATTACCTCCTTGACTCCTTTCATGACATCCATGAAAATGAAATATGGCTGGTCAGTGTAATATTAATATATACTAGCATGCTTGAAGCAGTATGTAATAGGCATTCAGCATTGTTCTGAAAAATAACTCAGCTGATGATATACAAAACAGAAGGGTATAACAATGTGATCCCTCTGCCAAATTTGCTCTTAGCAGCAGCGGTTGTTAGATGTGAATCACAAACACTGTGATTTAGTAAATGCGTCGCATATACCTAGCTAGTCCAGTTTAGGGATCAAATAGGAAAGTTGACTTAATTCATCAACGAAGTTGCTTGGTTGGTCCTAAAGCTGGCTGAAATCCACTTTAATGAGAGTGGCAGTTTGATGTTTGTTTTATTGTTCGTGTCACTGAAAAATAATTTGACACATTGCCTTAGAAAAATGCTTTCTGAGCTCAAGCTTTTGTAGGATCCCCTTGTAGCAAATGGAGGGCAGTAATTGTCTCAGCCTCCAAATCTGCTCTCCCTGTTCTTGTGAATCACCATCATAGAAAACAAAGACACATCTCTTTCTCTGCTGGCTATGCAAGGAGACTGGCTTCCTAGTGAGCAGCCAATTTGCCTGGATAAAAGTAGCATATATACCAACTTCTCCCGAAAATATTTCAGTATAAATCAAATCAAAGTCACATGTTACACTAGGCAAATGAAGAGCTAGTGATGGCAAGAAATTTATAGCAGGTGCCTGGAAACCTTTACACGCACAGCTTACGTTACTTACGTAATATCATTTAATGACATCAAATAACAATATTTTTTTTCAGAATAGATTAAAAAATGCAATCTGAATCTTTTCTGAAGTCAACCCCTTTCTGACCACAGAATTTTTCACTGAAATCAGTACAGCTTTGCAGGAGAGAAATAGGTTGATTTGAAACAGCTTTTTCTGACAGAAGTTACTCAGAAAGTGTCTCTCAATTGTAGCCACTCCTGACCTTATAAAAACTTCGACTGTTCTCTAAAACTTGAAAGCTGTGATGGTTACATGTGCAGTACTGTGTTCCCTTGACTTTTCCCCTTCCTTCAAAATGTAAACCCATGACAGATCCATCTATTTGTTTATCTTTCACAGTACAGAGCCATGCACATTTCTTGTCCTATACAAATGATTAATAATGTCATGACTTTTTAGCCACTGTCTACGAAGAAACACTTTGCTTCTTACCCTCTGCTTCATAATTCGAAGTCTCCCACCCCCATCCATGACACACAGGTCTGTCACTCTCTTTCACTGTCATTTCCTTCTATTTTATCTAAGTGTTTCAGAGTTTTCCCCAGGAAATTCTTTTCTATTCATTTTTAGTGTTTTTAAGGGAGCAAACAAGATGAAAGCTTAAGGAAAAAAATGTTGTCTTTCTTGACATTGTAAATATAGCTGATGTTTCCCTTTTTGTAGCTATGTGGGATGCAATCTGAAAACTATTAAGGTAAATAACAGTTAGTGAAGCCTTCATTTTACAGCACAGCAGACACTGCTGAAATTGAGTATCTTTCTAAATCAGTTAAAAAGCAACACAAAGTCAGAACAATGGAATAAGAGATTTCAGTAGATATCTAAAGCCCAATTGCTCCTCCCCACAGCAAGGCATGTTAAATGTTTAACTATTTGTTGGTTCTTATTAGTGGTTTTAAGCCCAGGAATATAACTTGATTGTCTTCTTATGGTGAACTTGATTGCCTTCTTATGGTGTAAACCAGGAATAACTCTTTTGAAATCAGGTTGTTCTCATGTAGGATGTTGCTAATCAGACTCTGGTAAAGCAGATGAGAGTAGTTTCCTTTTCTCTAGCTATCTTTGTGCAATAAGCAACAGGCAGAAGTTGAAATGTCTCTCCACATTTTTTACCGGCACCAAAAGCCACTATGCAGACAATTTGCTGAACATTGCCTTCCAAAATCCCCATCTGATAGAGTAACTGAATAGTAGTACATCATAGTGAAAAAAAAGATAATCCTGTAGTAATCAGGAATTCCTCCACCCTCAGTTAGGTCTTCTTAAAATACAGTGATTAATCTAGCAAGTAGGAAAAATTGAGAAAGAGGAATTCCCCTTGTTACTATGGAAATTACAACTTGTCTGACTGACAAAGGAAAACAGATTTGTTGTATTAATAATTTCAGTAGCTGAAGAGGACACAGTATTTATAGAACTGGAGAATCACAGGATAACTGAAGTTGGAAGGGATCTCTGGAGGCCATCTAGCCCAACTTCTTGTTCAAAAAGGGTCCAACTAGATCAGATGGTTCAAGACATCAACCAGTTGTGTTTTGAGTATCTGCCAAGGATGGAGACTCCACAGACTCTCAGTGAAACCTGTTCCAGTGCAACGGAAATTTTCCAATGAAAATTGTTTCTCATTCCCATGTTCTCATTTGTGCCTGTTACTTCCAGACCTGTTACTGTGCACTTCCAGGAAGAGTCTGACTCTGTCTTCTCTGTATCTTCCCATGAGGCAGTTATAGATAACACTTAAATATTCTCTGCAAAGTTAATTTCCAATCACTCATACCATTCTCTGTAGTGTTGCAGGTTATTCTTTACCAGGACTTTGGACTTGTCCTTGTTAAACCTTCTGAGGCTCCTGCCACCCCATTTCTGCAGCCTGTTGAGAATTTCAGGTTCCTCTCAGCATCCCCTCTAGCATATCTACCATAATCTGGCTTGGTATTATTGGCAGGCTTGCTGAGGGTCATCCAGGTCATTAACAGAGATGTTAAATAGTATGGGTCTCAGTATCTGTCCCTGAGGGACACAGTGATTAACCAGCCAACAGTTGGACTTCATACTCATGGTCGTACAACCCCCTGAGCCCAGCAATCCTGCCAATTTGCCACCTACTCGACCATCTGCGTATCCAATCCCTGGCTCACCTATTTAGGGACTAGGATACTACGAGAGACCATGTCAAAAGCCTTGCGAAGTGTAGTGCAGTCATCTCATCATAAGAGTCAGTCAGTTTAGTGGCAATGACCTTTGAGCTGCTAAAAATTCATATTGATTCAATGAGTTTTGCCTGTTTCTTTTCAGCCAGTAGTTTTGACACTGCTATTCATACTCAGTTAAAGCTTCTGTTTTCTGTTGTCCAGTTGACCTGGTACTGTTTGAAAACTCAAAGGTCCTGTCAAATGAGTGAAAGGAGGAACAGGAGCCCCTGAAAGGAGACCTGCACTGTCTTATGGCTCCTGCTAGGTGGTACAACACAGTTGCATTTAAAACAGATTTTTCAGTCAGAATGCTATTTTTCTCTACTGGCCAGGTTTCCTAGCTGGCTGAAGCCTCTGGGAAGGCACTATGTGCTCTCCTCCTCTGAAAAGAAAGAGAATTATATATTGTGCTTGCAGAGCTGAGACATATGATAGAAGATGTAGTTTATTCATTGCTGAGAGACAACATTTTGCAAAGACATCATTCAGAAAACAAGTCTTTAATTTCAGCTGAAATATAATAAACTTCAGCCACCAAGAAAACCTTTACTGATTTCAAGGGATTCCATTACTTGGCCAAAAAAAAAAGTTTATTCTTCTTCATGGAAGACAGAAAATCTTTGGATGAAAATTTCATCAAAAATTTAGTTTTCTGCTGAAGAGCGATTTAGCTAGAGAATATTTCCAATCTGTCAGCTAAGGCTAGATGTGGTGAGTCACTGGAACTGAGCTGAAAATTAAGTCCTGCCATTTAAAAGGAAAGATAGAACTAATGACACTTACGTACACTTTGTAAAATGCTCCAAGTCACTCTAATAATAAAATGCCTGCTTCCAAGCTGCTATTAAAACTTTTGTTGAAATTATTCAAATGAACATGTCAAGTGTATGTTTGAATAGCCAACATAAATTATTATTATTACAAAACACATAGAACAGTGTCGCTAGTCCATTTTTTTCCTTACAACATTCTTATAATAAAGGAGAGCCACACAGATTTACAAATATTAACAATAGTTGTGTGATGTTAGGGGACCAAGTAAAATAATTGCCCCAAATTTCTGATTCATCAGACCTCAGAGCTATTGGCCCTGCCTCCAACACCCATTTGACCACAAAAATGCCTGAGGTGCTCTAACAAATCTCCATTGCATTCTTTCTCAGGATATTTTAGTTACTTCCTTGTACCTTGCAGTAAAAATATTAGAATAGTAGCTTATGTATCATTATCCTTCATGACATCAGTTCTTGCAAATATCTTCTTAGCACATATCTAAGTGGTTCCCATTTGAATTTGTGTAAACATTTTGTGCTATTGAACTAGCAGTCACTTAATTTTGCACCTGTCCCTTCCTCAGTTTAAATAATACACACATATTTCTTCTTCCTGCTATTGTTCTCCCATATAGGAAAAGTAAGAAGATCCAGAGTGTGCAACTTGTAGAGGAAATTACATTAATGTATATTGAAGAAGCACATTAATAATAAATGAGTTAGCAAGTGCCCAGATTTGCTATAGAAAAAATCCAACCCTCATTATCAAAGGCATTTTTCCATAAATTACAGGTATCTATTCTTCTTTGCATGTAGTCTACATCCAATTTCTATTCACCCAATGGGAATGGGCTTGTTTTCTTTCTCCAGCACTGACAAAATCTTTGAAGAACAAGAAGACAAATGATTTATACATTCTGTTTATTCAAAGTCCCCATGTATGTCATTAACCATGAGGGATTATATATCACATGGATGAGAGGAGGTTTAAATTGATAGGGGTGGAGCCAGTGGAGATTCAAAGGAGAGGCTCTTTAGATGTAGAGAAGCATTTTGAGCAACATAATTGGAATGTGGCACTAACCAAGGTTAAGTGGCTGACACAATGAATTGCAGAGTATCAACACAGAGAGATCTTGATAACTTTAAGGGCTGGGCCAACAAGTAGCTCACAAGACTCAATAACGATAAGTGGAAGAAGCTCATGCACTAGTATGGCTGGGAATGGACTCACTAAGAGAACTCTTGTTGCACATCAAGCAAACCTGGCTGATGTGCCAGGCTACTTTAGGAGGACTATAACCAGCAGGTCAAGGAAATTTGTTATGGCACACTATATTCTGTGCTGGTGAGGCTGGTTTTGGAATATTGCCTCCAGTTTTATTCATTTCCCTTCAAGAAGGGTGTGGACAAAATGCAAAGAGTCCAGTGGAGGGTTACCAACAGGACCAGGGGTCTACAGCATATATGTTGTGAAGAAAGTCTGAAGGATTTACTTAACCTAGGGAAAAGAATGCTAAGGGGTGATCTAGCAGCTACCTGTCACTACTTGGATGGCAGTTACAAAGATGACAGAGCAGTTTTTGGTAGTGCTAGGTGATATAACAGAGATGGTGACTAGAAATTGTGGCTTGGGAGGTTCAGGTTGTACATTAGGGGCATTAGAAAGCATGGTTTTGCTAGTAAAAACTAGTGCAGCACTGGAACAGGTTGCGCAGATATGTGTCTCAGTCCATGGACATTTTCAAGACTTTGCTGGAAAAAGCTGTGGCTGATGTGACTTAGCCTGGGAAATAGTCTTACTTCAAGTAGGAAATTGGATTGAATGACCACCAGTGGCCCTTCCAGCCCACATTTCTAAGCTTCTGTGAACTAAATTGATCAGAAATTTGTCTACTCTAATGCCAACAATAAACCCAGATCTGGAGGAAATGTAACAAAAGTATGTTATTGACTAGCCACAAAAAGAACTCACAATGATCTTTACTAAATGTTGTAATAGATAAACAGCTAACAGCATGCCTGAAAGCTAGAAAAAATGAGAAAAGGCAAAATTTGGGTGCATAGTCAAAAATGTTTAAAGGTTTTTTCATGGTATAGTGACAAATTTCAAGATTTGCTGTTGTGGAGGCAAGCAGAAATAGTCAGTCAATGTGTCTTGGTGTCTATTTGCGTCTTAATTGGAAAAGGATGACTATTTATTTTGCATAGCTGCTTCCCTCCAATCATATACTCCAGAGGAATAATTTTAAGAGGACAAGTTTCAAAAACTTTATTTTCAAAGTGTTGGTAGAAAGTGGTTGGAATGGTTAAGCTTTTTGTTGTGGAGTCTAAAGCATCTCTAGTCGTCACTGTAGAAAATGCATGGGAGGACACCAGTACTAGATAAACTGCAGATTCCACACAACACCACTCTTCATGGTTGAGCATCTAAAATATATTGGAAAAATAATGCTTTCATACCATGATATAAGATCTCAGAGAAAGCATAAGGAGCATTCCTTCAGTGATGAAAATTTCATAACTACAGTGACATGTGGAGGTCTATTTTCAGTCCTGCTGCAGAGATAAGGAGCAAGAACAGGTAACTCTGACTTTCTAATTTTGCATTCAGTGAAGTTAAGATTCAGTTGTGCTTACTGTAATGTGTTGGTGCAGCACATGGGCATTTTTCAGACATTTCAGGAGTTTTTCTAAATATAGTGTTGTTCAGGCAATACTAGGCTTCTGACTACTGAAAGCCATGGATACCAAAATTGGGGTACCAATGCAAAACAGTATAACACATATTCAGAATAGAAAAGTCCATCATGTTTAGTAAGTATGATGGGATATCTGGGTTTTATTTAGCAATTTGGTCATTTGTGTACTGTGAGTCAAGAGTAGAAAATAACCACAAAATTCTTCTAGTTGTTCTTTTATGGTAGAGGTGGACGGATGAAGATCACTGTGACCTCCGGGGCTTCTTTAAAACCATACATAAATAACCTTAACATTATTCCGTATTTCCATTACTCTTTGAAACCTTTCCAAAGATGCAATCACTTTGATACAATTACAGTTTGTGAAGTTCTTGAGAGTTAGCATCTCATGGTGAAAATGATAGAGGGCATATTTTTACTCTATCAGTGTCACAGTTAGACAGATTTTAATTCTGTGAACAAAACCTTGAACACAACAAGGTGTTTCCTCAATGTTGTCTCTTCTGATAGCTGAAACTAAGGTCATAGTCAAATGAAGTTGCAAAACCAGTGGTGGAGTTGAAGCAGAGCGTCTTTTAAGTACATGCAAGTACAGCGTAGCCAGTAGATGCCCGTTCTATGTAAGAATACCAGCAAGTGCAGTACAGTATTCAGCAGTTATGTAATATGAATCAAAAGCCATATTTACTTGCAAAGAATCCATAAGAGAAATTTTGTCTTACAGATGTTGAACACAGAACAGAATTAAGTTGAAAGTACATAAAATATGGCAAGTAGTTGAGTTCCTTAGGTAAACAGTGCATATGGGGTCAATGACAAACTTGCAGTTGTCCTCCTAATACATCAGAAACATTAACTATATGCTTCATTACACCCACAGTATGTAAGGAATTTATTTTATGTATGTGTCACACACAATGGATTCAGTAAACTTTGAGAAACTATTGCCTAGGTGAAACATTGTCTCCTAGTAAATAATTATTTTTTCTGTTCTATACTAATATATTTGGTTTTGTAGAATAACCAGCATAACTAGCACTCACTATCTAGATGCCCAGCTGAAAGGTTTCTCCTATGTACAGAGAATTTGCTTGAACTTGTTGCTCTATGTTTGACATATGGGATTTTGAGATACAGCTCTTTTTGCAATGCTTGAACAGTTCTTGCTTTATCTTGCCTTCATTTGCCTTCTGCTGTTTCAGCTGATTCAGCATGATGATATCTGTATTAACGGGTCTGATTCCAGATGTAAATTTTTTGCAATACTGTGAGGTGATCTCACATTATTTCATTTACCATGCTTCAGAGTGCACGTGCAACTATCTGGTCCCATGAAACAGTGAAATACTGTTCTGTGTATTATTTGCCCACTTTCTGTCCATGCTGCTGAAATTTGTAGCCTACAGCTACAATACATAGTTTACACACACAAGAAGTTGTTCTATGCCAGAAGAGCAGTATTACATTTATCATTAGCAGGAGGAAGTGCACAAAGCAACAGCTGGCTTTCAATGGAGTACGTAACCAGAACATTTTCTTTTCTCAGAAAGTCCTTTGGCCTTGCTAGTTTTCAGACATTTGAATCCATCAGTAAAAATAATTGCAGTCTCACTCTAGCTTCACAAACATGACATAGGTGGGCCCAGATTTAGCAAGACATCTTCACCACCATTTTGCTGTAGAAATGGTGAATTCAGAGTCTCAGTTTATTCCGTAAATGTAAAGGAACAAGAAACAATAAAGAATGGCTGCAGATACAGGCAGCAGAAGCAGTTGTGAGATGCACAAAGAAAAAAATATCCATCTATAACAAAGGTAAAGGTCCCCACCTCCTCTTACCTGGCAGAGCATGAGGTATGTGCTCAATGGTAATGCTGCCCCACCAGAGAAAGAAAACCATGTGCATTGATAAAGATCTATACAAGGAGAATGGCTTCCTCACAGGTCAGGGCATACTGAAATAACATTGCCAATGATGAGGCATAAATCTTACAAAGAATGTGGGGTTTATTCTCTTATACAAAGAAGAAACTAAGTTAAATTAGACAAGGCCAAAATTAGTTTTGAGCAATAAGTTGCAAATCTGCTGTGGGTTTTTCTACACTTCTGAACTGAATTTATCTCCATTACTCAAAAAGGCTCTTTTAAAAAATGTCTGGTATTCTCAGATTTATACCTTTATTTTTCCCCTTAAGGTCATTTAGGGAAACAGGAAGCATTCTCACTCATTATGTTTCTGCTCATTGTTTAAACACCAGCATTCTCTGAGCTGCCCTTTTAACTACATTTTTTACAAAGCCTACAGACTGGGTGCTTGGTGTTGGAACCCAATGGAAAATCCTCTTAACAGCAGAATTAATCAGAGCTGAGCTGAAGCAAAAAGTGACACACAACAATTTATACCAGTGGAGGTCTGGCTTCTATGTTTTCTTGAATTTCTACAGAAGCCCAGGAGCTTCACATAACTGAATGAAGCCTATTGGGATGCTATAATACCAAAGTAGTTCTATTTCAAGACATGGTATGTTTTATGGAAACATTCAAACACGTTGGGTTTTATGAAGTTTTCAGGTTAATTGTGCTGGAATTTAAAAACTGTCAAGATTTCAGGATCTTTGGATTTGTAAAGTGTGTAGGAAAATTACAAGATCACATCGCTTCCCATCATACTCCTGCACATCTATTTCTGGATAGGGAAGGGCTTTGGAAGTAAAACGGCTTGGTTAAGAACACTTACAGTGGGCATGTGACTTGACTGCCAGGAGCTATTAATTCATTTCACAGCTGGAAGTCGCTGAGATACCATATAGCTACCAGCCAAAACTGTCAACACCGCTTTTACAAAAGGCATCCAGTCTGGGGTGCCTCATATCTGGGACACCCTACCTTGCACCTGATTTTCTAAGCTGCCAGACAGCACAGAAAATCCATGTGAAACAGCATATGAAAATCAGTCCCTAAACTTCCAGGGACAGTCTCTCCAAAACTGGGGAAAATATCAAAAGTTTGGCTATAACTACATGTTTGTCTATAAAATACATGAAATAATCCCATCACATAAATGTTACTTCTTAGCCCCTCAGTCTTTCTGGCTAGCAACTCAGGAATCAGGTTAGCTAAATTATCTCAGGCGGTCCTAAGGAACAGATTTCAGTTCTCACATGAGTTATCAATTATGGCTACTGCAGCATACAGAGTATATACCTCTACTTTTAGTCAGAATCAGAGAGAGATGCCAGTTCCTCATGCATTCACAAGAAAATTTCTGAGTTATTGCATTGCATAGTGGAACTGACTCAATTATTCAGCATTACAGTAATTTTCTAGGTGTTTTCTTTTTCAAGAATATATTAATTGAAAGCATATTGGGCTATTTAATAGAATATCATGGGTGTTGAAACAGCTGGGAAACATTCTCAGCATACCTACGAACCAGCTGATTTGTTACTACCCTTCCTCATTTCTCTGATTTGCCCTAGTTCACATAAGGAGTTGTGACTGCATCCAGGGTAGGAAAACAGCTCTGATGAAGTAAACACTCACAGATGTAGTTTTCTTCTGATATGGAGAAGCAGTTCTCACTTCTTCTTCCCCACCACTCTGTTTTAATGGGTCTCCTTTCTGGATGTGCAAGTTTAAGGAAAGAGATATTAAGAAATCAAACAGAAGACCAGCACAGTACAACTCTAACTTGCAGCTTCCAGGCTGTCTGCATAAATGACCAGACTAATTAAATGAGCAGTCTTGCTCAAAACACACAATAATGGTCTGACTTACTATTTATGACTGACCTTGAATATTTATAAGACAAAATGCACATGTGTAAATTATTCCCTGCAGCTAACAGGAAGACTAACCATTTATGCAAGCAAAATGTTAAAATAACATGCATGATATGCCCATCGGCTAATCGAGCACAGTGTTACACCTCTCGCTAAATGATAGGGAAGAAACAGGACCAAGCAGAACACAATGAGGGCGGGGGGGAAATCACACCTGGATTTATATGTAAGTACAAGGGAGAAGAAACATACACTGACATGTCATTGTGGGACCACAGAAAATGTCTGACTGCTGAAGCTCAGTTTGCGAAGAAAACAGCTTGGTCTTTGGACATCCAAATTTCAGTGAGTGAGAAGAGACAGAACAGAAAGTTTTATATTGCTTATAAGCCTTATACACAACATACATCTCACACAGGAATAATCAGAACCACACTTGGATATTGCTTCTTATTGCTGCTATTTTGGCAGTATGCAAACTCTGTAATCTGGACATTTCTGTGTATGTCATCAGGATTTGGCAAGAGGTCTTTAGACATATATCCTTATGAAAAACATCACTACCATCCCCATCCCTAGGATTTATAGGAGATAAAAGTGGCTAATTATATAGGTATTGCATTAAATAACTAAGATGGGAAGTCCTGACTTGGTTCCGGAAGTTGTACATCCACTCTGACCCTAAGAAGAAGGCATTTAAAAGAACAGTGTAATTATAAAAAGAATGTTAATAAAATAAATGGAACTTCAAATTGTATACTAGTTGGTAGGAAAGGTTCACCTTTCCTCTACCTTGTAGTAGAGACTGACTGGTAATATTTAGCTGGTAAGTAAGAAATAGACTGTGGGCAGAATAAAACTGTGCTACAGCAGTGAGATATTTAAAATCGTCTGTCAATGGAAGAACAGTTTTTGCTCCACTCTCAGGAGGTCAGAGGATATTTTTAGGCACCCCTGCTTAGGAAGAAAACAATAAAAGCTAGTTACTTGTACAGGCTCTCATTCAGAGAGGTTCTCAGCCCATACTTAAAACACTCTACTGAGTCTGGAGCACAGTCATTTTAGGAGGCAGGAACAAGAGCTAAGTATAACCAGGTATGAAGCAAGACAATTAACTGAAAATATATGGCTCTTAAAATGAATAAAAAGTGAAAGAACAAGCATGGTTTCACTGGAAGAAAAGGGAGCTACACCCATATGGCTACAATTGCACAGGCAAGGATTCAAATTTCCTTTCTCTGACTTAATGTTTCAGTGCTATTCGCTGCTGATATGTAATGAGGTGTGGAACAAGATGACCTCCAGAAATATCCTGCAATGTAAGTTACTCTATAGTTCTGTGATTAGTTTGCAAGAAAAAAACATCAACCCAAGACATAGGTGTCACTAAAATGGTTACAAATATATGGAAAACAAACAAAAACCCTAAAACTGGCTTTAGCAATGCAAATATGACAAGGCACCATACTTTTTCCATCACATTCTTCAAGGTAGCAAACTACTTTGTCTGGATACCCCCAGCAGAGAAAGATACATGGCAACTTGAGGGAGACAGGCCTTGCAGCCCATCCAGTTCTGCCCATGCAAAGGTGCATACTGTGTAAACGGTCAGGTTTGAAACTTGTCATGCTGATGTTTCCATGTCTGTGGCTGGCCTCAGGGAGCTGCATTAGGGCAATAGCCACCACAGGTTCTTTTCTAAAATCAAGCATATGCTTTCTTCAGCATTTTGTGAGGCATTTTTCAAAGCTTTAATTTGCCAATGCTTACAAATCTTAAACCCTTCCAAAGGGTAGTAAAAGTACAGCAGGGCAGATTCTGTGGTCTGAATTTCCCCTGAAAGTACTTAACCACTAGAGCAATTTTGTACATGTATCATCCTTTCTCCATCACAGTTCTCTTTTTCTGTCATTCTGATGTGAGAACTGATAAAGCTTCAAACATAAAGAAGAAGTTCTCAACAATGCCTCTGCCTTTTATTTCTCCTTTTTTTTCCTCCCTTCCCTTTACCCCTCCCCAAGTGACAGTATTATAGAGAAGGAGGATGAGAAGTTTCTCAAACTATTTTGCTAATATTTAACCATTCACATAGGATTTTTTAAATTAGGTAAAGTGAATCTGTGAAATGATTCCCTTTCCTGTTCTAGCAAGTTATGCTGGACTCTCTAGCTCCAGTTCTGCAGCACATGGTGCCTGAAAGGAGTGCAGGACCACTCTTTCTAATGGTTAAGCCAGCAACAAAAAAAAATCGTTAAAATCCTGCCATCCAGAGCTAGGTCCATTTACTGCCATAAAGCTGAAAGAAGTACTACAGCACGTGTAAGTAGTTATAAATGGAGTAATTACCAGGTAGTTGTTACCTGGGAATTCACACTGCACTCTCTCAGCTGTTTCAAATGTTAATATTAAGTTACCTTTTCCATTATTCTTTTCTAAAATTTTCCATCAAGATTGGTGCTGCCAAGTCTCCTGCTACAAGACGTTTCCTATTCCTAAAGTAAATGTAATTTCTGGCATGGTAGTTAGCCTGAATTACCTAGCACAGGCAAGAACACTGGTGGGTGATTTTCTATTTTATTTTGATGTTGCAGTTTCTGTTGGATATGGCCAAAGTCCTAATTTCTCCAAGCATCTCACAAGATCAATGGGACTGAGACCCCACAAAGTTCCCTTAACTGCATAGAAACTGAAAGCAAGGACTAGCTCAAGACTTAGGAAACTGGTCATGAAAAGCACATCTTACAATTTACCTTGAGTACAAAGCCTTGAAAAAAAACCCTTTAATGTGAACTAAGAGGATAATTTCTTTTTTGGAGTAGGTGCTAGAGTGGATGCAGGGGCAGGTCACTGCAAGTACCCATCCCCTTGAGACTCCAGGAACAAAGACCCCCAGCTATTTCATATAAACAACAGTCACGTCATCTGTCCAAGGATACCATCAGCCCAAGCAGCTAAGTCAAAGCTTTGTGTTTGACAGAAGTGAGTGCACTTTTTTCTTCTGCCTCATTCCTGAAGCAGGCGGTGGGTATGACTTGCACATAGAGCTGTGACTCTTTGGTAAGAAAATTAGAGCAGACTGCTGGTAACGTGATGTTAGTCCACATCATTATCTGCTTTGATACTGTATGTGAAAATGAGATGCCCCCTTAAATTACTCCAAAGATAGCAAGAAACATTAAGACCGTTGCTCTAGTGGCCTGTTCTTACTGATATGGTAAAGCAAAGCTCATTTGAGATGTGCATTTTCTTTTATCCTGGTAAACTGTGAAGTTTCAGAAGACAAATAAAGGCTGATAGTATGTGAAATTAAATGACTATACGCATGATCTGTCTGTGAAAACTTTGTACCAGCATCTCAAGCCAAAATACTAGGAGGTATGTCATATTCAAACAAACCAGAGAAGTAGCAATAATTCTGGGTCTAAATGGAGAGTCTAGCAACTGAATATTTGAATCAGAGGCTGAGGACACCAATTCTGTCTAGAAGAGTTCAGGTAGCAACACAATGTTGATCTTATCCCTTTCAATCTTGGATTTTACAACATGAATCAGACAAGCTGTGGAAAAGGAATAAAATGTTCTATAGTTCTACTGTAAATGAAAGTATCTGACAGTGTTTTTGAACTAATTTCAAATTCCCCCACCACCACTTCCCAAGAGTTTTGGACATTTGATGTTAGAGGTGTTTACCACCAAAAAGGAGTAATGTTTGACCACATAACACAGGTTCTATAAAAGAACTTGTGAAAAGAGTATTCATGCCTGTTCAGGATGTCTACTAGATCATTGCTGACTATTGGATTCCCAAGGCCACTTTGTTCTTATTATCTCATGTCTAGCTAAATTTGGTTATTTCCAGTCAGAAGGAATTAGCCAGACTAGCTGTCATCTTGTTTGTTTGTACAGCACATGATTTGGAATTCTGCACTGCTATGCTCTGGATAACAAAGGGACAGCAGAGGGGCCAGGTCTGAGTCCAGAACCTTCATTTTAACTCATAACACTGACACCCCAAGTGAGCATGGGGACCAGACAACCCCCCAGCTGGGTGATCACCATCCCCAGTATGGAAGAGACTAAAAAGAGAGACCTGTCTATACAAATGTGCAGAAGCCGACTACTAAGGCAGCTACATGGTGGAAAGCTGGCAGTTTGAAATCTTCGTATGCTTTTGTTTCTCACAGGACAGTGAGGGAACCCAAGCCAGGATAGTCAGTAGCTCACACGGGCATTTAACAGAACAATTCAGTTTGGAATGAACCTCCAAAGGTCATCTAGTCCAAACCCAAGCTCAGAGCAGGTCTAATCAGGTCAGGTTGTTTAGCGCCATATCCAGCTGAGTCTTGAAGAACTCCAAGAACAGAGATTTTACATCCTCTTTGGGCAACATGTTCCAGGGTTTGATCACCCTCATTGTAACTTTTTTTTACCCTTATATCTGATCAGAATGTCCCATGTTTCAACTTGTGTCCATTGCCCCCTGTCCTATCATCATGCATGTCAGAACAGTATGGCTCCATCTTCTCTTTGTCCTCTGATCAGGTTGCTGTAGACAGGAATAAGGTTTTCCCTGAGTCTTCTCTTCTTAAGGCTGAGCAAACCCATTTCGGTCAGCCTCTCTTCCCCTGACCAACTTGGTGGCAAAAAGGCACAGCACCTCAGTCTTTCCTCTGTCACTTGTTCCCCTGTCTCACGGACCAGTAGGTCCACATTCTCCTAAACCTTTCATTTGCTGCCAATGTACTTAGAAAAACTTTTCTTGATGTGCTGCTTCTGCCTTGCTAGTTTCAACTCCAGCTAAGCTTTAGCTTTCCTGACTCCATTTCTACATGTGTGGGCAACGTCTTTGCATTCCTCCTGGGTTGCCTACCACTGCTTCCACCTTCTGTATGGATCTTTTTAATATTTGAGCTCAGCCAGGAGCTCTGTGTTCATCCATGCTGGCCTTTTTCCAGCTTGCTTGACTTCCTGCACATTGAGATGGATCATTCCTGTGCTCTGAGGAGGCTGTCCTTGAAGATCAGCTGCGTGTCCCAGACCCCTTTCCTTCCATGAAAGTTTCCTACAGGATCCTGCAAGCAGGTCCCTGAACGAGCCAAAACCTACTCTTCTGAAGTCCTGAATCTAGCTTAGTCCTTTCAGGATCTTGAACTCATTGAAGTCTCAATTGTTGCTGCAGTGAAGGTTGCCCTTGCCCTTTACATTATCCACCAGTTGTCGCCCACTTGTGAGTTGCAGGTCCAACAGAGCACCTTCCCTCACCAGTTCATCAGTCATGTGCATCAAGAAATTATCTTCAACACATTCCAGAAACCTCCTGGATTGGTTGTGCCCAGCCACGTTGCCCTTCCAGCAGGGTGATTAAAATCACTGATGAGTGCTAGGGCCTGTGACTGAGACTTTCTCCAGATGCCTAAAGAATGCTTCACCTGCCCCCTCTTCTTTATCAGATGGGGTGTAGCAGATACCCACTGCAGCACCACCTGTGCTGGTCTGTCCTCTGACCCTTACCCACAAGCTTACTACTGGCTCATCACCTGTCCCAAGGCAAAGCTCTACACATACGACTCCTTTATACTGAGCTCAACCTCTGTCCCATCCCTGCTCACTCCTGTCTTTCCTGCATTTCTCCATTGCAGCTCTCCAGTCATGAGCTATCCCACCACATCACCATGATCCTAATGAGGTCTTAGCTCTGCAGCTGTGCATAGACTGTCCTCCTGCTTGTTCCTCATGCTACATGGATTTGTGTACAGGCATTTGAGATGGGTCCCAAGTTGTGCTGCTTTTACAGGGGACGTGCGAGAGCCTCCCCTCTCATGCCGACTCCCGACTCTCTGCTCTGCCTCCTGTGCCCTCAGATCTCTCCAGGTTATGGTAACTCTCCCCAGCATACCTCATGTAAAGCCCTCCTCACCACATTAGGAAGCCTGTTTACAAAAACACCCTTCCCACACTTTGTCAAGCATAACCCATTCCAGCTCAATAGCCCTCGCTGTGACTGTGGTCACAGGAGCCAAAGCGCTGCCTGTGCCACCAGCCATGCAGCCAAGCTGTGATACCCTGGATGAGTCCACTTCTGCTTAGCTCTTTCTCTCTCACTGACAGGATTGAGGACACAACCAGCTGGCCCCCTGGCCCTCCACCCTCACTCCCAGTACTCTGTAGCCACCATTAAAGCACTCCAGGTTACTCCCAGCAGCATCACTGGTGCCCACGTGGAAGATCAGCAAGGGCTAAGAGTCCAAAGGATGAACAAGCCTGGGCAGCACCTCCACAGCTTCCAGACTGTTTGTCAGATTGCTGCTTTCATCTCCACAAGAGGGAGCCTCCTGTAACTATCACACTGCTTTTAGCCTTCATGCAGACACCAGGTTCAGGGTCAGCTGGCTCTGATCCCATGTGTTCGATTTGCACAGATGGTCCCTAACTCAACTTCCCTCTGATATCAGTGCTCCTGCACTTATTTTGAGTTGCTGCTTGGCATAGGGACTTGGGAGCTGACCTTACCTGACAGTGTACAAAAGGGTTTGTGGTTAGTTAGAGTTATCAGTATTTCCAAAAAGCAGTGTCTATGCTTGGGGTGGTGAAGTCAGACTATCATCTCGGTTTTCACTGCACGTGCTGCTGGAATTATTAGGAGATCCAGACAACTGCACAGAGCAAAGACATACCAAAAGCTCCTGAAGGTCTTCAGCCAACTATCTTCAACAGCACAAGCAAAGATAAATATGGAAATAGCACTGTATTTCACATTACCAAACATGGGGCCAGTAGATGTAGTAAGTTTAAGACTTCCTAGTCCATCTCACTGCTTAAATTTATCAATCAGAGGAAAATAAGGTGACTTGAAAAGCAGTCTGGAAGGGGAGCAGACAATCAGACATTTGGTGAGTTCAAAACACTGGTCATAAGCAGCAGGAGAAAAACAGAGGAGGAAGGGGGTGTATGAGCAACATCTACTTCTAATAAACTTGCTAAGGACTATGTGGTAGCACAAGGGCATGTAAGCAGCCACAACAGATGTAGCTTTAAAACAAACAAGTCTCTGCTTATTTTGCAATCAAAATTTTTTAGAAGGATGCAATCTAAAACAACCCTGATGAAAAAAAACAAAGAGCAAACCCAAAGTTGAATAGCTCTAGGCCTATACACAATAGGTCTCCCTACTTTCTATAGTGCTGCAAAGTTCTAACAAGTCTTTGTTTCAAAAGTTATTTAAACTTGTGTAGAAGGTTCATTAAATACACAAAAATTCTTCTTGAGGCCTGGAAGCATTCCTGAGCTCCGCTGCAATGACTAAGCCTTTCACCTTCATTTTTATTGTTTTGAAGCAGAAAATTAACTTGGGAGAAGCACAGAGAAAGTGATCCTTCCTTACTAAGACTCAAGATGCTTGTGGAAAAGAATATGAAAAAGAAAGAGGTATTAACCCATGGAGAAAAGCAGAAGCATCTATAGCAGAGGGATAACAGTCCTTTGAAGACTGTGCACTGTGGATGTAAAAATGAGTGCTCTTAAAATTCAAGTTGGAAAAGGTGCCCAACTTTCTCTTAAAGGTATAGCAAAGTTAGCCTTCATAATTGTCACTGGTGTACTAGAACTAACATCAGCAGCCTGTCTCCTAGGTCATTGACTAGTATTTCTACAGAATACCGTAAAAACTGCATTATGATCATTGGAAAAAATGAGTTGTTTCAATAAATGCAGTAAGTTTCAAATTAAATGCTGTAAATCTATAGGTTTGCAGTCTATGCCCATCACCAACCATGCCAGGCTGCTGACTAATGCCTGGATTTTCTATTTTAAGATGGCAATGCGTTAAACATAAGGCGAACTGTTCATTCTGCCCTGCCTTTACATAACTGACACTGCAGGTAAAAGTTATCCCTGGAAATCGCGTCGGTAGGAAAGGATGATCAAGAAACGCCACCTGCTGTCTCCTGGATCACTGTTCCAAACAGCTGCTGGAGTGCAAGGACGTGCACAAAACTCATGTTTTGTTTTACTGCAGGAAGAATATTTGAATACGATAAACAGAAATCCCTTGCCATGTAACAGTACCCAAAACAGCCATAAGATCCTCATCTGGGCTACCTACTACATAAAGCTTTAAGCAGCATTTCCTACAGAAGTCTTTTGCAGTGAAACCTAGAAAAAAAATGCAGCGATTCACTTTGAAATGCAAATGCCTTGTTTTTTCCAGATTGTTCACCAAATTAAAAAAAAAATCTATTCATTGAATTTCACAATATTGGCTTCTCTTTAATTTCAAGGTTCATCCTTGATTAAAACTCCATATAAGCAAAGATAATTATTCCACTGGCTGCAATAATACAGCATACATCCTATTCTCTGAGGCTGTCTCCAAGAAATGCTCTCTAGTAACTCAGCCCTTGACATTCCCACCACTCTGACACAGCAAAACCCCTAAGTATTTGCTTAACTTTAGAAAAGTTTGGTTTCCTGATCTTGGGCACTGGGAAACCAGAAGCCAACCACATCTAAATACACTAAACTAAGCACATGGCTGAAGACTCTTCTGCACAACAGCCAGTGTGTTCAGGACCTTGATGCATCAAAAGGTATATTTATAAATACACATTCAAATCCAAGCTTTCCCAATTAACAAGCCTCTGTGAAACTTGTATAAAACAAATTAGACTTTGCTTGAAATCAGCTGCATAAATCTTGAAAGTTGTCCTTTTCTAAGGGAGGATATTACCAGTCTTCTACAACACTTCTAGAGCAACCTTCAAAATTCTAGTGTTTAATTGTCTGAATTTTGTGTGCGTTTCTTTGAACCCTCCCTTTAATCCTTCTTGGGTCCCTGCTTTCTTTTTCTAATGAAGTATTGTTAGTTATTTAAGGGCATCCCCCTTCTCTCTCAAGACAAAGAAATGGTGTTTCTTTAAAACAAATCATTGCCTTAATAGTTAGCTTAAGTAAATCAGCCTCAAGAAAACAAGTAATCAAGAGAACAAAGCATGGAAAATATCAGCTATAATGACAATTGTAATAGAAGTTATCATTACTTCAGTTGCAGGTAAGACACAGCTTCAGTCACGAATCTAACCAATTCAGATTAAAACAAGCAACCAACCATGCACATGTCAGTCCTAGGATGAACCAACTTCTTGCAATTAATGCAAGTTTGAAAATGGCAAATAAGGAAATTAAACAGAACTGACCATATATATTTGCTACCCAACAGGCTAAATGGGTCAAACTATCTTCTGTTGCCTATAAAAAGGTAGTTTTACATCAAACAGTTGTGCTGCTAGTACCAACCAAAATTGAAGAGTAGTTCACTCCTTTATTTTTTTTTAAATTAATCTTTGCCACACTGCAAGCAGCCTTTACAAATCCTGTATCAAATTTATTTGTGGAGAAAATATTGGAAGCTACTTAAGGGTCCATATTGTACTGGAAGTGTTGAAAGAATTTCCAATTGAGGGAAGAGAAAATGGCTAAAAACCTGTACTCCTGAATTACGTGTGTAATTAGGTGCTACACAGTATTACAGAAGAAGTAATTAGCTATGTTCTTAGACTAATGTATGTAGTACTTTAAACACTGCAACCACTCATAAAGAAGTGTGCACCTATTTCACAAAAATCACAACCTTCAAATGCACAAAGTTCAAAATATTCTTCACTTACACTTACATGAAATTCCATCCACTGTGTAACAGTTTTGTGCACTTTAGTATTAACAAGACATACTGGTGACATAAGTGAGTTACAGTGTTGGAGCCTCAGACAGAAACCGCTGACCTGCTGTAGCCACATTTGCTCTGATGGCCAAAGATGTGTTTCTGCATGGATGGGTTCTTGTTTCTTCTCAATGACTAACTGGCTTCAACAAAGTTTCATATAGCATGCACAGATTCACTCACAGAAGGAATCCTTTGAGTTCTGACATTTGCTTGAGAGGGGGAGAGACAAAACAAAAATAGAACAGAAGCCAAAGGAGAGATAAGGTGGCCCAACTTGGATCCAAGCTGGGCTCCACCTAGTCTTGTGCTCACAGGACTGCTAAGCTCTGTACATACACTTCATATGCAGAAGTAAAGCAAAAGTACCTGAGGGTCAGCCAAGGTATATCTGTTTCCAATTCCTTCTATTCCTGATGGTGAATGAGAAAAGATTTTTGGGTATACAGGACTCATAGTTACAAACAGCTTTTTATTACTAGAACCAAGCACATTTGACCTGGAGTCATTAAAGCTGGTCAACGTGAAGCTTCTTTGTACTGTTTCTGTGATCACTTGCTGTACGTTTGAGTGAATTATGCAGATGATATGCAATTCTAGTCTAAAAAAGTAATCATACTTGTTCCTAGGACTTGGTTGCAAATTTGTATCAAGATATGCTTATCTTGAGAGGCTTAACATCAGAAAATTTGAAGGAAGCACTATGTGGGGCCACTCACACTGAGACGTGACTTTCGTTCAGGAATCTCCTTCAAGTGATAAAACAACTGGCTGGTTACCCTGCTACCCCTACAGCATTTCCATGATCCCATTTGATGTGAAGAAACATATTAATACATTGCTTCTGAAGAAAAAGATATTAAAAGGAACAAAAGATGCTTGCTTTCCTCTGATTCTCTTGAGATGTACAGAATTTGAATAAACAGTTAAACCACTTCCATATTCTTTTATCTAGACTCTGGACTGCATCTATCCTTTCAGTCAGAACATTACATCTGATGAAGACTGAATCTTCTTCTCACAAACCACAGAATTCAGGTCAGATCCGCATACTATTTTGTTGACTTCCATCAGGACATTTAGCATAGGAAAATCCTGATTTAAGTGCCTGAGGAAAAACTTCAAATCATTCTATCACCCCATTTCTGAAAAACACACAAATACCCACCATCACAGCTTGATTTTAGCATCAAAACTGAAACATGGAAGCTACATGATCTGTATTGAAAATGCAGTTTCACACAAACAACTTAAATAATTGCTCATTGTGGAGGAGGGGGGAAGACATTTTATTTGAACCTGGCTTCTAAGAGATGCTAACAGCAGTTCAGTTTGCCATCAAATATTGAACTATTCCAACAACAGATCTGACCGACGTGGTTTAGCAGCCTGATAGCCCAATTGTTTCTGATTTAAAAGCTTTACAGGGGTCTTCTTTGAACTAGGAATCTGGAAAAGCATGTCTTCCAGTGTGCAAATGGTTATCCGTCCTGAAGCTTGTAGTTTTGTATAAATATCTCCTAATTTGGCAGAAAGGTTGGGGTTTTCTTCCATCTTTTCCCTGACTGTAGCCAGCTAAGGAGGAGAAAATGACAGATTGTTACAGTTCAGCAAGTGAAGATCTCATTCAACCATCACATTGAAGACAAGCAAACACTCAAAGAAAAAAAAAGTACGGAACGTAAGGTATTTGGCTAACACAATGACTCATAAGAAGAGGATTTTACACAGAACACATTGTGTATCACCAGACAATGGTGGAAATGAACTGGATACCTATTAGAGAGAGTTTATTAGACTTAAAACTTCTTCAAAGTTGTACAATCCTATTTCCAGTCTTAGTATAGACTAACACAATTATTTTCTTTTTAAAACCAGGAAACATAATTGCTTCCTGGAATCTACTTTCCAGATCAGCACAATTCTAATTATTACTATATATCACACTAAATGTACACTACAGTACAAATCAATAGAAGTCAGACTATAGAACACTGAGAAGTTCTGTATGCCATACACAGCGTATGAGCTGAAGTATAA
The DNA here is from genome assembly GCF_964188355.1 of Buteo buteo. Classification (NCBI taxonomy): domain Eukaryota; kingdom Metazoa; phylum Chordata; class Aves; order Accipitriformes; family Accipitridae; genus Buteo; species Buteo buteo. The sequence goes on from NC_134204.1 coordinate 28,996,166, forward strand.
GTAAATCTCTTAAAAATTGTTATTGATCAATAACCTTTTGTGGAAGGAATGGGTTAGGACTAATGCTTAGTCTTCTTAGGGACTGTTACAAATTTGCAACACAAAATCAAAATACAACATTGAGACATGCAACATTTATTGCATTGAATTTATAAAATGAAATGTTGCTTAAAAAAATTTTTAACATAGCAGTTAATATACATGGGCTATGTTTTGAAAGGGATGCCCCCCTTCTACCTAGTGTGTGTTATTTTACATATCAGTTATTCATTTTGTTTAATAGGCAGCGGTGAAAAGCTAAGTATTTAATTATTAACACAGTCTTAAAATATCTTGTTCGATATACATGTTCAAAATTAATACACTAGTAAGCTTCAGGAAAAGCAGCAGCCATGCTGCCAAGGTAATAGGGGTACATATGTGCTCTGAAGGAAGCCTTCTTGGTGATCAATACTGTAAAAGCTATCTTTTATAGTAAAATAGCAAAAGCTATTATTTCCCATGTCACACTTCCCTGTATAGCATCACAGGTCTTTCAAATATTACCAGCCTAACAGTATCACTGTGATCAGAACTTTATTCTCATTTTTACATCAAAAGGAAATAGCATAGAAGGCAAGGGATTAAATTATTTAATGCTACTAGGGAACACTTAATCTACATTCAGATGAAATTTGAGCTTCTAAGAGCAAGATCCGTAACAAAAAAGGGAAGTGGACAACTAAGTGCTTTGTCCAACAGTACAGAAAGCCAGCCAGCTGCTTTGGCATCTGAATGCATCAGAACCCAAACAACTTTAGTAGGGTGAACTCAGGTACCTGAAGTTCTGTAGCTGTACCACTGTCATCGTAGCTCAGCCAAGCACCATGGACCTTGTCTCATTACTGTATACTTACCACCTGCTCAGAAAACTCGATTTTTTTCACAAAGGGAGGAGTATCTACTTCCACTGCTGCCTCTAATGTCTTTATTACTTCTTCTAGCAAACCAGATCTGAGCTGGACAAGAACCTTAAAAATAAAATAAAACCACACCACACAAATAGTACTTATCATAAGAACGCAAATTTTAAAAAAATTGTTTGAGGAAGACATGAAGCAAAGCAGGATAAAATACATTTCTAGATGCTGCACTGATAAAAATCCATAAATCATGAAGAAAGCAGAGGGAATTATCAATTTCCACAGAGGTTTGAGGTTTTTTTGCAGCTGGGACCTGGAAAGGAAAGGTGAGCCTGGAGGCAAACCGCCTCTGATAGAGCTGCATTAGCTGTTCTTGAATAAAGTATTTTTTTTCCATAGCTTAGAGAGGTCACTTACAGGGCACATACACTAGACATTCTCTAAGGTTGTAGACCATGCAATTAGAGAAAAAAATTGTTGTATGTACATATGTGGTTAAGGTTCATAGGGCTGAACGAGGCCTGAAGTGGGCAGGGCACAGCTAAGGCAAGCATTTACTTGGAGCTGTGTTTTTTTAAATCTCTTGTAACAAGAAAGCACAAAGTCACAATGTCATAATTAGAAATTGCTCATGGGTCTATACTCCCAGATGTGGGATTGCTCTGCTTTCCATTTCCATCTGCAGCAGGAAGCGATTTTAAAAAATGGGGTAAGGGTGTTAACAATTCAGAAAGTAGCTCATCCAACTGACAGAAATTATCTGTTGGCTCAAAAACAAGCTCAGCAACAGTAGTGATACACGCCTGTATCAGAAGCTGGCCTTCTGTTACTTTGCACATGGGAGTTTTTTGTCCAGTATAGCACACTTCTCTGCAAGATTCTAATACAAAATAAGCATACTTACTTTAAGATTATTGTATAGTTTGTTCTCTGTTTTTATTATCTGGGAACAATAAAATTTGGCTTGTGCTACATCATTCTAGGAAGGAATTGTAAATAATAAAAAAATACGGTTAAACATGTGTGACATACTTTCACAATAAGAGTTCAAGAACAACAATCTTTCACAACTTTTCAATGAATCACAAACCAGCATTTAGAACCCCTTCACCAACACCCACAGACTCCAAACAGCATTCAGCCTGTGAAAGGAACATCCCACGCTGGAGTTCCCATGTCATCTGGCTCTTCAGCACATTAGACAGTACTCCCTGCCTCAGATCAGCAGAGAGAGGAAGCATGTAACTAACACTGAGTATAAGAGCACCTAAAAGATAAATGATCTACACATACGCTTCGTTTGGCACTTGTCAGAGTACTTAAATGAAGGGCAGCATATGTTAATGTGGGTACTTATCCTGCCCAGCACTTTTAACCTTTTGGACATACACATTTACAGCACTGTATCTATGTCATCAACTGATTTGTATAGACATTAAATGTTACACTGACATTTACTAGACCAACCACTGTTACTTGGGATCAAGAAACATCTTACTCACAGCAAGATGTACTGTCAAAGATAATGCAACTTAAGGAATAGTTAAATGTAATGTGAAGCATTATTCTGTTTGCAAAACAAGAATTTTAACTGATTTTTACATGAAGGAACAACATCAAGGATACTTCATGTTGTTTCAGAGACAGAGATTTTGTTTTTTAACCTCAATGCCAGTGACATGCCCTATAATGCCATCAAGCACATGAATAAATTAATTTCAATGATGCTATTGTTCAGTGTCACTGTTCACAGAGACAGTGCAAAAAAGACCACTGAGTGCATTAGAAAATTTTAACAATTCTACTTCATTCATTCAAATCCATGGACAACATCAAATTGCTAGCTCTTACAGTGCCTCTAACCTCTGTTTAGACATGAAACAGAGAAGGTTCAGAATTTCCTCAAGCTGTATACACAAATTAATGGCAGAGGAAATACTAGACTTTAGAATTTCCTAACTGTTATTCTCCTGCTCAGTCTTTCACCTTGTACTGCCTCAGAGCCTCTTCATATCAGTGCTTAGGCATATGAGGTATATGAAAACCTCCTCTTGAAGAAACTTGTGGAAAAAGACAGGCCATCTCCCAGGCAGCAGGGCAATACACATCATAGCCTTTGAGTTTGCCTCCCAAGACAAACATTTCAAAGAGGTGATTATGCAAATATTTTAAATTATCATTTTAATTCTATTTAAAGGAAACCATCACTAAGCAGCAGTATCTGCAGGACTTAGTCCATGGTTAGATCTAACCTGCTGACCTAAATCTCTTTCATTTTCTAAAAATATTCTACATGACATTGTCACTAGCACAAAATACCTGCACATTAGACATGAGATGTTTAGATTTCAGAATTTCCACATTCACTTTGTGCAGGAGTTGTCTATAATACTACTCTTTCGGGGGCTTAAAAGTTCTAGAACTTGAAGTTATTAGATAGATCAGTTATGCTTCCTCTATGTTAGCTTCCTTTCACTTACTATCTTACTACAATATATTTTACTTACTACAGTATATTTTACTACAATAAAACTATAGAGATTCAGGCACAGATCAAAACAAAAGTTACTGTACCTGCTTCAGAGCAGTTGCCACAGCAAAGTAGAACGCTCGCAGTGGTAACGCGTCACCTTTTAGCTGTGCTTCTTCGAGCAGTTTTGCAGAGATTTTGCAAGACTCCAGATTGTCCTGCATAGAAATTTCAAACCTAAGTTGCACTTGTTTTTCTTGTGATCTGAAAGGACTGTAGGCAATTGCAATCGCATTCAGAAGGCATTCAGAGTCAACATACTATAAGATTACTACGGCAATCCATATCTGAACCCAACGAAGTAGATTCTGTGCACCACTTCTTGAGAAACACATCAAAATATGATATTCATAGCTACAGAGTTCAGAAGAGGGTAAAAATAACTTCCATTATTTTAACAACTACGCCTTGCCCTAACTGTTTTGGCTTCTACAAGAGATAAAACAACCCCGGCACTATGCTAAAACCAACTGACACTTTCCTTTCCACTTTCCAGTCGTTCCCAAATCAGGAAAAATCCTGATTTTTTTGTCCTTAGCTTTATTCTAAAAGCTACATTAGATAGTTAATGAAAAGCAGTGTTTTCTAAGCATTGAACTACTCAGCACCATTACACTAAAGAAATCCGTGTATGTGCAAATTTGGACATTCAGCAATTTTTAGCCTCTCTTACGGATTAAATCTTGCAAGACGTTTCCCAAGTATATATTCTAATACAATAGCTTAGACATTTGCCTGTTTTCCAACACAGAAAGCTTCCATTATTGCTAGGACTATTTTCAATAGGAGTCTATAGTAAAAGGCAATGAGTTTACTGGTGTGTTGTCTCACAAACCACCAACTCTCAAAAACAATGCTACTCACATTGGAAATCATGAATAGAGCTGACTGGACCCCAAACAAAATAATAACTGCCAAACTTAAAAGCTGGCAGCAGGAAGATTTTGTAACAACTGGTACCATAAATATGGGTAAGAGCCTTCATATTCGTTCCTAGTATTTGGTGTTGATTTCTGTTCCTACTGTTCAAAGAGTCATTCCTGCAAAATACTGGTCATGATTTAAGAAATTATGGTCATCCTTTGGGTGTTTACGGGATGCTTTTCCATGCCACTCCTGAATGGTCTGCGCAGCTTGTGAAAGTACCTTTTGAACCACATGAGAAACCTGTGGTTTAAACCATGTTCTTTGAAAATTTAGAAACATTCTGACAGGAGATTGATTATTACATAAATATTTTGTTGTCATCAAAAGGCCTATAGCCTTTCCTGCACTAAAAGAAGGAGCATCTTTTACCTTAGAGGATAGCAGTGCCTTACAATGATTTAAAACATCTCAGGAGTGTTTTAGACTTGACCTCTAAACTACTTTTGTACAAAGATTAAACATTAATTCCTTCGTTTATCCACCAGCAATAATCTGAAATTTAAGCCTTGTACATTTTTCTGTACTGGTCTCTGGCCTGGTTATTCAAAAGAAACCAAGAATTAACCTGGTAAAAATCCAGCACTGCTCTTAATGATACCAGCACCATTATTTCCAGTACTCAAGTAGTGCATCTTGAAGATATTTCCCTTCAGTTTTTTTTCTGAAATTTATTACATTGCATTGCGACTAAAAACACTTTTGAGCTTCATGGCTTCTCCTCCTACCACTAGTAGCTGAATCAACAGATTAAGCTTTTGAAAGAGCTCCACCTAATCCTCTTTAGTGCATAAAGGGTTACTACAGCTTATTCCCTTATTGATAGTATTTTATCTTAATGAAAAAAAACCCACAAATTTATTATGGCTGTTAAAACAGCTGGGTGACAGTTTGGAATAATTTCCCCTTTATTTTTACCAATTCACTAAACAAGTAATGATGGGCCAGATTCTCTACTGAAAACACAGGTAGGGCCAGAGGTAATAGAAAACAGAAGTCTCAGGAACCTCTTCCTGTTGCACATGCCATGGATCCAAGCCTTGTGACAGCAGGCTGTGGAAAGAATGATGTAAAGATTTTGTGGAAGAAGCTACAGCAGAGGGAGTAAAGGATACCTCAGAGAAACACAGTGGGTTTCTATGAAACCTTTACCTAAACAGGCGGAGTACAGACCAAGGAGCAACCTTGAAGTGGTAAATATTGCCTCAGTGGATGCTAGTAGCAAACACTAGCTTATAAACTTGGCTTGTAGTGTAGTGTCAGAGTCTTTCCACATTGAAAACTTTCTAAAAAAGGTGCCTTCTATGTAGAACTGGTAACATCCCTAAACTGACTGCAATCATCAATCTCTAGCTGTTTTTAACAGCAGACAACTTCCACAGCTCTTTCTCCACGCTGTCTACTGCCCCACTCACCAAACACCAAAGCCACATGTCTATTTCTATTTCCCCTGACCTAACGGCAGCCCTGATTCATTAGAACTGAGAATTTTGGAAGCACCACATAAATTACTACTGAGCTACCTTTTAGGCCAACTCCTTTTTATCACATGTGCAGTCAGTTTCACTGCATGGTTAACTGAAAAACCTGAGGAAGTTTAGTCTAGTGGTGTAATTTTTCCTCCACTAGTGTTTTCCTTCCTAAAAACATGGGGAAATTTAAGAAGAGTTTCCTACTGAGTTTGGGAAGGGCCTATGTTAATATTTCAAATTGCAGAACTAATTCAAATCTGGAGAGGAAGATCAAAATAAAAAAGTCTGGGGATCTCACTATGCTACAAAAGGGAAACAGTTCTAAGGAAACAGTCGTAGAACCTCTGTAGCCTAGTTTCATACTGTGTTCATGCTCTTTTTCTCCGAGATAAAAATACAGTTAAGCTCAAAGGGCAGCCTGTCTCTCACTGAAGGCATTCATTTAGGTTTCTTTTCTCCACTCAGCTGCTCATTTTCATCAGGCATGTAGGAACAGGTTACCTTCGAAAACTCTAATCCTTATCAAATTTGGGTGCAATTACAGAAATGGTTCAAGTTTACTTGGAGGGGGAGAAATGAATGGGAGATGCCTGACAAACAGAACATATCATATATATATCTTGTCTCTTAAGGAAGCCAGACTATAAAACCAATACTGAGGCTCAAGCACAGAGTACAGTCTGAAGAGATGCAGAGATCCCAGAGAAAGAATACTATCAGCTAATCAAAGGCTGTATCAAATTTGTTCCTTAGTGCTTACGTCCGTGTAATTTTTTAGAGATTTGCTTTGTGACATTAGTTTGCATGGGAAGCTATATATGTGCACCATATCATGCACAATAAAGCAATTTAGGACTTAAATATGTCTAAAATATTTGCACCAGATAAGAAATCATGACTGGGAACATATGGAAATTTTAAAATCAAAAAAAGGGAAGACATAGAGATGGCATTTCAAATACTTTTTCATCACATAAAAAGTGATCGCATTCAAAGTACTTACCAGTTTGTAGCATATTGCAAATGCAAGTAGGTATGTTTCTTTGTTGAAAGGTATACCTTGTTTTTTCATTTCTACCAGAACTTCCAAAGCACCTATCAAAAATACATTAGTATTACTCACTTCACAAATTTAAGGCTGTACATTTAGTAACTGGGAAAAAAAAATATTCAGTGTGGTATGAGCTCAGTAAGTCTATTTCAAAATAAGAACATAAACTGAAATCTGGGGTTTTTTTAATTAATACATTTCAAAAGTTTCATTTATAGTCAGTTGGATGTAAATATTTCTTCCCAGCAAGGAGGTTTTCAATCTACATTAGCACCTGGCCTTACTGTTCTATTATTTTCATAAAAATCTAAAACTAAATTGTAGATACTTGACAAAGGCACTCTCATTCTTCCTAACTGCCCAGAAATCAAGCCTTTTAAATACATTATCAAATCTTCCACCATTTTAGGCAAACTAACACACACACATGTTCTACTACACCACAACACTGCATTCAGGCTCTGACCTAGTTATTTTTACAGTGGCTCCGTCTCAACTTTTAGGACAACTACTGGACTTAGATTTGTCAAACATCAAGATACCAAGCACTGCATGTTCAACAAATTTCAAATAAAGGGATTTGCTTGAAAAGCTTACTCCATACTCAATTTAAGATTTTCTCATGGAAAGACTTTTCAGTCAGGTCAGATGATTCCCCCTTACCCTCACAAAAAGCCAAACTAATTTGAAGCATTTGACTTAAATATTGCAGTAGCCACCTTGTGTGGGCACACTAGTAAGACAAACAAAGAGAAGACTATGGTCTAGTTTTGTTATCAAAGGAAAAAGGGTACTCTTTCCTGCTCTGACACAAATCCAGAACTGCCAAAAAAAATGTTGAAAAATTTACTGTTCCAAAAACCATGTAAAACAAACTTTCAATAGAGAAAACAAAAAGCTATGGGAAATAATATGGCAAAGAGAAGTTAAGCCTTCAGAGAAGAGAGTTTAGGAAACAGGCCCCCTGGATAATCACAATTCTGTGCAACTGAGAATGGTAAGAATACCACTGGAAGTATGAAACAAATACAGCCTCCATTTTTATTACACACTACAGTGCAGCTCATTCTTATCTACACTGATTTGTATGATGTTTGGCCTTCTAAAACCACAAACCAATCAGCAATATTCATTAAAAATATATATATTTATATATACACACACACACTTACAGTGAGAAGCATCCTCAAAATGCATTTGGCTTAGTAAATACAGTACTTACTTTCAAAATGGCCCTTTTTAAACAACATAGTCATCAAAATATGGAATGATGTACTCTCTGAGAAAAAACCACGCAAATTCTGGAGAATAAACAAACAGAGCAAGTGTAAAGGAAGTTAGAACAGTGAGCATTCTTACTATGCACAGCACAGCATTTAACAGGTCTTCCTACTGGAATAAGCCCCACCTTCACAAGTTCAACATTTAACTCTCGATTCCCTGACATCCCTCTGTCAAGTAATCTCTAAAATACCAGTGACGCAGTATGGTCAAAAGCTCACTAAAATTAAACAGAAATTTCTCAGAGATTCCCACTGTCGTTTTTTTTAAATGACAGATTGTGACCTCTAAGTTAATGTAAGCAGAAGTCATCGACTAATGACAACTCCAAAATCTCAGCAGAAATATAGCCTGCAGCTGATTAACAATATCTTTGGCGTAAAGTACCACCACCATGAAACTGAAAGAATTTTTTGCTAATCACTGTATCAAATGATGAACTGATCAGCACAAGGGCTTCAGTAATGACAAGCAGAGTAGCAGAAGAAAGAGCAAGTGTATTTTACATTACACTTTAATCACACTGTGTGTTGGGAATAGCCAAATAAAATGCCAGAGGTATTAAGTCTAAATTTTTGCAGCAGAGTCTGAAGATGTGGTACTGTACCTTACTACCCATCAGTCACCAAGTCCTGCAAGTACTGCAGGACCTGTCTTAATGACATAGTCTCAATTAAAAACAAAACAAAACAAAACAAAACCCACACATACCCTTACACGTGTCTAATTTAAGAATAGTAGCCCAAGCAAGACTTCTCCCATTTCTGACTAGGCATATCCCATGCCTTAATGAATTAACATCATAGCAATGGCTTTCCACTGGCTGCCAGAGATCTTTGAAGAAATGACATTATTGCACTGAATCTTTTTAATTTATTATGCACTGGGCATGATTAATCTCTTGTCATAATAGCACACATTGCATTTTACAGATGTTCAAAACCAAGGCCTTTAAGTTTCTTCAGCACTGAAATGGCCAAGTTCCTGAGCTGACAAATATCATACCACCTCTACAGGGTTCAGAGGGAGTTTGAAGTACAGAGTAACGTGACAAGTCTGTTGGCGCAAATATCCAAGCGATTTCAGAGGACTACTGCATAAAAACTTAGAAGTGTTAATTTCCAGGAATGACCTAATGCAACAGAGGATGTAGGAAAATATGCATCAGCTGTGGTCATTTGAGGAATTACTTGTTAATCAATACTTTTTCTTCAAATGATGCAATTATGCAGAAGTGCAATAATAAAGTTATCAGTCAAACTGGCATTTAATTTTTTGTTTTAATTACTGTTTTGCTGTTTTTAAAATAAAGACCATGTAATCTGCATCCTTACATAAATGTCACAGACATCCTTGCTACTGCAACACATATACTTCAAGTCTATGAGCTCAAGCAAGGCTCATGCGTAGCATACCCATTGCTCACATTGGACTACTACTACTACTACTACTAACAACAATATTTTCAAAATATATAGGAGAATTACCTGATCTTTGATAAGTTCTACTGCAGGTCTTTCAAGGTCCAGCTCGTAACACAGCCTCATAAAGAGGGGCCCAAATTTAAAATTACGTAAGGCTGCGATTCCATTCTGTTCATGGTACCTATTGGAAAGGTTAAAAAAAAAGTTAATCACACAGGGCATGGAATTTGTCAAGGGAAACCAGCTTTAAATAGACAGCAAGATCTGTACGTGCAATGACAGAGGCACACTTCTCTATCTGCACCAGCCAATGACATTTAGATAACAGGAGATTAATTTTATGGAAAAAATATTGTTTTGATCAAACTAATAAATTAACTAGTAATATGTAATCTCTTCTATTTCCACTAAAGTAACCTGCATTGGATTAGTAATAGAATGGGCCTCTGCCATGAAAATCCCCAGCTACTTTACCTTCTATTTACAGGGCAATAGCACAGGAAGTTGCAGGAGTCCCTGCTAAAATACCTCAACTTTTTCTCTCCTACACTAATAAATAAATAAAAAGTTAAAGTGTTTTACTTTTTTCTTTATTAGCTCCTACACTGTAATTGCTCAGAAGGCTTTCACTCATAAACTTCCTGACCTGCCACTGCTGGGTCCAGACCAGTTTATAACCAGGTGTGTCTTGGCTGGAAGCTGCCATTGAACAAACCACTACCTCTCAGCTGAGAGATGACATTCTGTGTAGCTTGCTATTCATTCTGCATATAGTGGGACATCACTTTGCTTCCACAGCTTGACTCTCCTTTGATCTGAGAGCCTCTGAAGGGTTGGAAGATCCAAAGTAAATGGAAATACAGCCTTAGTTTAAGGGATTAAGTATGCATATAGCCACTGAATTAGGGCAAACCCTCAACTGCAGACATCACCCGAGATGATCTAATATAAGCAAAAAAATAAAGACAGAAAAAAGCGTTACCTGGATTGTTAGAAATACCTGTAAATAACTTTTCTGGCTAGTTCCACATCAGATGAAGTCTGACATAAATGCAGTAGATTTTTTAATTCATTTTTGAGAATCATTCCATTTTTCTTTAATTTTTCTTTAATACTTTTAAAATACGGATCTGAAAATAAAACACGTTATAGCAGCAGTCTATAGACAATTTCATTACCTGTGCTGCGTACTCAGTACCTGAAACATGGAGATTCAATGAAGCAGAAAGTTTGTTTTCTTCATCATGAAAAAGGTATAAAGCTTCTCACAAACAAGCATGCTTAGGTGTCCCCATGAGGTCATGTCAGACTTGGAAAACCAAGACAACACTTACTGTGAACTTAATTTCATTGTGTGTGTTATGGAATATATCAGGTAATACAAAAAATTTAAAGAGGAAGGAAGTTTAGTAAGTCACATTTTCTGCCTTATGTTCTTTTTTGGACAAGCAAGCAAACAAACAAAACTAATCCCACTCAGCATTCAAACGAGCGTAAGAACTTCTACTCAACACTGTTCGTACAGAAGATTTAAATTCCCTCATGATTGATGCAAACACAGAGCCTCATACATAATCTATGTATTTCTATACATAGCCATAAACTTAGAGTTGCTTCTCCCCCAAAGCGGGGGTAATCCTCCCGTTGGCAATCTCAAGGCTCTGATTCACACATACACAAGACTAAAATCACATGTACCACCTGGCAGCCCCATTCCTCTAATGGTGCTGCCCCTGGTCTTGGGTGGGGAAGTGAACTTTTTTGTAGAGGTTGCTGGGTCATTGCTGTTTACGAGTGAGTAACCTACACGAGAGGTGCAAAGTGAGCACCCCAGAGAACATATTAGCTACTGGATGTATATCTGTTGCTACATGCAAATACAAGTCCTTACTCAAGACTGAGATGCAGAGCTGAGTCCTGTGAAGTCAGAAGAATGCATATATGTAAGTATGCATATATAAGGGTTCAAAGGTGCACAGAAACACCTGGAAGCTGAGATGTGTTTGTAAAGAACACATAATAGTTATTATAACTACTGTAGGTAATTGTTTAACTGCAGTATGTAATAGTATAACTATTATAGTTAATAGTTGCATTATAACTGTAATAAATAATACCTATTATATATTCTGTGTAACAGAACAGTTATTCTGCTTTTTCCATTTCTAAATCAAGTTTACTACTAGCCCTAATTACTTCTTTTCATCTTTCAAGTATTAGACAAAACACTGGGTATAGAAACTGTGCACATATAGACACAAATAGGTGCTTGGCACATTGTTTCCATCAGTCTTCAGAGGCTACTATTTGTACAAAACAAAAAGGTCAACTATGACCTCTAAAGCCAAATATTTGGCTTCTACAAACCTGTTTTAGCAAAAGTGATTGGCCCATAGCAATAAATTAAATGTATCTCAAGTACAGGAATAATCCCCAACATGAGTATATCATCATCACAGCAAAATATAGTAACATTATGACTTGCCACTGCCCAATTTAAATTCTACTTTTAATTAATATAGAAAAACTGTCATCTTGACTTTACCTCCCTCTCTGTCCCAGAAGACTGGTTTATATAAAACTAAATTTAATTATTTGTCTCTTCCTTGCCACACAAAATAAATCAAAATTAACTATATCCTTTGGAAAAATTGTCAATTTGTATCACTAGAACACCTGCATATGATTAAACAGGTGCAGGAAATGGAGTTTTACATAACCTTTCTTAAATACTAAGGGCTTTTATGGTCATTAAGGAAAGGAATTTGTATATGCTTTAAACAGCATGACCAAATTCCATCAGAAAAAATCCACTGATATTGCTCCTTCGTTAGTTTGGAAAACCTGAATTTGTTTTTCATATTCTGAGTATGCATATGTCAACTGGAATTGGGTGTACAACTGAGAACTTACATTAGGTAAAAGGAAAAAAAACCTAAAAGAATAAGCTAACTAGATTTACAGAGCAGATTAAAAGACAATTACTGGCATAGGCCTTCTCTAGATAGTTCAGTAGCTATTAGGCTTTGTATTAACTTTCTCTGCTGATGGTGTATTTGAACCAAGATTTGTAGACTGAAACAGTATTTTCTATTTGACTATCTGACAAGGTCAGAAAAGGACACACACATCTCAGGTCTTATGTAAACACCTTGCATACTTGAAAGCTTCTCCACATTTTCCAACACAGCATGACTAATATTGTTTTATTCTACAAAGCCTCAGATCTTCCAATAATTTTAGCTAAAAAAAATTTGCAAGAGGAAGTTGTGAGTTGTTGCTTTAAATGGGGTCAATTGGTGTCACATTGACTTTGACTGTCTTGTTTCCTAGGACTCACGCTAAAACTGAGAATGATGACTATGAAATAAATACCAATACCTTTATTGCCATGAACTTCATTTCTGATTACCATTTTCATCTGCTGAAATTCTTGTAACTTTATATCATCTTCTGTTAGCAGATACCGCTTCCCTACCACAAGAAAAAAAGAGGAAGGTTGAGTTTTATGTCACACCGTCTGTTTTAATACTACTGAACTTTGCAGTTACGAATTACTGCTGTTATTTATTGTGTGATGCCAGACCACTGGCAGCATGACACTAAAAAAAAAAAAAAAAAAGACTACAAACTTTGCAGTTGCTCATGTCACTGACAAAAGAACCCCCACATTATGTCACAACTTTCCAGAGTTAACGTGTACAAGGATGAAGAAGTATATTTTTATTTGATGTGCAAAGGAAAAACTAGAGACACCATTTCTCTCCATCTAGCCAAGGTACAAGATGACTCTGCACAAGAATAAGATCTTTCCCCCCTTTCATGCTTTTATAATGATTTTTCTTGTACTGTCTTTGTTCACCACAATTGATTAGTGGCATAGCTTCTTTTCCTCACACGTGCTGTCCCCGCTATTGTAGAATGCAATGTTCTGGAAGTTCCAAATGCAGTAGGAAGACAAAAGGGAAAAAAAAAAAAAAAGCTTATTATTTGGATTGTAGTAACACTCAGGAGACCTAGTGAAGTTCTGGTGCAGTACAGACTATCAGAGATAAGACAAGTCATTGAGTCTAGAATCTCAACATTAACTTTGAGTGTCAGCCTCAACTGTACTGTGTTGTATGCTCATTTAACGAAAGCATTATGCAAATGCTGTTGGTGAAGTTTTTGCTGCCACAAAACCAGCTCTCCAGTAGATTTTTATTTGCAACCAATAATTTTGTAACAGAGAGTCACTGTAACAGTTTATGTTGCCATGGTCTGATCTTTTAAGTTTTTGGCTTCTTAAAGAATGATTCTAATCATGAAGGGACAAGAGCAAGTATTGACCCAAGTTAGGTTATTTATTCTCCTTCTGCATTTCCCTAGCAAATTGTAACAGGCCATGCAAATAAAAACACTTGTTTTCTATGTGAGCGAAGCATGCTAATGACACACTTCATAAAATCAGAAGAAAAAAATTCCATTAAATGGCACCTTTAGCCCTTAAATTTAATGGAAACAGTTCTAATGGGTAAACAAATACACTTTACCTAGCATGAAATTGGCCTGGATTACCCTGCCATTTACTTCCCACAGACCTTCTCAGCTCGTCTAACACCAAAAGACCATCCTTGTCCTGGGCCTCTCCAGAGCTGATGCAGGAACCATGCTGGTGCCTGGGGCGGGACAGGCGCATCCCACCTCATAGACAGTCAGTGGTCACAGGTGGTGTCAGCAGAGAGCTTGCTTGGGGCTGCAGAATTTTACCCTTCTTGAATTCAATTTGCTGAATTTGACCGCTTCCTTAAATTCATACCTTACAGTGTTATAGAAACAAACCACTGCAAAAGTCAAATTAAGAGGGCCTCCGAGGAAAAAGGAGGGAGATTAATACAATGGCTGGTGCACGCAGGCAGTGCAGGCTGTGGCAGAGAACTTAACCAACCAACTTGCTTTACCTCAGCTGTGCTGCAACCTTCTAAAAGGAAGGCCAGTGAAGAGTGGCGGGCAGACCACCACGCAGGATGTCTCTGAGGGGTCTAACAGAGCTGTAAACTGAGCGAAACCTCCACTGACACTGGCGCAGCAGGCCGGGAGCCCAGGCGAGGCCTACGCCGGGGACCCTTCTGCCATATACCTCCTCTCCCCCACGTGTCCCCGTTTTGTTCTCTGGGCAAGGGAGCACCTTCGAAGGGCCTCTGAAGCCCGGGGGCGGTGGTGGTGACAACCAGCAGGCGCAGCGCAGGGCCTGGATAACGTTTTTGTCCTCCCTGAATACATATTTATGAAACTGCATGGGGTTGGGTTTTGTTTGGTTTTTTTTTTTTTCCAGTGCTTCGTATCCAGCCAGCAGCAAGCACGGGATAAACTGAGTAACGCTGCCGCACCAGCTCTGCCCACCCAACCGCGGCTCAACGGGGCCCGCTCCGGAACCCAGCGGGAGCCCCTCGGCCCTCCCCGCTACCGTGACCCCGCGCCGAGACCGCCGTCCCCGCAGGAACTACAACTCCCGTCAGGCACAAGGCCGGCGCCGGCCGCCGGGCCTGCCGGGAGTTGTAGTACTCCGGTCGGCCCCCCAGCCGGCGGGCACCCCAAGGCCCCGGCCGGGCATCCCGCCGCCCGCCCCCGCCGCGCAGCCCGCGGTACCTCCAGGTGCGCAGCCCCAGCAGCCCGAGGCGGGCGGGCGAACCGCCGAGCGCCGCACCGCCTCCCGCACCACCCGCTGGGAGCCGCCAGCGAGCACCGCCGCCATCTTGCGCCCGGGCCCGCCGCCGCGACCGGGGGCGGGGCGCTCGCAGGCCTTGCCCCTCGCCGGCGCTCGCTTCCTCCCTCGGCGCCATGGCCGCCTGCGTGCTCGGCCGAGGCGTGCTCTGGAGCGGGAGGGTCCTCGGCGCTGCGGCAGGTCGGTGGTCCGTGGGCAGCGGGGCGAGGGCGGAGGGGCGCGCTGAGAGATGTCGCGGGCCTGGCTGGGCCGGGCCCTCGAGTCGCCGTGGTAGCCGCTGGCTGCCGTGGCCGCCGCCGTGGGGAGCGTGAGCAGGGACGGGGTGCTGCGTGGGGACTTCTCCTTCATGCGTCCATATATAAAATTGGGGACAGCTGTAGGAGGGCGTAGCGCTAACATGCGGTGCGGGAGGGTATTCTTAGTTTGTTCTTTATAGATGTTCCGCCTTGCCGATTTCATAGCTTAATATGTTAGGGCCTGCCTTTGTGGGTCACGGGAAGCCGCGCGGACTTGTCTGGAGGCCGCCAAACCCGCGGCAGCGAGTGTTCAACAAGACCTACTAGTAACTCAGGTGGCGGAAGCACAACCAAGACTGATGTTTTTGAAAAGCCACTTTTCCAAAAAATCCTGGCCTTTGGAAGAACTGAAGTCAGTAATGTGTACGTGAAGTGTGGTGATGATGGGTAGCTTTGTTGTGCCCTTTCACCTTCCCCGAGCAGAAATTTCTCTGTGCTGCTTCCTGGTCGCTGGACACCCTTGTCTCAAAAAGGCGGCCGGTTCCTCTGGCTCTGGCTCTGCCCAGCAGTCAACCGGCGTGAAGAGCTCAAACCAGACCTCCAGCTGACCTGAGCAAAGCCCTGTCATGCAGACAGTTGCTTGTGCTATGGAAAACAGTTCTTTAACCCCTCATGCCTGCTAGTGGCATCCTTAGCTGTGAATGAGCATACAGAAGTTTATCCTTAAAAAAAAAAAAAAATCGACGGAACCCCAGATCTTTTGTGTGCCTGTTTTATCAACATAAAGAAAAATAGCTTTAAAAGAAACCCCACCAACTAAACAAAAATACCTCTTTTTCTTATTTGCTAACAGTTTGGTAAAGTGTTGTACGTATTCTCATATTCTGACTGTGGAATTTTGGTTTTTTGGACAAAAATTTGCAAAGGTGTTCAGGGGTGGATGTGTATGTATACTTACGAGTCAGAAGGATGATGAAGAGAAAAATTGTTTCACACTCAAGGATAACAAACTTTTAGTGGTAGCAGATAGCTTTTCACATAAAGGCTTTAAGGTAGTCACTAAGAATTCTGTGTAGCATAGTAATGTCTATTTTAAAAATATTTCCTGTTTCTTCACATTAATTTCTGCAATCTTCTGCATGTATTTTTATATTTTCTTTCAACAGATTTTATCCAGATGTTCCTCATGCATCTTCAAGGCCTCATCGTTTGCGAGTGATGCACAGACATTTTTTTTTTTCTTTGAAATGAGGCATTTTCCCTTTTTTTTCCCCATTTGTTTCAAAAGCTAGAACAGCGTCTTGAGCAGATTTCAAAGGTGGTACAAAGACTATTTGGAAAAAATTTTCAAAAACATTTGAGCAAACTCTGCAGTTCACAGGAGACGGGAAAAAAGGAGATGATAAAAAATGAGAGTATTTCCAGATGAGCATCTACCTTTCATGTCCAGTGAGACAAATCTCTACAGGTGGAAAAAATAATGATCCAACAACAACAGAAAAGCCTTTTTGTGCATATTCATCTTTTTTTGCTTATGCTTTTATGCCTACGTTTAGCTAATTCTTAGCATTTGATGAAAAACATCTGTGTGCACAAAGAAGCTATCCTTTATTATTGTCTGGGTTTTTTTCTACTTTTATAAAATTATCATTTTCTTAAAATACAGAGTTCAGGTTTGGGAAGATTTGTTTCATGCTGAAAAAAAAAAAGGGGAAAACTTTTCTGTTGTAAGAATGATGAGGTAATTCCACCTACAAGGAATCTGAACTGTTATGGTAGCTGCTGCAGCCAGCTGTGTCCTAAAGACAGTTTAATGCATCCAACTCAGTAAATGTGACAGGAGAAGGTGATACCTAATAAAGTGTTAGTTTGTTTAGAAATGTCTAAGCAACCTGGCTTATGTAGTCATTTCTTTCTTCATTAGGTAGAAGATCTCTTCTTTCTGCGGCCTATGTGGACAGCTCAAAATGGGAAAAGAGGCAAAAAGAGGAGCATAGCCTGGGTGAGAAAAGTTTGTTTCTATTTTTCTACTTTGACTAATTAATTGCAACCTGAACTCATTTTAGACTAGCTCATCACCTATATATACTTCAAAATAAAAAAATGCGTGGGGCAAAACGCTTCTAAGGTTCTATGTCAGAATCTGCTCAACACGTTAAAAATCTGTCATATATATTCAAAGCTACAGTGCAGAAATAAGTTAGAATTTGCCCATTTAATTAGTGTTTGGTTTCTACAAGCTGATTTTTTTCTTTCACAAAATCCCAAGCTTTTATGAATGTCATAGTTTTTTTGTCTGACAGTTTAGACTGTCTCCAAGTGTCCTCTTCATTGACATTGTTTTAATTGTAATGCAGTGTGAAAGAACACCTATAAGTATTACAGGGCATTCCTGTTTAAAAACATTTTCTTAAAAGAACATTTTCCTCAGAGTTTGAGGCAAAGCTAAAATTTCAACAAGAAATGTAAATTTTTTGTTCGGGGAAAAACAAAACTGAACATTTTATTTCCGAGAAGTTGTACATTAAACTGTATCTGCATATGGTACTGAGATCTTTTGTGTGAATTTCATAGCTAAATTTTTTTATTAGATTACATTTCAAATGACATTCCACCATCTTTTTGGTGACTATGTTAAATAGAAAGCATCATGCAAAACATTTTTCCATGCTAAAGATATATATGCATTATTTTCTACCACGAGTATTTTGGAGATGCCTTAATGCATAATCTTTGTCTTCCATTTTTCATTCCTGGGCCCCTGAACTGTGCTTGTTAATTGTAACACAGATTATGAGGCTCACAGAAGAATCAGCAGGTAAAATTCAAGGGCTTTTGTCTCAGACAGGAAGACAGAAAAAATGATCAGAGTGATGGCTTTTATGCACTAATTTGTTGCCATTATTTGCCTATAAACAGCTAGGTTGGTATTGTCAATGTGTTTTACTGTACATGGGTCAGAAACAGCCGGTGGGTGCTCGTGGCTGTAGCTTGGATCCTGCAGAGACTGTTAATACCTTGTAGGCCTTTACTGTCAATAGGACTGCTCATGCAGTGGTTTTTGGCTGGAGCCACAGACTAGTGCCCTGGTTCAGTTCAATGCATTTGAACCAGTTGCCTCCAGATGAGAAAGAGTTCTTACTTTGACAAATGTCATAGGCGATAGAAATCCACTGTAGAAGAAAATGTTGTGCAAGTGCTGGTACAGTCCATGTTTGGCTTTCCCCAGGCCTGGCAAGACCTTTTGTGACTGCTTGGCAAGCACAGTTCTTGCTGCTGCTCTGCCAACAATCTTGACCCAAAGCAGATGTCTGTTCTATGCTTTTCAAAGAACTGCTTTGCATTTTCATTTTGTGTTCACAGAAAAAAGAAAACAAGTTAACACGGTGTCCACTGTATTAGCATTTTCAAAAAGGAGACAGCCCTGCAGACGTCTGCTCTATAGCTGTCAGCTGTATGGGTTGCACATGTAATCTTGTGTGAGGTAACTGGTGATTGTAGCTAGACTGAATTCCTCGTGTTGAGGAGATGCTCTTTTATTTGTGTATTTCAGACACTGTTTCAGAACTTTTATTCTGCAAAACTATGTTGTGAGAATACATTTAAAGGAAAAAGAAGTATTTTTGATTTAAAGTCAGTTCCATTTCTCTGCTGCAGTGATGTGGTGCCATCCCAGACTCAAACCCATTTACTGTGTCCATAGAAGATACGCTTTATTCTCTTCTCCATAGTCTCAGTGTAGCACTCCCAAGCATAAATGAGTTTAGCAAACTTCAGTACTGAAAAAAGTATGGGAAAGAACAAGACTGTATTTTATGTAGAGAAGCACATTTGTTCAAAACATAAGAATTGAAAATGTGTTAATTTGGAATTTACAAGCTGCTTGCTGGTAGGAAGACACCTGTCTAGAAATAATTTGGACTCCACTTATTAAAAATGAGATATCAACGAAACAGGAGACATGGCTGAACATAGATTCTCCAATGTTTCAGCTTGTTCATCATTAACAAGGGTAAAATTAAGTGACAGTAAGCATCTTGATGAGAAGAATACCAGTTACCAGAAACCAAGGGGACAGCAGAATCCAAGTGAGATATGAAATGCCTTTTTTTGTTAGAAACCCAGAATGGCTCATCTGCAACACCAGGTGGCAGTGCTGCCTTTACAAACTTGAATAATTTCCATTCAAAGCCTTCTTTGGTACAAAGCTGTGGTTCTTTCCAGAAGCTGCTAGGGATGTGGAAGTACTGAGAAATGTGAAACATATAAATTTGTAAGGCAAAGTACTTGCCTTGGCCTTCCTTTATATTTTAATTGGGTCTTTAAAATAATTCAAGGCTTTCTTTGTATAGAAAATGAAATGTTAGCCTGTGTACTGAGGTATTAGCTCTGCCCATCACTCCCAGGACAGGTAGACTTTGCATCACAGTTGTATCTGCTTTCCCGTTGCTGCCCCATCACTGGATTTCAGTCCTTACATGGTAGCCAAATGTGCCACTTGTTGATGTGGCTACATGCTGTGGATAGGTTCACACTGAGAATCAAACTGAAACTGTGTTGATTTCCTAGGCCAGCAAACTGGTATTAGATGTCATAACCACTGACTTGGAAGGCGAGGGTCAATGCTTTTCTGGTCATTGTTCTGAATCACCCTGTTGCAGGCTGCAAGACATTGAGGTTCTATGAACAAATGAAAATAAAAGTGAACATGAAATCTCAGATACCTATATCCTAGAGACAACCGTGAAGTCATGTCCAGAAGTTAAATGGCCTCAGCTCAGACGTACGGTTTGTTTTGTTAGTTTGTTAAATCCATAAGGGTGTGCAACATCCAGAAGTATGTTCTTAGAGAAATTAAAGTTTTGTAAAAGTTTATCTTGTAGAAATATATTTTTAGGCGATGTGTATGAGAGATCATATGTACTATGACTATCAGATAAAAGTGCTTGCAACTTACAGCTGTTGGAATGTACATAAAATTTTGCTTTGGCCATTAAAATGTTTATTTGGTTTATACACCAATGTTAGCGCGCTCAATTTTTACTACCAGCAGTGATAGGAGACTTGAGCATTCACATTCTTGCATTCTAGTACTTCTGTCAGATGTTTTTAACTAAGAAGTTTAATTTTGATTATTGAATAGCAATTTATGGAGCAAACTTGGTTTACAAAAGGTAGATCAATTATTTCAAGTCATGAATATGAGAAAAAAGTGTGGGTTTAGATGCTCTTCAGAGAAAACAAACCAGGAAAGAATCACTCACTACAAATTATTCATATCTAGAAACTACAGCAGAAACAGCAATTTGTCTGGAAACAAAGCTAAATTTCCCATTAACTTGAGTTGTCTTCTAATCTTTAAGGTTTAATCAGCTTTAATTTTATTGTGATTCCTATACTGGAGCTGATAGATGAGAGTTTCATGTTGCTTTCCATGCTAAAGTTCTGATGGAGAGTTCTAGCTTTGTAGACAGCATAAAAGGTCAGTCATTAAAATTCTGTGTGTGAACTCTCCCAGAGGAGGCCTGTGTGTAACGGCTAACAGTCTTGGGATCTTGCACTCATAGCATTGTATTCATTTGGTTTATATTCTACTTAAGTACTCAGTGTTTCCTGAAATGGGCTCTTCATCTTCATGAGCACATAGACCAAAGAAGTGCCATGGTCAGGGGTTGAGTATGGCCCAGCATGGTCTTAGGTATCAACTTACAGTTTTCAGAGGGTGATGCGCAACAAAAATAGTTCTGGAATAGATAAACGAACTCCAAACCTGTGCAGCTTTCTGTCTCAGGTCCATGTTGCTGTGTCATCAAACACGGCAGATTTCGGAGTTAATACTTTTTTCCAGTTACCTTGAAATGCAGATGAAGAGTATTGGATGGCAGTAAGCTTAGTATGTTTAGGCAAGGATCTAGCCAGTTCTTATTTCCTGACAAGATTACCTGGCTGTAGCATCCATTCTCTGTAACTTATAGCACTACTGGGAATGCCCCCGAAGTCTTCATCTACATGCTCCCTCCTGACCTTTGAGGGTTGCTGGAGAGACGGATAGTATAGAGTCAATACAGACCATTCTTGTAAGGATATTCCCACAGAAAATTCTTTACCATTAAAAAAAGTTGATCTGCTGTTTTAGTAGTTATCTGGTATGGCATGGCCTTGGTGGCCCACATCAGCTCAGTATCCTGTGTTGTATTTTGTAGGAGCTGGTACTTGCCTCAGTAACTTTGCCCCAGATTTCCCTTTGCTTTCATGGTCGTGAAATGCTTGCCTTCCCTCAGACAGAGATAAATGCTCTTTTTGTGTTTTGAAGAACACCTTAAAGTACCTCAGGAAGGAAGGTGTTATGTAAATACAAAATACTGCTATGTGGCAGACAGCAGCATTGTACAGACTAAGAGTCAATCATTTTATTCCAAATGAAGGCTCTGTCAATTTTACTGCAGCAAAAATCTTTGCACATGTGTTGTAATTTTGGAAATACCTATAAGGTCAGAGTAGCATTGAATGCCATTCGTAGTGTTAGAACTATATACCCCTCAGTATTCATTGGCAGTACAGGTGTGTTTTTAAACTGAATAGTGATACCACTTGTTTTGCAGACAGAACATAACATGGACTTCATCCCTCTGAGGCACAGCATGTTACTGGTGCAGTGCTGCTTCCTGCCCCTGACAACTTTGCCAGAGTAGAAGGCTTAGTAAATTCTGATGTGGTGCTGCAAGTTGTGCCCACCTCACATTTGATTGACAGGTGTGGAGGTTGGATGACCTTTTTGGAAAATGAACTGTAAAACGAGCCAACCTGTCAGCTCTTGAGGTATGGCCAATGGGACTAACTTGAGAGGTGTCAAAGGAGAGGCTGGATTAGTAACAGTTGTAGTCTTGGGGTGCAAAGGATGAAGCAAGGTACTACTAACGGTGTGGAGAGAATATGTTGGATTCGTGGTCCTGGGAAGATGCAGGAGAATAGAAAGAAAGAGTACGATTGAAGTCTCTAAATTTTATAGATTAAATACATCAGTTCATGTCTCAGCTAAGAATCAAACAGCTGACACTAAGCATACAATAAACAGCTTGCTCTTCCTGAGTCGTCATTATTTTCCAGGAACAGTACAAAACTAAAACTCTAAATTAAATTAATTTAACTTCCAATTAAATTCTGTAAATTCATTAAATGGAATGGTTGGCTACCTGTTCAGCAGTCAGAAGCTTAAAGTTCCCGTATGGTCAGAGTAATATTGTTAAACGACTGCTGGAGCAGAATGCTATAAAGTTAATAAGGTGCTGGCACAGTGCCCAGTTTGATTAACAGGATTTCTTTGGATTGCTGTTTGTGACTAGGGTTTATCAGTATGGTACTGCTTGTTTCTGTGTCTCATTGTTTTACCATAAAATAAAGGAGAAACCCATGTCAAAAGCACTGTCCAGCATACGCTAAGCTTGAAAGCCAGTGTGAGTTTTAAGGACATCTGCTCAGTTTTTTTTAGATGAGTTACATTAGTTATGCTAATTTCATCCAACGCATTGTAGGGTAGTTTGCTTGTTTACCCCTTCTTTCTAGTAAGTTAAAATAATCATGTTGAGAACCTTTCCATCTATTATTTTCTGTTAAAGTATTTGACAATAATTGAAAGTATTGTTTTCATACAACTTCAAAATGAGATGTTAACAAGGAACCAGAATTTGATTTCATGAACAGAGGTTCTATTCTAGGTTATATGATAGCTCTGCAGATTTTCCTGTAATGCCAGTTGATTAAACATACTCTTTTTCTGTTTTCTCCAGCTGACTTAGCCCACTTAATGGACAGAACCTATGAAAGAAAGCTGCCTGTCAGCTCTTTGACAATAGGCCGGGTAAGGAAATAAATCCCAATCATAAAGTGATGGAATGCTTCTGAAATCAAGTGAGCTGAGAGGGGATAAATGATATCACCTCTACTGGGAGTTCTGGGACTGTAAATGTCTTGTTACACTGTTAGATTGCTGTGTAAAGCTGTTTTATTGTTATTTTGTACTCATTAGGTAGTACCTGGACTGTAGGGTCTTCAAAACAGAAATATTTTTTTTGTCCTCAGTAAAATTGGGCCTCGCTGTTACTGACTATGTGTTTCCCTGATATATGTTCCCTGCCTTCCTGTGGTTTCTGTCTTAGCGAGAGCTTTAATGCCCCCTCAGGCACTTTATAAGAACCCAGGCTGCTAAGGGAATGCAGTGAATTAGCACACTGCCTGTCTGCATGCATCTTCCTCCGCTTTCAGGCTCCTTTCAGAGTGAGGCAGAGGTGGATACATTTTGCCTCTGTAGTTTTGTTTCCTTGCCTCAGCAGACTGAGGCAAGACAAATGCTGGCGTGGCATAAGAAAAGCCATTGGTTTTACTGGAATTAGTAACTAGTTCCATCCTCTGGATGGTTTAATCTGGGGAGAAGGATGTAAGGCAGAGATGTGAGATGTGCTTTTAAGTTCCCTGTGTGAGTGTTTGTACTGCAGAAGGAGAATAAATATGTCACTTGTTTAAAAAAAACCACAAACCAAACTAGTTTCAATCTTCAAAATTATCCAAAAAAGCTGAGGCACCATCCTGGTACCTCACTGACATCACTAATTAGGATCATTGGCACCACTGATGGAGGAGTCACAGAACAGTGACAAGGTGTTGTACATCTTTGCACAGTTACAAGATCAAGCATTTATACGGATCAAGCGTTCAGACAGAGGGAGGTGGATGTTCTCCCTTTTATTACTTAATCAGCTCTATTCCTTTCTTTTGTGTTCTTGCTTTGGGCTGACCTCTTCCCTGGGGAAGTGGCATTTCCAGATGGTGAAACAGCTCCCCTTTCCAATACCTGGAGCTCACATCAGATTCTTATTTTCTAAAATGTAAATAAAGCACATGGGCTTGCTATTGCCACACTCAAAAGATGAGACCTACATGTACACAATGTGCAAGGAGAGTTAAGAAACTGGAGATCAAGTACCAGTCAGCTGAAACTATTATTTTTAGCTTATGCTTAGAATGAAGAGAAGTACTGCCCTTGAAAACATGTTGTTTATGTAGTCTGAGCTAAAGGTACTATGTTGGGAAGACTCTGGAATGTTCCAGCATCTCTATGCTTATGTTAGTAAAACCTACAGGAAAACAGGATTCACTGTTAACATAAGACAAAGTCTGGTTGAAAACTTGGCTTTTATTTAAATAGTTGATAGCACTAGGAATTTTGGAAGATTGCCTGGAGTAGACAAGGTTTTAAAGGAGAGGAAAATTGTGCTTTACAGCATGGGGGGTGATTTTTTCTTACCATTTTTTATGTGTGGTGAAATACAAAATGCTGTTGCTGCTGTCCTTCAGGA
This sequence comes from Buteo buteo, assembly GCF_964188355.1. Taxonomy (NCBI): domain Eukaryota; kingdom Metazoa; phylum Chordata; class Aves; order Accipitriformes; family Accipitridae; genus Buteo; species Buteo buteo. The sequence goes on from NC_134204.1 coordinate 29,021,043, forward strand.
TTTATAGTATGAATAGGCACAACAGGCAAACTCTAGGGAAAAGAATATTTTTTAGAAAGAGAAGTAAGGCATATCGAGACTCACTCAAAATTGGGGAAGAAAAAGTAAGGATCTGAATGTGTTCTTAAAGAGCAAAAATTTCAGAGAGGAGCAGCAAAAATACGGGGTACTGAGCTATATGGACATAATTCTTGGGTGGTCTCCATGTTTTCAAGGTGCATAATGTTTCTTAGAGGTGAGGAGGGGAGTTCTCCGTTTTTTAAAAAAGATTTGACTTTTAGCAGTCTAGAAGAAACCTGAGTAGGAGCAAAGAAAGACTGGAAGACCTGCAGTACTGTCAGACACCTAAATATGCCAAACAAATGTATTTTGTTTATTGAAGTGGCATTTTCTTCTAACAGGCTTTGTGAGTGCTCCCTCTGAGGCTTTTATTTCTTATTTTTTTTAATCAGTTTGTTGACAACATTACTTCACGAGAGGAAGTGGATCAAGCCGAATACTACCTTTACAAGTAAGCATCTTTTCCCCCCAACATGAACTTTGAGACATACGAGTAAATACCATAAAGTCTTGCCCTTTTAAGACTCTTACCCTTTCCAGCTAACTGGCTTTGATTTCTGTTTTGCAAAATATGTGCATCTACTTGTCTTACAACTCACAGCTAAGGGCCTTCTTGGTAACTTCTCCTTTGTTATGGCTACCCTTTTTCTGGACCTCTGGCATTGACTCCTGTCAAGCATGTTAGTCTGAGTCACTGAACAGCTAATACAACCTTCAGCTATGATTTACATTAGAGGTGCTGAAATGATAAGGAATTATGTTTGTTTACAGTTTTTCCTTCTGATACTTTTTTGTTTTCTAAGTCATAATTTAACTAAATTGGCTATACGCATATTTGCATGGGTAACTGTAGGACTGAAGGAAGTTTGTTTCCTTAGAATGAACAGAAATGAGAGTGGGCACGCTGTGGTAATGATCAAGGCACCAAGGCTAAATGAAGTATAGTTTTGGTTTTTATCCCCTTAATACTTTGTATTCCCCAAATAAGCTGTGTCGTTCACCTAATGCATGGGTTTTTAAGGTTTTCTGCAGCTGTTTTTGTGTTGAGTGAAGCATATTGGGTATATTGTCAGGTTGAATGCTTGCTTATTTCAAGTTAGTACATCTCAATATTGACTTTAAGAAGGCAGTAATTCTTGCTGATCACTAAAATAAATTAGTTCTGTTATGGATGGTTGCACACACATTTTGAGAGCTAGGTTTCCTGACAGAGAAAGTAAATCACTCTGTCAAAGTGCATGAGAGGCATCTTTACAAATAATGTCAGGTTGTTATTTGTAAATAATAAAGATTGTTATTTTAATGAATAAGTTTACCGGATGGCTGTTTTAAGTATATGCATAGTTTTAAGTGCATGACTGCATTAGACTTGTGATCTCTGTGATTCTTTGGTAATACTGGGGCATCATCTGAACCTCAGAGCTTCAAGATGGAAGCAAGAGAACCCAGTTTGCTAATACTAGCAATATCCTGTAATGAAAAAATAAAAGGAGGAAGAAGAATCTCTCACAGAGAGGAGGCTAGTGGAGCTTTCATTCCTTCTGATCAAGATTTCATTAGTCCTGTCAGAATGTGTGGTCAGAAATCAGTTTTCCATCCTGCAACAGGTGAGATGGAAACAGGAGAAAGAAAAGCTAGTTTAAGGCAAGCCCTCATTTTTGTTTTACAGATGTGCTATTAGTACCCTTTGCTAACATTCTTGAAGATTGTAGAGTACATAGTGCCACACGGACTTAAGTTCTCTGGCGACAGGCCCTGTAGGGTAAGTGATGCCAAGAGACCTTTGAATGTACTGACATCAAGAGGAAAGTGTGGTAGTTTAATTGCTGAGCCTCAAAATGGTACGGATAAAATCCAGATAGTCAGAGTGAGATGTTCATAATGTATCTTACAGGTTTGTTCTTAAAAACAAGACGGTCAGAGAGCGCGACAAAAAATTAGAAGCATAGAAAACATTCCATAGTAAGAGGGAGAGAATAGAATGGGAATCTTTAACATGTAAATATCCTCCCCACTCTATCTGTGCCTGGTTACTACATCAGTTTAAAATACAGGGGGTTTATCCTTAAAAACACATTCTAAAGGAGAGATTTGTGGTTCAAAAATAAGTACAGTGAATTACTGTTTCTCTAAGAAATAATTCTCCTGCAGCTTGTCAGAATGTAGTTATGTGCATATCAAATAGGATCATTTGTAATTGATACAGATTTTAGTAGTCTGTGTGGAGAGAATAGGGAGGTACTAACGTGTCACATGGCTTGTCGGACGTGCTTTGGTTGGAATTTTTCTTGTGTGTCTCCCTGTAATGCTGCTTTGTTTTGGTGTTGCAAAATGCTTGGTCTTTTGGTGATGTTAGCATCAGTTTTCCAGGAGACTTCATTCCAGCATGATCTGTGAAACTATTCTCAAAATGCATTTACATGCAGGTAGTGAAACAGTGTAGAGAGGTCTGTAATTCATGTGAAAATGTAAAAATCCCAATTACAACATCAGCTTCCCTTTCAAATGAAAATAAGTGTGCTAGCTTCAGGAAATAGGAGATGTGGTTGGTATCCACAAGGCCCGTTTTATTGTTCTTCACATTTTGCACTTAGGCTGGAGTTCAAATGAAGGACATGTTTATCAAGATCTCTTTGCGGCTGGGAGGATGTTTGACACAGAGAAAGTCCTGCAGAAGTGGCCACACCATGAGACATAAAGGAGGTGGTAGAGAGAGAGAGTTAAGAAGCAGAGAAGCTTTGACAAGAAATCTCTTTTTCTGGCTTAATGAGAAACAGTTCAATGCACAATTTTTGTACTTTATGTAAGGAGAGTAAGCTTCTGAAGAAGAAAAAGGCAGTGTCAGCAAAAAGCTTTTTTCTGTTTTCTAAGGTATACAAATCCATTGTGAGCAAATGGCATGTACACGGCCTGCTAAGTTGGCTGTATGGGCATTTGCCTGAACATAAATAAGCAGAATGCTCCCAGGGTCCTGTGTTTTTCCCTTTATCTGCTTGTCGAGTATAAGGGGGAGATTTTGATGTCTCTCCCCAATGTTGGGTGCCTCTGGCAATCTGAGGTGAAGGGCAGTCAGTTCCAAGGTCCTTACAAGGTTGGAAGATGTTCCTGGTACAAAAGGGCAAACCGTGCCTGTGGGAAGAATCAGAGGGAAGTAAATAGCATTTCCATGCTTGCTGTGTGGGCTTTCCCTGAAGATGGGAGTGCCAGAACTTGCAAGCTTTATAGACTGGAGACTTTACTTGTGGTGTGTAAGGCAGAACACAGTTTCAAAAAGTAGTATTCTGGAGCGTTACTGTAATGCATTTAGGGTCCCGAAATACAATATACGTATTATATTTAGACCTGTTCCAACTTTACATCCTTTTAAAGCAGTGAATCTTCAGCCATACTGTCTCCATGGAGGATCTTGAGCTCTCAAGAATAGCTGTGTAGAAGCTGCTACACTACATTGTGGAACATGTCAGTAAGATGGTAAAGGCTGTTTTGAGGCATGACGTCATCTGCTTTCAGTGCTCCTCTTTTTGTTCTTTTCTGAATACCTTCCCCCCCTCTGTTAACTGTCAGACTTAAAAAAATCCTTTCATCTCCTAGGATCCCAGCAGAAATTCTAATCAGAATGCAGAGTGCTTTCAGCCAGATCAAAGACCTGCAGTTCTCCTTACTTTGTCCTGTCTCGCCGAGATGTCACTATTTCTCACGTCAGGGTGTTTTTCATACGATAGAAACATTAGCATAATGGAGAGAGGTTTTGTGGTGAGGTAACTCTGCTGATTCTCTATGTAGGTTTTATGCCAACAAAGATGTGTTTGAAAGCAATTGGGGAAGTTTTATGTTGAGATTACTCAGGAGGATTTTTAATTGCATTAAACCCATGACCCACAGAAAAAAGTATGCACACTGTCTGTAGAATGTAAATGTTTGCGTGTGCATGTACTTGCAAATTCTTGCACAATCTACCTAGATTTTTTCATTGCCTTTCCTTGGTTGGTAATTGGTTTTTTGGAAATGAAGTTATACCTGCAGATTTCAGGATTTATTACCTGGGGTCAGTACTTGATTATAATCACAAAATGGGTTAATAGCAAACTATTAGAAGTTATTCTTAATTATGCTGTTAAATCTTTCATAGTAGCATGTTACAGTTTTGAGGCCTGATTTCAGCCATTAAATAATTTTGGGACTACAGTGGTCTCCATTTGTGCTTATTCCTTATAATGCCAGTCCATCAGTAGTTAGTCCAACATCATATGCAAAGTAAGTTTCACCTGTACTGTCTGTATCTGCATCTCTGTTCTGTGGGTGCAGAAGTTGCAGTTTTTGATACTTCCATGCTGATCAAGTTGTATAGCATCAGAAAATGTTCAGTTACTCTAAAATATTGCTTTTACTAAATGATCACAATGGACCAAAAAAAAATTTTTCTTTACTCCTAAAATATACTTTGGGTGGCATTCATTCCCACTGATTTGATACTTTGTTTTTGTATATAAATCTACAGGATGTAATGAATACCACTAACCTGTTGCAGCACAAATAGGAAAAGAGATATAGACACAACCCTACAATATATTTAATTCTTCCTTTGAGATGTTTTCATTGTCCTAAGGCCGTAGCTGATAAAGACTTCATCAGTTCATGAGGTCTTGGCTTTTGCTCCCTCCAGAGAAATATGTGGGTAAAAAAAAAAGAGAGATAAAAATAAATGAGTCAGAAATATCTGCCTATTATTCAAGTTCTGCAGCAGTTCTGTTTTGAAAGGATATTGAGAATTGGTGGTAAAAATACACTTCATAGCCAGAATGGTATGTTTTACCAGGTTGGACACCTGCCTCCGTTGAGCAATCCAAAATAACTTCATTTGCAAAAGATCTGGGCTGCTGTTTAACAGGTAGGGAGACACAAGGAAGGGAAGCACCAGAGAGATTTACCTCATTAGCACTTGAGTGACAGAAATACCTGTGTTTAATGCTGTTGCATTAGTGTGTGATGTTGCTTCATGGGAAGAACTGTTGGTTGCTATCCCAGCTGGTGCTGTCAGGTGTAAGTGTTTTGGTCTTAGAGACCCCACCACTCTTCAGGCTTCAGCATTGAACTCATTTCTGCACAGAGGGGCACACGTGCTTACTCTCCCTGTCATCTTTCACTGTTTCTTTGTTGTCAGAGTCTGAGCTATAGGAACCTTTGGAGAAAGTAACTAGCAACTGCATTTCAGAACCCAGAGCCAAATTTCAGCAAGCCTAATCCTGTAACCACATCTCATTCAAGTAGGTGTGCTCAGTCAGCATAACTGTGCTGGAAAGTGGGGGAGAACCATCAGTAAAGATATAACACTGAAAAGCATTCAGAAAGATCTCTTCCTGTAACACAGGCTTTTTCAGTCATCTGCTTTTCATAGTTCATCTTTTTGTATATGCTTTGCTTTAAGCTTGGCAGAAACTGGACAAGAATTTTCTAGGCACTGCATATAAAAGCAGAAAAAGTTGGAAGACTTTCCTTCAACACTTATCTTTTCTTTTTTTCATCTTGCCAACACTAGAGGGATAAGCGTTTGGATTTTAAAAACCTTTCTATTTAAAACAAGGGAAAAAGAAGGATTCTTCTACAGACAGAATGCATAGATCAACCTTAGGGGGACCCCCCCACCCCAACCCACCCCAGTATTTCTGGAGTAGGTAAGAAGATAAAGCCAATCAGATTCAGAAATGGAAAGAACTTCATGAGTCCACACCCCATGTAGATACATTTTATGTTTAGTATTGGGAGAAAGGCTTTCAATGCTATTCTTGCAAGAAAAGATTATTAGCAGAATTTTCGTACCTTTGAACCAGCATCTTTCTTGCCATCAGCTAAAAGCATTCTATCTAGTAGATCGTATTGTAAATAGACTGAAGTACAATGTGAACAGTAAGTATTTAGATCTCGAATGTTGTATTCATTACATGTTGAAGGAGAAAAGGCAATTTTGTCTTAGAATTTGACTCCTACTCACCTTAAAGTTCAAGGTGCCATATCCAGTGGCATTCTAAAGGTTGTTTTGTAAATTTCTGCACCAGCAAAAAGCCTGTCTGGAGGCAGATCTTGCATTATATTTTAGAAATACTGAAAGTCTAGACAGAGGTTAAATTGCAGCCAAAAATGTAAAGAGTGAGCTGTTCATATGAATACAAATGACCAGGATAGAGTAAAGCCTTTTATAAGCTTCAGAATTTAAAACACAGACACATGCGGAGATTTATTCCTTTGCCAGCTTTGATGACTAATAATTGTAAAGATACACTTGAGAATTAACCCCATCCGGGTTCCCCTGAAAGGAACTTAAGGTTCCATTACAGCCTCTGAGCAGTAATGGCAGCAGCTCCAAACCCATGTAAACAGAAGAAAAAAGCATATAAAGTTACTGTTCCTATTGAGTTCCCTCTCTTACAACTTTCTTAAGTAGTGTTAAACAGTACAGCAATCTTTTCCCTTTAACTAATGTTGAAGATGGCAACTACTAGGATAAAAACCTGAATTTTTATTAGGCTTACAACCATACCTAGAGCTGCCATGATCCCTTCTTTGGGAACTGCTGACTTTGACATTATTGTATCCATCAGCCTAAATCATTCCTTTATGGTGCAGCATTTATTCCTTTTTGAATCAAAATAAATACAGCAGAAAAAATAATGAACAACTGCATTGTTAAGGAATAATCTTGACATGCTGTAGACCTGAGCTGTCTTATTACAGATAGATTGATTAGAATTAGAATTATTTGAATTGTTGAATTTGATCTCAGTTTAAATCAGCAAGCAAGAAACCTTAGTTTAAGTAAAAGACTTTAATCATGTTTCATGTTTATAATTGTATTTATCTTTCTAAAGAAAGCTTATGGTTGTTTTCTGGTAACCCTTTAAACCATTTTATTTTCTTTGGAATGACAGTACTAAATTTGGAACTATTTTTTTACTGAGCGAGGAGGCAGTCTCGTGTAGGTACTTACAAGGTTGACAGGTATTTATTTGCAGGTTTAATTTATGTATTTGATTATCTTTAAAAAAAAAGAGAGAAGTGTTTACCAGAGTGCTGTTTTTCATTGATTATGTGGACAACTCTCTTGAGAAGGAAACTTGAATGAAATCATTACTTTTCTGCAAATGTTCAGATTTTAATGATTATGTAAACATTAATTGTATTAGATAGAATATGGGAAGCCTTTATCAGAACATGTTTTAAAACTTAGCAACTCCAGGAAATCTTGTTTTCATTTGGTGAAATTAACAGATTCTCAAGGTGTCAGGATTTTAGTATTTGTAGGTGCCAGTTTTTATTTCTCTCTTACTTAGAAGGGGTAAGCATGCATTCCTGCTGTTTTCAGTCACAAGTTACTCATTGAGCTGAACTAAACATAACATAGGAGAATAAGGAATATATTATGATTGCAGCTGTAGAAGGGGCAACAGTCATTACAAATCCTGGTTTCAGTTGCTTAGCTAGTAACTTTCTCCAGTCTGTGGTATCCTACTGGATCAATATGCTGTAAAATATGTTTCTTGAGGGGAAAAAAGATACTTAGTGCAACTTGTTGAATTCAGGTGGGTTTTTTTGTAAGCAGTTTGTTTCAAATAGAAATTCTGTTAATTTTTTGTTAGCTTTAGCTTACTGAGTCACAGCGCTAAGTAGCACTGAATTGTGGTCTGAGCAAAACCAGGGATAGCCATTCAAATGAAAATGTTAGGCCATTTTAACTTCATCCATCTTCACACATTATGTATAAAATAACAAAATAGGCTAAAAATGGGAAGGTATTTATCCTATACTTTGGGGAATACAGGGTTTTGTCCTGTTGCAACCAGCGTGTACTCAAAATGCTGAACAGTTTTAATGTCACAAGACAGAAGAATAAGTACAAAGTCAAAAGTCTTCCAGATTAGGCAGAAAATTTCTTAGGAAAGTCAGTGGTTGTGATTATTTTACTGTAATCAGTAGTAAAAGAGAGAGTAAAGGCAATTTATGAGGTAAGTTATGGTGCTGATTTGTTGCCATTAGTGATGGTTTTCTGTGGGGTGAATTAGGGTGTTCATGGCTTAGATGGACTGTGCAAGCAACTGTGGATGAGCTTCTGGTAAGATGAAGACAAGTGTTTTATTGAAAATGGATTTTTAAGAACAGGTTGAGTATTTAGAGCTTGGACATTGTTTTGACTTTGTCAGTTTTATTCTGGAAAAATTTAATTTAGGAGCTGGAGAGGAAAGATGCGCAGAAAGTAGTGTTGGCTCTCTGGTGTCCTGATGTTCGGTATAGGAGTTGCATAGCCTGCTACAGCTGTTAAGTTGCAAATACATCTTGGGCTGAACATACATGTTGTAAAGCTGATCCACTTACCTAGGTTTACTCAGGATTTTCTGTTTTGTTTTTTCTTGTTTGTAACTAAAAGTAATGCTTACAAGAAAGTAGGACTGGAGATTGGCTAAGAATGTGAAATGATTTGAAACATTCTAGGCCATATTACAGTCTAGCTTAGCATGGAAAGGGATTTGTGTTTATCTGTTGTTCTGTTGGGGTTTTTTTCTTTACAATGTTTGAAGAAAGGTTTCTCCAGGAGACTAATATGAATGCTAGTAATACCTAAACAGGCAGTTTCATGACACTGTTGTTTTTCTACTGTGGAAACAGTATCAGCTCTTGCAGGGTGCATGGAAGCAGAGCTGGAAACAAAGCACCTCTCTGACATTCCACTGCATGAGAATTCCCGTTCTGCACCACCTTTATTGAGAAGATTGTCAGAATGGTTGAATGATGGCAAGTCATGTGCTGGTTTTATAGTGCGGATTGATGGAGAGAAGGACAAAGGCACTAAAGTACTTTTTCCTGTGTTACCTCAGCCAACATAAGAAATATAAGGCTCGTGCATTTTCAGTGAGAACTTCCCTTCGTTTTACTGTATACAAGGAAAAATTCATATGATCTTAATTTTAAACAAATCATGGTATATAAGCTTGCTGTGTTCCACAGGGCATGCAAGATGAATGCAGTCTGATCAAGCATGTAAAAAAGGCCTACACCATCTTATTGGACTTCCTAGTAGTCAAGAAAAGTGTTACGTGCTTTGTTGGTAACAGTGAAGACATTCAACTTAGTAATATGATCCAGTAAAGTATCTGTTGTGTTGTGCTCTGAGAATATCTGTGGTTTTGATGCATGTTGCTGCAGAGTATGTAGTAACAGCTAGCAGATGTGATGTGTTTCCAGAAGGTGAAAGCCTTTGGAAATGGAAAGAACATTAAGATGACCATGATAAGGGATGAAATAATGCACCATAGGTATAGGTCTGATGATCTTTTGTTTTATTATACACCATTATAGACAAAATGGTTACAACAAAATCAAAATTACTGTGACAGGGAGGAGGGAGACCTACATTAGCATACATCTTTCTTTAGCTTATAAATGATTGGGAATGTTAATTTTCAAATAGCTGGCTGTTTTTATTTACAGAAATAGATGTTTATGCTTTGGTAGGACTCAAAATGTTTGGTCAGCCATCAGTTATTGAGACGTTTAGGAAATTACCTGATTATATCCATCAAGCTGTAGGTTTCTTTTTGGCTCCAGTAACAAAGAAACTTGAAAAGCTAGTTTACGTTGCTTGATTCCAGCGGTTCATTTTTTCTAAATATGTACGTCCATCTTCGGAAATGTCCAAAAACATTAGAGTGCAGAACAAAAATTAAAATAAGCAGGTGTATTTATTCAACTTGTATGGCTGCTTATTTCTGCATATACATTCATGCCTGTGAAAAAGTGTTCTACTCCCTAAGGAAAGAAGAAGCTTTTATTACAAACAGACCCACAAAACAATGCTTTGCTGTAATTGAATAGAGGTACTGATAAGAAAAGGTCATAGTTTAAAATTTTCCTGGGGTGATATCTGAGGTTATTTCTCTCTGTGTTTCCAGAAATGGGAAATTAAGGTGCAAATTTGTGAATGTAAGATGCCCAGTAGCAAAGTGAAAAAACCTGTTATTCAGAGTGCCTATTTTGGGTGGAGTTTTTTTGAGGAGGGGTTGTTTTAATGCTGGTTTAATAGCTATTTTTAAAGCTGCATGCTCCAGATAACGTATCTATACTGTCTGCTGGAGTGAGGCCAGTTGCATATTCAGTCCTTCTCTGTGCCAAGCACTCCAGTCACTCTGCTCAGCTACCTGTAACTGTTCTTCTGGCAGAGTGCCTGTTACCTCTTTTTCTATTTCTGTCCTTTACTTGGTAAATCTTTGGTTCCTAGGCAGAATAATCCCTTCCTTACTCTCTTTTTTTTGGGGGGGGGGGGGCGCGGGGGTAGGACAGGATGAGGCTCAAGAAGCTTGGATAGAAGCCCAAGCCCCTCCTATCAGCTGATGGTATCCCCTTACCTATTTCCTAAGATCCTGGCTGTCCCCTGTCCCTGAAGGAGAATGTCCCCAGGCTTTTCAGCAGCCTCCCTTGTCTCCCCTCTGCTACATCAGTTTGAAAGCCTGAGGGGCTCTGTTAAATGTGGAGTTGGTCATTTCAGGAATAATGCTGTGGCAGCTCTCAGCAGTTGGTTTCCATCTTCACCAGCGTGACAGATTTTGTGGGACACTGGGCTGCACATCCTTGAAAGGTGCTGGAGTTGCCCTTGCCTCCCAGCTTCAGTCTAATTAATGATCTATGCGCATGTGTGGTGTGCCAGGTCCTCAGCGGACTAAGGCAGATCCTTGGTAACTGGGGGAACCATGTGTTTTCTCTTTGGACCAGGTGAGGATTTGACCCAGGATCTAGTTCAGGAAGCATGTAAACAGCCAACAAAGAATAATTTATTGGGTTTGTTGTTAAAATGGAAAGGGGTATACAAGAGAGCAGCTGGTAGAAACTCCTGTTTTCTCAGCTGTAAGTGCAGACACAATAAACATTCCTTCTTTCTCTTGCTGAAAAATGAATGGGGATTTTGATCCCCTCCTCCACTGTAGAGCTTGTCAAGCTGAAAGCACATGGATTTAGGCAGCTGGCTTTGCAAGCAGATTTGCACCTTTATGAGTAATATCTTTTTCCAAGAATTGGTGTGGATATAAAGCTGGCTTTAATCTCTAGAGTCAACTTTATGATCATCCTCTTTAAATTGTAATTTATTTAATTCTGATCTCTCCTCTTTCACTGCTGTTTTCATTTAACAAAGGGGAAGAATACTCCTTTCTTCAGTCTGATCAGCCACTTTCTACTTAGTTCCTTTAGGGAGTGAGCAGAGCAGGGCTAAATCCAGCCACAAGCAAAATAGATGGCCTCTGGCAGCAGACAGCTGGGAATAAATGGACAACCCAACTCCCTCCCTTGCCTACACTGCCTGTGCCAAAGCTCTGACAAACCAGACTGGCTGCTGGTGCTTGTAACTGGGGTCGGGCAAGGTATAGCAGCTACTGTGACACCATGACAGAGGAGCATTCGCAGCAGGGGTGGTACACTCTGCTTTCTCTGCAAAGGGGTTTCTTTTTTTGTCTTCCATGGAAGTTAGTGTCCTGCAGTGGTTGCACCTTTTCGCTGAGTTTCCCTTGTCCAGGTTAAATCATAAAGCAGCAAGTTCATCTTATGTAAGATACTATTGTGTTGTTTTGAAAGTCATCATTCTTTGGAGGAATTAAATAAAAGTAGCCAGACTGAAACACATCCGGTACATAATTGCATATAGTTGTAGTGTTTTCCGCCTCTTCTGTCTTCTCTGTTCTCCTGTGCAGTGGGTAACATGACACGTATAAGCCTCCTGTACTGTGGGTGCCCTGGACAACTGGATGCTTGTAAATGTCAGTTTGGAGCCTGAATACAAGATCTGAGTAGGGCACTGCTACAAGGCAAAGTGGCAGGGCGTCCTGGCCTTGCACCCTGCACTGATGCCCATCAGCAGAAGCAAAGCCAGTAGTGGGTTATATTTATAACTAACAGTCTTGGCTGTATTCCTGTCTCAAAAGGGGAGGAACTACAAAATACCCCTTCGCATTTTGAAATTCTCTGCCTGTTTTGAGTAGCACAACCTCATTTTACTGCACAGCTTGTACCTACCTAAGTAAGGGAACATTTGTCCTACAGTACATGCAGTACTTAAAGTGAGGTACCTACTGTCTCTCTCTTTAAATAACTGGTCTGACAGTATGGTATTTTTCTGAAAAGAATAAAACATTCCCAAAGCTGGTAAGAGTCCACAAATTTCAAACTGCCTGGCGAAATGCTTGAGTTGGTTTTGCTATGTTTATCCTTGATTTGCTTATTGGTCCGTGTGCTTGACATCATACACAGTGGAATAAAGGACAATTCTGTGCCATTAGGCTTGGAAGAAGTTAGATACACTAAGAGATATGCTAAATAGAAGGTAGCCTCTGAAGTACTATGATTGGCTAACTTAGTGTGGTTAGGGAACAGTTAAAAATATATCATGAAGGACTCGATTTTTGTTTTTCACTGCAAAAAATATTTCTCTGAGGAAAGTGCGTGGATGAAAGAACAACAACAAAAAAATCAGTAAGCTGTTGCTCATTAAAACGTGATGTGAAACATAGATGGATTTATGGTGGACTGCCCAGTAGCCAAGACCTGCCTATGCACCTATGGTTTACTTTTTGGAAATGGTTGCCTTTTTGACAGCACTGTGGTTGAAACTAGAGGTGAGCATCAAGTGTTTTGTCCCCTTTGTTGCAGGTGTTATGCTTCATATGAAAACCTTACTTGTTTACCCTGAAAGCTTACCATGTAGCTCTGCCTCCCTTTTGCTCATGGGGTGCAGGAGGACAGCAATGCACAAGGAAATCAGAATCTAGCAGTGAAGAATGAAGAGCGCATAGGTAGTAGGTCAAAATTAGGTTAACTTGAACTGTGGGACTATGGCAGCAAATCTGAAAAGGTGAAACCTGGTCTGTGCAAATCCAGTTTTTGAAGTCTTTGGCAGCAAATATAAGGTTTGGATCTTCCCTTGCTTAAGTTGGCTACTAAGATCCATTCAGTATTTGTATTCCTGCAGCACTCTCTTGCCAGCACCTCCTTTTTGCTTAGGTTGCATGTGGTGTGAAACTGAACAACTTTGCAGAATAAACGGTTTGGCTCATATGCTTCTGTATTGCAGGCTTTGATACTCAAGCCAGAGGTATACATCGCTTGTAATCTGTACAAGTTCAACTGTGATCAAACTGAGAAGTGTCGAGGGTTGTGTCAGTCAGTGTAATGTTAACAGTAGTTTGAAGCTAGTGTGTGATGTATTTCTGGGAGATTTTTTTGTGAAGCATAAAAAATTTGAGTAGAATAAATGGAAAATGCAGCATAGTTACAATGTGGACTCAGCTCTCAGCGAATTAGGTCTCTGTCAAAATTATGTTAATTTTGTCTCAGGTTAAATTTAGGCTGCATATTAGGCACCGTGAAAAAGTTGCTGTTTGCAAATACTGTAATAGCAATGTCTACCTACAGTCTGAAGTTTTTGCCTGCTTTTAAAATAAGAAGTCACTATTGGCTTTTGTTGACAGTGTTTTTTAGGCATACCCATAAAGTGTTCCTTTTTAATATAACATGAAAGGGGTCTGCTGTCATAGTTCAAGCTTAGCACTAGAAGGCAGAAACTCCTGAACTCCGGTCCTAACTCTGATTCAGTTCCCTCTGACACTGAATGAACAATTACAAAAGTTGGAATCTCTGTCTAATTAGCTTGAAAAGCCTTTGATGCTACATCTCTATCTAGCTTGGTTAATGGTTACTGGAATGCATGCTTCACTGTGGCACCCCTGCAACAGTTGATGGCTAGGAGATGGAGGTTTTCTAAAGCATCTGCAGTAATTTATTTATTTTTTAAAATTAAACTTCTAACTAGCTTTGAAGCAATTTATTCCCTAAAATCACATAATCTTACAGATAGCCCAGGTTGAAGAAAGTCCATGACATAAATACTATTTGGTACCCAGAAGGTTTTAAACTTACTCTGACATGCAGCTAGTGGGAACCAGCTTTCTGCTAGAAACTGACTTTCTGGCAGTCTTTAGCAGGGGATCTCTCTCACTGCAAAGTGAACAGCTACAAAGGTGATTTCAGCAATTACGAATTACAAGCAGGCTTTCACTAACATTTCTTTTTCATTTTGAAAAATTAATCTAGTTGATAACTTGTGTACCAGCTTTCAGACAGGTGGAGAATTAATTGAAGTAATGACAGGCATAGCTGGGCTAGTAGAACGGTAACAATCAAATCAGTACTTTACTTATTATATATGCCATTTTTTACAGCCTTTGTGTTAATCAGTTTTCAGAGACATAAGTAAAGATTCCAGCAGAACTGACCCTTTGTTGAGCTTTAATACAGTAAGTTTTAGCCTGACACACTTCAAAATTGCTGAGATTCAAAAATCTCCTCAAAGGAAGAAATGTAGTGTGTTATACAGTTCTTAATTTCTCTCTCTCTGTTTTTGTATGCCAGGATACCAGGAAAAGATATAATTAATGAAAGAGTTGGTTTAAATTAAACTTTATGTGGTTGCATGGGGACAAGGAAGGCACTAGAGAATGTCTTATCAGAATCACTATAGCAACAGCTCACCCCATCATTCTCCGTGTTTTCCGCAGCCTATGATACTCTCTATTCAATCACTAGATTATTAATGGCAATTATATTCAAAGCTAGTCATTGCAACTGTAAGCCCAGAATTATTTTTAACAGAGAGAAATTCTAGGAGCTGTGTCCTTTACAGTCAATAGTTTGGGGAAATGTTGGGCTTTTTATTCTTCTTGTTATTATTATGACAAGACTTTTTCTTGTTAACTCTTGCCCTTTGAGTGAATTTCAGCTTTACGGTGAAAGTGGTACAGATTCTTTATGTGTGCGAGAAGAAAAATCTGATTTTCCTGCCTGTCTTTTCCAAAAGGGGTGGGAAAGGTGAAGGATGTTGGCTAAAAAGACACTCTGTTATCCCAGAAGAAGGAGAAAAATAGAAGTACTATATGGAAGTGTCTGTATATTTGGTTTCTGTCATTGGGGATATATCTCTAAGCAACACAAAGTGAAGCAAATCTCCCGTGCTGTTCACCTCATCATTGTCTTGACCGTAAAGGAGTAAAGCCAAAAAGGGGGGTTGCTTGTTTCATAGTTTGCATTTGAAATAAAACTTCTGAGTGTTGATAAAATGGCCCAGTTTTATTTTCTGCATGAAACTAAACTGGGCACCACCACCTTTTCTCTGTAGCAGTATTTGTACCATCACAATGTTCTTTTCTCTACTGGTCACACTGGGGATACCCAAATGGCCAGTTTTAGCTTTAGGGAGCTAGCTGGCGACCTTCCCTTTAACCTGTCTTCTTTAAATGCTATGTTTAGAACAAGGAACCATGTTGATACTGGATTTTTAAATGTTAAGTCCTTTAGTTTCTAGCTAGACAAGGCCTATGACCGATGTCCTATTATGTCAGGTTGAGGCATACAGAGCACCTTCAATCAAGCTGATACAGAAGAAATCTTAACTCATGTTCTTTGGAGAAGTGAAGTTCCACTGGTGTCCTGCCAGGGAGTGCATAGTTCTGGAGTATTTTGAATCTACATGGCTACAGGAGCTTTTTAGGAAACACGTTTAACAGCCTGGAAGAGTTTTCCCAGGGACAAAGGGTGTACTGAGAAGCAGTATGTTGTTTGAGCCTGGGCTTTGCTTTTTCAGTCTGGTTATGAACTAATCAGTATAAAGGTTGAAGGCATTCAAGGTGAGCCTGTGGGATACTTAAGTTCGTCGAGTTGTCTGAAGGGTTCCTCCTCTCTGTGCTTTGCAAATGATTCTAGAGGGGCTCAAGGCTGCCTGGTGTAAGCTGGTGGCAGAAGGTTGGAAAAGCTGCTCCGCTGCAGTTCTGTTATGTTCACTGCATGTTGATAAGGGACAGATAAATAAATCAGTTACTTTTCAGAGCCAGGAATCCCAATAAATTCCTTCAGACTTTGCTGTAGGCTCTGGATCTGTTGCTGTTACTGTTTCTTTTGTGGTAGTTCTTATGTCTATTTATGTATAAGCAAAGCATTTCTTTTGTGCTGCTGTAATATGTTGTTTTGAAATTTGTAACATTTATCTAGGATTTTGCAACTATTTGATGATACTATTTTTTTCTTTTTAACATAATAAGGCTGTTCCTTCTGTTTTACTCACAAAGGTGCCTTAAATCTATCAAAAGGAAGAAGAGCATTTGGTGATATAAGAGGTTGACAACAATGGGCAGAAATGCTTGTTGTATCAGAAATTCAGCTTGTCATTTGTTAATCAACTCTAATAACTGGCTGTCAAAGTAGCTAGGTCAGTAAAGGGTAAACAAGATCCTAGCCGCTGTATGGTTGATTGCTGTATGTGATAGTCATTGTTAGAAAGACTTTGCAAAGATGAGCTTTCTATGCAGGATTGTGGTTTTGAGCAATGCAATAGCTACTCTGAGACTGCTGAATGGTGAATTCTGTCCCTGCAGTTGTTAGGAGAAGGTGGTTACCAGGCTGATATTCTGAGACTTCCTAAATGACTGCATAGTATGTACTTCTACCCAAAATATGTCTTCTCCCAGATCTGGTCCTTTTACCAAGCTTAAGGGTTAAGAAACAGGTAAACCTGTGAAATCGGGGTGAACAGAAATGAAAGCTGAATGTGGTATAACTGGAAAGCAAGACTTGATACTAAAAATATTCTTTCAAGTCTCCTGTTCAGCCTTGATGTTTGACTATGCTTCTGTACTGTAGTTTGTCCATATCTAAAACTTGATCATTTAGGCCTGTTTTGAGGCCACATTCATCAGTGGTGTTAGAGCTCTGTGCAACTCCTGAACAACAGATGCTGTGCAAGAAATAATGCATTCATGTGGAGGTGGAGTGAGCCTAATTTAGAAGAATTAATTTTATGTTCAAAGCAATCAATAGCTAAGTTAGTTTAAAATCAAAGATCAGGGAAAGTCAATAAAAATCAAAACAGAATAAGGGCTGAATGTGAGCTTTCTTCAGGGAGTCCACAAACTGCTTCTCTTCTTGTGTAAGAGTACAATTCTGTCTCAGCATTAGACTATCCTCTGTCATAGTTGACTCGTCTATTTTTTTAAATCTGTCCTGTTACTGCTCTTGATAATTGATTTCTTATACTATGTGTGCTAGTTCAGTGTTTCATTTCAACACAAAAGGGAAGTGTTCCCTCTGTTTTACTTGAGTGTAAGCAGTTAATGCATGAGGTATTTCCTATAGGACTGATACGTTTATACGTGAATTTTTAAAAGGGTGCATACAAAGAAGGGTGTAGGCTACGATGCAGGCAAAGAAGAGATGGAAAAATAAAGTTTTGTCCATGTTTAAAAGGAAATTTCAATCAACAAAGATTTTTTTCAGGGCTGTTGCCTTTGACACTGACACATGAGCAATGCCTCTGGGTCCATTTACAATGCAGACAATTTTTCCCAAGGCCTGTGGCTTGAAATGACAAACAAAGGGAGAGTTTTGGGTGACGTTTCCTCAGCCTTCCAGTTTCTAAGCTAAGCCTGCCTGGAATCCATTTGGTCATTATGCACTGCAGCTTAAAAAATGTGCCTAGGAAGAAAAAACATGGCATTGCCAAGGAGCTTCACAGCCCTGTATGACTTGTGTAAAATGTGGAGTGGCTTTGGATTCATTCCATTGAGAAAGCTTATTCCTGGCTCGCAGAGACATGTCTTATGATACGTACTCATTTTAAGTCTCCTGCATTTTGCTTCAGGACTTTTTAGAATTTTAAGTGGATGAGAAGAAATCTGGCACTGTCCCCTCCTGATTAAAGCAAATGAACACGCAAACCCTTATTTCTGTCTAGTTCTAAAAGAAGTAAGAGAGATCTGAAGTATAGGTGGAAGAAATTTGTTACAGTTACTGTCACTAGGTAGGTTCCTTCCTTCCTGGACTAGATCCTACAAGGGGACTAGCAACATATGAAATCTTTTTGGTTTTAACTCTGAGGAAAGCACAATAACACATCTAAATGATGTATATTAGAAATAATGAAAGACTGGAGATTGCTCAGTGTCCTTCCGTTGTTACTTCCTCCACATCCTTGCAACGTGGCAGAAGATGGTACAGGAGTCTCTAAAGCATACAGCATCTCTAAAACAGAGATGAACATTGTAGTACAAGAGGTTTTGTTTAAGGAGTTGTTTTATGTATTGGTAATGCACAATTAGCAAAGCAAAATGCAGGTGAAATTTAGAAAGTCTTGAAGGAATCTGGAGGCCTAAGAGATCATACGGTTCTGTGCACTGGGTGTGTAGATCATTACAAAATACTTTCTCATTACGTCAGATGAAGATGGGGAAAGGAAGGGGACTCTTCTTCCTGTTTCCCAGATAGGGGAAAAAAGAAAAAAATAGGGTATTATACAAGGATAGCCTCTGGCAGTACGAGGACCCTTAAGAAAGCCATAAGGTATAAAATGGGAGCTTCTGATCAGCTTAGCAAGGAATTAGAACAGATCTGCTGAGCTGGCTTTCACTCCATACAGCGGAGCTGTTCTTGGTAGTATATTACTTCTGTAGCACTTGCTCTTCTGTAATCCAGCAAATTTTCCTTCATTGTCATCTTCATTTGTGACTGCCCCCAAAGCAATGAACTCCCCTCTACCAAATCTGGGTGAAAGAATATAGTCCAGCATCTTGGTGCTTCTGGTTGCTCTCAGGGTTGCTGTATTACTTCCCTTGAGAATACAAGCTATGTGAAAGCAGCTCTAGAGTGCATCACCACTTGATGGCACCAAACAAGTATGAAAGACCATTTAAAATAAATAAATAAAGAAGGGAAGCAACTCGGCTTTTCTGCACTGTGGCAGGGCACCAATAGAAGTAAGTCATGCTTGCTGTATTAGTAGGATACGCCGTAAAGCATACTCAGTATCTAAGAAACTTTTCCTTTGTTCAGTTTCTTTAACACAGTGTGAGTACTTCAGCACTGTTGTAAATAATGAGCAACAGGGCCTTGTGCAGGAAATTAGTAAACTAAAAATGTATTCTTAGCCCAATGTGCTGACCAGTTTGTGAGCAAGAGAGAGTGTGCGCTTGCTTGGCTAAAAATGTTCTGGTTGCCTTTTGCTGAGGCTGTACACTCGTGCTATCTCTTCCAAGTTATAATAATTTTGCAAGTACAAAGCAATAGTTTAATGAAAATCAAGTTTCTGGACTGCATCATTCGAACAATTTTCCAAAATAAGGGGAATTCTAGTACTGTTGCACTGTATGCTGTTAGATTGACAATGACCTTGAATGACCTTGAATTTCAGGACCTCCTTGTCTTACAGATACTTCTCTTGTCCTTGTGGGGACAGATGTTCTCAGTTCAATGACTAGAAGGATGACCATATTGATTCTTCAGTAATTAATATTAAAGTGTACCAACAGGGAGCTCCCCCAATACTGTTATGGATGCTTCTCCTTGTCTTTTCTGAACACATTATAAGAGTCTTGTGCTTCTCAGGTTTTTATTAGTTCTCAGAAAAATGAGTTTCAGCAGCAGACATCTGCAAGATAACATCCTGGTCTTTCCATTAAACACACAGCAATTGCTAGAGGCTTCCTTTATTTAATTCACTCTGAATCCTCTGTTTTCTGTAGTTTTAGATTCCTTCTGTCTTTTCATCTGTCCCTGAACATATTGCCTTGCTTAATTATATCCTGCTTTGTGTTTCGTGGAGAAGGAGAAAGGAGGAAGATGTTGATGCTTGTCAAAATGACCAGCAGTCTCCTCTTTTCCCTGATTCCCTTTCAAATAAAAATGTCTGCCACAACTTTTGGTTAGTTTGTCTAGGTTAGCTGTAAAAACAGATAATCTGTTGGCTTCCCTTCTCAGCTAGTAAAATAGAGACAGAGCTCATCCCAACATTATATGGATCAGAAAAAATTAAAGATTGCAGCGTACCTCCTTCCCTTCCACTTCTCCTTCTACCACATCATGTATTAATGGAAGTGTGTAGTGTTGAGGGATCATGTACACACATATGTATTGCATTCCTGTTGACATGGAAACAGAAAAATTTTGGCACTAGTCCCCTCACTTCACTCCCAGGCAACTGTTTTGTAATTAATTATTAGAATTAACTAGAAAATTCTTTGGCTGTGAAGCTGTTTGCTTTTTATTTGCATAGTACCTAGCATACTGGAGACCTGGTCCAAACATAAAGATCTTAATAGTAACATATAGTGGTTATATCTGATAGGTCCTGTGGTTGTCCATACACACACACTCAAATCAGTGCCTGCCCTACAAAGCTCATGCGAAGACTTTTTTAAAAGAGGTTTTGTAACATGCCTCTGAATTTGTGCATATCAATTCAAAAAACTTCTGTCGATTGAGGATCAGTGTCATCCTGTTTCTAGACCTTATTGCATCCCTGTTAGCCTCTTACTGTCCAAGTGCAATTTGACTCTGAAACCTAGAAGCATTTCATTATTACAGTAGGCTGTAGCATTCCCGAGGTGCGGGAGTTATTGGAGTGCTCCCTCTGTGGTGTACTCAAGAGAATAAATACTGCTCTGCAAAAAGGTGAATATTCAAACCTGTTAAAACCTTTGGTTTGTTTTTGGTTTTTGTTTTTTTTTTAAAATGTTTGCTTCCCTCCTGTGTAACTAATTAGTAGGAAGGATGCCAAAGATTGTATCAGAAGAAAGGCCTAAGTCTTTGAGAGCATCAGTGTCATCTTCTTATAAGACAAGTCAGTTGTTTTCCACTTGTGAAACAATATTAACCATTTAATGAAGTGATTTTAAAAGATGCTGGCAGCTTTATTGCTGGGTGCTGCTGTTGCACTCTGACCCAACTTTAATGGCTGGTGAAACAATCTGTAGCAATTAGATAATTTTTTCATCAAAATATGATTAAATCCAAATGCCTGTAATTAATGCTTTCTGTAAGCTTTATTGAAACAGGACTTTAATGAAAGCAAATACACGTTCTTGCTGTTCCCAATATTTGAACTCCAGAGGGAAGAAAATGGAAAGCAATTGGAGCAACAAAATGGATGTTTGTAATTTAATAGTCAAAGCATGCTTTTCTTTTTTTGTTAAATTCTAATTTAATGGGGAGATTTCATCTGCCACTTACAAAACTGTATATTTAGACTTTGTGTAGTTGTTTAGTTCTGCTTTTGGCATGGATGTCTTCTGCATTCTGAAGGCTCTCTAGGCTGCAGTACTTTTCCAGGTTTGGTCATCTGTGTAGCCCTCAGCTCTGGGATGCAATACGCAGAGATTCAGTGAGGAGGAAAGAGAGTTGGTGGCCACATTAATCTGATAAATGTTCTGGAAGGCATGCTCACTCAGATGGAAGAGCCAACCCTGCCTCTAAATGGTGCTGCAGCTTGGCTTGAGGCTGCAAGCATCTGCACATGAGCCCAGCTCAGTCATCAGCGTTTCCTACAGGAAGTGGCAGTCACTCCTGTGCTGGCGACTGAGCCCATTTTTCATACATACAATTTGAACTGAGAAAGGTTGCGTGCATCTATTCACACTGGGCTGTGAAATTCAGCCCAGGACTAAGGCAGCAGCTCCTACCACTGGACTCAATTGGGTTTTTAGTCTTTGCCAAAGGGAAAGTCCCCTATGCTTTCTGTCACCACTTCTCCAAATACAGAGCAAAGTGTATGTACCTGAATAATGATGAAATAAAAGAGCCTGAACTTAAAAGTATTTAATTTTACGAATTGATAGAGCGCTGGAGTAGGTTGCCTGGGAAGACTGCTGAAGCCATGGCACGAGGTGTCTCAGAACAGGTTAGAGAAACATCTGTTTGGAACAAGGCAGCTGGCGGGGGGGGGGCACAGGAGGGCTGTCCAGCAGTTTCCCCTTGCATGAGGCATGCTTCACTGATAAAGCATTTCTAAAGCAAATGAAGCCTGCAGCAGCCCAGGGATGGCCTGTGCTGAGGCACAGTGAGTTCTTAAGTGGTTGAAGTTAGACATGAATTAGAGAGGGTGGAAGACACCAGATAACACAAGCTCCAAAGGTTCAGACCCAGCTGTATTTTGGTGTAACTCTGATACTTGCTGATTTCATTGGTCATGGACTGGTGTTGCTTTTTGACTAAATCAGAAGGACAAGGTTAAAAATTAGTACTATAGTGTTTATAGCAATCTCAGTTGGCCTGCATAAATACACCAAGCTATTATTTTATGGTGTTCATCTTTTCAGGGGAAAACCAGTAGGCTTTCTGGAAAGTGAGATGTTTAAAATATTATGCATTTGTGAAAAGGTCAGATTCCCCCTTTGTACACACTATTAAAGTGCATCAAAACTTGTTTCTCTTACTTGAAAGGGCTAGCTGGAGCTCTTTGAAGAGCAATGGTTTACTGCAAAGTCAAATACAGACAGATTTATATTTAAGATCATGGAAGACGAGGGTTCTGAAACTCATAGTTTGTTGATTACAGAATTTGTTTCTGTGATAACCAAGAGTCGTATTGTCACTTGGACCATTTATCATCCTTTAGGTTTCGGCATAGTCCAAATTGCTGGTACTTGAGAGACTGGACCATCCACAGCTGGATCAGACAGTGCTTAAAATATGGTGCACAAGACAAAGCCTTATACACGTTAAAAAACAAGGTAAGTTTTTACAATGAAAAGACACGAATATATTTGGTCAGGTTTTTGAGGTAAGTGTGGCTTACCTGGAATTCCTGTTGCAGCCAGGTCCTGTAGACTGTGGTTTTAAGTTCAGATATTTCTTTGTCAAAACAAAAATTAATGTTGCACTTGAATTTTAGGTAAAGCTCTTTACAGCTTTAATTTCCTCGTCTTTCCCAGGAAGCTTTTTGTTTTAAACAGTATTGGTGTCCAAAACATGCTACATGCAGGAGAGGCATAAAAACCTGATAGGCAATGCCCCTCCTGGTCCCGAAGGCTCAGATAAAACACCAACACAAATCCAGTACATCAAAAGTTAGAAAGCCTACATCACACGAGCCATGCTAATCTCCTTGTGTTGCTTGACTAACTGTCACATTGCAGCAGTGTCCAATGCTATGGTTCTGATCTTTCTGATACCTGCAGCGCTGTGCTTGGGAAGATTTGAACAGCAGATTTTCACACTGATGGATTTTTTTTTTTCTTCTTCTTCTCTTCAGGTTCAGTATGGAATTTTCCCAGATAATTTTACATTCAATCTTTTGTTGGATTGTTTTATAAAGCAGAAGAAATACGAAGGTAAGAAAATATGTACCAATTATTTATCCTTCGTTGCATGTTCTTATATCTGCAGAGCCTTTCTTTGAACTAAAAACTTTGAGCTGTAGTTTCTCTGAGGTCACCTTAAAAACATGCCTTCTCCTTCCTTTAAACTACTTCTTTGCATGTTTATATCTCATTTCTGTTGGGTTTTTATTCATTATATAATTTTGAAACGTGCAGTTCACAGCTTCTACTGTGGTTAATCCCATTCTAAATGTAAACCAACTTGTCCAGTTTTTACAAGTCTGAGTTACATGCTGACAACATCATAGGAGTTATTAGTGACAATTAGAGTGTTATAAGAATCTAAATGCATGTTGGTAGAGTTCATCTTACCTACATTTAGCTATTCAAAAAGCTACATGTCTGAACTGTTTGTCTAGACTTTCTGTCACTGGAGAGAGCCAGCATGCTGAATTGCCATGTTGAGGTGCCTGTCTTTCACAATTGATTGTTTATGTGTTGAGATTAATAATCATGTCATGTTTGATTACAAATATTTAAGATTTTCATTTCACTGCAGGTTTTCTGGTACTGTAGACTTACAGTGAGCTTTTCTTTGGATCAACCTCTTGTAAAACAAATAACTGAAAGGGACAGTACAATTGCAGGACTTGTCTATAGCTTTTATCACAAAGGGTTTGCGAAATGACAAATTAATACATATATTTATTTTATTTTAATAGCCCCCTTATCTGTGAATTCCCCCTTATTCCATTCATATCTCTTTTCTGTGACAGGCTCAAGGCCTTTTGTTTAATAAAATGTCCTTCCTGACAGGGAGTGTCACTGGAACTCCCTGTGGAGGTCCTCCAGAGCACTGTTTGCTGAATACAGTGAGTGCGGTGGGTGACCTGTGACAATATTTCTGCTCCGTTGTACTGTCCTATCACCTTAAGGGCAGTGAATTTAAGTCAGTCTTCTCTTGTTTGTAGTCTAAACACAAGAACAAAGTTGTCATTTTTAGAGATTTTTTTAAAAAATGTTAATGATTGAAGGGCTGAGCAAAGAAGAGCCAACTGAAGAGTGTAGAGCTGAGTTTGGAAAGCTCCTTTGCTGTGGTCTCATGCTATTCAACCCATTCTTCCCTCTTGCAGTGTGTTTGAATAACCCAAGTGAGTAAGACAAATCCTATACTACTAGTCATAAGAAATCTTAACTTTCCCACTAGCTACTTCAAAACATATTACAGCAGTAAAGCATCAGTGAACATGAGTGGGTGCGAAAGGGAGCTGTTGAAATCTGCACTTGCTGATTACGTATGGTTTTCCTCCTTAGATGCTATGTCAGTAGTAACAGAGATCATGCTGCAAGAAAGTTTTGATGACTTCTCAACACAGCTTCTTTCTCTCTATGTTTCATACCAGTACTTGGCAACCAAGTCTGAATATACGGTAAGCTGACCACACTCAGAATGATACACAAAGCCTCCGTTTCTAAGTGTCATGGTGCAGTCAGTTGGGCACTCAGTCTTGAATATATTTTATTTCCCCTAAGTTTACCTGGAAAAAATAAATACTCCCTTTTTTTTTTTTTCATTATTATTGCAACTGCAGAAGAAAGAAAAAACAGACAACAAAATACGAAAGCCATCAAATAACTTGTCACCTCTTTTGCTCCTTTGTCTGAAAGGCAAGGTGTGCTGGGATTTTCAGATGTAATGTATGCCCATTGTAAGGTTATAAAATGAAATTTCAGTTCAGTTCAGAGAGGGGTCTGTCAGTTAACACATAAAACCTGTGTCACCTATTTTATAGGACCCTGTTAAGGTGAGTATTCCTCACCATTAGAGCTTGGTAATGATGATGTTGCAGAATTATAAAGCATTTTCACTAGGATTTTTACTATCCCATTTGGCTTTGGGTGTATTGTTTCTAGTATGTATTTGTTTTAAAACTAAATTTTTTACATCTCTCCTGTCTCCAAGGATTAGGGGTTTCTTATTCAAGTCTTGCTTGCTTAAGGCCAACAGGATAGTTCAGGCTCTTGGAACAGGCATTATTCTACCTTTGCAGAAGGGTCTCAGTTAGGTATCAGCAAAGGGCCCTGCCATGTCCATCACTTCAGGCAGCTGCTTTTCATTTAGTTTGGCACAAGCCTTCAATAGCATGTTATCCATAAGGAAAATGCTTGAGGCCTCCATTTGTCTTACATGAAGCATCTTCCAAAACGCATATTACAGGTGCCTTAAGGTTTTACTCAATTGGATTGTAATTTCAGTTTTCACTGTAGAAAACAGATGTGCATTTGCCCTGTTCAGTATTATTCTTCATTCCCCAGGAGTCAAGTATGCTTGATCACTTGTATACAAAAAGCAGAGGAACCAAAATATGATTTTTCCTTTGTGTTTGTCCACGTTTGTGTATCCTCAGTGCAAAGACAAGCACTTGTCAGTATGTGTAGCATTTTCATGAAAGCTGAATATGCAAGCAAGGGTGGTATGGTCATATGACATACTTGAGGACAAGTGTATTTATATAGCTGTGACTTATTTAATATGCATTTTGAAATAACCCCATCCAAAGACAGCAATAAGCCATGTTTTTATATGTATACACCATACAGAGTACCACTGAACACCTCATAATGCTCAGTACCAATTTTCTGTGTTTGATTTAAGAAGTGGGGATAGACAGAGTTATGAGATTTGCTCGGCTACTCCTAAAAATCCCATTGCCTTTTCCCAAGGTGTGAGACAGGTCAGCCAGTGTCCTGTTGCAGACAGGCCCTTGACCATAACTTAGGGTCCAGCAGCCTGATGAAATGTTTTTTAACTTTGAGAGCTGAATCTTGGGCAATCTAACTGTGTTAGTCCTTAGTGTGTGTAGCATTGGTGATAGAAAGCTTCCATTTTTCTGCTGTTGTAAACACCACTGAAAGCCTAAGTGGTCTTGGCTCTCCCCAGAAAGTTTCCTACTTGACTGCTGCAGACAATCAGTATAATTGATACCTTCCACTGCAAAGGTGTTAACTTTAAGTTCTTGCAGTTCCTCCAGCTCTTGGAGCCAAATGGGCTAGCTCCCAAAGAACCTAGACCACTAAAAGCCCTGTTTTTTCCAGTTACATGTGATTTTCCTGTAACATTCAGCTGGAGTGCTGAATTCAGCACGAAACAGCCCTGTCTCCTTGTACGCCTTGCCTGGCTGTCAGGTGACAGTATTTTGTGTCAGACAATAACATGCAAATTCTTGTAGCACCTGAATGGAGACACAAAAAAATGCCATACCTTGAAAAGACATCTCTAAATAATGCATTAAACCAGAAGGTAGAACCTTTGTGCTTTTTAAGACTCAGTGTACCTCAGGGAGTTTTTCAGAAGGCTTCTTCCTTTCTCCAGGGGTGGTTTTTTTCAGGTTATAAGGTAATAAACAAGACACTGAAGTACCGTGCCACAAACCTCATGTGTTACAGTCAGAATTCCTCCAATCTGTTGCCTTTTATAGCTTCCTTTTCCTCATTTTCTTAGCAATGGGAGTTGTTCACCTCCTTTTGCTTGCAGTAGAGACATTTATCATTAATGTTTGTGCTTCTCTGGTCTTGAAAAATGTACTGTACTATCCCATAGCAAAATAAAATTCACAGTACTCTTGTGGTTTTAACGTACTTACTGATTAGGTGCCCTTCTTTAGCCATCACTGGTGGTCTGGCTTAGACATCTGGTACTTCTCTCTAGCTGGAGAGACAGCTGTACTTTTAATCCTGGGGCATACAGTGGTCTTGGTGAGTTGCATATGTTCTTTTCACAGTGCAGATTTTGGACTCAGAGCAGCGCATTAGCAGCATATTCTTCTCTCAGCATTTTCCTATTCCAGTGAGGGATAGTGGAGCATGTATCTTACCACATACTTAAAAGAAGGCTGCTCTAGTACAGATGCCATGTAATTCTTTTCTTCAGCAATGTTAGCCTGAAGCATGTGGTAGGACATACAGGGCAGAGACAGAGCCAGTGTAAATCAGTGCAGCCCTCTGTCCTGAAGGAGGTGCACTGATTGACTTCCATGGAAAATCTCAACCACTCACATTTTACCATCTTCTGGAAAGAGAGGTGTTCCTGTTCCTCAGTATAATGTGTACTATTCCTCAGGTTATACATACTGTAACTCTGAACACTAGACATGTTTAATGATTCTTTATTGCCAAGACATCTGATGAAAGCCACGTGTGCTGTCTTTGGCTGCTGCCGTTTTATGTTTGTGTTTGTCAAGGAACGCTTACTTAGTTTACATTATTTGCAGTGGGAAGAGGAGAGAAATCTTGGAGCATCGCTAGTGCTTACAGGTCTAAAGCAAACAAACACTGTGGGTTTTAGCTCCCAGCTATATGGCTATGCATTCCTTGGTAAGTTTTACCTCCCTCTCAGTCATCTTTTCTCTCTTGTCTTCAGTGGCTGAATTAAATTGGCGTCTTTGCTTTATTAAAATGTAATCAAGAAGAAGGCTAAGAAAAAAAAAGGCAAAAATAGCAGAAGGAACAATTTCAGAGTTAAGACCAAACCTGTTTTGTAGGCCTGGAGGGTAGTACTGATTTGAATGGTATGCCCTTTATCAGACAGCTTCAGAACCTCATGTAGGGCGCCCTGCAGGTTTGGATTGGCAGCTGAAAGAAAGAAGATGTTCTTAAAGAACAGTAGAGTTGGTTTGTTTGTGGACCAACAAATGTAAAAAAAAAAAAAGTACAGAGTTCCTTCAGACAAATTTAAGGTTGTGGACAATAGACTCTTTTTCTAGTTAGTGAGCTTCTTAAAATAATCCTTAAATCTCAAGAAGTTTGGAGAACATAGCCTGAAAAACACTATGTTTAGAACATTTACTACTCACTGTAAAGGTAATGTCTCTGTTGTGAACAATGGATAGCAGTGCCTTTATCCTGTATCTGTTAAGGAGTCTTCACCGCTAATGATATGCTACATTATTAAAGAGCAGTTAGATCAGAATATATCCAGAATTGGAGGGAAGGGAAGGGGGAATTAGGTAAGTAATTCTTGAATTTCTTCTAATCTTTAGAGGAATATAGTGCAGATAGGTTTTGTCCTTCTCTACAGTACGATTATTTACTTGAAAGTAATTATTTAATTTAAAATTTATGATTATGTAGTTGTTCCATTACTGCATTGTATTTTTATTCTAGAATTTATTGAGGATAATAAAAAGTGGACTTTTCTTAAAATGTGGCCTCAAAATACGATGTGTAGTGGTAGAGTTAGGATGCTGATTTGGATTTATCCTGACTGTAAGACAAAAAACTAATTTTCAGTCAAAAAGGGGGGTAAATGTGAAAATTAATTTGAAAGCAGGATTCTCCATAGAGCTATGGTTTGCTGTTCAGTGGAGATACTGATACAAATAGGGACTTTGCCATCCAGCTGGCATTCAGTTTGGAGTGTTTTTTGTGTCATATAGATTGGTTGAGTAGTGGCTGTATTTCAAAAATGCACTTCACTGTTGTCTGTGAGCAGTAGTACTTGTTCCATGACATTGACATTCAGTAGATCAAAAGCTATTTACTGTTATGTCACGTATTCCACAGTCTTGCCAACACTAATAGAACCGACCTCTGAGAGAGTGAAAGATGTCTACCGGCACAGAGTGGCCTCAAGCACCTCAGCTATTTTAATTTAGCCATAGTCCATGAGCTTTGTCTGTGCACTTATTACCTTGCCTTTCCTAAACTGTTCTCTTCCATGTAAAGAAGAGTAAGGTATGTTTCAAAGTTTTGTGTCATTATAGCCAGAATGCAAATTAGATTGAGAGCTTGGATACAACTCTTGTAAGCTACACTGAAGTGGTATTATTTGTTACATTGACAATGACAAAATCTAAACCTTAGAGTGACAATCACAGTAAATTAGTACTCAGAAACTGCAACATGATGTACATTTCCTCTGTTATGCTGGCTTTTCATGTTCTGTGATGCTGTGCATCAAAGGTCCTGCTACAGTCAGTGAAGAGCTTGTTGCACAGAATGTCCTAAATCAAGAAGAAAATTTTCATTTTGGCAGGTCTCCCATATTTCCTCTCAGGAAGCTCCAGCAGAAATAGGGGTACTAAGCTGTATGGTTAGCCAGAGAGTGTACTGTAAATACTGTACAGTCTGGCCATGACACTTGTGTAAGTAGACCATAAAGGCCACAGAAGTGAGTCCAGAGTCTCAGATTTAGTGCACGCATGCATCACAGTCAGTCCCTGAAGGCTAAGGAGACATTTGTCTGAGATCTCTAGACATCCTCCTCAGAGCTGCTGTCATTACTGCCAGACAGCGAGAAAACCTGACCACTTTTCCTCTTTTCAATCTGGACAAAATTTCTAGGTGAGGGGAGAGGGTACATGTAATAGCTGTGAAGTTGGGCAAAAAGAAGGCACCTTAATAAAATAAGGTAATAGCAGTTCTGTCAGAGTAGCTTTGTAGAAGAGTGTGTTGTTTTTACTACAAAAGCCAAGACACTTGCTGTCACTTCTAAAAAACAGAGCCAATCCATAAGGATTCCGTTAAGACTCAAGTGCTGAAGTACTAACGCTAAAGTATTTTTTAATCACAGGGAAAGTGGAGGTGAATAAAGGGCTAAGAGCTGTATACAATCTAATGCCACTGATGTGGACACCTGGATACTTGAATAGAGCCTTGCAAGTAATGGAGAATGTGGCTTCATTGTCAGGGGACAGCAAAATCTGCAAGGAAGCTGTAAGTATGAAGGCTATAACCTGATGAACAGAGGGAATTTCATACAAGCCAAACTCCAGTAAAACCAGTGAATTCTGTGCCTTGCTAATGAGAAGAGGCTCAGCAATATTTCACAGGTCCTTAGAAGACAGGAGAAATAGTAATGTTTAGAACAGAACCACTGTTGATAACCACTGTTGTTCAGTTGATAAAGCCAGTGATCCTATCTACTGGCATGTCCTTAGGAATGAGTTATTGCCACAAATCATTTAAGTACGTTTTCTAAGCCTTTCCCTCCCTATAGAGACACCTGGGTCTCTGTCACAGGAAGCACATGTCTGTGGGGATGGGAAGACACCTTTGTTTCCTAAGCTTTTGAACTCAGAGACATGACTTCATAGCTGTGAGGATGAAACATCGAATCTTGTTCCTCTCCTGGCTAATTCCATGTATTCTGTGCCCTCTGAGATGATGTCCTGAGTGATACTGGTCCAAAAACGGTACAGAGTGATCTCTAGAAGGATTGTAGTGCCCCCAGTTGGGGAGGATGGATAGATTCAGTCCATTTGTGAGGTCAGCACTGACTAAGGGACTTGGGGCTTAGGAGTGCTGTGGGGCATCAGGCTGATCCTGGAATCAGACAGCTTAGGAGGAGTAACTTGGGAAACCACCACTACATGGGCTGGAGCATAGAAACAGCACTGAGGTCTCAGCTCCTCTTCTTGGTATTCTTTCTGGAAGGTGTCTCTGGTGACGGGAATCTCCCTTTTGCTAGCACCACTACTAGGCTTGTAGTTTCTGCATTTCCCTTGACAAACAAAGGCCAGGGCACTGCTCAGCAGGTTCCCCTGTGTACTGCCTCATGCTCAGAAGCAGCTCTGTGTAATACTGGACATTGCAAGGAAGGAAGTGTCACATCTGCAACCTCCACCATTTTGAGTTACCTCTTCAGGTGTGTGGCTTTGGGGATATGTTCCTTAATCCAAGTCTGAAGAACTCAGCCTAATACACTTGTGATTCTTCCTGCTTACAAACCCTAGACAAATTAAGGAAGTCCTCAGCTTGCTCTGGGTCGTAGATGAACATCCTAGTGTTGAAAGAAGGCTGTATCTGTCTGTGGTACAACAGGTCCATAGAAGATCCGATCCTTCTGTGTAGGGATACTGTAAAAAATAGTAAATGCTAGTAATACCTAGCAATGCTTTCTTTGCAGAGACACTCTTTAGCTTGTTCAGTGAACAACTAAGGACTTACAAGGTTGTTACTGGTTACTCACTAATGTTGTAAGTGTCTCTGTACAAACCCAGTAGTAGAGCCCCAAAAGCAGTGACTGTGAGAGCCACACAGAAACTCCCCTGAAGGGATACTTGGCCTCATTTGGATTTTAGGTAGCAGTATATAAACAATAGTACAAGTCACATAAGTTTCACCAAGCTGAGGACCAAGATCAAGCCTGGATGGTTGTTTGTTATCAAAATAATTTTTCTCTAATGCATTTTTGTGACCCCAATGCAGAAGGCAAAACAAGGAAAATATGTTAGTCGATATCCTTACGTGGTGTGAAATAATTACAGTGTATTGATTTGTATCATCTGGCCTTTTCTACCTAAATGCTCATTAAGATTTTCCTATTAAAATCCATACAAGATATTTTTAATTACTATTTCCAACTAAAATGCAGTATTCCTAAGGGTGAGGGACTAAGAGCACTGACCAGGTCAATATTGGGGTCAGTCAGCTTCCACTGAATTCAGCAGCAGATATGATGGAAACAAC
The DNA here is from genome assembly GCF_964188355.1 of Buteo buteo. Taxonomy (NCBI): domain Eukaryota; kingdom Metazoa; phylum Chordata; class Aves; order Accipitriformes; family Accipitridae; genus Buteo; species Buteo buteo. Next base: position 29,052,737 of record NC_134204.1, read on the forward strand.
CTCAAGTGCCATAAATCCTTTTTTCCTGTAGTATCCTGGGCCTCTCTTGGGCAGGACCGTTATGCATTTCTCATAAATCCATATCACAGCACTGAGAAGTACAGGCCATGTTACAAATCATTGTCCTTGCATGCCTGCACAGAGTTACTTGATAAAGACATAGCCCTGGTTTTGTGAACTTGGTTCTCTTCCAAAATGTAGTATTTTCTGGCTGAATAAATTTCATTATCCAAAATGGAAGTTTTCAAATTAACTTTTTTAACTGTGGAGTTTTGGTATAAACATTTTCAAGTGATTTGCCCAATCATTATCAGTCACCAACTTTTCTTTCAGGCTTTAAGCTTCATTCACTTCTGACTAGAAGGGTGTCTGATTTTCTCTCTGCCATGACTATCTTAACAACTTAATAGAAATACTGTTTTAGTATTGCACTATGTTGTTAACTGTGAACAAGCAAGACAAGTTTTGGTTTTTTCAATTGTCTGAGAAAGTCTCTTAATGAGTGTATTTTGAAGCACAGTTATTATTTTACTGCTTACTTCATCCTGTTTTTCAGTACTGCTAGTTTAAAGATTACATTTCAGTGTCAAGAATGTTACTTCGTGTAAGACTAACTTTTATTCCTTTAGCATTATATACTTGGCCTTTAGCAAGCATATATTCCTTTAGCAAGTTATATTCCTTTAGGATTGTATGCTAGGAAGATGAAACCGTAAGTATCAAAATCCCTTTTGCTTGGAGAAAACATCACAGATTCAAAGGTTACACAGAGTTATTTCATCCTACTGATAAACATTCAGAATTAGGATTCATGAAAGGCTAACAGCTCTTTGCATTTGTGAAAGCTGAGCTTTAAAATGCAGGCAACCTGCATCCAATAATTCCAGTTATGGAGACTATGTTATTCCCAAAACAGCAGCAGCATCCGTATAGCAGTTCCATGTTTTGTATCAATAATACATACAGAAATGATTTACCAGGTCCGTTAGTGAAGCTAATGTGTTCATTTGATACAACTGCAATTAGATTAGGAGAGGATGGTTCTCTTACTACCTCAAAAGACAAAAGCATGAAGAGAACAGAGGTGTCACAGATTAAAAATACACCTATACCAATATATTATATGCCTACATTACCATTTTTCCTGTTAAATTATCAAACTAATGATAGGAATGAATGTTCTTGTTGCTGAACAGGTGATTTCCCTGCTTCTTTTCACCAAAGAGGTATTGAGATGATCTGTTAGAGATTATATTGGTCAAACGTTCCATAATAATACCTTATTTAGATGTATCTGTGATTGTGTATCATGCTAGTGCTGTTATCACTGTGACTACCATTTAGCATTAGTATTTATGGCCAGATATCAGGCCAAGAGGAGACATTAGCCTAACGCCTGACAGCTCTGCAAATACCAGTCAGCATCTGAGTCATGGGGAGTTTTACTGTTGGCAGGGATTGGTGGAGTTGTTCTGTTGCAGAGATTTAATGTCCAACCTCAAAGGTCCAAAAGTACAGTATAAAATTCTTTCAAGAATAAGTCCCATTTCCTTTAAGAATTTGGTTTTCTTTTTATTATACACAGAATTGATCTCAAAATACATTGTAACTGATGAAGTTGTTTGTAAATGTGACAGCAGTGTTACTCCGATTATATTTCTAAATTGTTTATGCTAACAAAGACAAATGTGATTGTTCAGATTGATGCTCTGGAGACCATTTTGCAGTCTGTCCTTGAAGCAAAACCTGGTCCAGAATCAGCTGAAGTCAAGGAATTAGAGCAGAAGTCACGGTTTGCAGAATCAGAAGAAACAGAGCAATCTAAAGCACCTGAGTACTACAGACGATTCAAGGTAAGAGGGTTTCATTTATCTAAATATTCTAAGCTGTAATAGATCTCCATAATATATACTAGAAAATATATTATTCTGACTTATTATGGCTAGTAGACTGACACCCCTTCAGGGCATCAGGGGTCCTACCTGGCATTTTTGAAACTGATGTCACCTTGTATTTTCAATTCTTCAAACAGGAAGCAGCAGCTTACAAAGACATAAATGCTCAAGGCCACTTGTCTTTTGTCTGCTGGGATTTTATCTTCACTTTTCATACATCAAAATGATAAATCCAATCCTGTTTGCGAAAGTGGTATGTCATTAGAGATCCATTATCTGACCTTGTGTGGGCTCTTGCTCATTAAAATAAATTGTAATAGGCATGAGACCATCCTGAATTTATTGTCCATTTGTGTTGATTAAGTAGGAGCATTGCATCCTATACTTTCAGTCTGGGGAATTAAGTAAGGCCTGTATTGCCTCCTTTTTATCTTTAGGTCGTCATGCTGATGATAACAATATGAAACACAAACAGTTGTTCATTAGGGCACAGCTATATAATGAGTGCATTTTATTTGATCTCATAGCTATATAATGAGTTCATTTTATTTTATCATCCCTGATCTGTGCTGTGGTAAAAATCAAATACCCCAGGTTGAAACTAATCTGGCTTATAGTTCCAGGAGCTGTACTCTTTCCATAGCCCATCACTTTTCATTGTTGCTGTCACAACCTTGGACAGTTACTCTGGATACAGACCATTGTTGTTCTAAAGAAATTTCAGAAGTTAAAAGACTAGTATCCAATGGTTTCACCTCACATACACACACCTTTGCTTTCTTTAATTTTTATTTACATAAATTATTTGCCACTAATCTTTAGATACTAAAATTGCTTTGTAGACACTTAGAACTTTAATTAAAAAGTTTTTGGGAATCAGTGGGTGCTCAGCATGTGATAATTAATGCCTGGATGAATTACAGTGAATTAGGTAAACACAAGTGCCCTTTGAAGGAGGGAGTGAGACATTTTTATGAGTCTGTCATTGTCTAGCTGTTGTCTAGCCTTGAAGAAAATTATGCAGTTTGCTCAAAACAAGGCCTAGATGTCAAATTGGGGACAGTTTAATGCCAAGAGGGTAGTTTTCTTCTCACCTCAACCTTTCCACAAGTTCCATAATTAACCCCAGTTCAGGCATTCCCTGGTGTGGCAGTGAGTGCCCTGACTTTGAGCCAACAAACTGCAGTCCCAACGCTTAGCTCTAAGCTCTCGCCAGAAGAGTCTGACTATAAGAAAGGCATAGCCTTCCTGAAGTCTAGGCATCCAACAGTAATTTATATGTAAATAACCCACAATTTCTGGTTGTCTGGATGAGAAAATGAACTCTCAAGTCAGAATGCCATTTCAGCTGAGCCTGAAAGAGCTCTCAGACTCTTCTCTAAAATCCATTAGGCCAGCACCAGCCAGTCTTCCCAGCTGAACCCCTGGACACTTGTAGGCATAGTTCACAGAGCAGAGAAGTTCACTAGAAATCCATACAAGCTTGAGGGAGGGTGGCAGCTCTGAAGCCGCCTGGTGATGTTGGCATCCACAGCTGCTGTCCCAGCACAGATCATCTGCCCTTCATGTGATGTAAACCCAACACAGGATTTGCACTTCTGCTGCTGAAAACACTTTGTGCTTTATCCAGTCCTGCATTAGCCAGCATGTCCCAGTCTTTCACCTTGAGCTCAAAACCAATTGCTTATGTCTCCTGCTTGCTCAGTTCTTTCACAAATCATACACCTGGCTATGTGAGAAAAAGCATGTGGATTTGCTGCAGACATACAGTTCCTGTCTAGAACTGTAGCTTGTTCTGCATGGCTTTTATACACATACTTGGACTTCATGTCTCATACCAACCTTCAGAACAACGATTTGTGAAAGTACCTGAAAAAGCCATGTCAGCCTAACAGATACTGTGTGTGAGAAGCAGCACATCCTTCGCTTCCACTAAAACAAACAGGACTTGAGGGCATTTAGCTCTTCCCAGGTAAAGCCGTTAGAGCTGTAACTTAGACTCTTTGTCTGACACTGTCATTCCTGTTGTAATTACCTGTTCTCAGGCCTCATATGCTGAGGCTCACAGTGTTCCTCAGGCAATTCCTTCCGTCTGTGTCAATGATCAGGGGCAAGCATTAGTCACATAAATGCTGGCAACACCGTCTCTAAAAGCAATGGTCCTTCTCTAACTGTCTGCATGCAGAGCCCTGGAGACTGCTTATAAAAATCGATGATTTAGACGCTTAAGAATGTGCCTTTTTGGTACCTGCAGGACATAGAGCCTGCTGCTTTCCTAAACTAGTTTCACTAATGTGTCTCAGCAGAGCAGGGAAGATTCCAGGAGTTCAGTGATACCAGCAGTGGCTTAGGAGAGAAGTCCTGCTAGTTTCCAGTTTGTGCCTTTCTGTAGTTCAATTTAATACTGCTTAGGTTCAGTGCATAAACCCCTTTTTCAGTACATCCTTGGTAGCACTTTGTAGGGAGAGTCTGAAGGATCTAAACCAGTTATGTTTAAACTGAATATCTAATCTGTAAACATGCGTATAGTTGTCAGGTTCCTTCCCCAGACCCAAGCTGTATGGTCTCTTCATGTTTCTCACTGATGCATTGTATACATACTGACATCTCAGACAAAACAGATGAATACTTCTAAATATTACTGAGTATTGTTTTAGTCCATTAGCTTCAAAGCCATTGGGTTTGTTTTCAGTTTTTTATCATAAAATGAGAAGTCAAACAGCCAAATACCCAAGCCTCTCAGACCTACATGCATAGCATTTCAAAGAGTCTGTCTGCTCTCTGTCCAGTTCAAACCTTCAAGGGTCTGGCAGAACACAGCAAAGCCAGTAGTTGTGTTGGCTAAGGCAGAGAGAATTAGAGAGGCCTCAGAGGGGATATCAGAGTTTCCTGCATAAGAACAAGGCAGAGCCTCAAGACAGGAGCTGAGGGGCAGTGCCTTTGCAGGTTATTGCCAGTGTGGGTTGGGGTCAGAGGAACACTGTGCGCCCGCAGCACAGTGCATAACCTTCCAGTCATAACTGGAAGTAGAAGTCCGGATATGTGCATGGCCCCAGAATTGCCATTTTGTCTGGAGGTGAATGATCCCCATATCTTCTTTCCATCATCCTGCAATGCAAAACAATAGGCTTTATTTAAAGGGCCTGGGAAAGCAGCATGGATGTACCTTACCTTTCTTTAGGACACGTACTTACTTTAAACATTTCTGCAAGTGTTGGGCTCAGTAAAATGTTCTGTTTAAAAAGAAGAGTCAGGAAAATGTGTTGCTATCTAATGAGTGAGCAAGGGGTAAAGAATCCGCCAGTGCCATGTCATCTTTCTCCTCTAGGAGACTCCTCCTTGGTTGTGTATCTGCACTTTTAAGGCAATTAATCAGATTGTTAGTGAGCCATCAGGCTAAAGATTCCAGAAAGCCAGAAATAGTATCACTGGATGATTCATCATCTTAAGTGAATTAACATTTTTATGCTGCATGAAATCTAGATAAGTAAAGCTCAAGAAAGAAATACTGCACAGTTTCTTACTGAAGCTCTGCTCTTAGTTTCAGTGTAGAATATCCTTGAAAAAATATCCCTTGCTTTAGTGCTATTGTACAGTCTGTGTAAGCATAGTCAAGCGTCAGATCACAGTAACTGTTGGGAAGAAAAATCATGGGAGTTACTTAGTGCGCCATTAGCAAGAGAGCATTTAAAGTGATGTGCAACTGTTGAGAGGGATACTAATGCAGGCAGTGTGGAGCAAATTGTTCAATCGGTTTTGAGGTAAGGTGTTTAGATTATATTTATTATAGTTGACTGGTCGGCTGACCTTTCTTAATACCAGATAACTGAACTTGGAAAAATAAAGATAATTTCAATGGTTAATAAAAATGAAACTTCATTGTTTTAGATTTATTGCTCAAAAAAATTATTCTAGAGGTTAGAATTTCAAAAAATGGTACCAGCTACTACAGTTGAAACACTTTGGCTGTATGGCCTGCCTAATAGTTAGATTCAAACCGCGATGTATTGGTTGTTAATAGTGACGTATTTTGTGGCTGACTATTTTGTGACTGACTGGCTCTCTCATTCTCACTCCCCACCAATTGCCTTTTTATGACAGGAGCTGTGCTCTAAACTGCATTCACTTGACAAGGTTGAATCTGAAAGCCTGTTAACCCTGACCACCCAACTTGTCAAGGAAGAGCTGCCAGCATGTGAAGTGGAAGACATTGCAAAACATGAGCAGAAGCTAAAGGAGTGGGAACAAGAACAAGCACTTCTCATTGAGAGAGAAAGGGAATTGAGAGAAAAGGCTAAGCAGGAAATGGAAGCTAGGAAGCTAGCTGAAGCATCTGCTTAGCACTGGAACTCAAAGACTACCATAGTGGTACGCATTCCTCTGTTGTTGAACTGAAATGCTCACCATTATTAATATTTCACTTCAATCCTGCTGCAAGTGTGACTATATGTGACTCCTGTATGCAAATTAAACTTTTCCCATTTTGCCTGTTTGCTGAAGTAAAGCCCGTGTGGTTTAGAAGTCTTCACCCGGTATATGATATATTTTCCTCCTGCCATGACCCAAGCAGTGGGTGGGATGGAGACAACACAAAGAAACAAAGGCATAAGAAGCTTGCCTGTGATGAAAGGTGTAGAGGGTGGAAGGAACAAAAGAAGAGGGAAGAATTTCAAACACAAGTTGTTTCAGTAGGGATTTGTCACAGGAAAGAATGCCTTGGTTACTCTGAAGTTCAGACACTAAGAGGATTAATGTATACTGATTGATTTTTTCTTTCTCAACCCATCTGGAAAATTCAGGCTACTATATATGGAATTGGGAGCCTAACTTTAGACTGTTTTTAAAACTACTTTTAAAGAATTTCAGCCTAGTGAGTTAGCACTTGTACAGGCAGTCAGATGTGCCTTCCCTGTAAGGAAGTTAGAAATTTCTGACTTCACTAGTGCTGCTCTGCTCCATTTTTAAGGTCAGTAGAGAAACACGCACAATCACCTCGGCACACACCCAGGAGCCTCAACTGCAGTGCAGTTTCCTTTTATATTCTGGGTGCTGTTTCATGGGGGTTTTGACCTAATTCTCTTCTTGTCTTAGCTGTGTACATGGTTGCATGCCCCATTCTTCAGATTGGTAAAACAATGTGGCTATTGGCACAAGGAAACAGCAAGGGAGGAAAGGATCTTAGTGCATTGCTTGTGGAATGCATCAGCATCCATCCCTACTTAACATTCCCTGTCATCGCTGAATCTCATCAGCTGCAGCCAGCGACTTTATGCAGCCCATGGCAGGGCAAGTTCCTTGAAAACAGGAACACCCTAGCAACAGACCTGCTGTATTGCTGCTTGTTATGGCAACACATGTTGTCTCACTGTGCTTCACCACAGGGTCTGATAAGCATTTCCAGTTTTATCATGCACCTGTCTAGTCTTACAGTGGTAAAGCTCACATCACAAACTCACTGTAAATCCAGTAAGAACATGCTGCGAATCTGCAAAGTGAACTTGTTTGAAGTGTAGGAAAGCATGCACCAAATACCTCTCTTATTCCCAGCAAATGCACTCAGAGCCTGATTGCTCTTTCACATCCAAGAACTTGACAGTAAGGTCCTTCACCTCGTCTTTTCAGCAAGTACCATAGTTTCTCCTATACTGCAGTAGGAGAGTGCTGTCTCCAGGTTAAGTGGATGATTTTGTGGCTTGACTAACTAAATCAGCAGTGGACTTTCTTGGGCAACTTTTCTCAAGTCTCCTGAAGTCTTTTTCTTCTTTCTTGGTCTAACTGCTTTCTGATTACTAGAAGTTAGGGAGCCTTAAGGGAGAGTAGGAGAGGCCAAACATGCTCTTAAGGACAATTTCCTTAAAACTGGTGGCTTTAAAGAGGTTGTCATTCCTAGTCAAGCCACGGGAAAATGAAGCATCCCTGCCCTGGCCGCATACTTCAGTTCTTCAGTGTCAGAATATGGGCTGTATCTCCAAAGGTTTACAATCACTCCTGCATCCTGATTCCTTTCTCAGCTTGTCTCTACAGACACCACCTCTCCTTTCTGGGATCTTCTCTATACCACCACAGTTTTAAGACCTTCCTTGCTGACACATGGCCTCTAGCCACTGCGGCTGCTTATGAGACACAATTTGGCTAGGCCACAGCGGGCACTGCCACATTTCTTCTTGTTAGCATCTGTTTCTTGGCAGCACAAGGAGCCTGTCTCTGGCCCCACCTCCACCCTCCCTCACCCTCCTCGGTAGATGCACCAAGCTAATGCTAATTGAGCTCCAGCAAGCTGCCAGCTGCCATGCATGCTGATCTCTCACAGAGCACACTTCCCTTCCCCCACAACTAACTCCCCTTTCCATTTATTTAGACTTAAATATTACAGCAATAGGAGAAGAAAATCCTCTAAGCTCTGAGTAGCCTGTTAATGAATATTACAGGTTGCCTCCTTGCTTTACTTCAGGCTCTGTGGGTTTGAATGCTTTTAGTCCACTCCAAAGCCTACAACCTTTCTTTGCCTTCTCCCGAATCTCCTCCCATATCCCCCTCTGCCCTTGGGAGAGTGGGGTTTCCCTGCCAAATGCTTTGCAGGCAGCAAAGCAGATTCCTGGGGCCAAGTAAAGGACACCAAACCCAAGACCTGCAGCAGAGGGTCCAAACCATTTGTGGCTTAAGGAGCCAAAAGTTTTGCCAAGCCCTCATTTATCTGTCCCCTCAATATCATCCTGAGTGAGAAACCACTTCTGACACTTCCACCGGCTGGGCCACCTGCACACCACGGCCCTTCTTCCCTCTCTCTCATGCCCTAGCTGAGTATTTCTCTATGGTCCAGTAGCCTCTGTCTTGCTTCTCCCCACCCCAGGTCTCACCACTCTCTCACTCAATAACAACCAGCTTCTGCCAACCCAACGTTTTCTCACCTAGCATATCATCACATTTCCCACAAGCCTACCTGCACCTTCTTGAATTCTTCGGCAGTCCTTATCACTGCTTCCCCTTTGACCTCACTCTTGATCCCCTTCGAGTTCCTGCTGTATATCGTCTCATGTTTATTTCTTCCCCTTCTCCAAGGAGGCTGGCCATGTCTTTTTACCCCACACCCCCATCTCAGACAGCAAAGTGCCCCTGGCTCTGTGGACAGCAAGCAGCCCAGGTTACCAAACACTCAGGCACCCTGAGGTTTGAGGCCCCTGGACACAGCTCGGTCTCAAGAGGAGGTTGGAAACATGAATTAGCAACTGAAGCTGGAGGGAAAGGAGGAAGGTACTCTCCTCCTTGGTGCTCTTTCCTACCTGCTAGCTTTGAGCAAGGTCAACAGTAAGACAAATTGTGACATGGGGTAATTCACAGACCAACGCTGTTCAGGCATGTGCTCAGCTTCCTAAGGGAGACAGGGATGGTAGCTGTTCACCACAAATGCAGCAGCATGAAAAATCAAGAGAGTATCAAGTAACTCAGCTTGACTTACCTGCTTTTCTCCTTCCCACTCCAGGAAAAGTAAGACTTGACTGCCACCTTGCATAAATCATGTTGCGCACACAACCTGTTTTTCAGCTGCTTGCTGGATTACTCTTAAAAAAAAGTTTGAAGAACACTTGTACCAACACCTAGGAGTGAAACTGGGTCCCAGGCAGTCAAAAGCCCTTCTGTCTGGATGCTCACAGCTTTGTGTGCACTCCTGTGACAGCTATCACCCTCTGTGATGCAGCTAGCCACATTTAGAAGGAGGGCAGAGAAGTCATACAACAGCTTTTGATCTGCTGCTGCTTAAATGTGAGCTTTGATGCGAAGGGAAGTATGTAGATGTGTGTATATATGCATATTAAAAAAAATGCTTCTGTACTCTACAAAGACAAAAAGCTTCTGAGTTCATCCAGTCCTGCGCCCTGGTACTCATTCAATGCAAGCTCACAACCCACTGAGCACTTCCTTGCTAGGACACTATCAAGCTTTTTGAAATGTTGCTGCTCCTTGCTGCACTGTTTCAGACAGCTGCCTAGACCTTTCTGTATGTGGATGGGACTGGCAAAATATTTCCTGGAGGGGACAGACCAAAATCTTTCTTGGTAGTAACACAATCTCCTTTTTTTGGATCACCTCTCCTAGAAATGTTCCTTCACATCCTGTTTTCATTTGTGACTACAGCTGCGATTTGCGTTAAAGCTGTTACAGTTTTTTCCCTTGTCGGTGTATTTCTAAATCACAGGAGTGCATCTTTCTTCATGAAAGTCTTTGAATAATTTCCCTACTCATTATCTTGGTGTCTGTATAACTAAAGGCAGAGGAAAATCTCAGTGCTAGAAGCAATACATTTGCATGCACAATCACTGAGCTGAGCATGCAAACGAGGTGACCAGCAACCTAAGTAATACCTGCCTGCACTAAAGCTTATGGTGCAGCATTGCCAGACTAGTACATGGTAGGCACTGTTAACAGCTCTTCCATGTTTCCCCAGGCATGGGAGAGACCTTTCTCTCAACAATACTTGCCAAAAAAACCCAGAAACCAGTACAAATGCAAAGCCTGTTTGATAATGTTGGCATGAATTCGGCTGCCATTAGGAGAAAAAAACAGCACTTCAAAGGTTAAAGTTCTTCCTTTCAATTCAAAAAGCATCTTCCCAATTCAAATCCATGGCAGACACCAAATGCGCTGCTGTTTAGGCAAGCAAATATGTAACTCTTCCTCCTACAAGTGTCACTGGCAGAACACTACCCGCAAAGCACTGAAGATCATTATCCATTATTCACAAGAGGAAAATTACATGTTTATTCCCTTGCAGCTCAAATAAATGTTGCCTGAAGCCTTGCACAGATGGGCCCTATTTATGATAACACCCGACCTTGCCAAGATAGGGTTACTAGTTGCTCTCAGACCTGGTCAGATGCTGCTGTGACCTACGCACAGCGCTGGTATTGAGCACCTTCCCACAGCTTCAAGCACCTGCTCCCTCCCCCAGTGGCTTGTCCCAGTTGCTTGCCTGCCTGTCCCAGGGCTTTCTGGTCACCCTAAAACTGTGGAACCAGGACAATGACCTACCGCAGCTGCAGATGAAGGTTGACTGGTGCAAGGGGGTTTCTGACCTGAGCAGCCGTCACCGTGCAGCTGAGACAGGCAGAAGACAGCCTGGGTCACAGGTTAGCAAGTGTCCTCTTTCTCCCCACCTCCTCAGGAAGCTGAAGTCATAGTTACAACAGGGAATTGTTGCACCCTTGACTTTGAGGGATGCAAGGTGCTGTCCACTGAGCAGCATCTGATTCTGCAAGTACTGCTGCTGGTTTTGCTGGGGCTGTTCATGTAGAAACTACAACTGAACCTTCAAAAATGTATTTCAAGTGAGTATTTGAGCACATTCATGGAAAGTAAAGTTAAATTTACCTTCCCTGAAATGTAATGGTAGAAAATGTTGAGATGAGGACAAGGCTCTTTGATTGTAGAAGAGAAACTATTGCTGTCATAAGTGACAAACAACTTGACAATGACTCTTTCAAAATAAAACTGTGGAGAATGAAGTATAAGTCAAGAATTAGTGACTAAACAATAATTCAAGAGTAACTTAAGATACTGAACATGATAGGAAACTGTACCACCTAGTCTGGGTCAGTCTCCCCATGGACATATATATATCTTTCAGTGATCACAAAGTTGTCACTGAACTCAGCTAGCAATTGCATAGTACTAACTCTGTTGCTGCTCTTAAACCTTTCTGATAAACTCAAGTCCATTCAACCCATTCCGAATTGCAGATGCCCCAGGCACAGAAATAGCATTAGAGCCCCATTGACGAGCACATTAGATTATGAGGACAAAATTCAGCTTTCAGTGTATCTTGTTCATTGCAAATCCTGACAGTTCCTCCCTTAAGTGAGTTGGGAAAGAAACTTTCGAGCCTGTTCTGGTCGTTAAGCATGGTAACTGCTGCTATAATTACATCTTTGGAAACTGTAAACTCTTCCTGGAAATACTGACTTGTACTCTGGGGGGTTCATATTAAGTATGTAAGTGGCTCAGTGGCTCAGTTTACCTTCAACTCTTCAAGCTGAGAAAGTAACACAGCTGGGCTGAAATAACATGAGGTTTGTAAAAGCTTGGTCAAAATTAATTTCTGGACCTTAACAGGTATACAGGGTGTAACTTCAGTGTATATAGACATTGCTGTGTATATTTAGCTTTGGCTGTATTGGGACATAAGTTCCATCTACTTCACTTAACCTCTCTGTAATTCACAAGCACAGGTGATGGGCCAAGCTGCAGTACGATCTGTAAATCACGGCATGCAATTGTTTTGGCAGTGAAGCTGGCAGCAGATACACAGTCAATCTCCACCCCCACCTTGCCAGCTATTCACACTGGGGCTGGTAACACTGGAGGTGTTGAACTGCAGAGAAGCAGCTACATCACCAGCAAACAGAGCTCATGCACACTACAGTGTTTGCTGATTTAGTTCTTTAGTTCTCGTAAGTATTTAATTTCTGGTGGAAATGATGCTGAGCATGCAGTGGAAAACCAGCAAATCCCCTGGTAAGCTGAGGGCACTCGGCATTACTCAGCCGCTGGTGGTTTTGGGCTGAATCTGAAGGAAGCACACGCAGCACAGCAGAGGACAATGCCCTAGGGCCTTCATGTGAGTGTGGACTGGTTGTGTCTGTGGGAGATGAAAGTAGGGACTACAACAGTAGACAGTAGTCAAAAACAGTTTGCTGAGTGAGGGACGTGGGCAATGCTCATGTAGCAGAAGTACCACGTGCCCAGAGACACCCTCTAGGAAGCCAAGGAGCTTTTCTGCAGTGCTGGGAACGAGCTGAATCTATGAGGTGTCACTATGGCTATTACTCAAGAGACCCCTGGACACGTCTTTTCACCCCATCCTAGGAACCCTGAAAAGCTACAATTTCCTCTCAACCACAGAACACTAGAAATTAGTACTAAAGAGCCTCTAGGTCTTGGATGACACAAGACAGATCCCTCATTTTAGATGGACCAAAAAGGTCTGAGGGACTGTTATTTTCCCATGCCATCTTAAGTAGTTCATAAGCTGACTGAATTTGTTCATTAACAACACTAGTGGAAATAAAATTTCTCCTCCTCAGCAGCTGTGTTGAAGAAAGGAGCTTTCATTTGGCATCTGGAAGCAGCAGGCCAAATGCTACAGACCAGGCTGGCCTGCCTCTATCCACAGGTACCATGGGTGGTCCCACCTGTGCAAATCCAGAACTTCACCCTGCAGCTGCAGGTGAATAATTGGGGTTGAAGCTGACCTGGTCTGCTTTGCATAATCATTTTAATATATTTTAAGTAGCATCAAGCTACTCTATAACAGTTCAAAAAAACCTTGATGTACACATACACAGGATTATCACTTGAGATGTAAGACCTGCAGCAGTTGCCTCCCCTCATCTGGTCTTCGTTTTAATCTACTTCGCCATGCTCAGCCCAATTCAAGCCAAGCACAGTATTTATTAATGTCATTAGAAATTACAAATGAAACCTTAGACATTGGAGATGCGTAAGAGCCCACAAAAAAGGACTGCTGTTTGAGGGTGAAGGAAATCCTTCAGGGCCACTGCTTCTCCTGGGGGTGAGCACCCCTTGCTCCCTGCTGCACAGCCTTTTTCTGCTTTCATGTCATTACTATCTCCCCAAGCTAAAATACGTAAGCGTTGACTGCTGCACCTCACCACAGCAGGCATTGCAGGGGCAAGCAAAACTACAAAGGCAGAAAGCCTGATCTTACAGCATCCCTTTAACAGCAGTAGAGGAAAAGTCTGATGTTCATAAAGTAAAAAAACTAAACGGAGAGCCCAGTTTCCCCAGATACTTTATCCCCTCTCACTGGGATTACTGGGCAGTGGTGGTCAGGAAGGGTTCATGTCCACGGAAGGCAAGTTGTACACTCTTGTTAAACTGCAACAGCTTTGGAAAAGACCTCTTTTCCAAACCAGAGTGGGCTCAGTTTGATGTCACTTTATTGGGTGTCACCTCTGACACAGCACCTTGAAAGTGTACTTACTGAAAATGAGGTGTTTTCTCATGCTGCTGAGGGATACAGAAATGAGAACAACAGAAAGAAGCCACATCATGGTACGTCATGGTAATGTTTTACACCACAAGAGATAAAAGTCATCTTCTGCATTTATTTTCCAGTTTCTAAATAGAAATTGGTTCTTATCTAGCATTTAAATAGTCATTGATCTTTTGAGAAAAAAACCATATAGTAGGTAGTTATGATTGAAGGAAAGGAAAAACTTAAAAATACATACATACACAAAGACAAGAAACATGTCAACACCACTTTACCACTTTTGTATTTTATTGTGGAACTGAGTTTGTTTCCTTTACATCAAATATCCTCAATGGAAGAGGGGATATTGCACACAAATATCATAAAAGCACTACATATTACTTTCACTGGAAACTAATTTTCTACATTAGATATGACTGGATAGAATAGAAGTGATGCAGGATTATAAGACATAATACCATACACAGCTGCAGACTGACACAAACACCATTCAGAACAAGAGAGAGGAGGTGTGTGAGGTGCTTCTCAGCCAGCCACAAGACTGTTTCTTTCCTTAGTTTGGAAGATAATGGCTGCATGCAAATGTGTGAAAGCTCATTTCAGATTTCCTCTTTTATGGTTGCAATTACAGCCCAGTCTTGAAGAAGTAGCTCCTGCCATCTGGAGCTTCTAGCTAGTCTAGTGAGGAGAAGCTGCTTTTTTAATTCTTTTTTTTTTTTCTTTCTATATTTTTATGCCATTGTTTTATTTAGCTACTTAATTTTTTTAGATTTTTTGTAAAGTCACAACAAACAGACTTTTTTTCTTTTTTTTATTTTAAATAGCAAACATTTTTAAACCAGGTGAATAATATAATTGCATTCTAAGAAATGCTTACTCCTAGTTGCTTTTAGTGTTTTGTTCAATTATTAAGTGAAAAGATGAAAGCTTACAGTTTCTTTCAAGTGTAAACATTATACTTTTTCCTTTTCTAATAAATCCAGACCAACAAAATTACTATTTCTCTCAAAACATCATTACTGAGCAAGAACCTCTGGCGACAGATGAACAAAGAGAAGCGTATGACAGAAATTCCCAAATGCACAGTAAGCGCTCTTTGGAGCTGACTCGCTTGTGGTGGGAGGGATTGAAAATTCAATTAACAAATTGATTAAATCTTAGTAAATGAGTACCGGAACTCTCCTAAAATGCGTAAGCTATCGTAGACAATTAAAAAAAACAACATTCATATACACAGTTATCTCCATTCACCACAGTATGTAAAGTAAGTAAAAAAAAAATCAAAAGTGATTTCTATGAAAGATGGGGTGAAAATAGAGGTCAATGAAGTCAGGCCCACCACAGGACTTTGAAAAGGCATGCAAGAGAGGCCCTGTCCAAGTTCAGGAGAGGGGTGGGATCTCCAAAGTTAATTCTTCATTGAATTATATGAAGCAGTATAGTAATAGCATAAAGATCATGACTGGGGATGCTGTTATGGGTACTACCATCATTTAAATGGAGTGTCTTTTACACTCAGATATTGAATCTTTATAATTAGAGTAATCAATAACAAACCATGCTCCTAGAAATCTGTGCTGATCAACAGCACTCATCGTTAATGTACACGGTACATTTTGATGACTGTTACACTAAACTAATTGTGTAGTACTAGGACTAGCACAGTTAGATTAGTTCCACAGGCAGGAAAGACATTAAGGGCAAGAGGAGCTAATGGAGGAGTTCATCGCTGTGTTGCACCCAGGCACCATTGCCATTTGAAAGGGAATGGATGGAACAGGCATTACAATACCACAGAATAGCCAGGCTGGGGTTTTAATATTCTTGTAGCAGCAAAAAAGCGAATGTACATTTTAAGATCAGCTGTAACTGTCTAATTATTATTAGTAGTATTTTTAAAGTAAAACAAATGCTTGAGCCATCACAAACTTGCTTGGGGAGACTTAAGGCTTGATTCCAATTTCATTTACAGTAGGACCAAATGACTGTAACTTCTCTGACTCTAGTGAAATTGCTTCTGATTCACAGGAGCAAGTGGCGTAAGTGAGATTAGTCTCAGGACCACTGCTGTACTTAAAACAGATTTTCTACCAAAGCAGAGATACAAACCATTTCAGATACTGTCAGAAAATCAGAAAATCTGTTCCCACCCACTCAAAAAGTTTGAAATCTGACCTATATAAGAAAGTAGACAAAGCAGAAAGAATTGTAGAAATAGGACAACTATTCTGCCAAACATTTGCCTATAACTTTGTAGACTACGTATTACAAAAATCAATTTTAAGTGAATGATTATGAGCCCAGCAAACATGCTTGTCTTCACAATACATTTCCATCTGTCTTTTGTGCCATAGTCATTCTAAGTTACTCTTAAAAACTTAAAAGGTATAGCAATAAATAAAACAGCATTTCTAGAGATACCTAAAAAAGAGAAGGCATTAAAAATAAATGAAAACCCCCAACAACTGACAAACAGTAATTCACAGCATTAAATGGGCCTCAGGAGCCCACATTTAAAGGACCCTAAAGCAGTATAAAAAAAGAAACTCATAAAAATTAGGAGTGCAAACATATACCTATTAAACAAAAATATCCTAACAATGTAAAATTGAAATAAATTATAAGTAAAGAAAATAAAATGAGGTCATAGTTCACTACATTGTGAAACTTAATACCAGACATAATTGTGAATCATACAGACCAGCACATATCTCCATTCTGGAGGCCTTTACACCTTCTTTAACTTCAGATTTGCAAACCTTCTACAATGTGACAATTTTTTTTTAATTGGGGTAAGAATTCTGAGACTAAAAACAGAACAGTCCTCTGCAAGTCTAGAGAAGGAAAAGAAAAAGGGGAAGGGGAAGGGGAAGGGGAAGGGGAAGGGGAAGGGGAAGGGGAAGGGGAAGGGAAGGGAAGGGAAGGGAAGGGAAGGGAAGGGAAGGGAAGGGAAGGGAAGGGAAGGGAAGGGAAGGGAAGGGAAGGGAAGGGAAGGGAAGGGAAGGGAAGGGAAGGGAAGGGAAGGGAAGGGAAGGGAAGGGAAGGGAAGGGAAGGGAAGGGAAGGGAAGGGAAGGGAAGGGAAGGGAAGGGAAGGGAAGGGGAAAGGGAAAAAGGAAAGGGAAAGGAAAGAAAAGGAAAGGAAAGGAGAAAGGAAAGGAAAGGAAAGGAAAGGAAAGGAAAGGAAAGGAAAGGAAAGGAAAGGAAAGGAAAGGAAAGGAAAGGAAAGGAAAGGAAAGGAAAGGAAAGGAAAGGAAAGGAAAGGAAAGGAAAGGAAAGGAAAGGAAAGGAAAGGAAAGGAAAGGAAAGGAAAGGAAAGGAAAGGAAAGGAAAGGAAAGGAAAGGGTGATTTATTTTAGCTTTTTGCTTATTCTATCTTTTTTCAATGTCTTGCAAGGATTGAGGATGTAGGTTACACCCTTGTAAGTATTAGGCAATCAACTTTTCAAATCCCATTTTCTGTCATCAGCAATAGATTAATTTTACCACCAGGGTGCCCTTCCATCCCCCCACCCCCCAAAAGGTATTGGCAGTTGACTGTTTTCAATAAATTTTACCTCAATATCCATTCTCACTAGAACCTTAAACAATATTATTCATTTATCTTACAAAACTACTAAAAAAACTGCCTTCACCTGAAAAATTTTTCTTTGCATTTTCCTGTAAATGAAAACGTTTGTTAAAAATTCATCTATTAAAAGTTCACACAGCACTAAAAAAAAAGGTTTCTGTACATTTGTTCCCATATTCACTTTTAAATTAAACAAATAAAATAAGACAAAGGAAGGTTGAATACTGTACAGGCTTGCAGGTAACCTTTTTAATCATTCAGAATGCTTCACTAAGTTTTGTAACTCTGATACTGGACACCCCTTCAATCTTGCTTCCACAGTACAAAAGAAGCTTTCAAAAAAATGCTCATCTTGCCTTGTTGAGCTGTCCAGGTGCATCAATGAAGTGTTCACATAATTAACGTATATAATTCATAGCACCAAGCCGTTTGACCAGTCAGATAGGTTTCTCGTACCACACATGCACACTCACACTTCTTTACTGGTGTAACTATGATCCTACACAGATGTTCTATAAATTTGCTGTCTCAACATTAAAAAATAAGTGCATCAAGTTTCTTTGTACATTCAAGTCACTTTCTAAGGCAAATTGTCTACTGTATGTCCTCCTGACTGCTTTGGTATTTTGCTTCAGTTAATCAACAGTGGACATGGGTGTTCAAGCATGTGGACTGGTCAGTTCTGGCTGGAATGAGTGGACTTTCACTGGGAGCATGCCTTAGACCAACAATTCTGCATGTTGAAAGAAAGGTTTTAGACTTCTGGATGGGGTGCAGACTACGTGCATATTTGGCCTATGATTGTTATGGTATGTCAGTATGCAGAGTTCAAATTAAAGTGGAAAACTGCTGATGAGTGTTTAGCTTGTACATCCCTTCCTAGCCATGTTCTATTTCTTTTTATTTTCCAGCTAACTTAATTCTGTAAAAATGATCCCCTTTGCGATAGCTCAGATTGATACAAATTTAAAAGTTTCTTTTCATGTGAGAGCATAAGCAGACTGCAGTAAGCGATACATCTATTGCCATAAGACTAATGCAGAACTAATTATTTATTACTTTCTCCTCCTACCCCTCTCTCTCTTTCTCTCTCTTTGTGTTTCTTTAGAGGGCAAATGCCTCTACCTGGCAGAAGTCAGTTGGGGTTGCTAGTGCATGGTTTCCAAACGTTCAGCAGAGATGAAACTGGATCTGTATTTTCGTAGTAATTTGAACCTTACTATGGGAATAATGTTATTTCCCTCAGCAATCAGCAAAGACTGAAAAATATTAGTGACTTGCATCACTGTGACACAGTATAGCATTTGGCAGGTATATAGTTCAGCAGTTGAAAGAGATGGGTTGAATTTTTAGAAAAGGTGTTTTCAAACTGAAGAATTTCTCGAAACAAAGTTTAATCTTGTGGTGCATGGTCTCATTCTTACAGTTCAATCTTGCATGCAGGAAAAGATTCATCTTGCATAACAACAGTGCTGCTGCTTGCCAAAACCATGATGTTGAGGTCCTGCTGTTTCTCATGGGTCTCTTGGTACCATTCCCTCATTACTTCCGAGTCATGGGTGGGGATTAAGGTCACCTGCAACACAAAACAGGAGAAGTCCTGAGGAATGGACAACAGAAACAGCTGATAAGAAAAACAGCTTTGTAAGAAGCCCCAGCGAACAAGTATGTTTCCCTTTTGGAAAGAGTAGGTCTTTATGCAATAAATACTTGAATAAATGGATGGGTAAAAAGAAAAAAATAAACACCTAGGTAAGGTAATATGACTGCAAAGAAGTAGTTTATCAAAATAAAACCTTGGTTTTGTAAGGTGCTGAGATGCAGCTTTCCAGAGAATTAGCAGTCTGTAGTCTGCACTGATATGTCTTCAGATTACGGCCAAATATTTTGTTTACTTATTGGTCATGATGGAAAGGCACATGAAGTTTCCAAGTGTACGTGATTACCGTATAAACCATGAAACATTCACTTTTCTTTCCTACTTACAAACTGCAACATCTCCAAACTTGGATCATATATGGTACAGTAACAATACGAAACAGCCAAATGGCCCTGTAAAGCAGCTCCCAACTGTTTTATTCACCAGGAACAGGTCAGAAGGGCCAGAAACGGGGGAGTGGCTGAGTGTGGTGCAGCTCTGTCCTTCACTCGGGTGTCCTCTCACATCATCAGTGAAGCAAGGGGGCCAGCCTGGGGACTCCATTCCCCAGCAGCTGCCATCCACTCCAGAGGCACTCTGGCTTCCTGTACTGGCTTCCCAGAGAAGGTTAAATTTCCAGGTAGAGATACTAGTGAAGAGCCTACCTGCATGTTACTCTCCCACTGCGCCTTGCCCTCCAGCAGGGAGTCCAGAACAGCCCTGCTTGGCTCCTCGGCTGCAGAATCATTCCCGCTCACCACATAGTAGGATGACCGCACCCTCTTGAAAAACTCAACGTCGACGTTCTTGCTGTTGCTGTGGTTGGGAATGTACACCAGATCCAAATACACCGGAGGTCCTGGAGGCACTGCTGTAGATTTTGGCACCTTAGTATTCCCAGGTCCTTTGGAAACCAAACAACAAAATATATCACAGGCTGGTTAAAAACATGCATTTATTAATTACTATTACAGCCACTGAGTTCAGATGTGTCCAATTATAGCTTCACCCTCCTACACCTAGTGACATGTTTGAGCTTTGTTGTATCCCACTTACGATTGTAATGGGAGGAAAAAACTGAATAATGGTAACTATATAATACAATACAAACTCACTACCACATAACCGAAAATTAACCAAACCTTTGCCAGTAACACACTACTATTATCCAACAATTACTACACAGGGCTGTGACTACTGAATTACTGTTCAATAAATGGTGGTATTATCTTCCAGGTTAAGAAGTACAGCTTTTTGAAAGTCTCAAGTATGCACAATTATAAAAACTAGGGTCACACTGGGAGCCATGCAGATTTGAAGCAGTCCTGAGATTCAGGTTATCAGTACATAGTAAGACATGGTAGCTGTTGATATGCTCAGCCTGCCTTACAGGTGCATCAGGAAAGTAGTACATGTGAGCAGAAAGATGGTCAAAGAGGAACTTGGGAGGACAGAGAAACTTGTAAAGCAATTACTTCAGGCAACTGAGAACAAGTGTTTGTTTGCCTGCTGGATCCTTATTTGCATACACAAAGTAGCCGCTTATGGCAAAAAGTAGGGGGAAGCATGTTTTTGCTGCTGCACATAGTATAGTACTTGTTTAAAGAAGAGCTTCAGTCAAAAGGAACTTGAAAGTTTAAACACTGACATTAAAAATACTACCCCCAAAAAAAGCGGCTTTTGCTGCACAGTGGATCATCGTATGAACTGAAGATCAGGATTCAACCAGTAATTTTATCCAGATGATCACTATTCATGTTCTGTTAGCCTTCTCATGTTGTTACAGAGGATGGAGCTTGGTAAACTACTACCTGAGCAATACGCTGTATTTAAGGTCACATACCGTAAGGCCAGCAAAGTCTATTACAGTTGTCTAGCATGTCCTGCCATTCATCACAGGGCAATATGCCAAATAAGCATCATGATATGATAAGATTTCCTGATTTAGAAAGTTCTTACTATTGGTTATGTTACAAAATCTTTTATTATCTTTTACCATAAAAAATCTGTGATATATCTTTCTGAATTGTAGATACCAACACTGGATAAAATATTAGATGTTACATTTTACGCTTAAATGTCATTATCAAAGAGTGCTTTGCCTTCTGCTCTAGCGTATACCTGAGAAGTATGCTTTAAGGAAGAAGAACCTCACATAGAGCTAAAGTGCTGGAGAAATGTTCAGCATGAGGAACTATACTGCTGCTTTGAAATGCATCTACTAACAGAGGCATGCAAATGATGGTGTAAGAAAGGAACAGTAGACCACTTAAAATGGGGAAGCTAAAGACAGTTGAATGCTGGTTTATTTGTACTGAATCCTAAATCTGCTCCTTGTAAAAAAGCTTTCAGCAGAACACCAGTCCTGACAATAGCAAAATCAAAGTATCCCCCAAACACCCTCAACAAGATCTGCCAGAAACAACAGATTAGCACAATGCCTCCTTCCATAATCTAATTCATATTTTATTACTACTTAGAATACATAACAGTTATTCAAAATTACATTAACTTTCTGTATGTTTAGTCATCACTGATGGCATAAGACTTTAACCAGATTATGTGATATACATGCTTAGTTCACTGAAAGTTCTCTTACTATGCTTATAATTTTTTAAAATACACCTTTTAAAATTAATCCAGCAAAGCATCCAATGGCTGATAGTACCTTTGCCTCCCACAATATTAAATTGCATTAATTTATGTTAAGGTGTGCATACTTGTATCTTACAATGAATAAAGTGGTTCACTTCACTACTGATTTCACTTCACCTATAAAAGTGGTACTTTTAATGCTATTAGTTGGTTAACAGTTTAGACAGCTAATATTAAGTTCTTTATATTTTATGTACTCGAAACATCAAGTTTCTCAGATTACACAAGTTAAATTAGTGAAATTCATGCATTTAAATATGGCCTTTATGCACTGGATTTATATTTAAAACCTGGACTTTCTTTGGGGGTTTGCTGCAAACCACATGCTTACCTGATATAAAGGCAAACTAACTTCACTGTAAAAACTAAGAAAATCTTAACACTAGGGAACTGCTCTCTGTCTTTACCTGTGGTTGCAGTCTTTGCTGACTTGGATGTTGTTGTATTTGCTGCATTCTTGGTGTCCTTATCTTTCTCTTCCACTCGAGACTTTACTTCTGGGTTAGAGATATTTTTGGTTGCCTTCTCCACAGACTCCTTCTTTTTTGGAGAAGCTGTTTTGGAAATTTTGTCTAAAGATTCTTTTATAGCTGGCTTTGGTGAAGCCACTTGTTTTGATTTACCATCACTTTTTTTAACAGGAGAAGAGGACTTGGTCTTAGTACCCTGCTTTTTTGTCTTTGTCTTTTCTTTGAGGTCCTTCTTCAAAGGTTTACCTAAATTCTGATCAACGGGCAGAGACTCTGGGTCAACCATGGAAACATCAGGGTGCCTAGGAGAAGGGCTGCGATCCTGCATCGGGACAGGTGGCGGGTCAATGTGTTTGTACGTAATTGTCTTGTCTGTCGGAATGGTTTCAGACTCATCTTCTGAGTCAATGTTAGCATCTGCAGTGATGGAAGGACATTCCTCAGTCTCCGGGGGAACATCTGAATCGGTCTGAGATGGGGCAGACTCGCTCACAGACGTGGGTGGGGTTTCATCACACTGCCGCCCTTGCTGCTTTCCCCCAGAAGGTGGCTGAGCTCCCCCAGATTGCGTTAATGGCTTCTCTTGATCTTGAGACTGTTCTTCACTTGCAAACCACTCAAGGGGGTTCGGGTTGATAAATGAGGGTGAAAGTTCAGTTTTGGGATGTTTATATTCGCAAGAGGACACAAGGCATAAGTCAACATCTTGACGGGACTCTGCTAACGATTTTCCTGGAGTGAAATGTGCACTTGCTTCATAGGAATAGCTGGTAGCTTCAGGTGACCTGGTGGCTCTCCCAGTTGTCTCAAATGAGTAACCTGTGGCTTCAGGTGAACTGGAGGCTTTCCCAGTTGTCTCATAGGAGTAAGCCATGGCCTCTGGTGACCTGGTGGTTCTCCCAGTCGTCTCATAGCAGTAGCTAGTGGCTTCTGGTGACTTAGTGGTTTTCCCTGTTCTCTCATAGGAGTAATCCATAGTATCGGATGATCTGGTAGCTTTCCCAATTGTCTCATAGGAATAATCTGTGGCCTCAGGTGATTTGCTGGTTTTCCCAATTGTCTCATAGGAATAATCTGTGGCCTCAGGTGATTTGGTTGTTTTCCCTGTTGTCTCATAGGAATAATCTTTGTCCCCAGGTGACCTGGTGGTTTTCCCAGTCATCTCATAGGAATAATCCATGGCCCCTGGTGACCTGGTGGTTTTGCCTGTCACCTCATAAGAATAATCTGTGGCCTCAGATGACCTCTTATTTTTTGCAATTATCTCATAGGAATAATCTGTGGCCTCAGGTGACCTAGTAGTTTTTCTGGTTGTCTCATAGGAATAATCTGTGGCCTGAGGTGATCTAGTAGATCCTCCAACTGCCTCATAGGAGTAGCTAATATCCTCTGGTGACCTTGTAGTTTTCTCCGTGGCCTCATAAGAATAACTAAGTTCTTCTGGGGACCTGCTGCTTTTCTCTGAATCTTCTTTTTCTGGGCTAAGTGAAGGTTCTGGACTGTGCTTTGTTAGGGGTTCCTGGTAACCAAATGCTTTGACAGAGGACACCTGCAGTGACAATGAAGGTGTGTGACTAGCTGACACCGCTTCTGTGATTGCAGGAGGTGAATCTGGAAAACTAGGGGAGTACAGAGGAGAAGATTCCCTTGGAGTTAATGGAGATAGGTCAGACTTTGGTGACAGCTTTTCTCCTAGGCTCTGCACTTTTTCTGAGGTAAAAGAAGAATGTAGTGACATATCTCTGGGTGGAACAGCACCTGAAAAAGTTTCCTCTGGCAGTGGTGAAGTTACCTGGGAAGGTGTATGAGCTGATGAAGTTGAGGATGAAGCTTCAATTTGAGAAACTGAAATAATTTCTGAAATATCTTTCTCCTGAGAGTAAGATGACTGCTCCACAGGGGAAATCTTCTGTGCAAAAGTAGGCTCCTGTATATCTGAAGGGCTATAATCTACTTCTGTTGGTCCATTTTCAGATATATGGTGTATACTGGTGCCTACAGTAGGATATTCTGGAGATTGCCTACTAAAGTCCATTGCTAAAGACTGCTCAGGGGACTCCTGACCAAATTCTACTGACATAGTTGACTGCTCAGGAGATCTGTGATCATGCACTGGTGTTCTTGATTTTGCGGTCTTAGGTGAGAAATCTGGTGGAGAAATTGACATTGGCCTTGGGCACTCTTCCTTAGATGGAGACATTTCTGTTTCCTGAAAAGTTGTTGGTGTTTGTACAACTGACACTGAAAGGGAATCATCAACTTCGGTAGAGTGGGGAGATCCAACCTCAGCATGCAAAGAAGGAGATACATCATCAGTAGTTGGTTCTGGAAATGAACTAGTAGCAACAGATGCTGTAGAGACAGAAGCTACTCCTTCTATATGGGAATAGGTGTCTTCTGCTACCACCTCATCAACAGGAGTTGCAGACTTGTCAGAAACAGTGCCTTCAGAAATTGACATTTTGGTATCTTCTTTTAAAGAACCAAACTGACCGATATCTATTTGAGTAGGTGAGAGATCACCTGCTAACTTCCGCTCATCCAAGACCAGGGAAGACTGGGAGCTGCTGGGTTCTGTATCCTCCATTTTCCTTTCTAAGCTGAAGCCTTCCTTAATTACCATAAACTCCATGCTTTTTTCATCTTGTTTTTCTTGGAAAAGACCCACAGAGCTTGCTTCAGAAGCTGGGCTCATCTGAACAGGTGATTTTTCTTTTTCAGGTTTCTCCTCAGAAGGACTTCCATCATCTCTGGTGGGAGACTTTAAATCAGCACTCAAAAATGTATCATAACCAGTCTCTGAACCTATCAGTGGTGGACTCCTCAGAGGTGAGAGAACCTTTTCAATAGGAGATTCTGAATCTGGCACAGGCTCATCCATAGGGCTTATTCTGGGTTTTGCAGACTCATCTTTGACTTCACTGAATTCAAAGCTAACAGGAGCTTCTGTTGACTTTTCACTGGTTTCAGAGGGAAGCTGACTGGACTTTTCGTCAGTGGGAGACTGATAATAAGGTGTGTGGCCAGCACTACCGGCAGCAGACTGTGAAGGAGATGCTACTTCTAACGTTTTATCTTCAGGGCTTGCACAGTGCTCTTCTGCAACTTCTTGATGTACATCAGGCAATGTAGCAATAGGGACAGGCTCAGATGAGACCTTGATTTCATTGGGAGTGAGTGAAAAGTTCACACTACGTTCACTCAGTGGTGTTTTGGCAACAGGAGATGGAGGGGACAAACTGTCAGCTGGACTCTTGGCTGGACTACGTTTTCCACCAACATCTTCTTGGTAAGGTTCTTTGATTTCTAATTTGGCAGTGCCTTGGATTTCACTTTCTTTTTGCCGGTATACATCTTGGAATGCAGATCTGCAGAATTTGTCTTCCTCTAATGAAGAAGGTGGTGAGATGGTGGAAGCTGAGGCATTATAGTCTTTACCTTCTGTGGCCTCTGTTTTGGATCCTTCAGATAATCCATTAAAAGCATCTGGAAGTGGAGAAAGTTTAGGCCTGCCAAACTCTTGAGCGTACAGTGATGTCTCATACTTGGTAATGTTCACATACTCCTGAGAGGGGGAATCACTTTCCTCATTGTTAGTTTCATCACTCATGACATCGCGGGGTGTTGACATTTCATCCATTGGAGTTGGTTCACTAGATATTTCGATGGTAGACTGTGTGTAACCTGAAGTAGCAGTGAATTCCTCAGGTTGATCTTCTCTATTTTCTTCATCAGAAACAGTGGCTTCACTTTCTGAACCACCAGGTAATGTCTCATCATGGATAGAAGACGCTGGCTCAACTGCTGGAGACTGAGGCTCTGAGCGTTTTGTTGGTGTAATTATGAGTAGGCCATATTTATCTTCAACTTCACCAGCTTCTGCAGCTTTGTCTACCACAGCCATCACATAGTCTTCTTCAGCTTCTATTTTTTCAGTTTCCTCTTCACCTCTGATGTCTTCTGCTTTGTCTTCCTCGTCTTCTTCAGTCTCTTCAGTTTCTGCCTTTTCTATTGCTTCTTCCCTGTCTTCCTCAGCCCGTTCATCTGATGCCTCATAATCTGCCTTTTCAATATACTTTTCATCTTTAATGTTAGCATCTGCTTCAGCCATTATTTCTTCTGAGCTCTCTTCAATTCTTCTTGCTTCCTCCATATATGGTTTTGTGGTGTCCAGTGGTGTCTTTTCTTCTTCGTCTTCACCTCGTTCTTCAGCTTCTTCTGTCTCTGCCTTTTCCTCATAATCTCCTGCTTCGGATGACTCTTCCAAGCCAGTTCCCTCATCTTCAAACTTTTCATTGTCATCAACCCTGTGCTTTTCCACAGGTTCCAATTCTTCAGGTGTCTGTTCACACTCACCCTCAGCCTCTGTGGTAGTTATGCCTTCATCAGAGGACTCAGCAGGTCCTTCATTATCTAATTTTTCTTTTTGTACTTCAAAGGCCTCTTTTTGTACTGTGCCAGTGAGTTTCAGTTCATCCTCTATAAGTGCAACTTGAGGTTTTGTTTCTTTTATTATTTCTACTTCTTCAGCTTTTAATTCCTCAAAATCCTTTGTTAAATCCTCTGGTGAAGACATAAGGGATCTCTCTGCTTCAAGTTCCTTTCCACTGGCTGTAATTTCTGCAGCTGCTACAGCTGCTACAGTTGTGGCAGCAACTCCAACTGCTGCAAGGGCAGCTTGTGCTCCACTGACTTTGATCTCCTTCTTAACAGTCTTAACTTTTCCTTTTTCCTTTGGCTTTCCAGCAGGTACTGCTTCTTTTTTAGCAGGTTCCTCCTTCTTTTGTGGTTTAGGCTTTGCTGCTGGCTTTTTGGCTTCAGTTGAAGGAGTAGCTGTCTTCTTTGCTTCCTTAGGAACCTTTTTGATGTCCTTTTTGGTTTCTTTTTCTTCCTTCTTAATTTCCTTCTTCTCTTCTTTTTTACCTTCTTTTTTAGCTTCCTTTGGTGGAGCTTCTTTCTTTACTTCCTTCTTAGTTTCCTTCTTCTCTTCCTTTTTCACCTCTTTTTTAACTTCTTTCTTGATCTCTTCTTTTTTTGGTTTTTCCTCTTTTTTGATGGGTGTTTTCTCCTCTTTTTTAGAAACCTCTTTCTTTGGTTTTTCTTTTTCCTCTTTCTTTTCCTCAGGTTTTGCTTTGACTTCCTTTTTCACTGGCTTCTCCTTTGACACTTTTGGTTTTACATCTGTAGTTTGTTTTTCAGAAGTTTCAGATTTTACTAATTGCTCTTCTTTACTTGTTATGTCCTTTTCTGCCACTATAGGTTTGGTCTCCACTTTTGCTGGTTTCTCTTTTTTAACTGGAACTTTTTCTTTGCTTTCCAACTTCTGAGGCTTTTCTGGTGCCAGACTAGGCCTTGCAGGCTCCGGTGTTTCTTCTTTAGACTCTTTTCTGACAGGCTTGCTTGGTGGTGTCTTTCCAGCAGGCTTGAGACTCTCCTTGCTGTCTGTTCGTTGTTTCAACTTTGCTTGTTTCACAGCTGGACTAGCAATGTTCCCAGTTAGGTCTTTTTGTGTAACCATTGGTTGTTTAAGGAAGTCTAAGTGTTTGAGTTTTTCTAGTCCTTCTAGAATACTATATTGGGTGCTGTTTCCAGGGAACAGAACTCGGACTATTTTTTCTGCAGGATTAGCTGGGTGCCACACAATTAGGGACGAGACAGAGGTGAAGTAGGATAACGGAATGTCTAGTTCTTGGCCATTTGGTAGCAGGAATTCAGCTTTATCTTTGTTAGTACCACTCCACTGATGCATAAAATATTGCATCTCTTTGCTATTTTTGACAGGATTAAGCACATACATCTCAAGTTTGCCAACTCCCATTTTCTGAAATAAAATGATGGGGTCAATGGTATTTCCCAAGTTTCTGAAAAGAGGTTCTGGTTTCATAGACAATTTATTTAAATACTGGAGAGTAAAACAAGCTTCTTCTACACTCCTTTTCACTCTAAAGTTAGGATCCAGGTTCTTCAGGTTCTCAGGTACATTAAGGAATACAACTCCTAAATCAGGTGAGATCAGATTTTTCATCCAGTCACTGTTGGTAGTAGACCCTTGGGACTGTTCCTCTTCTAGTTCAGCTATCTTTCGCTGAAGCATGCTATTAATTCCTGGCAGGTTGTCATCTCCAATGTGAGTGAGCAGAATGGAATCTACCCTGTCCAAGTGCCGGATAAGTTTCCAAAAGCAAGATTTTCTTTCAGATCCTCCATTGATAAGCATGTTGAATCCATTCACTGCAAACAATGCAGAGTCCCCTCTTCCCCCTGGGAAAATATAACAGCAGGGTTTGGAGAGTTTCAAGAAGCCTCCTGAGGTTGGAGGTTCCAAAATGTCAAAAGGTGATGGCACTTCTACTGATTCTGACAGATACTCTGTGAATTCAGAGAGTCCTTCCATTTCGGGCAATATGGAAGCTGAGTTGAGTTTAATGTTAATAAAGTCTTGAAGGTTGTGTCTGTCAAGGTTGGAATTTTTCCAGTCCCCTTCCTCAGGGCAGAAAAGAGTTAGGCTGGCTTTGTTGGCAGGGTGTGTGGTGCTCAATAATTCACCAATCTAGGGTTGTAAAACAAAACCAAAAGAAGATGCATGTAAATTCATTTTTTAATGACAATTACTGTCAGAACATAATATGTCCTGATCAGATATAGATAAAACCTTTTCCATTTGCTTCTGCACTGGTCAGCACCCATCCTAGAAGCTAAAGGAACCTGTTACCACAATTAGTTTACTACTGTGTTTTTTTAAATACAAAGAAGGACCTTATTCCTGTTCCCCGTTGCCCAAAGGACAACAGTACTCCAAGGCTCCCCCTTCCCTCCTCCACCCTTTATAGGAGGATGGTACAAGCTTTTATATTGAGAGGGCATGAGGACTATGAGGCTAATGCTGCCAGAGCTGCCACTATGTGTACCATTGGCTCCTGAGTCTCCCTGCTGCCCCAGTCCACCCAGAAGAACCAGCCAAATATCTAAGGGACAAGCACATTCTCTTAACCGGCAGAAAGTGACTGCAACTCAGAGGAGGCCAGCATCCTCGCAGGGGCAGCCGCCTTCTTTACCCCTTCTCTCATGGGATATATTCCACCACCACACCATCATTACTGCAGTTCCTTCTGCAGGCTGCTTCCTGAAAAGCCAGCACCGCTCCCAGATTAGCACGACTGACTGCAGGGGAGTTTTTCAGAACACTAAGAAATGAGCAACTGCTTCAGAAATGCAAACAGCGACAAATTTTGTAATTTTGAGACTACAAGGTACAGGGCTAAAGAAAGAGCCAGAAAAAAAGTAGTTAGGGTTAAAAATGCTCTTGTCCTTATTTTGATATTAAACTCACAGGCCACAAAAGTTGAAATTTACAATAACTCCATTAATTTTGACAGTATTTGATAACACGCTAATACCAAACCAGCTGCTGAAATAAAGGCACATAAAAGAAGTTCTATGCCATAGTATTAAGACCTGTTGTTCTGTTCCAATCTGAATGAAAAAACAGTGTTTGATGGTCCCAGATTAGTAGACAAACAAACATGAACAAGTATGACATATTTCATACCTTCTTCCAGTTCCACAGACAGTTTCATTTGACTTTTTTTTTTACTGACAGTTAGGTTTAATGTAGTCCATTTCTGTTCTATTTGCTCTTAACAGAGACCACCAAATTATGTAAACTTCTTCTTTAAAGAAGTAATTCAGACATAAAATATCAGTGCAAAATATACCAGCACATCATCATGCAAAATACCACAACCTTCTTTGCAGAGGCTCAAGTGTCAGTTCAAGCTGTGAGAACAGTTTTCATAAAGACGATATAGGTTATGCTACAGCTGAATAATTTTAAAGTCTTGGACCACAAGCTGAATCAGCAGAATAAATGAATATATAAAAAATTAATGATGTTTGATTGCACTAAAGCTCTTTAGGCCTCCATGTGTGTTTGTCTCCCTTCCTTTCCTTGTGTTACATAATTTATTTTCAGCATTTACCCAAAATAAAACTCAACAAAGATGCAGTGGCTGTCATCCAAAGAAAAATAATCCAACCAATACCTACATAAAGCAGAAAATAAGTATTTTCTATCTTTCTTTGTCAGCCTTACTTAGTATCCAAACCATTTGACAGGACTATAAATAAATCTCACCCATATGTCAGATATGGCTTTGTCTGAAAAGGAGCAAAGGAAAAAACAAAGCAAAACAAAATAAAAGGAGAAAAGGCTGAAAAGGATGAAAGATAAGGAAAACAGGAGAACCATTCCTGTTGTTTATTGCAGAAATTAGAAAAGAAGGGCAGCACAGACCACAGCTCTGAAATGGATTTAGGATCTCGAGTGTACTCCTTATGCTGTGTCTCTGATCAGGGTTGAAAATACATTATTAGGAAGAGACAAAAGTAGTAAAATATCACTTCCTCTGGATGAATAAAACCAAGTCTGTTGTACACATAAGGAGATAACTTGACTGCAGACTGCTTCTAATGTAGGGCCAATTTTCTGGCTAGATTAAAAAAATCATACAGTAATACACTGGGCTAATGAATATACAGGAACAAGGTTTGGGGTTAGTCCTCTCCAGTTTATATTATACCATATCTGGATTTCTGTTTCATACTGCTAAATTCTGACTGACTTTGCTCCTAAAAGTTGGCACACTTAATGCAGACAGTGTTAAGCCACTGGTAGCGCAGGCCAATGAAAAGTTGGAGAAAAATCATTCCACACGTAGCTCATATCTCTTAGGAATAGCAAGTTCAGGACTGCCCCTGTAAAGGCCTCAATGTATTTGCATTTCAAATGGTGACACCAAAGATATTGACAGTTCCACTGCTTACTCTATTTGATAACACAGAGATGTAACTACTCCTTCTCTTCTCTGGATTCAGTCACTCTGGGAGCACAGAAATGTATCTGTGAAGCTGATCATCTTTTCAAGTACTGAGAGAAATCTGTTGAGGAATCCTTGAGTTTTAAAGGTGTCAGAGCTAGTGAAGGCAAACAGCAAGTTTGCTGCTCAGAGAAAGCACAAGATTGTTTCCTATGCTGGACCACAAAGGTAAAAAGAAAGGTTTTCCTCTGCTAGCTGTTGTTGCAGAGGGCATGGAATGGGACATCTTCAATCTTCTGGCACAGGAGAGGTTGAAAACACCTTGAAAACACTTCTCGGCATTGCCTGCAGGGAGTTCTGCATGCTAGAGATGGATTTCTGAATTAGACTTTCTAAGAGTATCCCCCAAAGGGTATTTCTTTATTTGTAAGCACATTCCTTGACCATAGTTCAGGTTTGGTCCAGCGAAGTAAAAATTGGCAGAGAAACACCAACTCTACACAGTACTCATCAAACCTTACATGCTTATAGAATCATAGAATCACTTAGGTTGGAAAAGACCCTTAAGATCATTGAGTCCAACTATAAACCTCACACTGCCAAGTCCACCAAGGTCAGGACAGAACAGGTATTCTTTCTTCTGATCACCACTTAGAAAACCACTAACCACTTTTTTCTAGCCCTTTTTTCTAAACTTTTTTCCAATTTGTAGCCCACCTAAAAACTTGCAGTAATGGGACCTTTAAAAAATGTCGCATACACAGACTGCACTATGGCAAATGCAATCTTTCTTTGCTTTTGTGAAATCTTGTAGAAGCCCAAGGCTCCAGAAGAAATAAGCTAGAAGCCAAGACTGTCAAAGAGCCATGCTGGCTGGCTGGTGAGCCTGCTGCCAGCTGCAGATACGAGCCAAGTGAGCCTTGCTTATAGCCCACAGGAGTATGCCCTGCACGCCCACCACGGTGGCAATCCCTTGGTGACTGTAACTCCTGGCCAAACACCACCCTTCTGCTTTCCAGCCAACAATTTCACTTCCTAACAGTAATGGTAGGATTTGCCCTAGTTTTGCATGTAGTCATAAAGTAATTATGTGTTGCTAATTAGCCAGAGGTACTAGGAGCTTGGGTATGCAATGTCATAAAAAAGTAACTCTGTGAACTGCCAGTGAGTTTTACACATCATGCGTGTTTCAGAGAGCAGGAATCCAGCTCTTTCCCCAGCCCTACAACCGTATGCTGAACAAAGAGGCTTTGAGAATAGGACCAAAGGGACACAGTAAGATCACGCTGGAGCTCATGCAAACTTCGCTTTTTCAGTGCTGAAGTTTCAGATCTCACTCCACTGACATGCTCCTAATTAATTGTGGAAACTAAATTCCTAGGGATGCAGCCATATAGTTTATTTAAATATATACTTTACACAGCAGCCAAATTAAGTGTGACAGCTTGTTTACTATGGGTTCCTGGCCTATGGGAGCTTTCAGACACAGTACATTAAGCAAGACGGCAAAATAACAAGTCATGAAACAAATGGCATTAAATACCAGTATACTTCTTACTTATCTTTTTGGTATGTAAAAATCAGAAGATTTACAGATTTCACTGGCCAGATTTTAAACACTACTATAAAGAAGCCAAGCAGGTAGGTGGTGCAAAAAACTACAGCTTCTCCAACAGACAGCCTCTGTCTTATTTAATGTCACCTATTACTTAGCTGCCACCAGGCAAGAACCTGGTGCCAAGTTCAATTTGACTGCTTTGTATGTGCACCTTAGATAAACAACTTGTATATTTTAAACACAGCACTACCTCCTTCCATTGTCAAAAGTTTCCTTGATTTTCTGTTTCTGGAAGTTACAATTTAACTCCCCAAATTAAAATTTAATTCTTTTGTTAAGCAATTTATATAAAATCTAAAGTAAACTAAATAAATGTTTTGAAAGAAAGCCTATAATGAATAGTAAAGAGCATCAGCATCAGGCTGCCAATGCTAACTCTAACAACACAGAGGGCCATTTTCAACCTTATAGAAACCCTTTCCATCACCTGACAATGTACAGAAGACACTTTTCTGAACACACCTCCTGATCTGTGAAGATCTCAATGAAGTTCTGGAAGGAGAAGGACCCTGATTGAAGAATGAGTTCTCCTGTGTTTTCAAAGCACTGTCCGGTTAGTACAAGGAGCTTGTGTCTTGCAGCATCTGTGATCATTAAGCGCACCTAGAGTGAAGGAGAGAAATGTATCAATAATGGGAGTTACCATGTGTTTCTATATTCTGCTGAGCATGTGCAGTTTCTCTCTCGTACTTTAAAACATATTTTGCACCAGAGTCTCCCAGGACTGACGAAACATTATTAAGTTATAGTGCTGTTTACAAAAGACAATGAGAAAGGTGGAAAAGTGAAAAAAAGGAGGGACAAGAAGCAATTAGAGAGAAGGTCTGATGAATAAACCAAACTAATGACATGGAAAAAAGAGCAAGGAGCAGAACGGAATAACATTTTAATGAAAAAAAATGTATTTTCAATTAACAAACATATTCCTTATGTAACTCAGTGAATTTTAACAGCACTGTATCAGGACAGCCTTGGTAAGCTGTGTTCCATGTGCTAATGAGAGACAACTGCATGTGTCAGACTCAGGTTTTGGAAGGCTGCTCTTTCCTAAAGTACAGCATTACTTGCCTCTCAGTTGTGAAAACATGACTGAAAAGTTACAGCCACAAATCACACATTAAAGTGTCATACTTAGACTGTCATTCTGTTCTAAACTGAATCATCTAGAAAGTCAAGGGACAATTCTGTTTCACCATAATCATAAACTTGAACTTCAAGCACTCAGATACACTCATATGCACAGTTTACATCTCATGATGTCACTAACTGTGGACACTGTAAGTTTTTAAAGTGTGCCAGCCCAAGACCTTTTTCAATATAAATATAATAATATAGATAATATATAATGAATAATAAATATAATTTCAATATAAAAGTAAACTAAGTGGATGACTGATGGCACAAATGAGTCTACTACTGAGAAATAACCTTCTGCATTTTTAAATAACTCTTAACTATTTTAAAGTAGATGCTTGTTACTTTACTTGACCCTCACTACAACTACCAATAATTCCTGTTTCCCCCCAAGGGGGATATTTACTCCCATGCTAAGAGAAATCCATATATTCAGTATACTTTTGTTGGCTGAATTCAACTTAAATTTAAGAATAAAACTAAACAAAACCTGTGTAAGATTCTGTACTGTTGAGTAAATTTTTTGCAAATACTTCAAAAGTGTTGTCCAACACTGAAAATTCAATTCAGCTTACGGTAAGGTACGAATTTCAAGTGCACTAATTCCTCTGTTTAATGAGGGATTAAGTTAAACCAGAATAGTGATTCCAGAACAAGGCTATCTACGTATTAAACTAAATGAGCAGAGTCCATCTGGAACAACACCACATGATATTGCATCCAAGCTCTATCTCCATGGAGATGACATAATCACCTCAGCTCTCCTAGCAAGCTATGCTTTCAAATTTTTATATTGACTGTTAAGCAATCAGTTGTTCTAAAGAATTCCCACTTACACCAGGGAGGCTGAGCCAGGAAGGCTCAACCTGAATCTCTCCTGAACAATTTGAGTTTTCAGTACAAGTAGAAAAAAGACACTGATGAGTATGCATCTGAAAGAAGATCCCAACTCTACCATATTTTCATTGTTATTTTATTAAATAAGTGACCCTGATGCTGAGCAGCAGAAAGTTCCTTTAATTAAATGCAGGACTAATACTGGTCTGTCACTAATTGCACTAAATAATTACAAATTCAGCAATATCCCTGCTGGATCGAGTGTATCTATTTCTATTTCAGACTAAAATATAGATAAGTGCAGCTGGCTGTCTGATGTGTGTTTCTGTAATCTTGTCTGGTTTAGCTGTATTAAAACCATAAAAGAACTGGCTTCCTCTTCTGTGTTTTCTCTTGTTGCTGGCAGCAGTGCCAGGCAGTTTGCCAACTTATGTGTAAACTCACCAGGTTTTCCAACAGCAAAATTATTTCCTGACTTGTGAATCACAGATATGTGACTGTCAAATAATTCCCCTTCAACCTATTTTATTAATTGATGGTGAAATACATTCTGCAGAGCTAGCAAACTCTGGCAAGAAAAAAAAGTAAATAAATGCTTGCAGATTATGGAGCATAATGTATGATACACATGGAAGACCTTCAAGAGACACATAAATTCTCTGTCTGGTTATAACCAAGGCTTCCCAAAGGACTACCAGAAGTTTGCTTCCTGATTTCAAGACCACTCCATTTCAGAAGAAATACTGCAAGGTGATGATTCTGTTCAGCTTTAACCTTGGTTAAATTCCCAAACTGCTTGAAGAAAGCTAGTAGCAAGATGTAGCCTCAGTCAAAACGGAGGTAAAGGTGGAATATGAACAGAGACAGGAGCATCAGCAGTGGTTTCCCAGACTTAGGTACAGTTGCAGGAGTGTTAGAGCAATGAAGTGGGGTCTTCTTCAGAAGGAAGTAACTGTTCATGGGGGTTTCAGAAACTTGTTGTCTTTGGGAAACTACAGCCTTTCTCCCTTTGGGCCTCTCTCTTCTGGGAGGTATTTTGGCATTTGACAGAACATGACTGGAGCTTTGGGAAGAACCATGCCCAGACTACCACCACTATGGCTATTAGCAGGAATTTCCTTTAATATATTTTTCCTTTGTTTTTCCTGAATGGAGACATTCAAGTTCCTCTTCTGGTGAAGTCAGAGCTCCATGGTATATCACTGTTTCTCCAGATGCAACCTGTAAATCTCTTGATACATGAAACAAAGTTTTCTGTTTGCCATAATGGGCAGAGCATATCTATTCCAACCTCTGATTTAATTCTCCTGCCTCTTTCTTACTGTCTTTTTCTGGCTTGTCTCCAGTCAGTCTTGCTCAGCCAGCCAAGGTAAACCTCAGCTTGTAACTTCTGGCCGTGACCAGTTTGCCAAGATGAAAGCGAAGTAAAGATTGCCTCCCACAGTCTAGCGAGAGGAAATTAACAGTAACCTAGCCAAACATCTTCCAGAGCCAAAGGAGTAAAGCCAGGGTTCAGAAGTCATTAATGGGCCTCAGACTGTGTTCTTCCATGTGGTCATCCATCAAAGGTATGACGAGCAACAGCAACAGAAATGGCATTTCCCTACTTTTGGCAGTTCCTTTGGCTCTTCCCCCCCTCCACACACGCTCACTTTATATCTTTTTACTCTGAATGTCTAAGAGCTGCTACCCAGCTGACACCCTTGCTCCTTACCAAGTACCTCTAATGCCTTATAAGTGATTTTCATGCATATTTTTTTAGTGAATGAGCTGCCATTTACTGAAGTGACTTAGTTATTTAAACTTTTACAACTTCAGAAATGTCACCTGTTTCAGAGTCCTTCCTCCTGTTTGTGTTTAATATCACTTAAGGCTGGTAATAAAATGGATTTTTCACTATGTACTACAAGCAGAGCTGCTTCATTTCTCAACAGAAATGGTACTGTGTCAGAGCTTCCCAGCACAGGCTAGCAATGCAATTATCCCTATTTTTTCAACCTTCGGTCTCACTAGCTAAATTTGTCAATTTTGTCTTTGAGCTACATGCTCAGTTCTTTGACTCTACTCTGGTGAGTTCATGAGGAATTGGCAGTCTTCTTCTGGGGCACTGTCCAGAGTCCATTGATCATCCCACATGCTTTTGAAGGACAGATGGATCAACCTAGAGTCACCACTACATAGCTGGTAATTCTTCTCAAAGACCTAAATTTGTCTCAGGGCACCTTCAGGCACTTTTTTCTTGTGTAAAATAAGCATCCAAAGCTACCAAAAAATGGAGGAGCAGAAGAAAAGCAGATGCAGTTTCACCACAGCTGCCTCCACTTCATCAAGAAGGAAATTTGGTGCATTATCAGAAAATGAGTGCTGGGATTAGAGGTATGTTTCTGTCCTATGCCTCTGATGTTTAGTCAGGAGTCTGGGAAAAAATGGAGAAAATCAAGAGATGACTGATGTTTTTCATGGTGTTTGCTCCTAACATGTCCTTTCATCCACAGTTAGGACCTGCTCTTAGTCTGCTAAGACTCTGAATGATAGTACTGGAGTTTGTCAGACACTAAACTGGAAGGCAACAAATTATATTCAAGAATCATCTCAACTACATGTGCTTTACTGCTCTCACCCTGTCCACTTAATGGAGCTTTTTTGACACTTCCAGTGAAGTATTTCTGACTTACCTCAGTACTAACTGCTTCATCTGAGGGATTGATCAGGACTACAGTTTCTAAGACATCACTTCTGTGGTGAAGAATCTTCTGACCTGCAAGCACAGAGAGAAAAAAAAGAAAAAGAAATTAAATTCAACCAGCATGGTTTAAACCATCACTTTCCATGAGCTTGTTGTACGTCCCGCTGTGAGACAGCTCTCTGGTCACCCAGAGCAGCACACACCGGCCACAGCAACTGCTTGCACTGCTCATCTCTTCAGAAACACCCATGGCATGTGGTCCTTTGGGTCAGAAACACCGCTTTAGAAAATTCAAGGTAATGAAAACAAACTGGCAACAGCACCAGGTCCTGTCCCTTCTGCCTGGCCAGAGGAGTCCCTGTAACTTGCCATGGTCTCACAGAGCTGGTGCAGATCAGGGACTGGAGAAACCATCAGCAGCTGAGCATCTGGCCCTTTATTTGCATGGACATATCTACACCACAGATACAGCTGAGATTACACAGCCCTGTAACATGCCCAGGTGGTTTTAATGAGCTTTTCCAGGAACTATTAGCAGCTTTGCCGCAGCAGCAGGAAAGTCAGCATAGGCTGCAAACTTCCCCTGCAAGAAGCGAAGTGAATACTTGCCTGTATGCCGGTGCTGCCCACCATGGCTAACAAGCACAATCTGTGAGACAAGCAAAGGAGCCCAGGGGTGACCCCACTGCCCACCACCACCACCATCACGTGCTCCCTGTCACGCACTGTGGGAGCAATCCCAAGCCAGGCAGCACCCCACGCAGACCCCAGGTCCCCAGCCACACCAGACGAACCTGGTGAAATCTGGGACTCACCCTGCCACACTCCCCTTTCAGCCTTCTGCTAATATTGATTAACATTGGGACACTGGGAGAGATTCCCTATGGGGATGGTCAGACACTTGCTGTGCTGCCCTGCTTCATCTTCCTCTTGCTTACAAAAAACGTAGCAGGCAGTATTAGGCAACAAGAGTGAACAAGCGTACAAATAACAGTTAGCTCCTGAATGAATAACGTCCAGGCGTGTTTGGAGCAGCCTTGCAGCCCACTCGCTTTCATGCTTAGTAGTTAGTCTGTCTCTGTATTTAATAGTGATATTCATCTGGAGTGGGTGCCAGAAAATCACAACAGGACTCTTGACTTTTTTTTTTCCCTTATGTTAATTGCAAGTTCTTATCAGGCTCTCTTTCTGTGAGAACTGCAGTGAGATTAATTAGCAGCCGTATTGTCATTCAGAAATCCAGACTGGTAATTGGTCCAAAAAAACAGAAGACCTGTGCCTTCCGAGCAAACTGCTCTATGCAATATTAATCAATTAAAAGAATTAATTGCACTTAAAAGGAAGTACAAGGGACACAGAACAAGTCACCCATTTGCCAACTTAGAAAAGCTCCCCTGTAAAGACACATAAAATAACGAGGCCAAGAAGGGCCACGCTGAAAAGAGCTCTGCATCCGGGAGAGCACCAGGCGGTGTGGGGCAGTCTGAGAGGGTGGGCAGCCAGCCTTTCGCACATCAGTCTTGGCGCTGCCCCTGGCCCTTCCCCGGGCAGCCCCCCACCCAGGCAGAGAGCCCTGCCTCCGCCAGTGATGGCCCCCTCCTCCTTGCCCTGCCTGCACCCCTCCTGCCCTCTCTCCTCCTCCTCACCCACCGAGCTCACAATGTGCTGCGTCTTTTGGTGTTGCTCTGGGGAAGCTCTGCATTTATAAGAGTAAGAGCTTACAATCAAATGATAGAAAGTGAAGGAGAAGGAAAAAGAATAATAATGTTCTCAAGTAAAATGTGAGATGGTGTTGCAGTTTACTCTCTTGTGCATGACAGTGCCTAGACACTTGTGGATAATAATCTAAGTTGTTTCAAGAAACCTGTTTTCTTAACACCTATTCTTTTTGCTATACTTCTTTGAATGGAGACAGACCGTATGTTACAAAAGGGGAGGAGCGCAGGTCTCCCTCTGCAGCATCCAGTTCTGGCATTACCCTTTGTAACTCAATTTATTTTTATAGCTCTGCTTCCTTGCCTAACAGGAATGCATATATAAGGCTACATTCAGTAAAATATCCAGATGGCTCTGTTACCAGAGACTCCCTCAGAAGATGCTCTGCAATCTGATATTTTAGTTATTCTGCAGATTTCCCTCAAGTTAAGAGATTCGGCAGAGTTTATTGAATCTAGTCTTTACTGTTGGTAAGGAAACAAAAGAAATCATCATCCTTTAGTTGCCACAGAAATTTCTCACTCAACAGTTGGTGACACAGAGCACACACTTTGCTTCAGGCCAGACTAAGCTTCATATATGATTAGACATTAACACATTAAACACAGGTAGAAAAGAAATGCAATTAGCCACATGCAATGTTAGACAAAGATGCATAGTGTCCATCTGACTCAAAGCACCCATTTCGGACTATAGTTTCTGGAAAGCAAGTCCTATCTAAAGACTTTCAGAAATAAATATTAATCATGTTTGGAAGAAATCTAAGGTGTCTGCTCATCCTTGATTTTTTTGAAGTAATGCTTCAAATTAAAACCAGATATGAATAGTCTTGGCAGCTGTTTGATTCAGAACCAGAACAGAGAGGAGAAGCAAACAGCATGTGGCAATTTCTTAAAGGGTGATTTCCACATGCATCATCCCAGTTCCTACGAACATAGGATCCTATTGCTCCCCTACTTGGTCAAATATCAATGAATGACATTTATAGCAGGATTATTGAGATGGGGATAGTGTCAGTAACATTTCCTAGAGAAGTGACTGAACAGATTTCTAACTTACAGAGTTGATCTTTTCAGGCCAACCAAGAAGCATGATCATGGGGCCCACTTTTAACAGTGACTATGTTAAATTCATGCAAACACCAAATATAAATGAATGGCAAGGGAAAGAAGGCCAGCTCTCCTTCAAGTCTTGTTTAACCAAGGATCTCTACTGACACACTTCTTACTGGGCATGCCTGCATAACACCAGCCCATGGGGGTGCATGCTGTAGGCAGCAAGCTACTCAATAGAGGGGTTCCCATCAGCCCTTCCTGCCACCCCAAATGGACACCACCACTCACTCGCTCCCCTTCAGTGCCATTTCCACAGAAAGTAAACACTAGAGGAAGTTGGGAAATCTTTCCTGTGATGATTCTTGGCAGAGAAGGTGAAGGGAAAATACTGTCTCCCTGAAGATGATAACTATTTGACACCTGGGCTGGCATTCAAACACAACTCTTTTTGCCAACTTCAAGCATCTTTTCTTTTTCATTGTAAAGAACTTTAAAGTATTGTTTCACTGTCAGAAGACAGGACTGCTGTGTTACACCAGTCACCGTGCTGGGTGGCATTAGCAGATGGCATAGCTTGCAAGGCTTGGTAACGAAACTTCCCACAAGCCATGAGTAGGCAGTGAACTCTGCAGCTGGAAACGTTCAGTGCTCTGCACTTGCAAGTAGCTCCAGTGCCCAGCCTCCACCCCCACCCCCCCAGCTGCCCCTATCTTATGAAGGAATTTCTGGACATTGAAGGGAGAAAAACCGTCCAAAATGAACCATAAAACATCCATTCCTAGAGTTCTTTCTTCAACTCTGAGAAGACATCTTTGACAAATAAAATCACTGAGGAAAAGACATTTTCCCAACAGGGCAATGCTGTGTTTGAGAAGCAGCAATGTGCGACCTTTTTCCTCAACATTTCTGGGTATAGATGGCAGGAAAGGCTTGGTATATTTTAATTCCTACTCAGGACAATACTCTGTTTATTGATATCCACACATAGTAACATCTTAAAAGCTTCAGTCCTCATTGCCTTTACATCCATGATAAGCAAGAGCTAGATGACTGAAAAATATTACCAGCTAAGGATTTTGTACATGTGAATATATAGGTGGCTTGGAAGCAAGGTGGGGGAAGAGAGGAGGGGTTTTATACTCCGTGTCTATGCATCCAAGCACTAAAGGTCAAAGCATGGGCAAATCAGACACTGTTTTACATTTAATTAGTTTGGTAGAAGAAAATATGACTTGAGTAAAACCAGGAGTAACAAATAGCTTGAGGAACACAACAAAAGTCTTCACCACTGAACAAGAGGTCAGATGGAGCATGGTCTTCAAGCTGCTAAGACTCAGAAAGACAGTATTGGGGTTTGTCAGTCACTATGCTGGAAAACAATAACTGATGCTCAAGGATCATCTCAATGACATCTGTTTCAGATTTACCATGTCTGATGAAGGTTATTGGAAGGTTATCATATCCCTTGCACATGATATATTTAAAGCAATAAATTTCTTTGGAAAAAAGGAGCTTTTTTGCCTAGCCAACAGTAATGCAATAATCCATACATTTTAAATAACTTCAAATTGCTCATTGTTTCACCTTCTTTTTCTAGTGGCGACTTCAAATTTGTCCTCCAAAAAAGATGTGTTAACCTTGTGTTCAGCATGATTGTTCTATGTTATCACCAGAGTAGTCAGAGTTCTGGATGACTGGTCATCTAATGGTTGCTACATCTTATACTAGCTGAATAAATATCTTTTTCCTTGTTTTCAACACAAAGAACAATAGGCATAAACTGTCAAATGCTGCTGTAATTGTGACCAGCCCCCAAACCTTCCCACTGTCAACCTGGAGGCAGTACATTGCAGCAATGATTCCAGACCAAGAAGAAAGGATCAAGATCCCCTTTTACAGCAGATTATCAATTATCTGAAGAAATCTTGTGTAAGTGGTATGGAGCACTCCATCCCCTTCACCTTCTCCATTGAAACAAGGCCCTCAGAGCACATTAAGTTTCCTGCTGACCTAAACTGCAAGCTGGAGAAATAGGTAAGTGCAGCATTAAGCAAGGTGGTGGGTTTTTACAGAGTTGCCAAAGCAAATTCTGATGTTGTAAAAATCTGGAATTCTGTATCTGCAAGTAAGAAGAAAATGATTTGCAGACTTGATGGAGAAATGACTGTATAAAGTCCAGGCACTGGACTACAAGAGCAGAACTTCAGAAAGCCCCTTCCAGGCATGCTTTGAAAGCCCTGCAGGTGATGCTGAGGGCTGTAGAGGCTAATCAGTTAGTCCCCATCAGGTGACATGATGGGGAGTGCATAAGACGGGCATAACTCCATTTACATCAGAGAAAATAGATTCACTTCCTCCAGGGCTCAATTCAGCCCAATGACTTCTTAAATTTAAGCTGGGTGCAAGGAAAGTGTAATCATTTTTTCCAGCAAGAACTCTTATATTTGTACAAATATTGGAGTACTTTACACATTTCTAGGTGAAAATCAAATCCACACCTGCAAGGATGCTGAGTTGGCATGACAGCTGTGAACAAAAAGTCAGCTCTACTAACATTGCTGAGCCCTCTGATGGTGACAAAGATTTAGAAGAGTGACACTGACTGCAAAGTGTGACTGTTTTCCTTGTAATTCTTTAAACCTGCTTGCTCCAAACACAATGGTTAGTTGAGATTCATATCTAATGTTACATGCTTTTTATAGAGAATTACGTGTTGTTTCCACAAAATTAGGTTAATCTTCCTTGCATCTGATCTGCTGGAATACTGAACCTTGTTGTGACTCTGCAGGAAGCATAAATCCACATTTATCTTCTCCCTCTCCCTGCATAAATGGAATTCATATTCAAATTTCATGTGGTTCAGCTGCAGCCTGGTGATAGTTAAAACATTTTTCCTACTCACATCTGACTTTCAACAATTTATAAACTACAAGTCCTGAGAGGCAGTGTCCTGCAGCATATTATATTTTAGGATTCTTAAGCTCACGTTTATTTAAGGAAATAAGGCTAGTTGCATATAATTTCATTTTAGTTCTTGGATAAGATCTGTCAGATCTCATTTGGGTTTATACTTCCAAGTGATAATAGAGCCCTGAAAGCGGAAGGCTAGAGAGAGGGTGATGATAGAGCCTGAACAGTAACTGCAAGATTCAGCCTCCAGTTACTATACACAAACCCAGTTCACCAATCCTTGCTCAGGACTCTTGAACAGCAGTGAGGGAAAGTAAGCTGACCTGTTTGCACTAATATTCATAGCTGGATTCATATCTTCTGCCTTCAACTTTAATCTCCAATACTTCCAGGCTTATGTGCTAGGAGCTGCTCCAGGAACTACAAGTGATCACAGTGGAATTCACTGCTCTGCGACTCATTCCCACTGAAATTTCCTGAAGTAAATTCAAGACATTAAAACATGTTTTCACACACCCTGTTGATCAGAAGACTAATTGTATCAACTTTTCACACTAAATATTGATTTCTCGCCCTATTTGCCAATTTCATGTGACATCTAATTTGCTGTCAAAATACAGCCATTTATCAGGTGGAAACAAACTGCTGCCCTTTCACTCCCATCTGTTACTGTCAGGGGCAAATCATTATCCTCAGCTGTCATTCCTCACCTTCAGAAACAGTATTTTTCACATAATTCTTGATGGTTTACAATTTCAGGGCTCTATGAAGGACTGTAAAGCATTAAAAATCTTTTCTGAGCAAAGCAGTACTACAAAAGGTACTCCGAAAAAAAAGTTGAAGCAATCAGTCTAAAGCACAACAAAAATAGAAGTTTATGTATTATATTATATTTTTAATGTCTACTAAAATGGGTTTATCTCCCAAAAAGGGGATAAGCCACAAAAACTGAATCAAGTACCCTATGGATTTCATTATCGATTTCACTGAGACTCTGGACAGGAATGAAATTTAAAACCAAGATTGCTGAAGACCTCAATAAAATCAGAGTCAAAGAGAACAAGAATACACCTCCTGTTTATATATTGGACTTGAAAGAGTAGTGGAATCCAATACTCCTGATAAATGGTTTCACCCTTGACTTTGCTTAAGAAAAAAATATGTCCAGTAGTCAGTCAACAGCACTAATCTGTTCAATGAGTTCAGCTACAAGTTATTGCTATTGAGCATTAAAATCTGCCACTGACATGAAAAAGACAAGCCTTTTCTTGGAGTGACTGTCTTTAATTATTGGAATCCTTCTTTGATTAGGGAACCAAACATTCCTTATCCATCCTACGATAACCTATTATTCCCAATCCCTAAGATTTCATATTTCTGGGGGAACTATCCAATATCCTGACCAGCTGTTGTAGAGATAGCGGGTCCCTGGCAGCAATCTTTGCTTTCCCATTTGATGCCTAATTGTTGCTGTGGTCAGGCATGGCTATCTCTGAACCCTCCCATTTCTGTTCTTTTGTTGGCCTGTGTCATTTGCAATCCTCATGGTGGATAAAGCTCAAACCCTGGAAGCCCTCTCCACCACTATTTGGCAGCAATGTAATTTCAATCACAGGTTGGCAAGCAAAGGACATAAATCTGAACTGGCATAGCTGGAATTACGCTTTACAAACAGGTGAGTGCAGCTTTATGACCCTACTCCAAGAAATGATCACCTGTAATTACAGGAATGGAAAAAAAGGAGTGTTTAGAGAGCAGAGCAGTTTAATATCTGGGCAGAAA
Organism: Buteo buteo; assembly: GCF_964188355.1. Taxonomy (NCBI): domain Eukaryota; kingdom Metazoa; phylum Chordata; class Aves; order Accipitriformes; family Accipitridae; genus Buteo; species Buteo buteo. The sequence continues at coordinate 29,097,529 of NC_134204.1, forward strand.
GAGAGGGAAGAGTGATGGCTGGAAGGGCATGCAATGTCTCTAGTCATGAGAACTGCCTTGTTCGAAAGCACAGCTATAGTCAGTGTGGCTTTGAGAAGCCAACACCCCATCCCATCCCAAGCGTCTGTCATGGGCTTTCACCAACAATTCATTTACCTGAAGTCACCATCTCACTCAGGAATCACCCTTCCAACCTTGAAATGAGAGGTTTCAGAGACAGCTAGAAGACTGTTGCACTCATAAGCACTTGCCAATGTGCTTGCCAATGTGACACCCTGTCCTGGTTTCAGCTGGGATAGAGTTAACTGTCTTCCTAGTAGCTGGTACAGTGCTATGTTTTGAGTTCAGTATGAGAAGAATATTGATAACACTGATGTTTTCAGTTGTTGCTAAGTAATGTTTACTCTAAAGTCAAGGATTTTTCAGCTTCTCATGCCCAGCCAGCGAGAAAGCTGGAGGGGCACAAGAAGGTGGGAGGGGACACAGCCAGGGCAGCTGACCCAAACTGGCCAACGGGGTATATTCCATACCATGTCACATCACATCTAGTAAATAAACTGGGGGGAGTGGGGGTGGGGAATTGCCACTCAGGGACTAGCGGGGTGTCAATCAGCGGGTGGTGAGCAATTGCCCTGCGCATCATTTGTGCATTCCAATCCTTTTATTACTACTGTTGTCATTTTATTAGTGTTATCATTATCATTATTAGTTTCTTCTTTTCTGTTCTATTAAACCATTCTTATCTCAACCCAGGAGTTTTACTTCTTTTCCCGATTTTCTCCCCCATCCCACTAGGTCAGGGGGGAGTGGGTAAGCAGCTGCGTGGTGCTTAGTTGCTGGCTGGGGTTAAACCACCACACACCCATTTACAAGAAGGGTCGGAGGGAGGATCTGGGGAACTACAGGCCTGTCAGCTTGACCTCGGTACCGGGGAAGATTATGGAACAGTTCATCTTGAGACCACTCACATGACATATGCAGGACAAGCAGGGGATCAGGCCCAGTCAGGATGGGTTTACGAAAGGCTTGTCCTGCTTGACCAACCTGATCTCCTTCTATGACCAGGTGACCCACCTAGTGGATGAGGGGAGGGCTGTGGATGTTGTCTACCTCGACTTCAGCAAGGCCTTTGACACTGTCTCTCACGGCACACTCCTTGAGAAGCTGGTGGCTCATGGCTTAGACAAGTGTACTCTTTGCTGGGTGAAAAACTGGCTGGATGGATGAGCCCAGAGGGTTGTGGTGAATGGGGTGAAATCCAGTTGGCAGCTGGTCACAAGTGGTGTTCCCCAGGGCTCAGTTTTGGGGCAAGTTCTCTTTAATATCTTTATCAGTGATCTGGACAAGGGGAGCGAGTGCACCCGCAGCAAGTTTGCAGACAGTTGGGTTGGACAACACCGAGTTGGGAGGGAGTGCTGATCTGCTGGAGGGTAGGGAGGCTCTACAGAGGGATCTGGACAGGCTGGATCGATGGGCCAAGGCCAACTGTATGAGGTTCAACAAGGCCAAGTGCCGGATCCTGCACTTGGGTCACAACAACCCCATGCAGTGCTACAGGCTTGGGAAGGAAGAGTGGCTGGAAAGCTGCCCGGCAGAGAAAGACCTGGGTGTGCTGGTTGACAGCCGGCTGAATATGAGCCAGCAGTGTGCCCAGGTGGCCAAGAAGGCCAACGGCATCCTGGCCTGTATCAGAAATGGTGTGGCCAGCAGGAGCAGGGAGGTGATCGTCCCCCTGTACTGGGCACTGGTGAGGCTGCACCTCGAGTCCTGTCTTCAGTTTTGGGCCCCTCACTGCAGGAAAGACATGGAGGTGCTGGAGCGTGTCCAGAGAAGGGCAACCAAGTTGGTGAGGGGCCTGGAACACAAGTCTTAGGAGGAGCGGCTGAGGGAACTGGGGCAGTTTAGTCTGGAGAAGAGGAGTCTGAGGGGAGACCTTATCGCTCTGAAGGGGGGTTGCAGTGAGGTGGGTGCTGGTCTCTTCTGTCAGGTGGCTGGAGATAGGACAAGAGGATTCTATGAGTCTATGATTCTATAACATGGAAATCTTCATATATACCTTTATGTCTTAATCTTCAATTGTTTTGCCCTTAAAGCCTTTTTATAAAAATTGTAGGGTTTTCCATTATTTTCAAGGCAATACATAGCACTTATTAGTGCTGCATATAAACAAAATTTAGGATCTTCCTCCAAAATATTCACAGTTCAGAGTGGCTTCTTGAAATGTGTCTTTTAGTCTTGTTTAGGAGTATTTCCACATATTGGTTTTGTAGATTAAAATTCTAGAGACACTGTGATCTCTGAACAACTATTCTCACAAGGAATTTTATCTTTAAAACACATGTGATAGATGTGAAAGAATTCTAACCCCATAAAATAGAGATAAGGAAACAATTTCCAAGGTCATACAGAAACAGAAACCTGACCAACCAGAGTGCTGCACCTACACAATCCTTTTGGTTGCGCAAGGTACATCACTATATTGTGCATTAGAAAATACTGAAAACTTAAAAAGCTATGCATAATGGATTTTTTTTTCAGATAGACCCCCTAAGTCACCTTTAACTACTTCCCAGAGCTGAAATTCTTCCATAAACCACTTGCCTAGCTATTAAGATATCTACATCATTTAACAAATAATAATCTTATCACTGCAGACCTTGAAACTCTACAAATGGCAATAGAAAACAGAAACCAAAACCCACCAAAATTTGTAAGAAATTTGTCCAGGACTATCTAGGCAAAAGCAAAAAAATGTAATCTTTTCCTCTCTTAGTTTTTGTATTTCATAAATTTGAGGCAGGCAGGTAGGTGATTATGAGATTCTCTGTAAGCAGTGGTCTTGAGTTATACATCTCCATTACAAGTAATAATCTTAAAAAGCTGTTAACAGCACATTAGTAAATTGTCTCACATTAATCTCTCTCCTACCCTTAAATCTTAAATACATAGTAAATGGCAAGGGCAGCTCTGCGATACACCACAGAACTGATCCATGGATCTGGAGCTTTAGTTTTCAGCTGCACAGTGCATTGCCCCGGTACTGCATAGAAACTAGCAGCCAACATGCACCATGATGGGAGACTGCAGTGATGCAGAGCTGACTCATCAGTCCTGAAGGTCAATGAAAGTCCTAGTCTGAGCCTGCATTTGGGAGTATTACTAACCAGTGAAGAGAAAGCAAGCTGTGCAACATCAGACCTCTTCCAGAAGCAACCTTCTCTGTCTAGAAAAGGAAATTTCTTCTTTCACCGCTGGAAAACATCTCGGACCCAGAAACTAAAATAATCCTAAACCAAGCAGACCATTTCCCAGTATAATTTATGTGCAGTAGTCCCCACAATGTGATACTTTAACTTTGCTCACTTATTCAGCAAAGGAATCTCTTTCACATCCCAGCTTGGTGTTAACTGTCAAATAGCCAAATAAAACCTTATTTGGAAAAAATACTATTTATCTCTCAATACCTCTGTGGCTCATTACCTCACACTCCACTGTTTATCAAACAGTACCATATATCATAATTCACAGGACTGGTTAGAAGCTTAAGTGTTCTTTTGTTATACCGAGTGCCCAGTATATTCACATTACAGACAAAACCATTTACCGGGCTGTTAAAGAAGTTAAGTAAATTTGTGCATCAAAGGAAAAGTGGTTGGGACTTTTTCCAAGGGCTGTTTTTTATGGAAAACAAACATCAGATTTATTTTAATGACTTCTTATAACAAAATACAATTGTGCCAACCTGCATTAAATATCACAGAGTCTTACTCAAATCCAAGTGCACTCCATAGGAAATTTGCCACTGAGCTCAATGACGAATGGAAAAGATTCTTTGATTATAAATATCTGCTGTTGAAAACAAGATAGGGACCATCAGCATTATGTTTCTCCTTAAAGGAATTTAAGCAAGTAGCCAAGATCCTTCCTGTATTTTTCAAAAAAAAAACAACTTCAGTTAAATGTACTTTATTTACTTTCAAACATTGACATTGCTAAAACCTCCTTTTTATGTCCTTCTATTTTACCTCCCTGTGCTGCAGTCCTGGCTGTATTATTCTGCCCTCACCATCCCGACTGCCAGGGAAGAGAAGTTTGCTCAGAGGTTTTTCCTTTTCTCTGCAGCACACTGTGCAGATGCTTCCTTGCACTTCACTGCAACTCCCACCTTCATATGAAAAATAGAGCACAGCAGCATCAGGGAAAAGCTGATGTAAATGCAAGATATGCAGCAAAGGGATAAATACTGAAACGAGTATCTCAGAAAAAAATAATTTCAGAAGTCTGCCTCTCCTCTTCCCAGACATCTCTACCTGAACACATTTTTAGTCTTTTAGTCCTTCCCTTCAGGGAGAAAACTCTGAATGTTGATAATTTCAGAAGGTCTCTGTTAATGTTTCCAAATTGCCACAGCCTGCTTACTAATGGCTTTTCATCACTATGGCAGCTGAAGCCAAACCCAAAGCTCCAATTAAAATCCTCTGGGGGATATTTCTGGTCTTGGGGTCATCACTGCATAAGCAACTTTGTTTTAAGTTCATCTGCCATCTCTGTCAAAAGTCAGACAAGTCAATACAACCTATAAGGGTTTCACACGTGGGGAATCCATTCTTTCCCTCAAGCACATTTTCTTTGACATGTAATTCTTGAAGTTTCTCAGTTTATATATAATTTCTATCCTTCCTCCTAGTTCAAATCAGAGAAAGATTTCATTGCCTTGGTAGCCCATGAGTAATGAATGACAGATCTCTTTACAAACACTAAGGGCTGTTGCGGGGAGCCTTGCACTCCAGATTAGACACTTATCTTTGCAGTACATAAAATTATTTATGATTGAATCTTTCTACAGTCTGACAATCAATAAGTTTTCTTGGGAAACAGACCACAGTTTATATCCTACCCTTGCTACTTGTACTGTACTTGTACTGTAACGTTTATTAGGTACAATAAAAATCCCAGGTTCTTTGCCAAAATACCTCCTTAAACATAATTTACCTAGTGGTGCTCTTTGAAGAACTGTAAAGTTGTTATTTCACACGTAACAGCACAGCTTTGTTGCTGTTACCTGAACAAATCACACAACCATAATAGCTGTAGTACAGTGGAAAAGTTCTATTTTTTAATACTTGGGTACCGTTTTGTGTGCTTTAGAAACTTGGCATTCTGATAAACATATTATTATTATTATAAACTAATTTACCAGCTGTGGAATATCCCTGAGCCTCTGCAACCACTGCAAAACCTAACAAGATGGTCTGTTTGTAAGCCTTTAATGAGAACCAGGCTTAAGCTTTTCCCCTGGCAACCATCTGGATTTCCAGCTCCATAGGACAACTTGCCCAAAGCTTTTATTTTGCTTTATATATAGTCAGTGAAAAAAGCCATGATGATAAGCAGTGTTGCTAATCAATTTCTGGACGTGAATTCACTGTCCTATTCTAGCAGCAACTGCTTTCCTGGTCTGAAAGAGCAGAGCAACTGTTCTACCCGAAGGCAGAGATCTTGCTCTGCCAAGACAGAGACTCACTGGAAAGCCTCGAAACACCTTCATCCTCTGATTCTTTACTGGATATGTGCAATTTTCCACCATGATCATTTTATACGAATTGCAAATATAATATGAAATCAATTGCCTCTGCATACAATACAGGCAAGTACTATTAATTAATTGCAGGTTTTACAAAGAAGAAAATGAGAAGGCACATCTGCCAGCTAGATGTTTTAGGACAAAGGGAATATTCTTTTGGCTTTCATTTCTGGAATTAAAACAAGCCATAAAGTAGTCCCTCCAGTCTTTTTTTTATTTATTTATTCTTTATGGGCCCTGTACACTCTCTGCACACCAACTTCTGTATGGAAAAATAAGTGAAGAACAGATCTAGTTCTGAAAAGACCTATTTTAATCTTCAAGTGTTTGAGTTACCATTTCTGATACCCTTTTGTACTCCCTGTCTTCCTCCTAAGAAGCAGTTGCCTGTAGAAATAGTTGAGGCAGTTTCTGAGCTGAGGAGCAGAGGACTAACTACTCTTGCTGACCCATAATGGGAGGATCCTTTCTGCTTACACAGACACAGCAAGCTTTTACAGGAGGGCACAGAATTCACACCTAGTGTAATAGTTTCCATATGCAAGAACTGCTGCAGAGAACTGTGTCATCTCTAACTAAAGAGCCATCAAACTCCCAGGAAGTCCACCGCAATGCTCAGTGCACATCAAAACTAGTTACTTTAAAATGAAAAAAAGCAAAAGCTCACCCTGTCATGGAATGGAAAAACATTTAATTAAATATGAGCTCTGCCTCAGGTTCTGTCTCTTGCAGCTAAGCCTTCTTACTTTTCCTAAATCTTCATTGTTATTTTGGAACCTCTGATCACCCTTTATGCCTCAAGAATACAAATCTCTGAAAATACTTTATGTCACCCAGTAGGAACAGTCGTACAATTTTGGCCTGGTCCTTTGTGACATTGTTGGAAACCTTTAGCATACCATGATTCCTTAAACTTTAAGGTCTATTATTCCCTTTATGTGCATGCTTAGCTCCTATTAATGCTGATGAGAGTTATGTGCATACAACAATGAAAGATCAAACTCTTCATTGTTTAAGAGGTGGTGATCAGCCCTGTGCTGCTTTAGGAAAAAAAGTCAAGGATATTGCAAGTACTATGGGGAGTTAATCTCATTACACACTACTAATAGCATTTGTGGCAGTGTTTGCTTCTTAAATCAACCACAGGTGACCACCTGGTGCCCTGTAACTGGAAAGCTGCTTCCACAACACATGCACAGACCAGTCTCTGCTTAGGAGATTAATCTGTAAGCTGCTATGAATCTTTTCTCCTGACACTTTCTCTCCCACTAAGAACAACATGTTTTTATTTTCAGTTTGAGTATTTGTAACTAAACAATAGAGCATTTTTAATTAATTTTTAACTACATGAATCCTTAAATTTTTTTTTTTTGAAGAAGAAGAAGAATCATGAATTCAAATACAAAAGTGTTTATTTAGGAATGAACATATTGTGATGCTTTTTACTGCAAACTTCTCACAGGCTGGTCTTTTTGAGTTACCATATGATCGGCTTCGCCTAGTACTTTCCAAAAGTAAAATTGCTGCAAGGCTGATTGTAAGTACTCTTCAAGACAGGAATCAGAGAAAATAAAGACATGTGCAAAAGAGAAACTAGTACACTGAAAACTGTATGAATGTATCTTTTATCGATCAGCATTGTTTTGTCTATAGAAGCTATCCATACGATTCTTAAATATACAGAGATATTTTTAACTAGGTTGACTTAGTGCACACCAATTAACTCAGCAGAGTCATTCTGACTTAAACCAGCTAGTGACCTAGCCCACAAATCAGTTTTACTCCAGATTTGAACAGAAAGGCCACCAATCACTAAGCAACTGTTTGCAGGCACCAACTGAATAATTAAAGCTGGTTTCATCACACAGATTTCATCATGCTGTGAAAAAAATTTACCATTGCAACCTCTGTTTCTGTATCTGAAATCTAGAAGTTTACAAAAAAACAAACTTAAAAAGAGACTCATTCACACTAGGCTTGGTATTAGAATTAATTCCTCCGGCTTGCATCCAGTTGCGATGCTTTAGGGTACAAGCAGGAAGAATGGTGATCATCGACTTTTTAAACAAATTTCATCTTTCCAATTACTTTTGGCAATTGACACAAAGTAGCCTCTAGCAATGGATTGCCAAGATGAGACTTTAAAGATAGAGAAGATGCACTTGCAAGTGTGTCAAAACTGAAATCTAGAGAAGTGTTGGCAGAATATTAATAGAGCTGATGTGTTGATATTGACATAGAGAAATGAGAGCTGCAATTAAAATGGAAACACTGAAGAAAGAAATGTACAGTACTTTTATGTAGTATGTTTTAAAAGATGTGTTGTATCCGTATTCCATCTGGGGATTTCATAACGATTGACACTTATAATTTATTGAAGTGGTAGCTCTTGAGCAATACTGGGTGGATCCTAGAGATGTAAATTTCTGTTTAAATCAAGGGATCTAGAACAGTTCAGATTTTTAAAGAGAGCCAGCCCACTTCCTCATTTATAAAGATGGTCCCTCCAAGTCTCTGGCCCCTCTCCCCAGCAGGCTCTAGGCTTTGCCTTTATCTCTGTGCACTGATTGCCCCTGGAAACATGTTCCAGGAGTCCTCAAGTCTGGAGGTTCTTACTGTAGCCCCAAGGGTCATACTGTTGAAATTATCTTCATGCTGTGTTTCCCCAGATAAAACAATTGGGGAACATGAGAGCCAGAAAAAAAACAGCTCTTGGGAGTTTCTTAAAAGATGGTGATATGCAGAAAATCCAGATAGAGGGGAAAAATCTCAGCTCTTACATAGATGAGAATGAGGGAGTGTGATAAATTCAGTACACACAGTAAGGACAGTTTTGTTGAAATTTTGTAAGTATAAATCATTTATCAATAACTAACATCTTCATTTTGATTTAGCTAGTCTCAAAAATTCCTGTAGGGTTCCCCCCCCCCAAAATTCTGCAGCATCTGGAGTGGCAAAGGTGGGAATTTTATAGCATTTGGCAAGACTCACTGAGGATATTCATAAGCTTTAAGCATGCCCTTGGACAGGCACGCACAAAAGGAGGCCCATTCCAAGATACCTTGAAGACCACCTCTGGAAAAGTCAGGAGAAAAACGTTTTCCTGGTTCAGATATGATGGTGTAACGTTGTGTGCTGCCTAAGAACAGATGTCTACAGGGTAAATGAAGAAATTCAAGCCAAAAGTAGCATTAGGACAGTCAAGCACTGTACAAATTCAGACTGAATGTGCCTCCAGCCACATCTGTCTTATGGTGAACAGTATGCACTAGGGCTGCACACATGGCAGGAAGCAAGGTAACATCACCTTCGCACAAAGGGTGAGATTTCACCTAAGAGAAAGAGCACTCTATACTGCCTGCATTTCTTAACAATAATTTCTGGAGACCTTCTCTTCAAAGAACAGTCAGTGCACAATTTGTTTGTTTTTTTTTTTAATTTTCAGCTGATACTAAAATGACTCTCTTATTCAACTTGTAGCCCACACAGTGCCACAGCATGTGCTCTGTATCCCACACTCCTCATTACTACACAGTCCTACCTACACTGATGAAAACCTCACCAAGTCCTGGGAACCATGTACCTTCCTCATCTGAAACAGAAGTGGCACAGAGCAACACTGAAATAGACAATTTTTAAGCACCTGGACAAAATAAATACCCAGTGATTATAAAAAGAGCTGTTGGTTACAGTGGCTTTCCCCACATAAGCCTAGCAGTGTGGGCTAAATCCCATATGCTGCTACTCAATGTTTAATAGGTCATTGGGCAAATTTTCATTCATTTTTTATGAGTGCATAAGGAAAAACTGGATATGACTGCTGGTAGGCATGGGGCAAGCAATTGTATCTTCACATACAGAGGTTATTTATTCTTTGCATACAGCTAAGAAAGATAAAAAGTAAAACTAGGACTGCACTGCTGGGAACATTCAGCACTTATCCTAAAGCTGCTTGTATACACCCAGTTAAAGGAGAGAACCAGAAGACCCATCTACTGAGCTGCAAGGCGTGGGCGTTTTAGAAACAAAGGTCACCCTCGAGGAGAGCAGGTATCACCCAGACATGAGAGGGCTTCATCACTATCTCAGGGTAGTTCACACCAGGAATCCACAGGAAGATTGCATCCCAGTTTTAGGACCCATCCTCTGCAACGATGGGCACTGAGCTTGGCTAAGATCAGAGAGATTTGCTGAGGTGTGTAAACTTGCTTCCCCATCACTTCCAGGAAAAAAACTGGTGGGTCTGAGCCACGCTTTCCAGTGCTTTAAGTAATCACTAACAGGATAGGAATAAACCAGATTTAGATTTCAAAACAATGTCTCTGGTCCCATCCCTTACTTCCCAGCTTGAAGGTCTCAGCAAAATTCCTACATTTCCAACAGGTCTTCCTTGCCTTGTTTTTCCCCAAATACTGTGAGACGGTATATGTGCTTTTGTTTCTAATTTAGAAAACAATGAAGCAGGGGCTAGAGACCAATCAAATTCTAAACACAGATATTGTCTGGTATGAATATTACAGCCTGACACTAATATTTCATATGTTCATCAAAAAAAACCTCATAATGATAGTTACAATGAAGGGAAATATTTTCTCTCTCATAGGCCAAAGAACAACAACAACAAAATAATCAAAGAATCCCAAGAAAATTGGCACATTTATTTACAAACTGCCCTTGGCTTGGTTGCTATAACACAAAAACACAAGTTCTTTGGCACAGCTCTCATTGTATACAGATTTAATCTATTTTCTGCTAGTGAATATTAGATCTTGATACGCAACTGTAAACACATCTCTGCTCTTCCCTCAGGTCAAAGCATGTGGACTTATATTTTATAGATGTATCATCAAGCCACAGCATGTTTGCTGTTATTTCAATATATTTATAAAATGTCCCATGCCACTCTCCATTGAATGCTGTAAAGTGCTTTCATGATCTGCTTAGGGATACTGAGAATTCACCTGGCATTTTAATAGTTCATTTAATACATGAAACTCTCAGAAAAACTTTATAACATTCAACTAAATCAGACCAGACAAGTCTTAAAAATATTAAGGGCTCATTTATATATTCAGAACATGTGTCAGTTTTCAATCCACATGAGTTGTGTATGCAAACTATGTTTGGCGGAAGGAACAAGCATAAAATCAATTAGTAGGTCTGACTTGAATTTTTAATTACACTGATACAGTTCAGTCCATCCTATATCAGAATTTCTTTTCCCAAACTTGACTTCTATGTATTAACATTCCTATACATTAACATATCTGTGAGATGGTGCTTCATTCTCATTCCTCTGAAAGCTGATCTATGGCAACAATAATATGCCCACATTTTCCCTATCCACTCCAAATATCTCAGCACTTATCACCCCACCATTGTCAGACTTTACTATATATGCCATTCTACATCCACGTACATACTCACAGTTCCCATAGAGCCCTCCTTTCTGTCATTTTAATCTCAAAAAAAATATTCGTTACCTGTCTTGGCGGCAGATAATATATTAAATAATAGGTTCATTTCAGTTACAGATTGCAGTACATCTTCACAGTTTGTATGACAGTAAATTCTAGACCTTTCTGAATCACAAAAGATCTTAATTCTGGCTCTGAACAACTTAATTCCAGTGTTTGCCTCTTTTCTGTTCATAAACCCAAGGTCTGAACACTAGTCAAGAGGAATTGCCGCCATTCAGGTGCAGTCTGGCGACTTGCAAGGATCTGTCTTCACTGGCCAAATCCAGTGCTGGCTACCTGCAGCTCCTAGTGACTCAGAAGGAAATAGGAAAGCAGTAAGAAACCAGATGCCCAGGGAAGGTTCAGCTCTTTTACCTTACAATGAGGCTGAGGTGCCCCCCCTACTTTACACGGTGGAATTTCATTTCCTTTGCACCACCAGCATCACAAAATGTTGAACATGTTTGTGCTAATTAGTTACAAAACCTGCATCCTTTCTTCCCTGGTCCCTTTCTCCACTTGTCCCTTGTCTCCTTTCTGTCTTAATTGTAATTTTCAGGGACAAAAACTCTCTTGAGAAGTATGTGAACTGACACAAACATGCAATATAAACAAGTAACCCAAGAGCAGCACCTGCTGCCCATGAGTCCAGCGTCTATTAGGTGTGTTGAGGAAATGTAGATGTCCAGCACATCCTCTGGCTGCAGGTCCCCCAGGGGAGTGGAGGTGGACAGTATCAGCACATCAGGCCACAGCTGTCGCTACTGCTTATGACCTGAGTAAGTGCCCATGCCTCAGCTGTGCAGACCTTCCTCCTTCACCCCACTCTGTGAATAGAAGGGGAAAGGAAGCTTTTGTATGAATGTTGCCAATAATGCCAGTCTTACACTGTAAGGAAAACAATGCTTTTCTGGCAATGTTTTTTAAATGGAACTGAATTTTTACACCATGTTCAATTTGGAAATTGTGGGCGCAGCAAAAGGAAGATAAGATTTGACTTCAGCTTCTATCTGAAAAATCCATCTAAGGAAAAATAAAAAAGACATTCTAACAGAATGTGAATTTTATTGAAAGGGTATTTTCAATTAAAATATGCTTAACTAAAATCTTTGACCAGCTTCTCAATCTTTATTTTTAGTGACAGAGGTCAAAATTCCACTTTTCGTTTCCTTTCAGCAGTCCTTCCAGCTCACTTCCCTAGCTCCTGGGAGCACTTGCTTGCTTTGTTCATCACAAAACCCCTCCGGGGGGGGGGGGGGGGGGGGGGCGCGGTTAGTCCCTGTGTGCCACATTTACATTTGGAGTGAGTACCATGTTTCACAGCTGCAGCTGTTGGCCTACCGTTTCTGCCATTATTTGCATTTCAAACAGAATCAATGGAAGCAATGAACTACAAAATAAATTGAAGTTCTGCATAGAAAACAAATGTCTTTTATTAATCTGACTCAGCTGCTGAAGTACTGAAACATGGAAAACTTGGTAAGATTGCACAGTCTCTAATGCCAAATACCATTTCAGGTGAGATCAACAGTATTTATATGTCAAACCCTGTAATTTAAGAAGGAAACTTCTACAGATGGTGAGAACCTAGTTTTCAATAGGTAGCCTCTGCTGCCCAGCTTAAACACATTAAAAAATGATTCCAAAAACAGTGCAATAGAAAAAAACCTGAGTCTTAATAACTCTTCCTCTTTTCTTCCCCCAAATATTTTATGCCGCTCTACCAAATGTTTAATGGGCTATAGAATTCTGCATTTCCTAGCTGAAAGTTTGATTTGCAGATCACAGATTGATACTATCTCAGCCCTATTCCCATGTCCTTTAGGTCATTTCTCACTTTGCACTGATCCAGAATTTGAAAACTTACTTTGGAGGTTAGTGTCAGATATAACGGAGTAACTGCAGGCAGTGTTATAAATCAAGATTCTAGAGGGAAATAAAAAAGGCAGCAAAGTCAGAGAGAAGCTGCAACATCCCTATGCAAACTCTGTGGATGTTGTCCATAACAATGGTCAAACACAACACAACATCAGTTTATATGCTTCATTGTGGCATGACAGCACTTCTGCAAGTTGTTCCTACTGCACTAGCATGTCTGCAAGCAGGCAGATCTTCTGTGGGGAGCAGAATGAAGAGCACTCTCCCATCTTTACCACAACTAACCACGCTGGCCACTCCTGCTATAAAGGCAGCATTCAGTCCTGCTCCTCATAACAGCCTCAAGTGTCACTTAATCCCATTTGTTCTCCCCTACTTCCAAATAGCACCGTCATCCATGCCCGTTACTCCAAACGATATACATCATTGCCTCTGAATACTGAAAAACATTTCTGGCAAAAAAAAAACTATTCCCTGGGGAGTGGGGCAGTGGGTGGAGGACTGGGATTTGAAATGGCCACACTGAGCCTGTGGCTATGACATCAGACCTCTTAAGCTGATGGCTGGGACACTAATAGCAAGAGTACTTTGTTTCTTAATGGACCTCTGGGTTCCTCAGTGCACCCTCAGTGTGAAGAGTTAGGCATTTGTCCTCCCCTCAACTCTCTCTCCCTTTTTTCCCTCTTCAGAGTTGAGGCAGGCCTAGACAAACCATCTTTGCAAAACAGTGGCAGAATCAAGGTTACTATTCTGCCTTCCAGTCCTTGATGGGAAATGTTCAAAGGATGGCTAGATCCTTCAGGGACTCATCACATCTCTTTGTAGATGTCAGGACACATTTGGAGCTGTGGTGACTCAGCTAGACATAAAACCAAGGTCCTGTCCACAAAGCATCTCTTGACAACTTGCAGAATAGTTTGTGTGTCACAACTGAATTCCTACCCAGAAGTAGTTTGTTTTCCACCTGCTTAGTGTCTCCCTGGCTAACATATTTGCTAGCTTTTGTGATAATTTTCCGGGTGCTGTTAATAAAGTCATCACACATTTTGCTCCACAGCTGCACTTCAAATAAGGCAATGTCTGTTTACTGTTTGCACTTCTGTTTGTAAAATTATTTAGTGAACATTTTGGTAATAATTATATTTTATAACTGGCTGTGCACAAGGGTCTTTGTTCCAGTTATGGCTATTGTGCATGATTTGTAATAAAAATTACAGAAGTACTACTGAATATAAGATATTGTTCTTCTGTACACAGGTAATTTGACTGTGTATATTTCTTATGCACCATCTACCACTGATGCTGGAAGCAGAAGAAACATCCTAAGTTACATAGAGTAATAACCAGAGGGCTGTTGTAACTGGCCTTCAGACAACATAACTTCTTCCACTGACTTTAGTGGGAGTTGGACAAACTCACTAGAGAGATAGAGTAATTAAAAACAACAGTCTAGAAAATGTTTTACAAGATAAAAATACAGGATTTTTCACACTGCCAAAGATATTTTAACTTGCTAATTAGCAATCCCAAGGAAACTTAACATTGACAGATTTTCAATGAATTAATACATTCACCATGCACCACAATGTGAATTTTCCCATGGCTTGAAGAATAAGTTAATTGTGAGTTGGTTCTTGGTCTAATATTGTGAATTCAGACATAAATTATTCATCTTCTCTCATATAGTTCTATACCCCATCTGCAAGTTACATGGAAATTACCCCCCAGCTCAGATTCCACCTAATATAAATTGGCATAGCAACAGTGAATTCACAGTTATCCTGTGTTTAGCATGCACTTAGCAATAGGCCTAAGAAATTCTACTCAAGAATGTCTTTAGTAACTAAACAGCTCCTGTGGAGTGAGTTTTGCAACATATGCATGCAGCAGTGGTCCCAGCATAAACTCTCTGATTTGTCTACCAGAAGGATTAAGAGCCATAGTAAACAGTATAAAGAAAAATGAGTATTTCATTATAATGCTTTAAACCAACTTAAATTAAAGGCATTGGTCTAATTTTGCTAATTTAAGTCCAAGCAACTGCAGATGTGTGTCATTTTTAATCATCTCATTCAAGCTTTTCTCAACAAAAATCAGACTAAGGAGACAAATCAGAAGACAAAGGAAAAGTTTAAAAAACTCCACACTTCAAAGTGCTGTTTTTTAGATCTCTGCAAAAAGATTATGCTAAAATATAAGCATGTGCTTAAATCTTTGAAGGATAGGATCCAGCCAAATTTGTAAGTCCACTGAATGACTCACCTGAGTAAGAAGTTCAGAAGTAAACCCAACCATGTAGTAGTATAGCTATTGTGATACTAAAGTTGTTCTAAAAATTTCAGAAGACAATCTCTTGCTTTCATATCTATTAATCCCATGTATTAGCTTTTTATTGTGTCTTACAGTAATGTTTAAAATCTATTTTTAAGAAATAGATTTGGGAAGGTGCTAACTATTTTAAATCATTAACTTTTAGCTCTCACAGATGCTTATTTCTCCAAGTGTACATGCAAATCACCACCCAGATCGCCACCCTTCTTTGGTCCACAAAGAAACATTGCCTTCTAGTTTATGTTCTCTTCTGCTGTTGAAGAGAAGTCCTATCATTTCAGATACTTATCCAGTGACAACTTAAGGACAAGTGAAAGATTAAAAGAAAAGTTATTTCACTTCCCTCTCTCAACTCCTGGCATGTCTGATTTATTCATGCCTGTCTTTTGTGATCTCCTGTTGTACAGCACACAGCTTATCAACTGACACAAAAATAAATCCATAATAAATATTCTACAAGAGCAGAGAAAGGGGGTTGCTAAATATAAACAAACTGTCTGGTCAGACTTCTACCCTCATCCCTAAGGGTAAATACTGTTGTCTTCTGACATTTCTCAACTTCTTGCAGCACCGTCTCAAGCGCTACTAGCAACTAGTAATTAGTCTAGTTCTCAGATGCCTTCAGTGTCAAGAGAGAAAAAAGGCAACAATTCCTGCAAGGAGCTATTTTAAAATCACCTTGCACAACTGGAGTTCTGTGATGCATGGCTATAAACTCTTCAGAAGTGACAGGCAAGGAAGGAGAGGCAGTGGGCTAGCCCTGTACGTTAGGGAGCGTTTTGATTGTCTAGAGCTTAGTGATGGCAACGACAGGATTTAGTGTTTATGGCTAAGAATCAGGGGGAAGGCCAAGAGGCAGATACCGTGGTGGGAGTCTGTTATAGACCACCCAACCAGGATGAAGAGGTAGACAAAATATTCTATAAGCAGCTAGGAGAAGTCTTACAATTACTAGCCCTTTTTCTCGTGGGGGACTTCAACTTGCCAGATGTCTGCTGGAAATACAATACAGTGAGAAGAAACAGTCCAGGAGGTTCCTGGAGTGTGTGCAAGATAACTTCCTGACACAGCTGGTGAGTGAGCCAACTAGGGAAGGTGCCCCACTGGACCTGTGGTTTGTGAACAGAGAAAGACTTGTGCATGATGTGATGGTTGGAGGCCATCTTGGGCACAGCGAGCATGAAATTATACAGTTTTCGATTCTCAGAGAAGTAAGGAGGGGGGGGTAGCAGAGGTGCTACCTTGGACTTCGAGCATGAAATGAGACAGTTTTCGATTCTCAGAGAAGTAAGGGGGGGGGGGTAGCAGAGGTGCTACCTTGGACTTCTGGAGGGCTGACTGTGGCCTGTTTAGGGACTGGTTGACAGAGTCCCTTGGGAGGCAGTTCTGAAGGGCAAAGGAGTCCAGGAAGGCTGGACATTCTTCAGGAGGGCAATCTTAAAGCTGCAGGCTGTCCCCATGTGCTGAAAGATGAGCTAGCAGGGAAGAAGACCAGCCTGGCTGAACAGAGAGCTTTGGCTGGAACTCAGGAAAAAAAGGAGTTTACGAACTTCAGAAGGGGCAGGCAACTCAGGAGGGCTACAAGAATGTTGTGAGGTTATGCAGGGAGAAAATTAGAAGGGCAAAAGCGCAACTAGAACTTAATCTGGCTACTGCCTTAAAAGACAATTAAAAATGTTTCTATTAACACATGAGCAACAAAAGGAGGGCTAAGGAGAATATCCATCGTTTAGTGGATGCAGGGGGAAACACAGTGACAAAGGATAACGAAAAGGCTGAGGTGCTTAATGCCTTCTTTGCCTCTGTCTTTAATAGTAAGACCAGTTGTTCTCTGGGTACCCAGCCCCCTGATCTGGAAGACAGAGACAAGGAGCAGAATGAAGCCCCCATAATCCAAGGGGAAAGGGTTAGTGACCTGCTACACCACTTAGACACACACAAGTCTATGGGGCTGGATGGGATACACCCGAGTACTGAGGGAGCTGGCGGAAGTGCTCACCAAGCCACCTTCCATCATTTAAGAGCAGTCCTCCCTAACTGGGGAGGTCCCAGTTGACTGGAGGTCAGCAAAGGTGACACCCATCTACAATAAGGGCCAGAAGGTGGATTTGGGGAACTAGAGGCCTGTCAGTCTGACTTTGGTGCTAGGGACGGTTGTGGAGCAGATCATCTTGAGTGCCATCATGTGGCACGTACATGACAACCAGGCAATCAGGCTCAGTCAGCGTGGGTTTCTGAAAGGCAGGTCCTGCTTGACCAATCTGATCTCCTTCTATGACAAGGTGACCAGCTTAGTGGATGAGGGAAAGGCTGTGGATGTTGTCTACCTAGACCATAGTAAAGCCTTTGACACAGTTTCCCACAGCATTCTCCTGGAGAAACTGGCTGGTCATGGCTAGGACAGGCATACTCTTCGCTGAGTAAAAAACTGGCTGGATGGCCGGGCCCAAACAGTGGTGGTGAATGGAGTTAAATCCAGCCGGCAGCCGGTCACAAATGGTGCTCCCCAGGGCTCAGTATTGGGGCCAGTTCTGTTTAATATCTTTATCAATGATCTGGACAAGGGGATCAAGTGCACCCTCAGCAAGTTTGCAGACAGCAACAAGTCGGGCAGGAGTGTTGATCTGCTTGAGGGTAGGAAGGCTCTACAGAGGGATCTGGAGAGGTTGGATCGGTGGACCAAGGCCAATTGTATAAGGTTCAACAAGGCTAATTGCCAGGTCCTGCACTTGGGTCACAACAACCCCATGTAATGCTACAGGCTTGGGGAAGAGTGGTTGGAAAGATGCCCAGTGGAAAAGGACCTGGGGGTGCTGGCTGACAGCCAGCTGAATACGAGCCAGCAGTGTGCCCAGGTGGCCATGAAGGTCAGTGGCATCCCGGCCTGTATCAGAAATAGTGTGGCGAGCAGCACTAGGGAAGTGATTGTTCCCCTGTACTGGGCACTGGTGAGGCCGCACCTCGAGTCCTGTGTTCAGTTTTGGGCCCCTCACTACAGGAAAGACACGGAGGTGCTGGAGCGTGTCCAGAGAAGGGCAATGAAGCTGGTGAAGGGTCTGGAGAATGAGTCTTATGAGGAGCGGCTGAGGGAGCTGGGGCTGTTTAGTCTGGAGAAAAGGAGGCTGAGGGGAGACCTTATCGCTCTCTACAACTGCCTGAAGGGGGGTTGTAGTGAGGTGGGTGCTGGTCTCTTCTGTCAGGTGGCTGGAGATAGGACGAGAGGAAATGGCCTCAAGTTGTGGCAGGGGAGGTTTAGGTTGGATATTAGGAAAAATTTCTTTACTGAGAGGGTTGTCAGGCATTGGAACAGGCTGCTCAGGGAAGTGGTTGAGTCACCATCCCTGGAGGTATTTAAAAGAGGTGTAGATGTGGTGCTTAGGGGCATGTTTTAGTGGTGGACTTAGCAGTGCTAGGTTAACGGTTGGACTTGATGATCTTAAAGGTCTTTTCCAGCCTAAACAATTCTATGATTCTACAACAATCTGTGAATGAGCCAACAGGCTTTTCAGCTGGAGTGTGAATTTTCTATGCAGTCAAACCTTGCATGGGCAACTGTCAGCATAAGATCAAGGATGACCACTCTACTCATGTCACTGCTGCTTCGAGTCTGAAGAGGAGTGGAAAAGACCTTACAGTTAGTAAGACACAGCAAGGCTTCCAAAGCCTTGATCTTCTGATCACAGATCTTTCACTACCTCTGAAAAGTACTTTCAAGTTACAAGTGAATAACATTTTAGACCATCAGAGTGCAAGTACTTTGAAAGGGAGAAGAAATCTGATCTTCCATCCTGTTCAAAGACATGTTAAAACAAAGCCCCCAAAATTAGGGACTGTGCAAACATCTTTGAATTGGAAGATCTGAAATATATTATGATGTACAAGTTTCCCTTTCCATTACTATATAAGACACTTTTTAATCACCTATTCAAACTAGCACTGGCATTTGGTTCTTGGGGACTCTCATCTCATACTCCCTACTTGTAGAGCATCAAATCCATGTTGATCTCTTCAGCTGAAGATAGAAAATTAAGTACTGTCTGTCTAATTTCACTAGTTCAGCACAGTGATAATACAGTAGAAAATTAAAAAGTTAACAATGACAGTAGTATGGCTATTAACCAGATTGTCACTTGGCAGAAATGGAGAAAACATTAAAATTCTGTCCTTTAAAGCCTAGGGACTGGATGTGTGGAAAACAGATCTTCTTGCATACCTTTGTGGTTTTGAACATTACAGCTTAAGGCTTAAAACTAAGGCTTACACTTCAGCACTTTCCTAGTCAAGGAAAGATTTAAGAATTCATTAAGTGTTCTCTTGAAACAAGGCTTGGGTTTCTTGCACTGTTATCTCGTGTTCACTGTGTATCATATTACTGCATCATTCTTCTAAAAAATCCTGGCTACTTTTGTAATAATATATCAAGTATTTCTAGTAAGAGCTGCTATCTTTACTTTCTGTGTGGAGTAGGAACAACTGTAAGACAATGTCTGGATCCATGGCAATATATGTGAAGTGGTCTAGCAAAGGAAGTTGACAGAATGAGATACAACTATAATGTAATTTCCTGGAAAAATTGTTTTATTGCATTTCCTCCTCGGATCTGGGTATATTTCTACTCAGAATTCATCTGACAGTATAAGATCCTTTGTATTATACCTCTCAAAGCAAGCCTGTAACCTCATCAAAGGAATGGCCCAGGAGTATAGATACAAACAAGAAATTTTCAGGGTTTTTTTTCATAAGCTACTGGTTTTGAGTGGTTAATAATTTGACTATTGTAATTTGCTTCCCTTAGAAAAAAGCATGGGAAGATAAAAGTCTGTTGTACTATTTTTAAATGAGTAACAAAAGCTCACAAAACCATTGGGTTTTAATTACATTTCTAGTGCCCAAATTGTTTTTGTTTCTTCTACAAATAAAGAAGAAAAACCCCTCTCATTTCAAATTATCTCCCTCAGCTTAAAATTTTCCTGTGAATCATATAGTTCTGGCCTTTATAATAGCCTGGTGGTATTTTCTTTTATAATTATGTATTTCCTATGCTGACAGACTTAGAGTCTAACTAGATGGGAAACCCACAAAGGAAGTGGAGTAACGTAAGAAACATATGAGAGTCCAAGGACATGTTGAGAAAGGGTAATAGACTGTATTGGTTTTATGTGGCAAGGTTTTGGTAGCGGGGGGGGGGGCGTTACAGGGGTGGCTTCTGTAAGAAGCTGCTGGAAGCTTCCCCTGTGTTCGAGAGAGAGCGAGCCCATACCAGTCGGCTCTGAGACGGACCCGCCGCCGGCCAAGGCCGAGCCAATCAGTGATAGTGGTAACGCCTCTGTGATAACATTTTTAAGAAGGAAAAAAAAGTTGGGAGTGAGAAAACAGCTGCGGGAGAGAGGAGTGAGAACTTGCAAGAGAAACAAGCCTGCGGACACCAAGGTCAGTGAAGAAGGAGGGGGAGGAGATGCTCCAGGCGCCGGAGCGAAGATTCCCCTGCAGCCCGTGGTGAAGACCCTGGTGAGGCAGGCTGTCCCCCTGCAGTCCAGGGAGGTCCACGGTGGAGCAGATCTCCACCTGCAGCCTGTGGAGGACCCCACGCCGGAGCAGGTGGGTTCCCGAAGGAGGCTGTGACCCCATGGGAACCCCACGCTGGAGCAGGCTCCTGGCAGGACCTGCGGATCTGTGGAGAGAGGAGCCCACCTTGGAGCAGGTTTTCTGGCAGGACTTGTGACCCCATGGGGGACCCACGCTGGAGCAGTCTGTGCCTGAAGGACTGCAGCCCACGGAAGGGACCCATGCTGGAGCAGTTCGTGAAGAACTGCAGCCCGTGGGAATGGCCCACATTGGAGACGTTCGTGGAGGACTGTCTCCCGTGGGTGGGACCCCACGCTGGAGTGGGGGAAGAGTGTGATGAGCCCTCGCCCTGAGGAGGTGAAGCGGCAGAAAATAACGTGTGATGACCATAAACCCCATCCCTGTCCCCCTTGTGCTGCTGGGGGGGCTTGGTGGAGAAATCCGGGAGTGAAGTTGTGCCCGGGAAGAAGGGAGGGGTGGTGGGAAGGTGTTCTGAGATTTTGTTTTATTTCTCATTACCTTACTGTGGCTGATTTGTAATAAATTGAGCTAACTTTCCCTAAGCTGAGTCTGTTTTGCCCGTGACAGTAATTAGTGAATGATCTCTCCTGTCCTTATCTCGACCCGCAAGCTTTTTGTTATATTTTTCTCTCCCCTGTCCAGCTGAGGATGGGGGAGTGATAGAACGGCTCTGGTGGGCACATGGAGTTCAGCCAGGGTCAACCCATCACATAGACATAGAGCACTGCAGACTGAGGAACCTTCTCCATGGAAAAGGAGCTGGGCTGGCAGCTACCAGGAGAAGGATCTGATGGTCTGGGAGTACCAAGGGTTTCCAAGAGGACAAGCACACAACTGTAAGTCCATGGGGTCCCTGACTCCTGCATCCAGAACAAGGGCACACCTGGATGCTCCATGGAGGGAATAAACTCCCCTGTATGCCTTCATTTCTCTTAGCGTACACTATGCTGTGGTCCACATAACCATATGGGCCATATAACTGATGTGACATCAGCAGAGCTATCTGCAGATATAACAGCTTGTAGCACCACTGACTAGTCAAATTTGAAAATACTATGGACTATACTGAATTCCTACGATATTAATAATAATTTTCTCAGCCTTCTTTCTACAGAAATTCAGAATGGAAATCTGTCTAAATAAGGCACAAAGGGAAGACTTGGCTTCCCATTTCTTGTGTTTCATTAGAGAGGAAGGGAAAGAAAAATTAATACTAAAATCATTTTTCAAATCATCTTGTATCAACTTTGGCTTTTACATGTTTATGTGAATTATACATACACATATAAACTGCTAACTATTTATGCAGAGTAAGCATTCCTGTGCAAGTAGTGTGTATGGTCTCCCACTTGGGGACTTATTCCCTCTTTCTGCATTTTATTACTTTGTTAACAAATGCAGATTTCTTCATAATTCAGCCAGCCATTTAAAGTTCTGAAGTTTGTTAGCATGTCAAGATTTGCTGCAATTTATCCCCAATTATCAGGTTAGTACAGTAGAAGGAAGCTGTTAGCAAAGGAATGGGATAATAAAAAAACCCCAACTATAAAGAAACACAGTAGTGAATTATCTCTACCCTTGAATATTATTATGCTGACAACTGGTCTGAAGAGCCACTCACCTAGTAAAATTTTAAAGGTTTAAGCTTTATAAGAATTTTCCTTTAGTACTGATTAACTTGAAAGTTATTTTTGAAGAACACATGCAACATGGAGTATGAAGTACTGCACTGATTTTTTTTCATGGGAACGCAAAAGCAATTTCCAGGTCTGAATTTCAGTATAGGCTATTAATAAGTATTGCCTCCAGGGAAAAAATTATATTACTTTGGAAGTAGCAAGATTTCCCTTAGGATGATATAAGAGAAATAACAGGCTTTTTAAAGGTCTAGATTCAACATATTTTTTTTAAATAGCTTTTTCAAATAACAGTAAAATGAAGACAATACTAGTTATGCTGCAGTTTGATATAACCAACAAAACACGTTCCCTAGTAAGGAATAAAGCCTGCTCAGTGAGTCTCTGAGTAATACCCAGGAAAAGAAAGTTACTTCTAGTCTCCCTCATAACCTGCTTCTCTTCTTCTTCTCAGTCAGCATTAGCCCAATTCTCTTCTAGGGCTGGCTGCAGGGTGGATGGATGTACCAAGTCTAGCACTTGGGGGTGGTCTTGTTTTAAAAGCTATCTTAGAACAATGCTGGCACAAGAAACAAATCCAAGCTTTTTCTATAACATCCTGAGTGATTCTGGAGCTGTTTTCTTGCAGCCTTACCTTGACGATATTCAATCAGAAAATGCAGAAACGTAGAGGGCAATCTTGGTTCTCACTTTAATGCCTGCATCAGCTATGGCTTCTGTGATCTGCACTTATCACTGAGAGAGCAAAAGAGCAGCCAGTAGCTGTGAAAATTGAGGGGTCTTTGGCCAACCCCATCTTAAGTGGCTGGCCATCCTCATTAAACACTTGAGCCTGTCAGAATATATGTGACCAGGCACCACAAGAGGTCTGAGCAGACCACAGCCCCTGCCCTAAGGGGAGGTGACTGGGGGTGTTTTGCTGGAAAGAGCATGCTAAAGGTCAGAAAAGGAAGAAAAAAATCCCTCTCTCTCTTTCCAGGGCTTCTGCTAGCAGCAGCCACCAAAAAAAAAAATTTCTTCATGGTGTTTTGACATGAAAATATTGGAAAACTGGACATAAGTAAATCTAAAGGAATTGAAAGACATTCTTTCAGCCCATGTATTAGTGAACAATACAACGGCAGTAAATTTCTGCCATTTTATTCTTTTATAGCCATGGGCAACATCCAGAGATTTCATAGAAGGTGAGTAAAAGCCATCCAGTCTGTCTGTTTACCACTGATCTTCCCCTTGATATATTCCTCAGCCCCTATCGTTCCTCCCCTGAGAGCTGCTGTCACTAACACATCACTCCTCCTCTGCCTCAGAGGACGATATCTGCAGCCTCTGAGAGGCTGTGCTAGTGCTAATCTATTCATCACCTGGCAGACAACGCTCTCACAGGCCATTCCATTAGCAATATCCATCTCCGTGACAAAGTACGTCTTTTACATGTCTGGTTTCCAACCACGTAGATGTAAGTGTTGTGCTGGGCCCCTTTTCTGACAATGGAAATCACTGACCTAGTGCAAGTTGTGTTTATTACCCATTTTCTTTCATTCAGCTGGGTTGACAGAAATTTTGCCTTAAAAAATGGCCTCTGTATCCTTTGGTTACAAGCATGCTGCTTTGGCTGAACTAAGAGAACTAGTAACAAATATTCAGCTTTCCACATATAGCCACCAAAAAAAAAAAAAAAAAAAAAAAAAACCACCACCAAAAAAAAACCCTTTTGAAATCTGAAGCTGTATTTTAAAAGATTAACCTTTCAAGATACTAGGGAAGGACCCTTGCAAGCTATCAGAGCTCTGTGCTTAACTTTACATTATTATTGTTGTTTAAATGAGAAAAGTAATCCAGTGAAAATTAAATGAACAATTTTCATATTAATGCCTCCAGGCATTATTAACATTCACAGTACAAAGTGTCATGCTTCTTCATAATAAATTGACCTGAACAAGGTAGTAAATACCCACTGCCTTTATAATGGAGAAAACATTTTGTGTTACCAACATTTCAGAAACAGGCTGCCTGAACTGATTTTTTCCCTAAATACATAGCCACAGGTCAAATGCTCCAGCATTTTCCAGTGGCAGCATCCATCCTCCTACACTGGCAGCAGGCAAAATAACCCTGATTAAATTAATCAGTGTCTTCAGCTACTGTTGTGCTCATTATCAACCCTCTAACATTGTATGTTCTGAAGATATATTCTTAAGTGCAATAATTGTAGGCATTGGTTGCATAGGCAAGCATGATCAACATGGGTTATCAAAAGCATTTTTCATGCACAGTAAATAAAAGAAATATCTAAGAGCTACAGCAGGTTGATCTGCATGATGTAATATTTCATTAACATAATTAGAAGCAAATTTATAATAACTTAATTTTCCACCTTCTTTTGTCTAAAGGAGATCAGAGATACTCTGCTGCTTCCTGCAGAAAGCTTGTGCCCTGGCTGGCAAAATGTCAGGTAAAATTAGACTATGCAATGAAGAAAATGCTATTTTAGATATGATACACTCCCTTTAGAAATCTTGCTGATTGCACACAGGCTGTGTAATTACACACACTCATGAACTGTACTTCATCAGAATGACAAAGCGTCAGCATTGATGAGACATTTAACCCACCCAGTATTAAATGAACACAACTCAAGTACACTTTTAGGATCATCATAATTTGAAAAAAACAACTCAGGGGGATGCTTAAGGAACGTGATACCAATATAGTTGCATTTTTCCCCCCAAAGATCAAAACAACTCTGTATTTAATTTATTTTCTCTTTTTGGGGGCAAGAGAAATCCTGTGAGTTTTAAAATTTTCTCTTGACAAAGGAACACAAAGATTGCCATTAGATTTACATTGGAAGCTTCCACTGTCTTGCATGATAGGCAAAGTTGCATTACTTTTCTTTTTTCTATATATCTGGCACACTTTTCTAAGGGAGTTACACTAAAAAGAGAACCCTTACTAGATGTTAATCAACTGACCTATGCCTGACAATAGTTCTAAGTTGTGCAAATGCACAAGTACTCTTTCTTAACTTAATAAAAAATTACTTACCTATAGAGAACAGGAACAATATATAAAGTTGGGGTTGATCCTGCCTCCACTGGGATCCAGAAAGAGTGAAATTCTGACTGATTTCCAAAAGGCGCAATTTCAAATACAAGACCTTTCTTGCTACAAATTCAGTTTATATTTGAAGACTCCAGCAAAGTAAAGGGAGGTTCATTTATGCTGAACTAGTCAAATCAGATGTATTTGCCAGTTTGAGCATACTTTTTAACTTGGTGATTGTGGTCCTTACTGCATTTTTTTGAGATGGCTACAATTCTACAAAGTTACATTACTATGTAGTTCATAAGACATTAACCTGAAAAATGCAAATTTAAAAATAGGGATATTTATAATATACAGTATTACAAACAGACATTAAATAAAGTCATATATAAGGAATATGCACAATAAGATGAGTAGTAAACTCTACCATGTAAATAAATCCAAATTGCACAAAACTTAGAAAAGGGAATGTTTGTTTCCTATACAAATTATACAATTTCTTCTTATTCGTTGACATAACAAAATCTTTCATCTTGACTTTTTCTGTTGAAAAGTTTTGATTTATGACTTCTGTTTCAGGTCCTTTGTGAATCCTCACAAACGAGCAAATTTTGCATATTGTTCCAACTTGCTCCCTAATGGGAAAACTGCTTCCCTTGCATAGAACAATAACTTTAATTGGGAAAAAAAAAAAAATAGGGGGGGGGGGTAAAAGCAAAATCAGGAAAAAAAAAAATCAACAACGACTTGATCATGAAAGTTCTCCTCATGTGGCATTGAGTGGATGGCCACTGTAAACCCAGCTACTCACATGAGTGTTTAGACAACTGGACCACTTAATACTCACATTTCACATCAAATTTGGATAACCAGGATAAATTTTATGGAATTAAGCTACGCAAAGTTCTTCCCAGCACAGCGGTTGCATATTCCTCTACAGCTACATATTTCTGTTTGGGCTTGATCATTTTTAGCCAATGCCTTAACCCGTTTTACATCTTCTCTTACTTTCTACACTGCTGCAAGGGATGGGCCGTGGTCCATGAACCCAACTCCCGCGGTCAAACCTATGTATCCGGTAAGAATAGCAAGGCATAGGAACACAGCCAAAACTAGAGAGAATACACGATCTGTCAGTCTTAATCCTTTTTAATATTCCGCTTCACACCAGAGAGGATTTAATTGTTTCTTAAATGGCTCTAGGGCCTCTGAATGAGCAAACCTGTCTAACAGAGCAGACACATATTTGAAAGAATCCTTGTAATAAATATTGATCTATTGTATCTGTAGATCATTCTGGAGATGAAGCAATCTCTTCTTGCCTAATTAAACTGTGCTAATATGAAAATGCAGGCCAAGCCCATAAGGCATAACAGATCTGCTGGAGTGTGGAAATGTCTGGAAGTCACGAGCTCTGGGAAGAGAGGCAGAGGGGCCCACGAACTCCGCCTGCATGCTAATGAACTCCACCAGATCGTAATCCATATAGATGCAATTTAAATTCCCTTCCACAACTTCAGCCTCAAAGCCTTCTAATTAACCCTCAGCCAGAAGAAAAGCAGCCATGCAGAGGCGGGGATGGCACAGCAAAGGTGACAAAAGGCAAAAACTACTCCTTGCAACTTCTCTTCCCCCAGGATTTGAAGGTTGTGTCAGTCACTAAGCCAAACTCAGAGGGGTAATCAAAATGTCACCTACTTCATCTCCCCATGGCATTTTAACTTTTACCCTGTAAATAAGCATCCCTGGATTTAGGACTGGCAATAATGTTTTAGTAATCACGAAGCACACATTTCCACAGACACGTGGCAGCTTTTAAAAGCATTTCACTCCCACTTGGCATGGAGCTTTGTTACGAGATGGTAGACAATATTTCACCAGCTTGGCTTATGCTTTACACAGACACTTAGCTTCCTATAGAGGTTTAGGTCTAATGGAAGTCAGCCGATTTATTGCCCACTCCAGCACCACCCAGACTCACAAGGAAACCATAGGAGAGAATTGCTGGGCTTTATTTCAAGTGGTGCCACAGCAACCCAGCATTTCATTTTATGTGGAACCCTGTTACAAACTATAGACCAGCTTCCCACAACGATTTCCCTCCAACTGTCTATAGATGGGATCTATAAATAGCAATTCTTCAACAGCACTCCAATGCTGCCCTAACATATAATGGAGTAGATCTTGAGGGGCCCTTCTGTTTACAGTAAAATTACACAGAATTTACACTTGTTAAAAGCAGAATTTGTAAAACTGATGTAGTAATCATGATTTAAGATAAAATGCTGGCTATGTTTTGGGGCTTTGGGGGATATTTGCTTGTTGTTTAGATTAGTTTTTTTTTAATAAGTGGTAACAAACAGTTGATCCCAGCAAGTATCCACAGCCTTGCTACTTTGCCCACAATTAAATCAACAGAAAAGTATTTGAATGTCCATTTACCAGTATTTGCATATATCAAAAGGTTTTGCCCACACAGATGTATGCAAGTGTTCAGTTTCATAAAATGGTCCTCACTTTTTTTTTTAATACAACTCAGAAATCTGAAGGAGTTATACAAATTGGCAAATGGTTAATCTCAGTTTTTCATCTTTAGTGTTATTTTCAAATCAAGTCGAGTTATCCCTGTAGTGATTACTTCCAACATCTGGCTGGTAGCTTATTTGAAGAGAGTTGGTGGCCTCATTTTGAATTCTAATGAAGATCATGCTGAACAAATCACTGACGTTAGATTCCCTACTGGCACACTTGGCAGAGCTGTCCTCAATGGGAAGCTGAAGCAAGACAAAACAAATTAAATGTCATTAAGTCCCTGCAACTGAATAATCCAGATCAAGGATTGTCCATGGTATCTCAGTGTGATAGCCACAGTCAGTCTTTATGTAGTTGAGCAGCAAAGTTAAGGACTAAACTTCAGGTGTCTTGATTTAGGATATATCATGTGTTCTGCAGTCACTTAAAAAGCCATGAGGTTTTTTTTTTCCATCCCTAAGAAAGGAAAAAGACCACACTGGGATTTAACTTGTATGAACAAGTATTTTTAGACAGCCAATACTGAAATGTTTTGTCAAACTAGACGCTACTGTATTCCTATGTTCCTAACAGACAGTCATAGCACAGACTGAGACAAAGGAAAAAACCTGAGATATACTAAACCTGACAAGTGAGTCAGAGTCTACTTGCTTAGGTCTCAGGTCTTTTATTCTTTGCCGTGCTCTAAATTCAACATGGAAGAGGAGGCACTACTACACGTCTTGGTGTGGTTATGTTGCAGCTTCAAAACAGGGGAAGCTCAGCTCTGTTAGAGACATCCTGAAAATACAACAAATACATGATCTGTAAGGTTGATTTACTCAGCTAAATCTACAGCATGTGTTAATTTATGCACAAATATAGCTGTATGTATAATGGTCTTGCTTTTCTCCCTACTGGCTCTGCAGAGTTACTGTAATGTTAAGCATCTTCATAAATGATCACTACCTGTGGTCTTCAAACTGAGAGACCTCTTGCCCTGCATGAGCTATACTCTGCTTTTCCTCCATTGACTATGAGAGACTGAAGTTTGCCGAGCTCTTTCCACATTGAGGGATTTGTCCTTCACAGTCAACAGAGATAAATTGTCTGAAATTTAAACTCCAAGCCAGATCTCAGAGCAAAATAGAAACATATGTCTCACATTAAGTACTATGACCTAGAAACAGTACAGAAGTATTCACACTGACTTTAGTATGTGCTCGTTTACTGCACGGCAGTGAGTGTGGGCATTGAGAATGCCATCTACTGGCAAAAAAGCATGAGGGAGCGTAGTTCCATGGCAGGCGATTTCCAAAAAAAGGGAATGGGTAAGAAAACATTATGTAGCTCATTAGTTTGTTTGGGTTTGGGGTTTTTTTTAATTGCTTATTTCAAGTTTATTAAATCAAGTAGTTGTAACTGCATAATATGATGATAAATTTTATGTAGAGTCTTTGGTGGGAATGAGTTTTGAACCTGAAGTATATTATTACAACTTATTTTTGTACTGGAAAAGGGTAATGTTTGAAAATAGTAGCAAGTTAGAAGACATCAGAGATAATGAGACAATATGAATAGAGCTGCAAGACTGAGATTGCTCACACTTTCCTATGCTTCCTCTTATCTCACAGGATCTCAAAAATCACTCTCAAGTTCTTTAAATATTTGGTAAGAATTATTCAGAGTCTAAACTTTTGACACTAAAATCTGAAAAAGCATCAAACTCAGCAGTCAATCTGTTTATTATTCTGCCATAAGCTATAGCAACCATGATTCCAAGCTTTATGCAGCCAATCTTTGATTTGATCACAAATAGTCATCTCAGTGGAGAATATCCGTCTTGTTAACTCCGCTTACAAAGCAGTAACTGTTGTCACAGTACTATTGCAAGGCAGATCCACATAAGCTACATCTCTGCTGGTTTGAGAACCATCTCTGCTGGTATGAAAACATCTTATCTTTTATTTTTCCCCAATGATTATTGATAAGATTTTTTATTGTGTCCAGTCCACACCTAGCCAACAACCAGGTTACCTAGACTATCTAATAAAAAACAGATGGTCTAATATTGACGCAATATTCTTTAAGAGTGTCCCGTCTTTGCAAGTAAGTCATAGCCATGGAATAGTACAGGGAATAATATTTGGTGGGGTTCAGCAAGGACTTTGGTCTAAATCTAATTTGATCATTGCCTAGATTAAGGTAACAATCACTGACAAAGAGACAGCAATCTGCTCAAAAGGAGTACCAACAAAAAAGTTGGAAGTGCCAGAATAGTCTCCAACAGATCTAATAGCAGAAGGAAGCCAGAATTAGGAGGAAAAACTACAAAACATCATTTGTGAGCAGAGACATCCCTGACCACAGCTTTCTCTAAATTCATCTCTTAAAAAAGTAAACATTGCTTTGTTGTTAGCTGTGGTGTGGGTCCAAGAAAGGCAGCAAGCCTGGAAGTGCCAGTACTGACAAGATGCCATTCACATGTTACCACTAAATTACCATGACTTATTGTGACATATAGGAAGACTGCAGGAGGAACAGCATGCAGAAAGGAATAAGTGTCATCTAGGATGAACACAAGCTTCTCTGTAGTCTTGAAAACATCTGCTAATATCAAAACTCAGCATTTCACTCATTTTAGGAAAGCAGAAGGGAATAGGATAAAGTGTTTAAAATAAGCTGAAGAAATAAAAAAAACCAAATCAGGAAAATGGGAAAAACAGTTTCAGACATCAGTGTCACAGAATAAAGCCTTTGATCTATGCTTTGTCCATGCAAAACCTGCTCTTGCAGAGACACCAAAGCTGTCTCTGAAAAAATGGCAGTAGAACCCTGCCAACTCAGAGCTGTGGGGAAGCTGAATACTGATGTGATGAGACCCTCTTGATGGTCTTCTGAGAGGATGATCACTGATGAGATCATTCTGCTCCCAGGGACTGAAGTCTGGAGCTGCACCTGCATGGGGCTGTACTGTCTTGGGTAGAGGCACCAGCTCATCTGGAGCTGGTAGGGTAGCTTTATTATATAGTGCTGCCTTGCACCACCACCCTTTTGCTTCCAATGGTGACAGAAAGCTTTTAGAGTGGCCCCTTCTTTTAAAGTCATCCCTGCTTTTTTGTGACTGTAAGTCAAGACAAGAAGGGAGAAAGTGTTACCATGCCAGGACCAGAACATTGCCCTGGGCTGAACATACCACACTAACTACCACCTCACCTGGAAAGCAGCAGGCACTGTGTTAAAAATTCATTTGATTCTCAGACAACTCTAGGAAGGCCTGAAAAGCACAGGAAGACACAGGTAATTTCATAGATGCCCAGCTGTCTCCCACATCAGCAGGAAAAAAGACTGAAGTTAGGAATGGACTGAAAGTTAGAGGATCATCAACTCTGCAAATACATAGCATGCTGTGTGAAACTAAAAACAGTAGAGACCTGTAAAATAAAGTATATCTCTAAGTTTCTTCCAGATTCTCTGCAAGAATCTGATTTCTTGGCCTGGAATTTGCTTTCAGTTTAAACCAATTTAATTACAAAGGGAGCACACAGGCCATGAAACAATCCAGCAGTCAAAACTATACCTTTTTAGGTAAGGATGGTTCTAATACATGATTGTATTACACTGTTACATGGACTGAATAGTAAGTCTATACAGTTTAAGGAAATCTGAATGCCTTGCATTTCCTCTTTCCTGTGATCCCTGTCTGTAAATGGTTGTGGAGGACACACACCCATTAGCACAGCCCAGTAAATGGGTCTCCCCCACTCAACAGCTTCTCCTAATAGATTAATACTATCAGATCCTCTTGTTTAACACAAAATGAGAATGTTGCAAGATCTCCTTCCACACAGTAATCCCCTACTTGACATACAATGACATTATCCCACCGAAGTTGGAGACAAATTATAACTCTTGTTGTAATTACAGGCTTTAATAGGTATAGAAGGTTGTTAGGTGCAGAGCAACTACTCCCATGAGGGACTCTTCAGGAATACAATTGGTGCAGCCAAACTATTTATGAATTTGAGACAGTGCTATGATCAAAGGAGCCCATCCTTACTTTTAAAGCATCACTTAAGTAATACACCATCTCCATTTGGATTTCTTTTTGGTGACTTCCATGTCTTCCATGCATTAAGTTGAAAAGTGGTATGTTTTTCATCTGATCCAGCAATTCACTTTGTAGGATACAATAAAAAACAAACAAAAGACAATTTCAAGCTTTTTTTTATATAGTGGATTGAAAAGTAAAAAGAATGGCATTCTGTAATACAATTATTGAAAAAGTGGACAGAATTATTAAAATTTATGAAGTTGCTAGGAAATGTTAAGTGTACAAAAACCTAATTAGTATTGAAAAATATTTAAATCTTCCAAGTCTAATTAACTTGTAGAATCTGAGCTTTACAGCTAGTAATGATAAGTTTGAAAAATTCAATAGTGGTAGACAAATAATTATAAGTAATGCCATTAAATTATTAGCTTGCGACAAGCATTAAATCCCATCCAGAGATACTCTCGAAGGCATTGCCTTCTATATTTATTTAAAGCACTGGTCACAAAGAAAGTAATTTTTTATTCATTTTTTTCAGTTTGTCTAAACTCTGTGCAAGTTCTGGACGACCAGGAAAACTTCAGGACACAGACTGAGGTTAACAAAGCATGCTGGATGGCCATAATACCCATGCCAGGATGTGCACTGGATGTTTCAAAGCCTCAAGATCAGAAGCAAGACCCCTCTAGTTGGGCTCTCTTCTTAGGGGTCTGTCAGACTTCATCCCATATTTATTCCCCAGAAGTTCAACAATGGTGCCAGCAAAAAAACATGACTTGAAAACACAAAGATGAAAGCAAGGCTTTTCTCTTCCCTGTTTTAATATTTTTCTAGTCTGTCTTGTCTGTCCCATGTGTCTGGGACAGTTTTCATTATGCCAATTTCCTCACACTTACAGTGATCCAGGAAACTTCAGCCCTTTCTTGATGGTCTTTTGAAAGGACCTGTCCAAGACGGGAGTCATGCTCTTGTTAGTGGATAAACATATGACTATTAAGAAACAACCCTTTCTAGAAGAGTTTACTGGCTCTGACTGGGATGGATTTAACTTTCTTCACAGCAGCCAGTAAGGTGCCGTGTTTTGGATTTGTGTCTAGAACAGTGTTGGTAACACACTGGTGTTTTGGCTATTGCTGAGCAGTGCTTGCACAGCATCAATGCTTTCTTTTGCCCCACTCTGCCTGCCTGTGAGTAGGCCGGGGGTAGACAAGAATTTGGGAGGAGACAAAGCTGGGACAGCTAACACAAGTTGGTCAAAGGGATGTTCCATACCATGTAATATGCTCAACAACAAAAGGTGGAGTAGAGGAAGAAGGTGGGGTTTTTAGTTTCCAAGGTGGCTGTTGTTTGGAGACTGCCTGAGCATTAGTCTGCCTGTGTGAGGTGGTAAGCAATTTCCTTCACTTTGCTTGTTGTTTTTTTCCTCTTTCCTTCAGCTATTAAATCATCTTTATCTTCACCCATAAGTTTTGTTGCTTTTGCTCTTTCTAGTCTCTCAGGGGTGGGGAGGACAGACACTCAATCCACCATAAAGAGCTTACAAGACCTAGAAAAGCTTATCTGTGACTCAGGACATGGGACCCGAAGCTGGGATCAGTCTTTTCTCCAGCAGAGCTACAGAACTGCCATAAAACTGGGAGAGATTCCAAAGGCTGCATTTGGCAGTGGTGACTTGGCTTCTAGGTAAAAGTCTCCATAGCTCATTAGAATCACTCACAGATTACACAGCCTAAAATGGCTTATCTCACTGGAAGAGTTTGGGTTCTTGTTGGTTTTGGTTTTTTTTTTTTTGCGGGGGTGTTGGTTTGGGTTTTTGTTCGTTTTAAATAAAACCCTAAGCTTCCCAGAGTTCTGATGGGCAGAATCTCCCACATACAGCTATGCAGGAGATGGGGACATAGGGACACAGGACAGTGACTCATCTCACCGTTATTGACAAGCTCTCAAGTACCAAAATACATAAAGTTGCAACATCAAAATAATACTGATACTGATATTCACACAAATTTGTTTCTGAATTAGTTATTATTTTAATACAATTTTTTTCAACTTAATTTTGTCTTGTATCAGCAACTAGTTTTGAATCATAAACAGGCTAATTCCAACCAATAGAAAAGCCAGAAAGGAGAAGAGTCATGTCCTTACATTTATGAGTCTATGCTGCTTACAGACAGCATGCAAGCCCAGGTCATCAGGAGCACTGGTGTTTCTTCTCAAGTCTAGGAATGGATTGCCACCAGCAACCACAAGCCAAAAGTAACCATCATGTCTTTTTGGCAGGACCATCTGGGGGTTTGATGCAAAAGCATGAGCCTCTGTTACAGAATTACCCAGTTTTCTATTTGTGACTATTACTGACTAAAGTGCCTGTCTTCCCTACCTAGTCATAGGGACTGTTGAGGTACTATGGGATACTCCCAGCAGACTACAGCCAGGAGCACCTGGATCTGCAGCCAGCACTAGTACATCTCTTGCATTTGTCTCTACAAGGTAGATGACAGCTGGAGCTCCTCATGTTGAT